>NC_065581.1:80206480-80843980 GCF_024542745.1 Macaca thibetana thibetana
TCACGTACTACGGAACAGGCCTTTGGTAGTTTTCCTTTTCAGACATTTGAGTAAAGTATATTAAAAGTGTAAAGAAATAGGAGACCAATGAACACAAAAAATATGCAAATCAGCACATAGCAATCAATTTATTTTGTCCTATAGTTTAAACAATGTTTCTGGATTTAAATTTTTAAAAACAATTCCGGTTTTGATATTTGTATATTCAGTTACAGAATACAGAATATGGATGGGCAAAAACCCAATACTATGTCCCTGGTGGTCTCTATTCCTCCATCTCTAACATCACAGCCCCAGAAAACACTCCACTGTGGCTTTCATGCTTGCCTTTCGCAAATCTCAGGATCCAACACAAAATTCCTGCTGTGGTTACTCTTGTAAAAGAGGTAACTGTTGTGAAGGAGAAGGTGATGACAACACAACATCCAGCCTCATGGCCTCCTCCCTGAAACACTTTCTCTGCCCATTATTCGGTGCACTCAGGGAGTCTACTTCCCAGCTTGGTGACCCTAACCTTCTTGCTATGGTTATTCCAACAGTCATTCCTAGTATTCATCCTATAATATTTAAATGCCATGACATCCATCTCTTTTCCCTACCCCTTATTCCTAAAACCAACCCTGTCCAACTCAAACCAGTTATTCACTAACCCAGGACTTGAGCAAACATTGTTCTCCAGCAAAAAAGAAATGAAACCCTCTCTATCTTCTCTTTCCTCACAAAAGCCCACAATAGAGACTCAGGGGAATACTCAACATCTTCTAAATGGCTCTTCCAAACACTCCTGCTGACCCCATCTCCAGGATCCACACTGCTCAGATAAAAGGTTTATTACAGATGAGGCAGCAGTGAAGTGTCAGTGTGCAGCTGAAAGAATTACAATCTTTCTCTGATAATAAACATCATATAAGTCTTTTACAGCCTGTTTCCCCCTTTAACATAATTTTAATCCCCCAAAGCATATAGTACATCTATTGTAATAGATGTAATGAGCCAATAATTTTATTCAATAAATAACCCCGAGGTCTTAGAAAAAGCAAATTTTCTACTGCCTTACCGAATCGTTATACCAGTTACAAAATGTTGTAAATATAACAGGCATAGTAAAAATCAAAATCAAATTAAGTATCAAACTCAACTGCACGATCCTTTGTGTACTGTTTTCTCTATTTGGAACTGTCACCACATGGATAGGATTTCCTTATTCAGGATTCAGGTCAACCATCACCTCCTCACAGTGGCCTTCACTGATCATCCTTTAGCCAACCCTAGTCACTCCCTATCCCATTATTCTGTTTTATATTATCATAACACTTTTCTTAATATTTAAATTGTTTGCTCATTATCTGCTCCCACCAATTAGAATGTAAGCTCCATGAGAGCAGACACCTCCCCTACCTTGTTCAATTCTGTATCCCCAGCACCTAGATTGATGCCTAGCACATAGCATAAACCAAAATATTTGCTGAATGAATAAATTTCCATGTAATGCTTTAAAATCAGTCAGGTCTTATACACTTGCCATCTGATTTACTCTTCCCATCTGTGAGCCAGAAAATTTTACAATTAAAGAAACAAGTCAGTGGGTAAATGGGAAATCTCTACACCTTCTGCTCAATTTTGCTGTGGGTGGAAAAGAAAGAAGGGAGGGAGGGAGGAAGCCTCATAAAGGTTAAGTAACATGTTCAATTGCATACAGCCAATAACTGGCAAGGCTGACAAAGACCCTACAGCTTCTCAACCCCTTCACCTGGGAAAAGTTCAAGTTATCAAAGGAAAAATCACCTTGGTTCATAACTAAAAGGTAAATACAGAAGCAGAAGTGCTAATATTACTCACTTGTGCCTAATTCTGCGTGCGCCTGCAGCCGCAGGTGCAGTCCATCTCCAGTAACAAACTGTAGCCCACGGCAAGAGGAAGGTACAAGCCTGACCTCTGCTGGAAGCTGGATTTCTGTGCAGCCTTCAGGGGTTTTCATCTGGAGTGAAGATGGCATTATGGAAATATCCATGGGCATACCTCCTTCTTTCGGTTCTCTGGTAATTAAAAACAAAACCCAAACAAATTATTTCTCATAATGAAAACCACACGATGAAAGAAACAAATATGGCCAAGGATCTCTTTGTTCCTCTTCAATAGAGGCTCTAAAGTCACTGCCCCAGAAAAACAGCAGCAAGCAGATCATAAATGAAAGCAACCTACACTAGATTTAGATCTGGTCAGAGAGTGCCCTTCATTGTCACCGTAATATGCAAGTTCTGGGACAGACTTTTGGTTCTTCCTTCTGAGAAGAGCACTAAAATAACGTTTTATAGTAAATCAGAGCAAAGTACTGTTATTTCATATACAAGATTTTAATAAAGAGACCAAGATTCGGTGAAACAAAGATACAAGAGAAAAATTTGTCAATTTTAAGAAAAGGAATTAATGAAGAAAACAATATAGTGATGTATGAATATCAGGTGTGAAAGGACTTACTAATACAATTCACAGTAAACAAAAATTACTCAGTATAGGCAATAAAGAGTAAAACACAGTCCCTATCAAAAGCCCCCAGATGTCAAATGTATAGAGGGGACAAAGGCATGTATGGAAATGACCCTCCTCTGAAACTGCAATAGGCTTAGCATTGCAACAGAGGTACAAAGTACCATGGCTCCTTATTAAGTGCAGACAGCAGGCCATCCACATGGTGTCAAATAAGTGCAGAGAGCAAGTCATTTGCTTGAGTGTCATCTGAGTACACAGGGCAGACGATGTGTTCAGGTGTGAATCTTGGTGAGGCCTCAGAAATCTGCCTTAGAAAATCTTACAACTACTTTCTGGCTAGTTCCTTTTCAAAGCATATGGATCTGCACTTAATTAGCAATACAGAATATTAAGCACCTGAGTTTTTTGAAGGGACAACAGCTTCAAACCCGAGTCAAAAGTCCAATTTCAAGCAATGGTGTTTAAGCAATAATGATCCTCTAAAACAAGCGTCAGCAACTTTTTTTCTGTGAAAGACCAGATAGTAAATATTTTAGGCTTTATGAGCCATGTATGGTCTCAAAGTACAATACATATTCTAATTTTTATTTTTTAAAAAACAACCCTTAAAAAATGCAAAATCAGCAGGTTGAGGTGGCTCACTCCTCTAATCCTAGCACTTTGGGAGGCCAAGGTGGGAGGATGGTTTGAGCCATAAGTTTCAGACCAGCCTGGGCAACATAGCAAGACTCTGGCTCTACAAAAAAAATTTAAAAATTAGCTGGGTATAGTGGCACACACCTGCAGTCCTAGCCACTCAGGAGGCTGAGATGGGGAGGATCACCTGAGCCCAGGAGACTGCAGTGAGCCATGATCATGCCACTGCATGCCAGCCTGGGCAACAGATCAAGAACCTGTCTAAAAGTAAAAAAGATAAAGAAGAAAAATCCAAATCTTAGCTCACAGGCTGCACCAAAACAGGCTGCAGGTAGGATTTGGCCAATGGGCCATAGTTCTCTGACCACTGCTCTAAAAATAACAATGTCCGTTTGCTGCCTCAATGACTTTCAAACTAGACTGTGTAGAGTTGACACTTCCAAGTGCCGCAAGGGTTACCACTGGGTTCCTAAGTATCCATTGCCACCCTATCTCTGGTTTATCACAAAAACTTTAGTCATTTTATAGGGCCAAGCAAGGGAGGCATCAGTGCAAGGGTGGTGACACAGTGGCCCAGCATGGATATGAGAAACCAAGCAGGCTGTGGAGGGCATCCACCAGGAGGACCACTCAGCAGGGGTGTCAGATCCCAAGACAGGTGAGGAGGAAATCTGAACAGGAGGTGAGGCCAGCTCAGGATGGGGTTTCAGAGCCTGTCTTAGCTCAGCTGCTATAACAAAATACCATAGATGGGTGGCTTAAACAACAGACATGGCAGACAAAGGAAGTTCGGTGCCTCTTCCTCTCCATATAAGGACACTAATCTCATCAGAGGGGCCCCACCCTCAAGACCTCATCTAAATCTAACTACCTCCCAAAGCCCGATCTCCTAACGCCATCATTTTGGGGTTAGGGCTTCAATAAGTACATTTTGAGGGGACACAAACATTCAGTCCATAACAGGGTCCAAGCAGGTGAGGAGAGCGTCAACAATGAGCAGGGGGAGGTGGCAAAGGATGCCAGCGGACTATTAATTACATAGAGGGAACTGACCAAATAAACAAATGCCACTGGGACAATGAGGGCCATGATTCTTACTGAGGGAGAATGGAGTTACAAAAAGAGAAAGGGAGGAAACTAGAATGGACCTTATGGTGGTGGGGCAGAATACCTGTAGAAATACCTGTGTGAAGTCATGGTTTTCAATGTTTACAAATAGATACAGTAATATAGATAGCTGTAAATGCAGGTATGTACATATGTATGTAGGCACAACCATACATAAACATCATATATAAGTCATACACACATACCCTAGTTCTGGGAGAAGCAACACTCAATAGTGATAAGTACACCTCGTGCCCAGATCTTGGTTTGTAAAGGCCATTTTCTGCTTTAAAAAATGAAACGAACAAACCAAAAACAAAGTTCCTTGGTAAAATGACTACATCCAGCGCTGTAACAGGGAAAGAATGAAATAAGCCTGGAACATGTTGCTAGAACATGAAGAAATCAAAGAATGACAGGGACATATCAAAAAAGATGCAGAAACCATTCAGAAAGGACTTCCTTGGCCATGTCTGGTATAATATGAGCAAAAGAGTAGCCCATTGAATAAAATAAAAAATAAAACCCACTGAGTAACCCACAGTAAGAATCATGTGTCCTTACCGATACACATAATTGAATAAAATGAAACTCTAATGAGGAACACGGTATTTACATAATTTCAGAATGCCCTCCAATTATTGATTATGAAGAGAAAAAGAGTAACTTTAAGGTAGAGAAGCCTGGCAGACACTCTTACTTAAGTGCTCAAAGTTAACATAACCAATTTGATGGAACAAAGCAAAATCATGTGCCACCTAACAGGAAGCGTCACTTCTGTTATATTCCTGCCAAAGATGCAAAATCTGAATCTTGTCTTGAAGAAACATAAGACAAATCCAAATGGAAGGATATTCTACAAAATGATTGTACTGTCATCTTGCAAAGTGTCAGGACCATGAAAGTCAATGGAAAATGAGGAACTCTTTTAGATTTAAACAGACAGAGGAAGCACGACAGTGAAATGCAATGCATTATTCTGAACTGGATTCTTCTGTTTTTAGGGATATTATGTAGGCAACCAGCAAAACATGAATGATGTAAGATGGTAGCAACATATTTCCCAATTGTGAGGGTTGGATGATGGTTCTTTAGGAGAATGTCCTACTTTAAGACTAAGTTTGATTGACATAATTCATACAATACTTTCATACTCGAGGCTTTCTTCACCATTGACTTGTATTCTGTCAGGTATCACACCTGCTTAAAACTATCCAATGACTTCATCTCTCACTCTAACTACAAGCTAAAGTCCTTTCGATGGTTCCTAAGTCACAGTAGTATAGTAGGCCCTGCTGCTACAAGCTTTGGAGAACCTGTTGTTAAAATCCTTGGAGTTCTGCAAAGCAGGTCAACTCACCTCACCAAGTTGGTAGGCTGAAGGTCATACATGGTGAAAGTATTCACACCAAAGAAATCAACAAATGCTTCAGATCAAGACCTCAGTTTGTCTTTTTGTTTATTTTCATGGAGAGTAGGTTATTAAACTTCATGGAGAGTAGGTTATTAAACATGTACCAGCACAATGCCATAAGATTTTTATTATGTGTTCTCCCACCTCATCCGCATCTCTCTGAACTAGGCACCCTTTCCTACTCACTTTCTCTCAAAGGGAAATTGTCTCCTACCAGGTATGTCAGTTCTACACCTCACCGCTTACAGTTTAATACTCAAATGTTACTTTCTCGTTTGAAATAAAACATTGTAACTTTTTTCTCCCCATCCCTTTTTTGTTTAATTTTTTCTCCACTTCTATTAAATATATATTTATTTTGTATATTCTCTGCCAACTCTTCCCTACTGCCACCATTAGACTGTAAGCTCAACAAAGGCAGGTGTTTTTGTCTTTGTTGTTGTTACTGTTCATGGCTATATTCTCAGCACTTAGAATTTGAATTTTTGGCACTAGAGTAAGAACACATTAAACATCTGTGGATTGAATAAATGAATGGCCAAAGTTTATCACAAAATGCTAAGATGGCTTAACATAAGTAGATCTTTACATCTGTGAATGGAAACTGAGGAAACCAGACCCTTTTGAACCCACTAGGGCATGAATTAATCCATTCCTGAGAGAGAACTCACCCACCCATCTCCATGGGAGGGCATTAATCTGTTCAAGAAGGATCTGCCCTCAGGAACCATGCACCTCCCACTAGGCCCCATGTCTCAACACTGCCACATTGGGGATCAACGTGACAAAACATAGGGACAAAACACATCCAAACCATAGTAATTAGGAACAAGAACACCAATATTTACATTAATATAAAAGAGACTAAACATTTTAAGTAAAACGCACAGATCATCAGAACGGATTTAAAATCACCTAACTATATATATTTTAAAATAGCATATAGTTTTATGCTATTTTTAGAGAAATACAGTATGTTTACAGTTTTTTGCTTTATACAGAAAGACATAAGAAAGGTTAAAAGGGTAGAAAAGACACACTATGCAAACAGTATAAGTCAACTGATTTCTCATGAAGATACTGAGTTATTTTAATGGGAGAAATGATGGCCTTTTCAACTGATGGTGATAGAATAACTGAATATCCTTATACCAAAAAAATGAACTTTGATCCCTGCCTCATTGCAAACACAAAAATGAATTCAACATGATCACAGATCAAAATGTAAAAGCTAAAACGATGTAACTCCTAGAAACTAAACCTGCCAAAACATCTTCACAGCCTTAAGGTAGGCAAAGATTTAAGACACCGAAAAAACTAACCCTTAAGTGGAAAAAAAAAAATGACAGAGTGGACTTCATTACAATTTCTGTTTATCAAAGGACACTATAAAAAAAATGAAGCAGGGCATGGTGGCTCACACCTGTAATCACAGCACTTTGGGAATCCAAAGTGGGCGGATCGCTTGAGTCCAGAGTTCACGACCAGCCTGGGCAATATAGTGAAACCCTATCTCTACAAAAAGATACAAAAATTAGCTGGGCATGGTGGCATGCACTTGTATAGCAGCTACTCAAGAGGCTGAGGTGGGAGGATTGCTTGAGCCCAGGAGGTTGAGGCTGCAGTGAGCCATGACCACACCACTGCACTGCATCCTGGGCAGTAGAGCGAGATCCTGTCTCAAGAAAAAAATACAGAAAAGAAAATGAAAAGGTAAGTCACAGATAAGAACAGTCATATATTCACAAGGCATTTATATAAGAAAGCTCTTGTTTTGAGACTGTAGAAAGAGCTCAATTAAACAAGACAAATAATCTGATTAACGGCAAAAAAATTAGACGATACTTTTAAAAAGAACATATATGAATTGCTAAAAAGCAAGTGAAAAGGCACTCAACATTATTAGTCATCAGTAAAACGAAAATTGAAACCACAAGATACTATTTTACACACACTAGAATGGTTCAAACTAAAAGGACTGACAATACTAAATGTAGGTGAGAATGTGAAGCAGTTGAAACTCTCATTTTTTTTTTCTGGTAGAATGTGTAAACTGGTACAGTCACTCTGGAGAACTGTTTGGTAATTTCTCACAAAGTAACACACACATCTATCCTATGACCTAGAAATTGCACTGTTTGGTACTTACCTAAGAGGAAATAAAAATGTATGTCCAAAAAAAGATTTATATGACAGTGTTATGACAGCTGTATTCATAATAAGCAAACTCCGGAAACAAGAAAAACCTTCAGCAATAGGGGAACAGATAAATGAACTGTGGTATATTCATACAATGGAAAACTTAGCAAGAAAAAGGAATGGACTACTGATATATGCAACCACATAGATGGAAAATGAATCTCAAAAATATTATGGAAGGAATGCAGCCAGAAACAAAAAGGTATATACTGTATGAATCCATTTATAAGTAGTTCAAGAAATGGCAAAACTAAGTCCAGCAAAGTTAGGTTTCTTTTTTTCTTTTTCCTTTTTTTTTTTTTTTTTTTGAGACGGAGTTTCATTCTGTCGCCAGGCTGGAGTGCAGTGGTGCAACATCGGCTCACTGCAACCTCCGCCTCCCGGGTTCAAGCGATTCTCTTGCATCAGCCTCCCCAGTAGCTGGGACTACAGGCACGTGCCACCACACCCAGCTAATTTTTTATTTTTAGTAGAGACAGGATTTCACCATGTTGGCCAGGATACTCTCGATCTCTTGACCTCGTGATCTGCCCAAATCGGCCTCCCAATGTGCTGGGATTACAGGTGTGAGCCACCTGTGTAACTTGCTTAAACAAGGGGGAGTAGTCCAAGGGAACTGTGAAAGGCCCCCGGATGAGAGGAAGGGAGGGTTTGGTGTGTGTGTGGTTTTTGTTTTATTTCGGTAGAGTTTGGGTTCCTAATTACTCTACAAGGTGCACCAGAATTGGAGATATTTGCCCAAATTCATAATTTTTGAAAGAGAAAAATAAATACATTCAGAGTACTAAGTGTTATTCCTATTTCAAGATTGAAGAAATTCAGATTAAATTATTCTAATTTTGTGAGGAAGCTAGCATTTGAACTCAGTTCTCATGCCATATTCCAAACGGCCACACCAGATATCTGGCAGATTAAGGGAAAAGAGGAAAAAATTAAGCATCAATCTACCTGTGGCACTGTGTAATAACAATCTCAGGATTTTAACATTTAACTTACTCTGTTTGAAACAGCGATCACAAAGGAATAGACAAGGGGACCACAAATCATTAAAACTGCTGTCAAACAAAATAGAGAACATTTTCCCTAAAAGTTATTTGTTTGTGTAGCGAATAACAAGCTCGCCGTTCTCACTGGAAAGCAGAAGATGAATAAATGAACGAGCTCCAATAAGAAGTCTGCAACCTTTCTTCGAGGTTCATTAAACTCAGTTTATTGAATGACTGTGTGGTTTCTCTGCAAAGAGCAGTTTTGGGAGGAAAGACCCGAGGTTATCTACAACACAAGAACCTCACACATAGGAACTGATCCAGTAAGCAGGATCCTGAAGAGAGGCAAACAAATCATTTTTTGCATTGTTTTGTTGGAAACGCCGGGCACTGCCAACAGTGCTTTACATCACTGTTCCTCAAATTTTAATGTGCATTTGACTCCTGGGAATCTTGTTAAAATATAAGTTCTGATTCCCTAAGTCTGGTGTGGAGCTGAGACCCTGAATTTCTAAAAAGCTACCCAAAGATACCAGACTGTCTGTAGGGGTGGGAGTGGCGGAGGCGACTACAGGGGAAAGCTTCACTTTGAGTGATCGAGAGGCTCTACGCAACTGGCAAGAAGAAACTCAAAATCCCTCGTTCAGAGAGAGACAGAGAGAGACTCGCCAGCCCCCGATCCCTGGGCAGCAGTAGAGCGAGCTGGGTACTGCGCCTAGAATCCCAGTTCTTACCCCAGGATCAGCAGCGCGCTCTGCAGCTGTCTCCGCACCTCCAGAAATATGCGCGTTTCTGCCGCAGTAGCCGCCATGGCGGGCGTCCAGCCCCGGACCGGACCAAGCTGGAGATTCCGAGGGGCCCGGGTCAACAGGACCAGGAGAGGTTCCACGTGCGGACCAACCAGCAGCAGCCCCGCGGCGGCGCAGGCGCCTGTGACAGAGCTCATGGCTGACACCGCCTACTGGCTCACAGCGCCGCCTGCCGGCCGGAGAGTACACCACCGAGAAGGCGAGGGACTCCCTGAGGCCTGGGCGGGGCGCGCATTTTCAAAACCAGGCTTTGGCCCACAGCGCTGAGAAAGGTGGGCGGCGAGAGGTGAGCTATCCTCCCACTCTGCTTCTTTTGAGCGTGACTTGGCGCGTTAGCCTCCCTGGAAATGACCATAAAAATCAGACCCAAGGTTCACTCCTTTGGCTAACTCGAACTGAGGGAGGTGATGGAGGCAGGTGTTACAGGTGGACTTTGTCTCCAGGAAATCCAAGAGCAGAATTCCTGGCCCCAAACCCACTTTATTTTGGTCTCTTTATGAACAAGGGTCATTTGTTAGCCTCTGTCTAAAGCAACAAAATTTTCAAGAATTGACTTGCCATTGCTTCTCAACTTAGGATAACTCCAAAATTGAAACGGGTGCAAAAACATGAGGAAGTTCTTTGTTACCTAATGCAAAAGAGTATGGCTGAAGTCTATCGGGACTAACCATTTTTTAGGGGGTAAAAAAGGAAGATGAGAATGATTACGTATGTACAGCTCCACTATTCACTTTCACAAAAGTAAAAACTAAGAGAAGTTGTCATCCCATTACTACTAAAAGATAGTTTTGAAAAGTTTGACACAGTAAATACTTATAATGAAAAACTATTAAAATATAAGACCAGGGTAGAATTACAATCGGACTTCTTAAAAACAAGGAACTGCTGTTTTTTGTTTTGTTTTGTTTTTAGACAGAGTCTCTCTGTCGCCAAGGCTGGAGTGCAGTGGCGCAATCTCGATTCACTGCAACCTCCGCCTCCCGGGTTCAAGAGATTCTCCTGCTTCAGCTTCCCGAGCAGCTGGGATAACAGGTGCACACCACCATGCCCGGCTAATTTTTGTATTTTTGGTAGATCCGCCCGCCTCGGCCTCCCAAACTGCTGGGATTACAGGTGTGAGCCACCATGACCGGCCTAGACAATAAATAAATTCTAAATAAATAAATCCTGTCATGTTTTAAGATAATAGCTTAAGACAATTTTTCTAAAATCAGTATTTGGGGTGATTAAAGTGTATTATGTTGATGCGCAAATTATTATATCTATCCCAATAATTTGAAATCATAGATGGAAGCAACAACTCACTTTAAAAAATGAAGTTTACTACTGTTTGGTCTCAAGTAATTCATTTATTTGAAGGATGATGATTTCAACTCTTCATATCTTCCTCCTTTAATATCCGAGACTATTGAATGCTTAAATATTGACACATTATATTGAAATACACAACTTCCTTAGCACAGCTTACTCTTTATAATTGTTTTGTTAGCTTAAAAGATTGTTATATATTTATAAATATATAAGCAAAAAGATTGTTATATATTACATATTTGCAAAAACTTTCATTTTTTTACCCCATGGTGTTTGCAAAACGGTGCAATTTACCTTGGAGTAACTAGATATGATTGATAGAGCTCTAGACTCAAAATAGTTCCAAATCTGACACCAACTATTTGTCTCCTAACTTCACAAGTCTCCTAACCTCTCTGGGCCTCAGGTTACTCATATGAAATACTGAGATACTATTACAATAATATTTAAAAGCTGTTTTCAGTTCCTATTATCCCTTCAAATGAAAACATCTGCTAACCCCCTTTCTAACCACTCCTGAAATTGGTAGCCGTGGCCGCTTCCAGCGACAGTCCACTTGAGGGCGCTGTGGCAACAGCTAGCGCCGGGAGGCAGGAAGCCGACCGGGGGCGGGGATCGAAGGCCGCAGACGTCGACGCCGGCGTGGGCGCGAGCGCGGTGCACGCTGGGAGCTGTCACTAGGCCCTTCGGCTCCGGGTCTCCGTGTAGCTGCCGTGGTTGCCAGGAGAGCGGCGCCGGCTAGGAGCGGCCGAGTCAGCAGCAGGTAAAAGTGTCCCCGCCCCCAGTGCGGTCGCTAGGCTGGTCGCCGGCTCTAAGCATCCTTCTTGGCCGGGCTAGGTCCTGAGCCGCGGGGACGCCTTGCGGGTCTGACTGCTGTGGCGTCGGGGGTGTTGCCGCTCCGGCCCCGCCAGAAGCCGCGAAACTGGTCGGCCGCCCTCTGGTTTCCAGGGAGTCGAGAGCTGCGCGGGGACTAGAGGGCTAGAGCTGGGGCCAAGGCCTGGCCTGGGCAGAGGCGCGAGGGCGGCCCCAGGTGAGGCAGGCTGGAGGCGGGGCCGGGGGCAGGTCCCGAGCCTCCCTTGCTGGCGCGGAGCTGTGCTCAAGGCTGGGGCAGAGGTCGCACCTGTGCGATGGAGGCGCGCGGAGTACCCTCTTTGTTGGAGGAATTCAGTCGTTGTGCCTTTTTCTCGGCTGGTGGGTTCTTTTAGCATCGAGGAGACACGTAGGCCCGCGATGGTTCATGTTCTCCAGGGGGCTTAGAAAGGAGTACCGAAGTTTATTAAGAGGAAGTCAGAAGAGTCAAACGGGAGTTGTTAACAATTATCACCTTTGATTCCCAAGCCTTTTAAAGTTGCAACATAACAATAGTCACTTGTTCGGGCCTCCTCCATTCTTGTACCCTGAGGGGGCGGGAAATGGCACACAACTATTTTTCTTAAGCTAAGTACATTGTGTTTGAACATTTTTACACTATCTTAGAGTTCTATGGCGTTTGAGAAATGTAAAGATTGGGAAAATGACTTCGACTCCAGCTAAAGCAGTCAACAAAAATGATAATTACCAAAAATGTAGGAAACTGTTTGTCTAACAAATAGGCCCTGAACTGTAGAAAGACAAAAATCTGTTTTGATGTTGTTGGCCATTGTCTGTGCAGACATAAGTTCTTACATTTTGATTTTGTTTCTGGGTATTAATATGGTCTACAGTGAATAACATATGTCAGCATTATGTACTAAGTAACTCACCACCTGATAGATAACAGTGATTTAGGTGGGCCGACTGAAGTTATGAGTAAATTAAAACCACGAGTAGTCTGAATGCTTTATTTTAGTGATTACTTTCGGCCAAAACTGATAACTAAATCATTCTCTGTAATTGTTAAGCAGTAGCAAATCTCCACGTGGGCTTGATTATTAGGGACCTAGTGCTGAAAGAAAGAACTAAAAACACCCAATTTAATACACAAACCAGAAAATGGGACACCATAACCCATATCTTTAAGGTACGTGCTGTCAGTTAAATGTTTGATTGTATACATTCAAAGAAGTCCTATTTTGTAGTTAAAGTAACGGAGTGAGCTCTGGCCTAGGAATGAAGAGATCCGATTCAAGTCCTTTAATCTGCTACTAGCCAGGTGTGATCTCTGGGCTTCGGTTTTGTCATCGTTTAAGGAAATTTGAAAAGACCAGGGTTTTCCAAACTGGTATTTCCCCCAGAACAGTGTTCTAAAGCCATTTAATAGGCTTACTTCCTCCAAAGCAGTGTTCGTTGGCAATTAACTTGGGAGCACACTGGGTTAAGCTAGGTTAAACTTTTTTGCTTATAAAGGCAGGACTCTTCAAAACCTTTACTGTTATGCTGATACATGTAAATCTCCAGGTTATCCTAGCATTCCCAAACTTACCTGATCTATTTTCTCATGGCCAATTGGTTAACAACTCTTAGAATATAATTACATAGAATATAAATTTAAAAACTGCTGTACTTGAGCTGAGTCCTCTTCAACTGTAAAGGTCCATGCATTAGGCTTATTTTTTGGCTGTCATTTTAAGCTTTTTGGAGCATGAAGATCTAGTGGCAACTCACTTATATAAGAAAAGAATTATATTTATCTTAGTAAAATATAAGAATACAATTAAGTTCCCCTGAGTAAGTCTTAATGCTTTAATTATTGGCAGAAGAGTTACCGTATTCTGCTTTTGTTACTTTTTTTTTTAAACTATAATTCATGTTTTGAATTTTATTTTATGGTGGAGTGGAGTTATTGATTTTATTCAAAATGGCATTTTAAAGTTCCAAAAAGTGAAGACTTGTTGATAATGGCATCACTTCTGCTATGATGATTTCTCCTTATAGTCATGAATTCCTAAAATGAAATTGTGGTAGAAGCCACCCAAAATGTACTTACTGTGTAATAACTACATAATTTTAAGAGCTTATATCATGGAAAAGAGCTAAAGGCTAAAACACAAATTCTGAGACAGTTATTTCTAAATTGCTTTACAAACAGGATGTGTGCTGAACACAATCTTAAACTGTTTTGCTAAAGTCTGTTAAGTGTCACTAGTACCCAACCAGTGTGGATATTCTGTTCATTATTTGTTACTTTCTTAGCGGGAATGCTGTTAATGCACAGTTTTGCTTGGGGATAAGAGAGGTGGGAATAGAACATGTAATTTTAACAGATAAGTGTTATTTCAGGTAAATTATCTCCCTGAAATAAAACTATTAAGTAGAAATGTTAAGCTAATATTTTTTGTGTAATAGCTAACAGTTTTTATTGAGAATTATGTGAAAATACGATCCCTTTGTCTTTAATTGGCGGTTTCCCTTTTTCATTTATGGTATTTACTTCCTCCTCTCCAAGCTATCCAAGCCTTTAATCTCAATGACCTTTCATTGCATTGGTCAATGATACAGTATCAGATTTGTTAAGGAAAAATTTATATACACAGATGTATTCATTTAAGTGTACATTTCAATAAGTTTTAGTAGATATATATGCACCCATGTAACTACCACCACAATCAAGATTTGGAAGATGCCACCACTCAGGCACATATTGTTATACTTTTACTCTCAGAATGTCCTCCTGTTTCTGAGTGTCTAAATTATACCTGTCTTTTAAGACCTAGCTCAAATGCCTACCCTGTGAACCTTTTTTTTGATTACCTCATTTTGAATTAATTTCCTCCTCTTCTGACTTTCCTGTTCACATTTTTTTTTTTTTAACATTCTTCTCCGTTCTTTGTGGTGGCTAACCCAGTGGCGAACGTATAGCCGACACTTATTTGTTGACCAAATGGATTAATGTAATATTTCCTAAACTTCAGTCGTTGTGATATCATCTTCAGAATTTTGGCCATATCTTCCTGTTTGGTATACTTCCTGTTTGTTTATTAATATTTATATCAATGTGATTATTAAAGTAATATTTTAAAGGAAGCTTGAAATTACTATGAGTAAAAAGCAGGTGGCACTTAAATCATAAACAGAAGGTGGACATATACATAAAAATAATGAAAATCAAAGTGTTCTTAATTTCTAGCTAGAAACTATTGCCTGCAGGAGGCTCTAAGCCTCAACTTGCCCTTTGTTTAAAAGTGAGATTGGCAAGAATTTCAGTGGTGTTTGCACCAAACTGAGACTTTCTTCTTGACGCAGTCAGAGGAACTGAAAGAGAATGAAGAGGAAATAACCTCTTTTTTTTTTTTTTTTTTAAATGAAATGGAGTCTCGCTCCGTCACCCAGGCTGGAGTGCAGTGGAGTGATCTCAGCTCACTGCAACCTCTGCCTCCCGGATTCAAGCTATTCTCCTGCCTCAGCCTCCTGATTACCTGGGATTACAGGCACCCACCATCACACCGGACTAATTTTTGTATTTTTACTAGGGACAGGGTTTCACCATATTGGTCAGGCTGGTGTGAAACTCCCGACCTCAGGTGATCCACTCGCCTCTGCCTCTCAAAATGCTGTGATTATAGGCGTGAGCCACCATGCCTGGCCCCTTCTCGTTTAATTCAGTGTCACTTAGCTCTGCCCTCAGATCTAATAAAATCATCTCACATCTCTCCAGTTGGTGGCCCAAATTTTTGTAGATACTAAGTTAATCAGTGCTTGAAAATTCCTTAGAATTTTACCTGTGCAGTAATTGAGAAACAAAGCCTTAATTGTAAATTAAAAAGTGTACTACAGTTACCTAAAAAAATAGTAAAAAAGAGAGTTACTTTAAACAGTAGAAAGATAATATTCTTGAATCAGATATATGTCTTTATTTTTTCAGAAATGTTCTGAATGTTACTGATGTTACCTCTTATTAGGGTACATTAGCCTTAAGATAAACATTTGAATCTAAAATCTAAATCTGAAAACAAGTGGGAACCTGTTATGTGACAAAGTGATTCAGGAGTGATGAAATGTTAATATAATGTTTATCTGGCGAAGCTCCTGTATGAGTAGATGAGGTAATAAAGTTAAAATAATCTCCTATCTCCTTTAGTTTTTTCTCTCGTCGCTTAAGTTTTATATAGCTATATTTTTATATTTTAATCCTGCCAAAGACATTTCTAGACTTTTTCCTTCTGAGATGACACCTTCTACTCCTGTGGAAGGAGTTTCATATGAACAGATTGGAAAATAAATTCCCTGCTCTTATTTTGTAAAATATATCTTGTATTTAAAGTTACTGTATTTATTTATAGGCATATATCCATATCGTGAGCCTAAAGTTTGCTGTTATTTTGTGTTCATGAACGAAGAGCTTGGGTAAATAGACCCTTTCATTTGGTGTTAACTGTTTCCAAAAAAAAAAAAATTAACCTAAGTGGTGATAAGTTCATCAGTACACACAATCATTTGCTACTCACCAAAAGGTCAGGTTCCTGGGTTTTGGTTTTGGTTTTGAGACGGGGCTCTGTAGTCCAGGCTGGAGTGAGATTCCTGTTAATCTAAGGTTCTGGGGTACAGCCTCAAAAATTGGAAGGAAAGAGCCATCTTGGATGCATAGCCTTTGTTTCACAAACAAGTGGTTTCTTTCCTCCTTCTCTACAGTAAAAAAAAGGGAGCAGTATAGGTAAACTGTCATCATTTGGAAGTGACAGCTGACTGTAATCAGAAAATCATAAAAACACTGCAATGTTAGTCCTTTGAATTATACAGGTAAATAGCCCTACATTTTTCAGTTGCTTTTGATTGTGCTGTTATATTATGACAAGTTACTGTAAATTATCAGCTACCTGAAACCTTTTAGAATATGTTATTTTTATCAAATATTCTAGATAGCTAGAATTTTCTTATATACCCCAAATGCTATCACAGAGCACTGATTATGCTTTTTGCTTACGTTCAGCATGATGCAGCTGGCACAGTGGCTTTTCCATACATGCTTAACAGTTTAAAAATTTCCTGGAGAGGTTTTTCTCCTGCTGGCATGTGAAAAAATAGAACATAGTACAGTACTTGCTTTAAAGTTAGTCTCTGACATTTTGGAAGAAATATGTGTTTGAATGACTTCCTTATTATATACAGCATTACCACCAATTAGCAGTTCATTTTTTTTTTTCTTTTGAGACAGAGTCTCACTCTTTTGCCCAGGCTGGAGTGCAGTGGTGTGATCTCAGCTCACTACAACCTCCACCTCCTGGGTTCAAGTGATTCTCCTGCGTCAGCCTCCCAAGTAGCTGGGACTACGGGAGCGGGCCACCACGCCCGGCTAATTTTTATTGTATTTTTAAAATAGAAACGGGGTTTTGCCATGTTGGCCAGGCTGGTCTCTATCTCCTGACCTCAGGTGATCTGCCTCCATTGGCCTCCCAAAGTGCTGGGATTACAGGTGTGAGCCACCGCACCTGGCCAGCAGTTCACTTTTGAGCCTGAATGTGGGGTTCCAGAAACAAAATATGGCCTCTGACATTTTTTGGAAGGCTGTCCTCAAAGCACTGTTCTCCAAACCTACCTGATTCCATAACTTGAGGCTGCCAATTAGTTTTATGTAATCTGATAACTTTCTTTTTTTTTTTTTTTTTTGACGCGGAGTCTTGCTCTGTGCCCCAGGCTGGAGTGCAGTGGCGCGATCTCGGCTCACTGCAAGCTCCGCTCCCCCGGGTTCACGCCATTCTCCTGCCTCAGCCTCCCGAGTAGCTGGGACTACAGGCGCCCGCCACCTCGCCCGGCTAATTTTCTTGTATTTTTAGTAGAGACGGGGTTTCACCGTGTTAGCCAGGATGGTCTCGATCTCCTGACCTCATGATCCGCCCGTCTCGGCCTCCCAAAGTGCTGGGATTACAGGCTTGAGCCACCGCGCCCGGCCGATAACTTTCATTATGTTTTAAGTTATAGGGATTGTGATTGAAAAAAGGAAAATATTATTTGGGAATAAACTTTTGTTATTACTACATGCCAAATTATCTCAAAATGTAGTGATTTAAAACAGTATCTCACACAATTTTTGTCAGAGGGGATAGGGAAGTTATTTGGCTTGAGTTCTGACTTGAGTTTTTTATGAGGTTGCAGTCTGATTGCAGTTGGAGAACCCACTTCCAAAGTGGCTCACTCAGGACTGGCCAGGCAAGTTGTTTCTGGCTTTTAGAGGAAAGACGCAGTTCCTCCCCATGTGGGCCTCTTCACAGGGCTGCTTGAGTGTCCCTATGACATAGAGGCCAACTTGCCCAAGAATAAGTGATTCTAGAGACATCAAAGTGGGAGCTACAGTGTCTATTATGGCCTTTTATTTCTGCAGTGTTCTATTGATTATTCTCACAGGCCAGCAGTAATTCCATGTGATAAGGAATTGCACAACAGCATGAATATCAGGAAGTGAGGATCATTGAAACCCATGTTAGAAGCTGGTATGTGAATATGTATCTAAATCATAAACAGTACCTATTTACTCAATATGCAGTATATGTACAGCTCATTATGATTTTGGAAAGAATATTCAAAGATGAACTTAAAATGCCACTTGAAAATTAATGTGCCAAACAAATCAAGCACTTTGACAAAATTCTTAGTCTCCATGGTCCTTTGGGAGGGGGGTATGATTCTGAGTTGAGATGTAGCACCTAAGATACAGATTTTATTTATTTATTTTTTGTTATTTATTATGAGATGAAAGGAGGAAACCCCACATTTTACAGAGTTGCTATTTCATGTTCTTCAGGGACATTATTCATTCACCCTTTATTACCATAAACGGGGCATAATTCACATGATTTTAAAAGTATAAGGAAGTATACAGATAGTCCCCAAATCATGGTAGTTTGACTTTAGGATTTTTCAACTTTACACTGGTGCAAAAATGATACACATCCAGTAAAAACTGGACTTCTAGTGTCCATACAACCATTTTGATTTCTCCTTCTGTTATAGTATTTAATAAATTACATGAGCTATTCAACGCTTTATTATAAAAGATGCTTTATATTGGGTGATTTTTGCCCAACTGTATGTAGGCTAATATAGATGCTCTGAGCACATTTAAGGTAGGCTAGGCTAAGCAATGATGTAAATAATGGTGCATCAACGTGAATATACTTAACACTACTGAACTGTACGCTCAGTGGTTAAGATAGTAAATTTTGGCCAGGCTCAGTGGCTCATTTTTATAATCCCAACACTTTGGAAGGCCAAGGCCAGAGGATTGCTTGAGCCCAGCAATGTTAAATGAAATGTTAAATACATTTTCACTATTGCTATTTTCAACTTAGGATGAGTTTATGTGGATATAAGCCATAAATCAAGGAACATCTGTACAATGAAAAGACTCCCTCTCCTGGGCCCTCATCCATCCAGTTATCATCTGTCTCCTAGGCAGTAATGTTTAGTTTCGTTGTCTGTTCCTTCAGATATATATTGTACGTATGCAAATTCATATATATTTTCCATCTTTTAATATAAATGGTAGCATATTATAAACACTATTCTGTACCTTGCTTCTTTTAGTTAATCTCTCTTAGCACTTTAAAAATCAGTGTATAGAATTAGTTCATTATTTTTACCAACTGGGAATATTCTATTGTCATTCCTTTTTTTATTATTATTATTCTTTAAGTTCTAGGGTACATGTGCACAATGTGCAGGTTTGTTACATATGTATACATGTGCCATGTTGGTGTGCTGCACCCATTAACTCGTCATTTACGTTAGGTATATCTCCTACTGCTATCTCTCCCCGCTCCCCGCTCCCCACAATAGGCCCCAGTGTGTGATGTTCCCCTTTCTGTGTCCAAGTGATCTCATTGTTCAATTCCCACCTATGAGTGAGAACATGCCGTGTTTGGTTTTCTGTTCTTGGAATAGTTTGCTGAGAATGATGGTTTCCAGCTGCATCCATGTCCCTACAAAGGACACGAACTAATCCTTTTTTATGGCTGTGTAGTATTCCGTGGTGTATGTGTGCCACACTGTCTTAATCCAGTCTGTCAATGGTGGACATTTGGGTTGATTCCAAGTCTTTGCAGTTGTGAATAGTGCTGCAATAAACATATGTGTGCATGTGTCTTTATAGTATTATTTTGAGATACATTCTGTCAATACCGAATTTATTGAGAGTTTTTAGCATGAAGGGCTGTTGAATTTTGTCAAAGGCCTTTTCTGCATCTATTGAGATAATCATGTGGTTTTTGTCTTTGGTTCTGTTTATATGCTGGATTACGTTTGTTGATTTGCATATGTTGAACCAGCCTTGCATCCCAGGGATGAAGCCCACTTGATCATGGTGGATAAGTTTTTTGATGTGCTACTGGGTTTGGTTTGCCAGTAGTTTATTGAGGATTTTTGCATCGATGTACATCAGGGATATTGGTCTAAAATTCTCTTTTTTTTTTGTTGTGTCTCTGCCAGGCTTTGGTATCAGGATGATGTTGGTCTCATAAAATGAGTTAGGGAGGATTCCCTCTTTTTCTGTTGATTGGAATAATTTCAGAAGGAATGGTACCAGCTCCTCCTTGTACCTCTGGTAGAATTCTGCTGTGAATCCATCTGGTCCTGGACTTTTTTTGGTTGGTAGGCTATTAATTATTGCCTCAATTTCAGAGCCTGCTGTTGGTCTATTCAGGGATTCAGTTTCTTCCTGCTTTAGTCTTGGGAGAGTGTAAGAGTCCAGGAAATTATTCATTTCTTCTAGGTTTTCTAGTTTATTTGTGTAGAGGTGTTTATAGTATTCTCTGATGGTAGTTTGTATTTCTGTGGGGTTGGTGGTGATACCCCCTTTATCATTTTTTATTGCGTCTGTTTGATTCTTCTCTTTTCTTCTTTGTTAGTCTTGCTAGTGGTCTATCAATTTTGTTGATCTTTTCAAAAAACCAGCTCCTGGATTCATTGATTTTTTGGAGGGTTTTTTGTGTCTCTATCTCCTTCAGTTCTGCTCTGATCTTAGTTATTTCTTGCCTTCTGCTAGCTTTTGAATGTGTTTGCTCTTGCTTCTCTAGTTCTTTTAATTGTGATGTTAGAGTGTCAATTTTAGATCTTCCTGCTTTCTCTTGTGGGCATTTAGTGCTATAAATTTCCCTCTACACACTGCTTTAAATGTGTCCCAGAGATTCTGGTGTGTTGTATCTTTGTTCTCATTGGTTTCAAAGAACATCTTTATTTCTGCCTTCATTTCATTATGTACCCAGTAGTCATTCAGGAGCAAGTTGTTCAGTTTCCATGTAGTTGAGCAGTTTTGATTGAGTTTCTTAGTCCTGAGTTCTAGTTTGATTGCACTGTGGTCTGAGAGACAGTTTGTTATAATTTCTGTTCTTGTACATTTGCTGAGGAGTGCTTTACTTCCAACTATGTGGTCAATTTTGGAGTAAGTACGATGTGGTGCTGAGAAGAATGTATATTCTGTTGATTTGGGGTGGAGAGTTCTATAGATGTCTATTAGGTCTGCTTGCTGCAGAGATGAGTTCAATTCCTGGATATCCTTGTTAACTTTCTGTCTCGTTGATCTGTCTAATGTTGACAATGGAGTGTTGAAGTCTCCCATTATTATTGTATGGGAGTCTAAGTCTCTTTGTAAGTCTCTAAGGACTTGCTTTATGAATCTGGGTGCTCCTGTATTGAGTGCATATATATTTAGGATAGTTGGCTCTTCCTCATAAATTGATCCCTTTACCATTATGTAATGGCCTTCTTTGTCTCTTGATCTTTGATGGTTTAAAATCTGTTCTATCAGAGACTAGTATTGCAACCCCTGCTTTTTTTTGTTCTCCATTTGCTTGGTAGATCTTTCTCCATCCCTTTATTTTGAGCTTATGTATGTCTCTGCATGTGAGATGGGTCTCCTGAATACAGCAAACTGATGGGTCTTGACTCTTTATCCAATTTGCCAGTCTATGTCTTTTACTTGTACGATTTAGTCCATTTACATTTAAGGTTAATATTGTTATGTGTGAACTTGATCCTGTCATTATGATATTAACTGGTTATTTTGCTCGTTAGTTGATGCAGTTTCTTCCTAGCCTAAATGGTCTTTATAGTTTGCCATGCTTTTGCAGTGGCTGGTACCGGTTGTTCCTTTCCATGTTCAGTGCTTCCTTCAGGATCTCTTGTAGGGCAGGCCTGGTGGTGACAAAGTCTCCAGGCATTTGCTTGTCTGTAAAGGATTTTATTTCTCCTTCACTGATGAAACTTAGTTTGGCTGAATATGAAATTCTGGATTGAAAATTCTTTTATGAATGTTGAATATCGGCCCCCAGTCTCTTCTGGCTTGGAGAGTTTCTGCCGAGAGATCTGCTGTTAGTCTGACGGGCTTCCCTTTGTGGGTAACCCGACCTTTCTCTCTGGTTGCCCATAACATTTTTTCCTTCATTTCAGCTTTGGTTAATCTGATAATTATGTGTCTTGGAGTTGCTCTTCTCGAGGAGTATCTTTGTGGCGGTCTCTGTATTTCCTGAATTTGAATGTTGGCCTGCCTTACTAGGTTGGGGAAGTTCTCCTGGATGATATCCTGCAGAGTGTTTTCCAACTTGGTTCCATTTTCCCCATCACTTTCAGGCACACCAATCAGACGTAGATTTGGTCTTTTCACATAATTCCATATTTCTTGGAGGCTTTGTTCATTTCTTTTTACTGTTTTTTCTCTACACTTCTCTTCTCACTTCATTTCATTCATTTGATCTTTAGTCACTGATACTCTTTCTTCCAGTTGATCGAGTCGGTTACTGAAGCTTGTGCATTTGTCACGTAGTTCTCGTGTCATGGTTTTCATCTCTGTCAGTTCTTTTAAGGTCTTCTTTGCATTGATTATTCTAGTTATCCATTCATCCATTCTTTTTTCAAGGTTTTTAGTTTCTTTCCGCTGATTACGTAGTTCCTCCTTTAGCTCTGAGAAGTTTGATCGACTGAAGTCTTCTTCTCTCACCTTGTCAAAGTCATTCACCATCCAGCTTTAGTTCCATTGCTGGCGATGAGCTGCATTCCTTTGGAGGGGGAGATGAGCTCTGATTTTTTTGAATTTCCAGCTTTTCTGCCCTGCTTTTTCCCCATCTTTGTGGTTTTATCTGCCTTTGGTCTTTGATGATGGTGACGTATTGATGGGATTTTGGTGTGGGTGTCCTTTCTGTTTGCTAGTTTTCCTTGTAACAGTCAGGACCCTCAGCTGCAGATCTGTTGGAGTTTGCTTGAGGTCCACTCCAGACCGTGTTTGCCTGGGTATTAGCCACGGAGGCTGCAGAAGATAGAATACAGCAAGTGTTGCTGTCTGATTCTTGCTCTGGAACCTTCATCTCAGGGCTGTACCCCGCCATGTGAAGTGTGAGGTGTTGGTCTGCACCTCGGTTGAAAATTTAGAAGTCACCCGTCTTCTGTGTCACTCATGCTGGGAACTGGAGGCTGGAGCTGTTCCTATTCGGCCATCTTGGGCGCCCCCCTCGTCGTTCAATTTTTATAATGTTTATTGACTATTTACCGTGGGTCAGGCATTTTTCTAGGAGCTGGAGATTTGACAGCTAAAATGACAGATGAGGTCTCTCTATTATAGGGATTACCACCCCTGGAGTCACAGTTTAGTTGCAATAAAGCAAGTTGAGTTCTATGATAGAGGAAGTATAGTGTGTAGTGGTAGTTCACAGGAAGGAGGTGTGTATGTGAGTGTTATGGGGATGGTGTAATGGTCCCGGAAGACTTCCCAAAAGGGATAAAATCTGAGACCTGAAGGATAAGTAGGTTCTTGTCAGGTCAAGTTAGGATTTAATGTTTCAGACAGAAGGAATAAAAGAGTGGCTCTCAAAAAGTGCATTTAAAAATTATTACAAAGCTATAGTAATCAAAAGAGTGTGGTACTGGCAAAAGACAGACATATAGATCAATGAAATTGAATGGAAAGCCCCAAAATAAACACTAATTTATATGGTCCAACAGTGTTTGACAGGGGTGCCAAGACGACTCAGTCAGGAAAGGACGGCCTCTTCACCAGATAGTGTTGGGAAAACTGATAACCCCATGTCAAAAAATGAAGCTATATATCTTATACCATACACAAAGATTGACACAAAATGGATTAAAGATCTAAAGATAAGACCTAAAACTTTAAAGCTCCTAGAAGAAAACATAGGAGAAAAGCTTTATGACATTGACTTTGGCAATTTCTTGGATATGACAGCAAAAGCACAGACAATAAAAGCAAAAATAAAAAATAGGATTGTATTAATCTTAAAACTTTTTGTGCCTCAGAGAATACAAGAGAGTGAAAAAGCAAACTATGGAAAGGGAGAAAATATTTGTAAGTCATGTGTTTGATAAGAGGCTAATACCCAGTATATAAAGAGCTACTCTTACAGTTCAATAACAACAAAAGAATAACTGAATTTTAAAATGGGCCAAAGACTTAAATAGACATTTTTCCAAAGATGATATATAAATGGCCAGCAAATATATGAAAAGATGTTGAGGCTGGGTGTGGTGGCTCATGCCTGTAATCCCAGCACTTTGAGAGGCCCAGGCAGGCGGATCATGAGGTCAAGAGATTGAGACCATCCTGGCCAACATGGTGAAACCCCGTCTCTACTAAAATACAAAAAATTAGCCGGGCGTGGTGGTGCACGCCTGTAGTCCCAGCTACTCAGGAAGCTGAGGCAAGGGAATTGCTTGGATCCAGGAGGTGAAGGTTGCAGTTGAGCCAAGATCGCACCACTGCACTCCAGCCTGGTGACAGAGCAAGACTCCATCTCAAAAGGAAAAAAAAAGAAGTTGAAGATCACTAATCATTAGATAAATGCAAATCAAAACCACAAGGAGATACCTAACCTTACACCCATTAAGATGGCTACTATTTAAAAAAAAAAAAAAGTTTTGACAAGGATGTAGGGAAATTAGAAACTTGTTGGGCACTGTTGGTAGGAATGTAAAATGGTTCAGCCCCTGTGGAACACAGTATGGCCATTCCTCAAAAAAAGTTTAAAAATTACTCTGTAAATTCAGCAATCCCACTTTTGGATATATCCAAAAGAACTGAAAGCAGGATCTTGAAGAGGAATTTGCACACCCATGTTGATAGCAGCACTATTCGTGATAATCAAGAGGTAGAAACAACCTAAGTGTGTATCTATGGTTTAATGGATAAACAAAATACAGTATCTACATACAATGAAATATTACTGAGCCTTAAGAAAGGAAATTCTGACACGTGCTACAACGTGGATGAATCTCGAGGATATTATGCTAAGTGAAATAAGCCAGTCATAATAAAAAGACCCATACTATATGGTTCCCCTTACATGAGGTATCTAAAGTAGTCAAATTCGTAAAAACAGGAAATAGAATTGTTGCTTAATGGATATAGAGTTGCAGTTTGCAAGATGAAAAGTTCTGGAGATTGGTTGCACAACATGAATGTACTTAACACTACTGAACTATACACTCAGTGGTTAAGATGGTAAATTTTGCCCAGGCTCAGTGACTCATTCCTGTAATCCCAACACTTTTGGGAGGCCAAGGCCAGAGGATTGCTTGAGCCCAGTTGTTCAAAACTAGCGTGGACAACATAGCAAGACCCCTTTAAAAAAAGATGGTAAATGTTATATACTTTAAAAAAAATTAAAAAGGACTATAGGCTGAGCGCAGTGGCTGATGCCTGTAATCAGCACTTTGGGAGGCCAGGGCAGGAGTATCATTTGAGGCCACAAGTTCAAGACCAACCTGGGCAAGAAAATAAGACCCTGTCTACAAAAAAAAAAATTTTTTTTAATTAGCTAGGCATGTTGGCACCCACCTGTAATCCTGGCTACTCAGGAGGCTAAGGCAGGAAGATTGTTTGAGCCCAGGAGTTAGAGACTTCAGTGAGCCATGATTGTGCCACTGCTTTCCAGACTGGGTGATAGAATGAGACCTTGTCTCAAAAAAATAAAAAGGACTTTAAACTTTTAGAAACATGAAGCGTATGTACATTTTTTACATTTTATACTGTCATGTAAGCCATGTTTCTAAATCAGCGGTGTCCAAACTTTTGGCTTCCCTGGGCCACATTGGAAGAATTGTCTTGGGCCACACATAAAATACACTAATGCTTAACTATAGCTGATAAGCTAAAAAAGTTCATGGATAAATCTCATAATGTTTTAAGAAAGTTTACGAATTTCTTGGGCCACATTCAAAACTGTTCTGGGCTGTGGGTTGGACAAGCTTATTCTGAATATTGAAAAAGATACTGATTTAAAAATTAGGCAGGTCAAAGGGGTTGAGGCATAGCATTTTGAGTTTGAGTATAATTTAATAGAAAATTAAATTCTATCCACAAAATTAATAACATACGTAAAGGCACTGAGATGGGAGGGAGCAAGTCTTGAACAGTGGGCAACTGCCTAGGTTTTGCTTAGCTGGGACAGACGTGTGAATAAGATTGAAGGAATGGGTCTACTTTATGAAGACTTTAATTATATGGCTAACAGCTTGGATTTCATGTCTAAGAAAATGAATGTCACAATTATAGCAATAATAAGAGCACTTCTTATGTGCTAAGTTAACACTGAGCTAAAGTGCTTTCCAGGGATTATCAAATGTACTTTTCTGAGCTTCAGCAGGGAACATGTTCCACCTGCTTTTTCCTGTGTACAATTAATTGGCTCTTGGAGAAGGTGAAGGTAGTGAAAATAGGTTGTTGACATAATTCAGATATAAAATCGGAGGCGTGAATAAAAAAAAGACCATTCTGAAAATTGCACATTTGTAGACTTTATTAAAACTACTCCAAAATGAAATTGCACAAGTACAAACTTGTGTAATTAGGAAGATGATGTGCTGTTGACAGTAATGAAGGATAAAAAGGAAATTCAGAAAATTATAGCAGTGCTTGACAGACTTTTCAGCATTTCTTGTATTGGAGTGATTCTGACAACAGAGGTACTATGAAATGGAAAGTGAGGAGAGGTGTAGTAACAGTTTATGGTTTATCAGTATTTTGGAGGGTGCCTATTTTTTGTAGAGATTCTGAATAAAGGTTTTACAATAATTAAGCAATACCTTATTTTGGTTCTCATTCTATTACATGCTTCAGAATCTACAAAAATATCTGGAGTTAATTCTCTCTTACAGAGTTAACACCTCAGCAAAGTTATTTTGTTCTTTCATGATGAGCATTATTAATATTTTTGTTTTGTTATCTTAACCTTAAGACGTGAGAGGGGATGAACACTGAAGGGTTACAGGAGCTGGGGGAAGGTCTGCTGTATGCTGTACTCCATTTTTCTCTGCAAAGTATCTTGATATCCTCAAAATTAATTCTAGTTTTCTTTCCTTTGCCCATCAAGGGAGTTAACCCTTGTTCAAGGCTACTGTCTGTCACCATTCTTTCATAGATTTTAGAAACTGATGTGTACATATACATGCATGGTCTGTGTTCAGCATGAACCTTTTTTTTAAAAGGCATCTTTAAATAAAAGTACTCAGCTAAAGTGTTGGTGACTTCCTATGTAATATTTTGATCTTATCCTTTAAATACATAGGCATGATTGAATTTGCATCTCAGTGAATTTTTGCATGTGTGCTTTTTCTTATGATTTTACTTTTGGAACGGTCTTAATAAAATGTGCAAATAAAAAATAAATGTTAAAATTCCATGGGATTTTTTTTTAATGGGAAAATTTTTTTTCTACTGGCTGTGATTAAAATTTGTTTACAGATACTTAGTTAAATTGGAACACACTAGGAAGTATAGAAAAACGTTTGGGTAGTATGTATAGTATGGCATTGTTATGTTAACTTATGTAAAAACCAGTCTTTATTTTAAAATCCAACTCTACAAGTTAATAGCATACGATTTATTTTTTAAATGCTGAAAACATTGTTAAATTACTAATTTTTAAATAGATTTTATTTTGCAAATGATTTGATTAACTTAATATGGGTTTAATTATGCTATAAAAATTATTTTTGCTTATTTTACTATATTTCTAGTAGTATGTTTTAGCATATGTAAAAGCTTAAGCAAAATTATTGTCAGTCATTATTAAATGAAGAATGATAGCTACAAATAAAGATACTTTGAGAAAGATACTTTCTGATGAAAAGTGATGTTTCAAATAAGCTGGAAAAACACGGTGGGATAGTTAACAGTTATTCCTCATCTCGTGTTTCACCTCCCTAATCATTCTGAATAGCAATGCATTCATTTTTATCATTATTCTCATGTCTTACCTTCTGCTATATATAAAAAATAAGCCATGTTTTCTTGCTGCTTCCAAACTATTAATAAAAGCAAAACAGAATGTGTTCAATCTAGATAATTTGGATGTTCTTTAAGTGTACTATTTTGATATTTACTCTTAGGCTGATTTTTTTCCCTTGCCATCTAAAATGTTTGTTTCATTTTCCCCTACCCAATCAATGTATACACAGGGAAATCAAACGTTTTAATGTTAAGAAAAACGAAACATTAGAAAGATATGTTTGAAAAAAGCAGGTACATCCTAAAAGCAAAATTTAATTGTTTGGAATTCTGTTTTAGATTATCCACACAACTACTTCTTTCTATAGATATGGTTAATACAATGATAAATGACTAAACCAGAATATTAAACTATCAGTGACGTTCACAGGTTTCATCAAAATAAGGGAAACTTCTTGGATATATTTGTTTTCTGAACTATCATTTTGTCCCCTCATAACTAATAACTCTCAGGAATTATATCTCCCTTTGCCAAGAGAAAAAAACCTGTCTTTAGTAGGTCCTATAAAGCATCCCTAGGTGCTTAATAATAGAATTTGTGCACTAAATCTTACTCCTAGTCCAACAAGAATCTTGTCGTCAGCCCTGGACATCCTAAATTTGGAGACAGCCACATCTGTAATACTGTTTTAGGATGTGTAACCCAACCTGCAGTACCTCTCTAGTATTTCATCCCACATCAGAGCATTTTTGCCTCTTAGGAATTATTTTCTAGGGAGGAATAGATTCTTGTCTTCTATGTTCTGTATATAGTTCCCCTTGTATATAGTTCCACCATGGCCATTTATTGAATTTAAATCCCTGTTTTATAATGTCTGTGTCACCCAAAACAATCTATAGATTCAATACAATTCCTATCAAAATACCGGTGACATTCTTCACAGAAATAGAAAAAAGGAAATCCTAAAATTCATGTGGAACCACAAAAGACCCCAAATAACCAAAGTCATCTTGAACAAAAAACAAAGCTGGAGGTGTCATACTACCTGACTTCATAATATACTACAAAGCTATTGTAACCAAAATAACATGGAACTGGCATAAGAACAGACACATTGACTAATGGAACAGAATAGAGAGCCCAGAAATAATTCCACACATTTACAAACAACTGTTTGTTTGTTTTTTGAGACAGAGTCTCGCTCTGTTGCCCAGGCTGGGGTGCAGTGGTGCGATCTCACCTCACTGTGGCCTCTGCCTGCAGGTTCAAGTGATCCTCCTGAGTAGCTGGGATTACAGGCATGCACCACCATGCCTGGCTAATTTTTGTATTTTTAATAGAGACAAGGTTTTACCATGTTGGCCAGGCTGGTCTCCAACTCCTGGCCTCAAGTGATCCACCCACCTCAGCTTCCCAAAGTGCTGGGTTTACAGGGGTGAGCCACCACGCCCAGCCCGACAACCAACTGGTTTTTGACAAAGGGGACAGTAATACACAATGGGGTAAGGACATTCTCTTCAGTAAATCATGTTGGGAAAACTGGATAAACTGCAGAAGAAAATTAGACCCTTATCTCTCACCATATACAAAAAATTAACTTGGGTTAAAAAAAAAAGTAGGACTTGAAATTATGAAACTACTAGGAGAAAACAAGAAAAGCTATGTGACATTGATCTGCGCCATGACCTTAAAAGCACAGGCAACAAAAGCAAAAATAGACAAATGGGGTTATGTCAAATTAAAAAGCTTCCACACAGCAAAGTAAAGAGACAACCTGCTTACCGGATAGGAGAAAATATTTGCACACCATACATCTGATAAGGGGTTAATATCTAAAATATATAAGGAACTCAACTCAATAGCAAGTAAACAACTTGGTTTTTAAATGTGCAAAAGACCTGAATAGACATTTCCCAAAGGAAGATGTAAATGGCCAACAGGTATATGAAAAAAGGCTTAATGTCACTAATCGTCAGGTAAATGCAAATCAAAACTACAATGAGGTATCATCTCACTCCTGTTAGAATTGCTATTATCAAAAAGACAAAAGGTAAGTGTTGGAGAGGATGTGGAGAAAAGGGAACACACTGTTTGTGGGAATGTAAATTAGTATAGCCATTATGGAAAACAGTATGGAGGGTCCTCAAAAAATGAAAAAATAGAACTACCTGATCCTGTAATCCCACTACTGAGTATATATCCAAAGGAAATGAAATCAGTATGTCAAAGAGATAACTGCACATAAACAGCAGTATTCACATTAGCCAAGATATGGAGTCAACCTAGGGGTCCATCACCAGATGAAGGGGCAAAGAAAATATGGTTTATATACATGGTGGAATGCTATTCAGGTATCAAAAAGCAAAATTCTGTTCTTTGCAATAACATGGATGAACCTAGAGGACACTGTGTTAAGTGAAATAAGCCAAGCACAGAAAGAGAAGTGTTGCATGATCTCACCCAATATGTAAAACCTAAAAAGTATATCCCATAGAAGTAGAGAATAGAATGGTGGTTACCAGTGGCTGGGGTGGTTTGAGAAAATGACAGGATGGAATAATGTCAGTCAAAGGATATACAGTTAAGAGGAATAAGTTCAAGAAATCTGTTGTACAGCATGGTGACTATGGTTAATGGTGATATATTCTTGGAAAATGCAAAGAGTAGTAAGTGTTCTCACCACAAAAATGACAACTATTTGAGGCAATGCATGTGTTAATTAGCTACATTTAACCATTACACAGTGTATATATACTTCAAAATATTGTACATAATACAATTTTATCTGTCAATTTAAAATAAACTATATTTTTTTAAACCCACCTTTTTTTTTTTTTTTTTTTTTTTTTTTGAGACCTAGTTTTCCTCTGTCACCCAGGCTGGAGTGCAGTGGTGCGATCTCCACTCACTGCAACTTCCGCCCACTGGGTTCAAGTAGTTCTCCTGCCTCAGCCTCCCAAGTAGCTGGGATTACAGGTGCCTGCCACCACACCCAGCTAATTTTTGTATTTTTACTACAGATGGGGTTTCACTGTGTTGGCCAAGCTGGTCTCAAACTCCTGACCTCAGGTGGTCCACCCGCCTCAGCCTCCTAAAGTGCTCGGATTACAGGCGTGAGCCACCATGCCTGGCCAAAAACCCACTCTTTCATGCATAACAACCAAAAATAAACACTTCTATATGAGAATTATGATCATTTTTGTCTTATATTTTAAACACTATCAGTACTGAGTGGTGAACCACTTGGGATATTTTGAGGTGAGCTTTGGTCCCTGTGCTTCATTCAAGGTCTAGGAAGAATAACATATGTATTTACATTATTATAGTGTGTTTTTTTAAAGTACAGTATCTAAAAAATCTATATAGCCAGAAAAGTTTTTTGAAAAAGATTAATGAGAGAGGAGAGGTAGAATGTGCCATGCAGGAGAATTAAGACCTGTGGTTTAAAAAAAAAGGTTCAGAAAGATACCGATTAAGGGCCAATTCCAGGAGTCAGTCTGCTAGAGTTCTTCCTGGTTCTTCCTTTTATTCTCTGTGGCACCTTGAACACTAATTGCCTTATATGAACATGGATTCATGTGTATATCTACCTCATGGATGTATTGTGAAGATTACATGAGATAATTCACATGAAAGGGCTTGGCATAGTGCCTGGCTCAGAGTAATTTGTAAGTAAGTATCAACTGTGATTATTATCATCATCTTGAATAATGTGTGGAAAATGTTTATTTGGCTACTGTGCTTTGGAGACAGGATGATCCTTTGTAACTCAAGGGTATGTGTTTAAGTGTTTATTATTATGACTATTTACCATTTGATGCTTAAAGTAGAATCCCAGTTACCTGCTAATGGCTCATTTCAGGTTATAAATGGTGCTTATGATTTGTATTTTCTAAAATTAAGATTTTCATATTGCTATATGTACCAGAAATCACGGAATTTGAAATGAGAAAGAATCTGATTTTATAGCATTCAGAGACAATTTTTAATAACGTATATAATTTTGTGTATATTTACTTGGTAAAAAATAAAATTGTAAAATTAAATCAGCTTCACTGTCACCTTGGAAGATCTGTGGGCTTTTTAATCTCTTGTGTCTTAGGTTTTTATTTGTATAGTTTTTCTGAGACCTAAAGTGAAAATATAAATAGTCATATGCCATATAGCATTTCAGTCAGTGATGGCCCACCTGTGTAACAGTGGTCCCATAAGGTTTTAATACTGTATTTTTACTGTACTTTTCTATTTTTAGGTACAGAAATACTGTTGTGTTACAGTTGCCTACAGTATTCAGTATATAACATGCTATACAGGTTTGCAGCCTAGGAGCAGTAGGTTATACCATATAGCCAGGATGTGTAGTAGGGTTTACCAATAGGTCTGTTTAAGCGTGTTCTATGAATGTTCACGCAATAACTAAATCACCCAACAACACATCTCAAAACATATTCTCATCAAGCGGTGCATGACTGTAAATAAGTACATAAAGTATAATAAAACTTTTTCCAAATTTTTCTCCAGCTAGAGATTTGCATCTAATTAATTTGGAAAGATTTGACTTCGACGTCTGGGAGTAACATACTTAAGTAGCTTTTTATTTTATTTATTTTATTTTTTTTGAGACAGAGTCTCGCTCTTAAGCCCAGGCTGGAGTACAGTGGTGCCATCTTGGCTCACTGCAGCCTCTACGTCCTGGGGTCAAGCGATTCTTGTGCCTCAGCCACCCAAGAGGCTGGGATTACAGGCACGCACCACTACACCTGGCTCATTTTTGGTTTTTTTTTTTTTCAGTAGAGACTGTTTCACCATGTTGGCCAGGCTGGTCTCGAACTCCTGGCCTCAAGTGATCTGCCTGCCTTGGCCTCCGAAAGTGCTGGGATTACAGGCATGATCCACTGCACCCAGCCTAAATAGGATTTTTTAAAAATCTCGTTTCACAGGGCTGGAATGACTTCATTCACATTTAGATAGTTATGTTTAATACAGATTAAACTAAGCCAGTTTTTTAAAAGTGTAACCGGATATGGTGCATTTTTATAGATGTTCTTAGGCAATCTTTCTGTTTTTTAAAGCACTTAATAGCCATGTGAATGTATTCTGTATTTGAGGAGAGTAAGGTCAAGTGTGAATATACCAGTTAAGAAATAGAACTGTAGTTCTGCTTTTTATTTTTTTTCTACAAAGCTTTTCTCAGAGAAAACAAACTAAGATGGTTTAACTGTATTGTCATTGATAGATTAATTCATTTATTCAGATTATATTTGAGGCCGTACTATTTATCAGCCACTATTATGGGACTGCCAATGCAGGTATGAACAAGTAAGATAAGGCTATTGACTTCATAGTATTTACATTCCATGAGAGATGATAGACAAGAAACAAGCAAACAAATAGGAAAATTTCAAACTGTAACAAATGCTAGCAAGGAAATAATGTTATGTTATAGGGTACTTAGTAAGAGTTTGGCCCCAGGCAGGCTACTTAGACTGATCAGAAAGAGCTTTTGTTAGGGTTTGATATTACTGGAGAATGGGAAGAAATTTGTCACATAGAGTTGACCTAAGAGATTTCAAATGTAGAGAATAGCAAGAACAAAATGCCTACAATGCAAAAAATTTTGGTGTATTTGAGTTTGGATATTATTCTAAGCTTTGTATTAGAATATTTGTATTTAGGGTATAGCTAAGATGCTGCTGTTTCTGCTACATCAGAAGAGGTCTTATCCTCAGAGAATAGTTAAGACTAGAGGGTGACAGGACAAGCTTTTAGGAAAACCATTGATGAGTTTTTGAAGTATTTTATTTTATTTTATTTTGAGACAGAGTCTCGCTCTGTTGCCCAACCTGGAGTGCAGTGGCACAATCTTGGCTCACTGCAACCTCCACTTCCCAGGTTCAAGTGATTCTCCTGCCTCAGCCTCCCAAGTAGCTGGGACTACAGGCGTCCACTACCACACCCTGCTAATTTTTGTATTTTTTAGTAGAGGTGGGGTTTCACCATGTTAGCCAGGCTGGTCTTGAACTCCTGACCTCAAATGATCCATCCACCTCAGTCTCCCAAAGTACTGGAATTACAGGCGTGAGCCACGGCACCCAGCCATTGACAAATTTGAAGCAAAGGAATGACATAATGTGTCTCTGGCTTCTCTGTGGAGGATGAATTATGCAGACTCAAGAATAGAAGCAGGAATCAGTGGTGTGCTGGAGTGGGCTATAACTGGTTAGAATAATAGAAGAGGAAAAGTGGCGGGTATAGATTTAGGACACATAAGTTAACAGATGCTATCGGAGCTATAGGACAAGAGGAGATAACCTAAAGGGAGAGAAGAGAGGAGGGTTCCTGATTGAACCTTGAAGTAGGACTGACCCATGAATCGAAAATCCACATATAATTTTTGACTCCCCAAAAACTTCACTACTAATAACCTTCTCTAGACTGGAAGCCTTACTGGTAACATAAATGGTTGATTAACACATTTTGTAGGTTATATGTGTAATATGCTGTATTCTTACAATAAAATAAGCTAGAGAAAATAAAATAGTAAGAAAATCATAAGAGAAAATACATGTACTATTCATTAAGTGGAAGTGGATCATCACAAAGATCTTCATGAACCTCATTGTCTTCACTGTGAGTAGGCAGAGGAATAGGAGGAGAAAGAAGAGAGGTTGGTCTTGCTGTCTTGTGTAGGTGGTAGAAGTGGAAGAAAATCCACAAAGAAATGGACCCATGCAACTCAAATGCATGTTTTTCAAGGGTCAGCTGTACCTCAGCATTTAAAATTGAATAGAAAAGAGAAGCCAACATAAACTGAAAAAGAGAGGCTAAGAGATAACATACCTTCAGAGGGAAGAGTCCTGGAAGCCAAAAACAAAGTATTGAATACTGCTGAGTTGAATAAAATGAGGAGCTACAGAAGTGACCTTTGGCTTTGGTTAAAGCACATTATGGGTGATTTTTATACGGGTTTTTTTCCTGGAGGGACAGTCCAGAATGCATTTCAAGTAGTCTGAAGAGTGAATAAAAGATAAGGAAAAAAATAGCAAATATAGAGAAATCTTTCAGGTTTTGCTGTGAGAGAATAGAGAAATGAGTTGGCAGCCAGAGAGCCTGTGGGGGTCAAGGAAGGGCTATGGGTTTTTAGTTTTAGACCATGAGAGATTCGGGGGGTAGACTTTAGGCTGTAGGCAGGAAAAGAAACTGACAGTATTGAAGGAGCCTGAGCTAATAGTCCTTGGGAAGGCAAGAGGAGACCAGATTCAGAACACAGCAAGAGGGAGGCCTTTAATGGGAGGAAGGTCCTTTGTCCTTCATAATGGGAAGAAAAGTAGAGAATATGGGTATAGTTGAAGATAGGTTACAGATTTGTTGGAGGGAAGGTAAGAATATTCTTTTTGCTTCCATTTTCTTAAGTTTGAAACTAGATCTTTAGCAATGATAGAGGGAAGACAGTATTAGGATTTTGAGAAGAGAAGTTATGAAATAGTTGTGTCAAGAGCGTAAGTTTACTAAGGAAACACAGAGTGGGTTAGGATAGTGTTGAGTACCTATTTGAAGTTTGTACTTCTCAACTCAAGTCAACCTAATTGTATGATTTTTCCTCCAGTGTTGCTCGTGTTCAGGCTAAAAACAAACAAACAAACAAAACATGTCTTTTAACCAGGATTGGAGTTTTGTCAGATAAGTATAAAGAGGAAGATTCCACACTCTTTACCCCTAAGGTAGGATAGGTATGAGAAGGAAAACAGCCTCCATGAAAGTGAAGAGTAATGACTAAGAGTTAGGACTCTAAAGCCAAATTGCTTATGTTTAAATCCCTACCTCTTCCATTTACTAGCTGTATCGCATATCATTTCTGTCTTTCAGTTTCCTTACTTGTAAATGTGAGTAATAGTGCCTACTACAAAGGATCAACTGGGATTAATTAAAATTCACAAAGCACTCGAACAGTTCTTGGTATTTAGTAAGTACACTGTAAGGTTAGAAGAGGTCTTGTCCTCAGAGAATAATTAAGACTAGAAGGTGACAGGACAAGCTTTGAGGAAAACCATTGATGGGTTTTAAGCAAAGGAATGACATCATTAAGACTAGAAGGTGACAGGATGTGCAGAGGAAAGGCTAATGATCTGTTGAGCACATATCTGAAGTTTCCTAGAGTGTATACCATTTGAAAGTTGAGACAACAGTAAGAGCATGGGAGATTGGATCGGATTAGGGAAGTACAGAGTGTCAGGTTTATAATGAGTGACAATAACCTGTTCGTAAAATACTTAGTAAGTGTTGTCTTCCATCCTTTTTTTTTTTTTTTTTTTTTTTTTTTTCTTGAGATGGAGTCTCACTCTGTCCCCAGGCTGGAGTGCAGTGGTGTGGTCTCAGCTCACTGCAACCTCCAACTCCATGGTTCAAGTGATTCTCCTACCTCAGCTTCCCCAGTAACTGGGATTACAGGCATGAACCACCACACCCAGCTAATTTTTGTATTTTCAGTAGAGACGGGGTTTCACCATGTTGGCCAGGATGGTCTTGATCTCCTGACCTCATGGTCTGCCCGCCTCACCCTCCCAAAGTGCTGGGATTACAGGTGTAAGCCACCATGCCTGGCCTCCATCCATATTTTTAATACTCAAGGGAAGTTTCCAGCTTTCTGGAATGACTGGCTTTATGAATTGACTAAATAAATGATTGCTGAAGATTATTTAGTGACAGTGCCAACATTGGAACCTAGAACTGTTGACCAAAATGAAATAGATTATTAATGTTACATCTATTAGATGATAACAATTACTGAATGGTAATTTTTCATTAGTTAGAAAAGTTTGGAAAGAGCATCTGCTTATAGCTTTTTTCCCCCGATGTTCTCTTCCATAATCAACAGCAGGGTTTTTTGCCCCATTGCGTGGTGCTTACAATAATTCATTAATTTATATTCTTGGAATGTGTTAGAAACACTTAGTCCCCAGATACCTCTTTAGAATTGAGTAATAGTGAATCTTTCTCTTTCAGCCCTCCCCCTGCCTTTCGTGGCAAAGGAAGGAGAGAAAGGGAAAATGCAGCTAATGATAAGAAAACTAGCCAAAGTATCTTTGTGGTGTTATTCTGAAGTGAGGTCTACTCACTTTTTATCGCCATTTAAAATGAACTTTAAAAATTGAGATGGTATGATGCAATATTTCTTTTCTTATTTAAATTTTAGCTTTTTACGCTATAAAGTGTAAAAACAAATCTGTACTACCTACTAATTGTCACAGGGCATAACTTGCCCAGAGAAATCTACAGCTTTTATCTTTTTTCATAAACAGCTTTTTTGCTTTATTTTTATATTTGATATATGTTATATTTGTGAAACAAAACATGACACTAAATTATGTTTCATGACAATTCAGGTCCAATTTATCTGAGTTGTAACTTTGAAAGTATTTGCAAATAATTGTCCAGTGGACTAAAGATCAAGTCAGAGAAACTATGATTAACAGCCCCTAAAAGAAAGATTACAAATGCAACTTTGATTTACTTGCATCACTTTAAACAAACTAGAAGTTTTAATTTTTTTTTTTAAGTTTTCTGGTTATATTAAATAGTTTGTTACTGTATTTCCTGGAAAGTAGCAAGTTATTGAGAGGAGGGAGTTAATTGCAAACAAAACAGCTCATTTGACAGAGATGATGTAAATGTTTGATATAAAGTTTAAGATGATAGAAATGTTCTGTATCTTAACTGTAGTGAAGAATCTTGATTGTGGTGATGGTTTATGGGTGGGTGCATGCACTAGTCAAAACATCAAATACGTGTATTAAATATATACAGTTTCACAAAGCCATAAAACATGTTTGGCAATAATTCTACATTTTAACTTATATTCACAGGACAATTCAAGTAGTGAGTCCTCAGTTTTCCAGTTTGCTGCCAAGAAATTCAGAGCCACATCTGATGCTTAATTATAACCTACTACCCCTCATAATTAACGTACTTGCTTCCTAGTATTGTTTTGATTTCATAGGAAATAATGATGACAACTGTTTCTTGAGCATTTTCTATGTGCCAGGCACTCTGATAACTTTAGTATGTTACTTATTTAATTTTGACAACCATTCAAGTATAAGTATTTTCATCTTCTTTAATGGATAAGGAAAACTGGTTTGACAAAATTAAGCATGTTGCCCAAGGTCATACAACTGCTAAGTATTAGAGCTAGGATTTGGATTTAGGCCATCTTGACTTTAACTCCTGTTCTTGGAGGCCCTACCCTCTACTGCCTGTCTTTTCATTGCCTGGGGTTTCTGTGAAACACTGCTTTATTGAGTATGTGTATTTATTTTGTATTTATTCTGAAGAAGAGGCATGTACAAACTTTGATACACCGTAGGGATACGTTATATTTGCATTATGATCTAAGCCAGTGGTGTTTAAAGTGTGATATTCACAAACTTTGTTAAGAGACATGATGAAATAAGCACAGAGATAAAAGTAAACATTTAGAAACTTTTATAGCAATTTAATATTACTGCAACAACTAAAGCACATGATTTTATATTTTAGAAAAGTATTGGTCAGTGATGGGTTGGGTGGAAATACTGATCTTTCACTACAGATACTTTGAGAAGTATTGACCTAAGCCATTATAAAATAAAATATGGGGGAGAATACCTGAGAACTGCAATTTGTATGTGTATATTGGATGAAAGGCTTAAGATGGTGTATCTTTACACTTCTCTTGTGACATATAATGAGTAATTTTATTTGCATTAAAGTCATTGGGGAATTACAACTAAATTTTTAGTCCTAGGATTTGACTATTGTATTAGTTTTCACGCTGCTGATAAAGACATACCTGAGACTGGGCAATTTACAGAAGAAAGAGGTTTAATCGGACTTACAGTTCCACATGACTGGGGAAGCCTCACAATCATCGTGGAAGGCAAAGAGGAGCAAGTCACATCTTACATGGATGGCGGCAGGCAAAGAAAAAAAAAAAAGCTTGTGCAGGAGAACTCCTCCTTATAATACCATCAGATCTCACCCACCACCATGAGAACACCATGGGAAAGACCTGCCCCTATGATCCAGTTACCTCCCACCAGGTCCCTCCCCACAGCAAGTGGGAATTCAAGATGAGATTTGGGTAGGACACAGCCAAACCCTATCAACCATTTTTTCACATGAAAAGTAATACTGCAGCTCTGCTGATGAAACTTCTGCAAAATGTCCCTTCTCATTTTTCAGTAATTTAAGATTTTGCTTTTAATATTCTGTGTTTTTGTGTGTCTTAAGCTATATGAACTCTTTTTAATCATACTTAAATATTTAGGAATTTATTGCCTAAAAAAAAAAGGTAAGAAAGTTCAAATTAATTACCTGAACAAACTTTTTAGCTGTAGATGCATACAAGAGTCATAAACCTTACAAATTTAACTGGTCATTATTAATTGGCTTTTTTATAGCAAATAAGAAAAGATTATCTGAAGGATGTGTATGTTAAGATAATATTGCTTAAAAATTATATTATTAGGCTGATAAACAACCCCTATTTTCATTAATAGAAATTACTACTAAATTGCTTTGCAGGTTAATCTTCCTCATGCACTGAGTATTCTATATCTTCAAAATGAATGCTATTTTATATCTTATTCTGGAAATCTTGCTAAGGAAAGAAAAAAAATGTTCCTGCTGATAAAATGTATGCATGTGTTTTATTCCATCTACCACAAGTACATTATTTCATTCATTGATTGGAATTTAGTTATTTTATACAAATTTTATGTGCTTTCAGAAAATCCAGTCAAGTTGATATTTTCCCTGAGTTTAATTTAGTTTTGCTATCCTTCTGATTTCTGAGAAACAGAACTAGAAATGTTTTAGGTTGTGTTCACTATAACCTTCATTCCGTATATGTTACTGTTAGTATTTAATTGTTTAATTAGCTATCAAAGTTTATGGCTTTACTTGTTTAATGTGCTGGTCTTTTGTATCTAACATACCTACAGATACTGCTTTGTGTGTATGCTGTGTTTGTGTGTTTATGGTTAAATCTAGTATTTAAAAGTTTTAGAAACCATGGGTTGATAATGAAATAGCTTGTATCTTTTTAAATTTATTACCAGTTTTTATTATGTTTAAACACATTGATCATGAGTCCAACTGTAGCCTCACTATTGTAAGTTATGTGTTGTCCAGCATAGAGACATGTATAAAACATAGTTCCTGCTCTCAAAGAACTTTCCTGGTAGGAAAATTGCATAGCAAATCCTTATATAAAACAAAAATTAATTTGATGTGCAAGGTTAAGATTATTTTGATTCACATATTTAAGTTCCTATTTATTGTGAGTTCTTCAGAGTACTTCACAATACTGCTTTATGTTTGATTTGCTGCTCTTAGTCCAAAGCATGAAGGGACAGTAGTGTGCCTCCCACCCCCCACCATATTCACCGGGGATATGTTCTAAGACCCCCCCCAATGGATGATTGAAACTGCAGATAGTACCAAACTCTGTAAATTCTGGGGTTTTTTTTCTATACATATATACGAATGATAAAGTTTAATTTACAAATTAGGCATAGTACTCTTGCGCTTTACAGCTATTATTAAGTAAAATAAGGGCACAAGCACTGTGCTACCACAACAGTCTATAACCCACACAGCTACTAAGTGATTAATGGGCAGTTGTCATCTGTAGCGTGGATACGCTGTACAAAGGAAGGATTCACTTTGTTCTGTGAGAGGTTTTGTCATGTTACTCAGAATGCTATGCAATTTAAAACTTATGATTGTTTATTTCTGGAATTTTTCATGTAATATTTCCAGACTGTGGTTGACTGAGGTTAACTGAAACCCCACAGACAGCAAAAATGTGGATGGGGGTGAGGAAGAAGTATTGTATGACTGTGTTTTTTCCCCCCACATAAACTTTATATTATTTTAAGTCCCTTAGCATCAAATATCCAGTTTTAAAGAGAAAAATAGATTAACTGTCTTATTTTGTTCACTACTCTCACCGTCCCAATTGGGAATGAAAGTATCATGAGGTCAGGGATGTTCTCTCTAGTCAGCACCTAAACATAGTGCTTGGCACATGATAGGCTGAAGCAAAATCATTTCATGTCAAATGAAATCACATTTAAGGTGATTACTCTCTCCAAAGATAGGATTTGGGACTTGTTTTCATTTTTGTGGATAACATAATTGAAGTAGAGAATTGGGAAACTCGTATTGCCTCTCTTTGGCACAACCTTAACCAAGGAAATTTTGATTTTATAAATCAAAAGATTTGTAGCTTTTTTCAATACAAACAGATTTTACTCATTAGCTATATTCTCTAGTAGTTTTTAACCTTTTTGTTAAAAAAACTGTTGTTTGAGAACATTATGAAAGAAGTAGACTCTCCCCAGTAAAATGTAAGACATGTAAATTTTACATGTAATTTAAGGTGATTCATGTATTTTGAGTATGCAGTTCACCTGTTTAAAGTATATAATATGGGCTGGGCGTGGTGGCTCACACCTGTAATGTCAGCTCTTTGGGAGGCCAACGCAGGCGGATCACAAGGTCAGGAGTTCTAGACCAACCTGGCCAGCATGGTGAAACACCGTCTATACTAAAAATACAAAATTAGCCGGTGCATGGTGCCAGGCGCCTGTAATCCCAGTTACTCGGGAGGCTGAGACAGGAGAATTGCTTGAGTCCAAGAGGCGGAGGTTGTAGTGAGCCAAGATGGCGCCACTGCACTCCAGCACTCCAGCCTGGGTGACAGAGTGAGACTCCGTCTCAAAAACAAACTATATATATGTGTGTGTGTGTGTGTGTGTATGTGTATATATATGTATACACACACATATATATATAATATGATGGTATTCAATATATTCAGAGTTGTGAAGCCATCACTACAATCAATTTTAAAACACTTTTGTCATCCCAAAAAGAAACCCTATATTCATTTTGAGTTCATTCTCCATTTCACACCAATTCCTCTTTTCTTCTTCTCCCCCTACTCTAATCAACCACTAATTTACTTTGTCTGTATAGATGTTTCTATTCTTGACATTTCGTATAAATGGACTCATATACGATGTGGTCTTATGTCAGTGGCTTCTTTCATTTATAATGTTTTCAAGGTTCATGTGTGTTATAGCTTGTATCACTATTTCATTCTTTTTTATGACCAAATAATATTCCATTGTATTTTAGTTATTTGTGTGTCAGTTGATGAATATTGGGGTTATTTCTTCTTTTGGCTATTATGAATAATGCTTCTATGAGCATTCACACAAGTTTTTGAGTGGACATGTATTTTCATTTCTCTTGTGTCTCCACCATACCTAGGAGTGGAATTTCTGGCTTACAGTAATTCTGTGTTGAACCTTGGAGAACTACTACTAGACTGTTTTCCAAAGGAGCCATATCAATTTATGTTCCTCCAGCAGTGTATGAGGGTTCCAGTTTCTACATACCACACTTATTATCGTCTATCTTTTTTATTATAACCATCCTAGTAGGCGTGAAATATTCTTGTGGTTTTGATTTGTTTCCCTAATTATGTGGAGTGTCATTTTATGTACTTATACACCATTTGTACATTTTCCTTTTAGAAATGTCCATTCACATCTGTTGCCTACTTTTGAATTATTTGTCTTTTTATTATTGACTTTGAAGAGTTTTTTTATTATCTAAAGTCTCATCAGATGTATGGAGGATTTGTTTTCTCCCATTCTGTCAGTTGTCTTTTCACTTTCTTGATGTTCTTTGCAACATGAAAGTTTTACTTCTTTTTTTCTTTTGTTGCTCGTGTTTTTGGTTTTCTATTTTATTTTATTTATTTTATTTTTTTGAGATGGAATCTCACTCTGTTGCCCAGGCTGGGGTGCAATGGCGTGGTCTTGTTCACTGCAGCCTCGGACTCCTGGGTTCAAGTGATAGGCCTGCCTCAGCCTCCCGAGTAGCTGAGATTACAGGCATGAGCCACCACAACTGGCTGATTTTTGTATTTTTAGTAGAGATGAAAATGTTGGCCAGCCTGGTCTTGAACTCCTGACCTCAAGCAATCCGCCTGCCTCAGCCTCCCAGAGTGCTAGGATTATAGGCGTGAGCCACCGTGCCTGGCTGTCAGTTTTATTTCTAAGAAGACTTTGCCTAGCCACAGGTCACAAAGATTTAATCCTACATTTTCTTCTGAGTGTTTTATAGTTCTAGCTGTTACATTTAGATCTCTGATCTATTTTAAAGTAACTTTTGTGTAGATGTGAAGGAGTCAACTTTGTCCTTTTGCACATGGGATATTCAGTTATCCCAAACTACTTGTTGGAAAGACTATTCTTACCCTGGTTGAATTGTGTTAACATCCCCTAAGGCCCACTCTTAGACCTTCCTGTAGGTCCATGCATCCAGCTCTAAAGAAAGGTACCGAGTTAGTTAGAAGTCAGTTGGGATACCAGAAAAATTAAAGGGGAGCCACACTGGTTTTTAAGTAGAACCTTAATTAAATTCTTCCTATTACCCTAGATTATGTATTGCTGTATAACAAATTACCGCTGAACTCAGTGGCCTATAACAAAATCTTCTGTGGGTCTTGAATTTGAGAGACGTAGCTTATGTAATCGTGGCTTTGGGTTGCTCATGAAGTTATAGTCAGGTTGCCATTTGGGGCCACAGTCAAATTAAGGCTTGGCCGAGGATGGAGGATGTGCTTCTAAGATGGCTCAATCACATGGCTTTACAGAAAGCTTTAGCTCCTTGTCACGAGACCTGCCTTCTCCATACGGCTCCTTGAAAGTGTCTTCATGATGTGGCAGCTAGCTCCTCTGCAGAACTAATGATAAGAGAGTAAAGAGGAAACCAAAGTGCTTTTATAACCTGTTGGCTGTTACACATTGTCTCTTCTACCCTATTCTTTTCATTAGAAATGAGTCACAAAGTTGACCCTAAGGTGCTGGGGGTTTAGGCACCACTTTTTCAAAGAAATATCAAAGAATTTGTAAATTTGTTTTTTTCACTTTAATAGAGACAGAATCTTGCTCTGTCACCCAGTCATATTTCGTTGCAGCCTTGATGTCTTGGGCTCATGCTGTCTTCTCACTTCAGCCTCCTGAGTAGCTGGGACTACAGGTGCCACCCTGCCTGGCTAATTTTTATTTTTATTTTTTTTTAGAGACAGGATCTCACTGTGTTGCCAGTGCTGGTCTTGAAACCTTGACCTTAGGCCATACTCCATCCTCCAGCTTCCCAAGTAGCTGGGATTACAGGTGTGAGCCACTGTACTCAGCTGTGGACATACTTTAAACCACCACATGTTCTTGTCAGTTTTATTCGAAGTAAAGTCTAAAGTAAAGTCTAATTCTAACAGCTAATGGGCCTTCATATTAGATGCTCACTTACTACTTAATAAAATGATCTCCGAGTCATTTTTTTTTTCTTTCTTCCCCTGTGTTCTTGATTCTTCCAATCTAACCAGACTTAGTGTATTTTAGGATCAAAACAAAGTAGAGGAGCATATATGTGTGTATATATATATGTACATATATATGTATACATATTTGTATATACACACACCCATATATATCAGAAATGTTACATAAACAAATATGACAGAGAAATAGCATGATTTCTAAATTGAAGTATAATAAAATTTTCTAAATTGAAATAAGTATAAGAAAATTTTACTGACTAAATTTTCACAGTCGTTTTTCCAATTCCTAGGAAAGAACACACAAGTAGTTATCTTTTAGGCTGTCTTTGAATACTTCCATGACCCTGAACACTAGCTGAGGAGAGTTTCAACCACTGCTAACAGTAAGAAACATTTTCAAGTTAGTCATTACCTTTGTAGTAAGATCATATGAACCCATTTTAATACTTTGTAACCTTGGTTCCTCCTGCAAACTCTTTTGTAGGTAATGACTTTACATGAGTTTGGAACTGGTCTCTAGTGGGAAGTTGTGGGAGGATGAACACAGAAGAGCTGGAGTTATTGAGTGACTCCAAATACAGAAACTATGTAGCCGCAATTGACAAAGCACTAAAGAATTTTGAATACTCCAGTGAATGGGCAGATTTGATATCAGCACTTGGAAAACTTAATAAGGTATGTCTGTATTATCCATTTCATAAAAGGAGTAAAAATTAGAAATCTGTGTTTGTACTTGTTAGATTTCTCTAAATCTTGAAGTAAGAATGCAAAAACATAAATGAACCTTAGATTACTATTGGTAGTGCTGTTTTTCTTCATGAGTTGCATGCCTGTGTAGTCAAGCATATTGTTAAAGCTTTGGAAGTTTTAATTCAAAGAAATAACAGTGCTTGAAAAATATGTAGTTATCGCCATGATTATTAGCTATAAAAACAAAAGAAAAGGAAGCAAATATGCTATGAGGGCTAGTAAATTTCCATAATGGAGCATCAGATATGGTGCTGGAATTCCTGGCAGCAAAATGAATTTCCTACAAATGGAAAGCAGTAATTCCTGTGTTCTTTCCAAATGGTATATAGCAGAAGGAAACATTTTCTATCCTGGCAAGCTATAGTTATAATTCGGTACTTCGTACAAAGGCAATTATATACAAGCAGTTGCTTATGCTTTGCAGCTTGTCCTTGAGTAATTCTTCTTGACATGTCTGGTTTTTATTACGTTATTGTTGTGGCATCTTTGATCAACTTCTGGCTCTTCATTTTGACCTTTTTATTTTTTAAACATCAATTTTTTTCACCGCATACCCATAGTTAAGGTTTTTTTTTGTTTTTTGTTTTTAATTGTTATTGAATGAGAGTGCTTCTAAATATTAAAGGGCTTAGATAGGAAAGGAGTGGTCTTCCAAAAACTATTTTTTATTTTATTTGAGACAAGGTTTTACTCTTTCACCCAGGCTGAAGTCCAGTGGCATGATCATAGCTCATTGCAGACTCCTGGGCTCAAGGGATCCTCCCACCTCAGCCTTCTGAGTAGGTGGGACTGCAGGCATGCCACCATGCCTGGCTAGTTATTATTTTTGTTTTTTTAGAGACAGGATCTCGCTATGTTGACGAAGGTGGTCTTGAACTCTTGGCCTCAAGTGATCCTCCCACCTCAACCTCCCAAAGTGCTGGAATTACAGGCATTAGCCACCACACCCAGCCTATCAAATAGCTTAACATACAAATTAGGAAAGAAATTTGTCTTAAAATACATACTAAGATGTGTGGGGAAAAGAATACATATTGTTTTTCCTCTGCTTTCACACCACAACAATCAATGCAGAAGACTTCTATAACCCTAAAACAAGTGATTATTTCTCCCTTACCAGCAAGCAAGCAGTTCTACAGTGGATACCAGCTGGATGTGCTGCAGTTCAATTTGGACACTATCTACCTGGAGATAGTATCAGATCCCACAGGTTGAGGGCTGAGCCTCATAAGACTGTTCCCCTCTTTGATGCCAATCACAAGCCCCAGTTTGTTTTACCTGTGCTTCTGATCAACTGGCTATAAAGTTCCACAATCCTTTCTTTAGGTTTAATTTGCTAGAGTGACTCACAGAACTTAAGGTACTGGTTCATTATAAAAGACATTACAAAGGATACAAGTGAAGAGATGCATAGGGTGAGGTCTGGGTGAAGGGATGTAGAACCTTCATGCCTTCTCCAGGAGCGCCACCCTCCAGGAACCTCCACATGTGTTCAGCTGGCCTGGACGCTCTCTAATCATCCTTTTGGGCCTTTTGAGACTTCATTGGATAGGCATGATTGAAGCATGAACAGCTGTGTAGAAATGTGTTAGGACATAAAAGATTTGATCTAATACTAACAGACAAAGTGGAGGAACCCAGCAAGACCCGTCTGTCAGATTTTTCTTGGCCTCTCTGTTCAGCATTCGTTCCTTCTGGGTATGGGGCAGGACCCCTTCTGAAATGGAGGTCTTTGACCTACAATGAGACCAAGTAGTCCAGAGAATTTTGTTACGGCCAGCTCTGAGATAGAAGGGTAGAGGAAGATTCCTGCCTTAGGGAGAAAAAGATGAGCAGAGGGCAGGAAAAAGAGAGAAATTGTTTTTTGAGGCCTGCTTCTGAGGCCCAAAGTTCCCCAATATTATAATAAGGGCTGTGGGAGTTATGAGCCCGGAACCATGGATGAAAACCTAGACACACTCTCACTCACAGTACCACACCAGGATGCTAGTTTTCAAACTGATATGACAGATAATCACTTTGATATCATAAAAAGAAAAATAATCATTTTCAGTATGTCAAGGTTTTGTCTTAAAATTTGATGCAGAAGCTTCTGTTTGACATGTTAGAACTTCTAACATTTATCATTTGAAGTTTGAATAATTCTTTATTTCTTTACAACATCCACAAGAAATTTCATCTAAAAGTACAAGTTTGCTTAAAGGTAGTTAAGTTTTTTTTTTTCTAAAGGGTTCTGAAGAGTCTGTTTCTGAAGATATACTGGGAACTCTTTTTAAAGGCAAGTCATTAAATGATGGAAATTAATTTGCCTAACTAGGTACATAATTTTTAGATTAATCAATATTCATGAAAATAGATTTCATGGTATCTAGATAACTCAAAGAAGAAGACCCAAGTTGTCGATGAAACTTAGCCAAAATTGTGATGGAACAAGACAAGGATTACGTGTGTGTGTGTGTATATATACTCTTATATATACATATATATATACTCATATATACATATATACTCCTATATATACATACATACATATATACACACACACACACACACATATACACACACACACACACACACTCTTATACTGCCTTTGGTCATTTCATATATTATGGCAAAAAAAATCCAGTTACTTTTGCACCAACCTAATATGTCAACCTGTTTATTCCTCTGTAAAATAAGTCTTTGTATATTTCTTCTAAATTCCAGTTCTAATATAGTCTATTTATTCTGAGTCTTCACTTTGTGACGTTCTATCAATACTTGATTATAATACTGAATTCTAGGTTCAAACTAAAGGATTACATTTATTATAAGATCTTCTTTACATAACTAATCTCCTTTGAGTGGTTGATAAGATAGGATCTGTGTACAGAAATTCTGCCCTGACCATTATTTCTAAGGAAATGTTATGGTTGAAATAAATAAAGCAAAAGTTGCTTTGTCCAGTTAGAAAAATCAGTTTATAAAAACAAATGGGCAATGATAATCTCATGTAGATTTTCTTATAAACATTAGAATTGCTTACTATAATTTGATATACTGGGACAATGGTTATACCTCTTCCAAGTAACTGTAAATATCTATTGTGAGGCCAGACTTTATTTCAAAGTAGTAAAAATAGGTTGAAGGCTATAACATTCCATGTTCCAGCTGTCTTCTCACATCAAATATTAAAAATTTACCAAAAAAAATCTAAAATGCCTCTCTTCTCCATAAATTTGTTTTGGAAAATATCATTTTTCATTAAAAATGTTACTCTGTTAACAGGTAACGAGTTTATTTTTTAAACAAATTAATAAAGTTTGTAACATTTCCTCAGTTTTAACTTTAAATATGGTGTATGTAGGCAAATGTAGCTAACAAAACACAAAGATCTACAATTAACATTTTTTATAATACTATGCTAGAAAATGGAAGTAAAATGAATGCAATATTTTGCTTTTCTCAACTACATTAAAATGCTTTCTTCAAGGTTTTACAGAATAATGCAAAGTACCAAGTAGTACCCAAAAAGCTGACCATAGGCAAACGCCTAGCTCAATGTCTACATCCAGCATTACCAGGTGGAGTTCATCGGAAGGCACTTGAAACATATGAAATTATCTTCAAAATAATTGGACCTAAGCGACTTGCCAAAGATCTTTTTTTATATAGGTAAGAAGAATTTTATTCTCTCTATATATACACAAATAATAAAAGAAAATGTATTGCTAAACTATTTTATACTTTCTCACTAAAAACTACAAAATTGAAAATTCCTTAATGATTAGAAGTTTTCAGATATCACTCTTTGTTTTGTTTTGAGATGGAGTCTTGCTCTGTCACCCAGGCTGGAGTGCAGTGGCAGGATCTTGGCTCACTGCAAGCTCCGCCTCCCGGGTTCACGCCATTCTCCTGCCTCAGCCTCCCCAGCAGCTGGGACTACAGGCGCACGCTGCCACGCCTGGCTAATTTTTTTGTATTTTTAGTAGAGACAGGGTTTCACCGTGTTAGCCAGGATGGTCTCGATCTCCTGACCTCGTGATCTGCCCGCCTTGGCCTCCCAAAGTGCTGGGATTACAGGCATGAGCCACCACGCCTGGCCTCAAATATCAATCTTAATATTTGAGTTAAGTGATTCAGAAAAATGTAGAACAGTCTTTAATGTCTTTTTGTTGTTTTATTGTTAGATACCATTTATTAAAAGTTTTCCTTCAAAGTTGTTGAGACTATAGTACATTCTACCTTTTTAAGCTTGAAAACTGGTCTGAGAAAAAGATAGGATACCTTGATCTCTCAGCAACTTTCAACATCATTGACTCTTCTCCCCTTAAAACAGTCTTTTCCTTTGGCTTTCATTGTACCACATTTTTCTGTTCAGTTACTCTTTCTCAGTGTCCTTTACCAGTCTTTCCTCCTTTACCCAGACTCCACACAGAGTTTCTTAGGGCTCATTTAGTGCAGCACCTTCTTATATTTTCACTTTGTAATCTCTCGTTAGGCAAACTTAGCCATACCCATGATTTATTTTTTATTTTAAATTTTACTGTGTACATTTAAGATACACAACATGATGTGAGATACCTACAGATAGTGAAACAATTACTATAGATAAATTAATGTAGCCATCATCTTACATAATTATTTTTTGTGTATGTGACAGGAGCAGTTAAAATCTATTCATTTAGTAAAAATCCTAAATAAAATATTATTAATTATAGTCTTCATGTTGTACATTAGATCTCTAGATTTGTTCATGTGACATTTCCCATTTCCTCCTGCCCGTGGTAACAACTGTTTTATCTTCTATATGCTGACTCCCAACTGGACATTTCCAGTGCTGGCAGCAGCTTTAAACTCCTGCTTGCTTGACATCTCCATATAGATCTTGAAAGGCAACTAAAGTTCAACCTGTTTAAACTTTCCTCTTCTCCTATTAACCTGACCTTCCTGCAATGTACTATATTAAAGCTCAATAAATGGTATCACCATCTATCCATTTATACAACCCTCAGATCCGAGAGCCACACTTGTTACCTTGTTTTCCCCACCCACGTTTTCCCACCTCTGGTGTACATAGTCTGTTGTTCAGAGTTATGTCTCATGGTGGTTAAGAGAAGAGATGGTAGAGTCAAACTAGCTCTGTTATCTTTGGCCTTTGTCCTCACCTGTTTGTGTTTGTGTCCTCACTTGCACAACAGAAATAAGATTATCAACCTCATAGGGTGGTTAATGGAATTGAAAGACTTCATATATGTAAAATGCAGTGGGCAACTTATAGTAAGTTCTTAATACATGTTAGCTACTATTCTGATATATGTCTCAAATACATCTACTTCCCTGAACCTTCACTGGCAGCATGCAGTCTAAGCATCATCTCTAGCTTGGGCTTCATCACTGACCTAACATTCATCCACCATCTGTTCTTATCCTCTTCTACCCTGTTCTCCACATAGTACCAGTGTAATCTTTTTAATATATTAAATAATGTTACTCTCTTGCTAAAAAGCTCTATTGACTTCTTCTCAGCACACTTAAGAAAAAAAAATAAGAAAAAGGCTTTAATATGGCTTTGAATAATTCCTGAAGTACTGTGACCCTGGCTCTGTCAGTGACCTCAACTCTTAATAAACTAAAACTAAACTATTATTATTTTCCCCCCAGTTTATTCCACTCAGGTCAACAGGTCTCTTTGCTTATTATTCCTCGTTTTCTTTGCTATTCTCTTGATCTGTAATTCTCAAATCCAGGTCTCTGATCAGATGTCAGCTCCTCAGAGGACTTGCTTAGTTATTATCTGAAATGGTCCTTCTTCCACATTTTTATCCCTAGTATTCTGTTCTATTGTGATATGTTTTTAGGTAGGTTTTTTTATTATTATTATTTATTCTGTTGGTATATGTTGGACTTTAAAAAAATCTATAAATTGGATAAAAAGGAATGAAATAATGGCATTCACAGCAACCTGAATGGAATTGGAGACCATTATTCTAAATGAAGTAACTCAGGAATGGAAAAACAAACATCATATTTTCTCACTCATAAGTGGGAGCTAAGCTATGAGGATGCAAAGGCATAGAGTGATACAGTGAACTTTGGGGACCTAGGAGAAAGGGTGTAACAGGGTGAGTGGTAATAGACTACACTTTGCCTACAGTATACACTGCTTGGGTGATGGGTGCACCAAAATCTCAGAAATCGCCACTAAAGAACTTATTCATGTAACCAAATACCACCTTTTCCTCAAAAAACCATTAAAAAAATTTTTTAATTGATGAATTGATGCCTTTCACCCATTTTGGAAAATTTGCAACCACTATCTTTTGAGATTACCTTCACATCTGTTCTCTCCCCACTTATTAGGTCTTCCCACCATGGCTTCTCCATCTCTTAACCATTCTTCATATTTTCTAATTTTTTGTCCTTCTGTGCTGCATTCTCAGGAATTTCTTCTGACCTAGTTTCCAGGTCACTAATTCTGTCTGTCTCTTCTTTTTTTTAACCACTTAACTTTTCTTTTAAACTGTTGATATAATTTACATTCAATAAAATGAACAGATCATAAATGTTCAATGTGTGGTAAGTTTTGACAAATTTAGTCAATTTTGTAGCCACCATTCAAAATAAGATATAGAACATTCTTATCAATGCAGCAAGTTCCCTCCTACCCCTTTCTAGTGGAAACCCCTACTGTCCAACTATATATATTTCCCTCATTCTGCAGCTTTTAAAACTTTCTGAATGGTATTTTTGAAGAACCAAAAGTTCTTTATGCTGTCTTTTGAAGAAAGTTTTTTTTAGTTGATTTATCAACCTTTTATTAAGTAGTCCTTTTTGCTTCTTGTTTAAGGAATCTTTGCTTAGTATATTGCTGCTAGAATGTGGACATATGAAGGTGTTTTTCTGTATTGACATTGTATTCAGAAACTTTGTCAAGTTCACTTGTTCTTTCTAATAGCTTTTGGAATTTTGAGATGTAGTCACACTATCTGTGAATGGTGAGTTTTCTTTTCCGATTTTAATAATTTTATATCTTTTTTTGCCTTATTGTATTGACTAGGGTCTATAGTAGAGTGTTAAAGAGAGTAGGGTCAAGTATATCTGTCTTATTTCTCATTTCAGGTAGAAAATGTTAAATATTTTTGAAGGTTCAATCAGCCTTTCATTTCTGGAATATATCCAGTTGGCTCATGATTTAGAGTCCTTTTTGTATCACTGGATTTGCTTACTTTGTTTTTTTTGTTTGTTTTTGTTTTGTTTTGTTTTGTTTTGTTTTTGTAGTTTTACATCTTTGTTTAGTAGAGAATGGCTATGATTTTACATTTTTATCTAATTTTGGTTTCAGGTTTATGCTAAATTTCATATTGTTCTCTTATTCCGTTCTGTGCAACAGTTTTCATAACATTGGTGTAATTATTTAGGTTTTATCTGAAATTTATCTTTGTGGGAAGATTTGTAATTACAGATTAATTTCTTTAGTAGTTATGATACTATTCAAATCTATTTATGTCAGTTTTAGTAAGTTTTTTATCTCGAAATTTGCCTGTTTTTACTAAATTTTTAGGTGCATCAGCCTAAAGTTCATAATATACTCTTATCTTTGTAACATGTAGGATCTATAGTGATGTCTCCTCTTTCACTTTTGACATTGGTGACTCAAGCCATCCTTTTTTTTTTAATTGATCAGTCTTATCAGGAGTTTATCAGTTTTGTTAGTCTTTTTAAAAACCAACTTTTAGTTTTACTGATCCTTCCTACTGTGTATGTGTTTACTCTCTCATTTTTACTCAGATAAGCCTTCTCTGACCACCCTATTTAGAACCTGCCTCTGCTCTAGTCTCCTTGTTATTCTCCTGTAACTTTTTCTCCTCTGCTTTAACATTTATCACCATCTGATATGTATGTATGTGTTAAGAGATACAATAACCAAGCAATTAAAATATGTACATATATACTCTCCAAAAAATAAGCTTTATGAGGTTAAAGAACAGGGATTTCTTACTGTGATTAAGTGCTCTATTCTCAGGATCCTGAGGAACTGACAGATAGTAGACCCTTAATAAATATTTGTTTAATGAATAAAGAAATGCTATTTGTTATACTCAATTCTTTGATATTTCAAAATATTATTAAAGAGAAATGAGCAAGGAAATATTATTAAAGAGAAATGAACATGAATGTCTTTTTTTTGAGACGGAGTCTCGCTCTGTCACCCAAGCTGGAGTGCAGTGGTGCAATCTTGGCTTACTGAAACCTCCGCCTCCCAGGTTCAAGCAATTATTCTTCCTCAGCCTCCCAAGTAACTGGGATTACAGGCACATGCCACCACCGTAAAAAAATACCCAGCTAATTTTTGTATTTTCAGTAGAGACAGGGTTTCACTATGTTGGCCAGGCTGGTCTCGAACTCCTGACTTTGTGATCCTCCTGCCTTGGCCTCCCAAAGTGCTGGGATTACAGGCATGAGCCACTGCGCCCAGTCGAGCATGGATGTCTTAAAAATAGTATGTAAAGCCAGTAAAGGTATTTTTAATAGTAGTAAATAATACATTCAAAGAATGATGTTAAGAAAACTGAGCATTGCCGAATCAGTGTTGCATGTGATTATCTCATAATTGATAGATTTTCCTTTCTTAAAGCAAGATTTACATAATTCATGCCTGCTACTTTCTACCTCTTAACAGAAAGTTTAAGCAGCACAGTTATTCTTCATTTGTAGTATACCTATTTTTATCATCAGTATGTTACATAAAATTAAACCTAGAATACCATTTCTAAATATGGCAGATATTCTTGTATACATACACACACGTTATGGAGTAAATGATATCATTGTTCTATACTTTTTTGAAGTATCACTATTTTAAAAACTAAAGTTTATATTAAATGTAGATATGTTTATTTTTAATTAATGATTTTTTCATTTCAATGTTTACGGTTTAACGTAATTAAATACAAATGCTTTTAAAGTTCTATAACCTATTACATGATGTAATACCATATTGCCTCTTCAAGCTTATTTCTTTTTAATGTGATACAGTGTACAAAGATGTTACTAAGAAGGCTAGAAGTGGAGTTTGAATGCCTTAAAATATTTAGATGGGTATGTAAAGTGAGCTTTTGGTAATACAAATCTGGATTGCAGATTAGACAGATACTGTAAAGCAGTCAGCATTTAGGTGGCAGTTGAAGCCAAGAGAATAATTGAAATTACCTAGGTACATTGTAAATCACAAGGAGGAAAAAAGGAATGAGGACATTTTGAGAGTATTTAGGAGTCTCAGTATTTAAATATCAGGTGGGGGAAAGTAGCCTGTGAAAAAGAGTCAGAGATAGAAAGTGTACCAGGAGGCTGGGCTCAGTGGCTCACGCCTGTAAAAAAATGAGAACAGTTTCAGCGGAGGGAGTAGAAGTATCGTGATTGATTGATGATGGAAGGTAATAAATAGAAGAAATTTATATATGTATTTTAATAATTGATAGAGAATGGTAGCTTTAAGACAGAAGGTTAGTTAGAATAAAGATTTTGGGGTTTGGTTATTGCTGTTACTTTTTTCTTGTTTTAGAATTATGAGGAAATATGTGAGTACATTTGTATTAAAAAGCAAAGATGTCAGTTCAGGAAGAAAGAAATTACAGAAAAGAAAAACAATAGTGGATGATGCAGGTCCCTGGACAGGCGGGTCATGGCCCTGGGCACATTGGAAAAAAGGTAGCCTGGAAGAGACTGAGAGACTATGGCTGTATCTTTAGATCAAACAGTACCTAAAATGAGAGACAGAAGAGTAGAAAGCTGAAGCCATTCTTACTTGATGATTTCTATTTTTTATAAACTAGGAGCAAGAGAGATTCCTAATTCATTTGTTCTTCACTTGCTAAGTACAGGACATGGTGCTTGAAACTTAGGATACAGAAATAAAAATATAGTCATGGTCCTTTGTTTTCTGATATTTACAGTCTGTTGGAAAAGATAGACATTAAGCAATTCAAATAAAGAATGATAAGCGCGTTTTGGTAAGTAAATATTGTCTACTATGAGAACATCAAATAGGGAGCCTAACCTAGTCTAATTAGGAGATAGTCTTCCTAAGGAAATGGCTTCTTAGGCTGAGGCCTGAAAGTTTAGGAATCCCCCAAAGAGGGTATAAGTAAGGGAGTGAGAATTGTATCTGTCAGAGCAGCATATGGAAAGGTATGGGCACTAAAAAGAGCATAGAAGGTTCTGAAAGGAACTAGAAAGGAATTCTTCAGTATAGCTGGAGCAGAGGGTACAGGAGTAAAATTGGTGAGTATATATGGACTGTTCAGAGGTATGTAGTAGCCATTTTTTAAAAGATGTTAAAGGCCTCATTGGCAATGGGAACTCATTGAAAGGTTTTACCGAGAGCTGCTTCAGGGCAATAATAAACCAATACATGTTAAAACATGAAGAGTAAGATACGATAGCAGTTGCTTCTAGGTAGCTATCTGGTGGAGATACAATTTGTTATATTCAAAAAATATCTAGGAGAGTGACTTGGAGAGAGAACTTGATGACCTTGATTGATAACTGATTGCAGGTTAGAGTAGAAAATTATTTTTTTTTTTAAATTTTTGAATCCAGGGTCTCACTCTGTCACCCTGGCTGGAGTACAGTGTCATGATCACAGCTCATTGCAGCCTCTACCTCCCAGGTTCAAGCAGTCCTCTACTCTCAGCCTCCCGAGTAGCTGGGACTGCAGGCACATGCCACTGTGCCCAGCTAATTTTTATTTTTTGTAGAGATGAGGTCTCACTATGTTTCCTGAGCTAGTCTTAAACTCCTGGGCCTAAGCAGTCCTCCTACCTCAGCCTTCCAAAGTGCTTGGATTACAGGCATGAGCCAACTTACCCAGCCAGGTTAGAGTAGAAGATTTTTAAAGCTACTCATGAGGCTGAGGCAGGAGGATTGCATGAGTCAAGGATCAGTCCTAGATTTATAGCTTTTGGTCAGCCAGATAGATAGTGATGCCATATTTTGACATGACAGTTATTACAGGGAAGGCACATGTTTTGCTGGGGCACATCAGGGGAGAATTCTGTTTTGGAATTGTAAAATATGAGGACTTTGTGAAACAGCTAGGTAGCTATTGGGTTTATAAGTATAAAACCCAGGTGAGAGAACTGGTCTGTTTTAATGGATGTAGTCATTAATATACAGGTATCATTTTACGCCAATCAGTATAACTTTTTCATCAGAAATAAATAAAATATTTATACATATAATTGTGTATGAATTAATATTGTATAGTTATTTTGCTTCCCTCTCGTCTTTTTTTTTTTTTTTTAATAGTTCTGGATTATTTCCTCTTCTTGCAAATGCTGCCATGTCTGTGAAGCCAACATTGCTCAGTTTGTATGAGATATATTATCTGCCTTTGGGTAAAACACTGAAACCTGGTCTACAGGGATTGCTTACTGGTATTCTTCCTGGCTTAGAAGAAGGATCAGAGTACTATGAGAGGTAAGATCATATTTGGTGCAGTTATGTAATTGAAGTCATGGATTTGTCAGTAAGCATATTTAGGTAAAATATGTTTTAGCATCACGAATGAATTATTCTAGACAGTTCAGTATATCACATGAATATTTCTATAGCAATGAAACATTATAGTTTAGTCTGTGTATCATACTGAAAATATAGCTAGTGGTAAAAGCACAGACTTCGGAGGTGGATGTCCTGAGTTGAAGTCTTGCCTATACAGACACTGAGCTTAGGGAAGTTTTCTTAATGTCTGAACTTTATTCAGTTTCCTCATCTTTAAAACAAACATAATATCCTTTTGTTTGTGTTATTCTAATAGCAAATCACCTAGTCCTTTGCCAAGCACATGTAAGTCACTCAAGAAAATTGTGACCCATAACTTAAAATAATATAACAGATAGGACATGTAGATTAGTGATAAGAATGGAAGATTAGTCTATGCACTAACAATTTTTAAGTTGCTGATGGGGAAAAATAGCTTAGTACCAGTGCAGTGCTGTTTCATTAGCTGTTGACGTGGTACTCTTGATACCTAACTGTTCAAATGAAGTTATTTGATCTGTTTGGACCCTATTATTATTTTTGGGGAGTTGATAATTGTAGGCAATGCATGATGGCATTAAGTATCTCTAATAACTCATTACTAATATTCTTATTAAAACACTGAGTTGAAGTAGCAAAAATAGAAAATACCAAACTTACTTTATGAGTAGACATAATTATTTAAATATTTTATTCAAGTACATTGCCTAGTTACTATTTTTCAGCTGCTCTCCTCATGCAGTAAGAATCTAATTCTTAATATATTGAATTACCTTTTTAAAGGCTCCTTGGAGAAAAAATAATTTTGTCCTCAAAGCTAATCAGTTGCTTTTATTAATTTTTTTTTTTTTTTTTTTGAGACAATCTCACTGTCACCCCGGCTGGAGTGCAGTGGCCTGATCTCAACTCACTGCAACCTCTGCCTCTCAGGTTCAAGCAATTCTCCTGTCTCAGCCTCCCAAGTAGCAGGGATTACAGGCACCTGCCACCACAACTGGCTAATTTTTGTAGTTTTAGTAAAGACAGGGTTTCACCATCTTGGCCAGGCTGGTCTTGAACTCCTGACCTCGTGATCCACCCCCCTCGGCCTCCCAAAGTGCTGGGATTATAGGCGCGAGCCACCGCATCCGACCCTCTTTTATTTATTTTACTTTTTTACTTATTTGCCTACAGTTTCATAAATGTAATATGAAATTATTTCATTTAGCTTGGAAATCAGTTTTGTTTAAAATAGTTATTTTTCTCTAAAGGAAGCATGGATTTGATCCACTTATAACTCTGCTAGTTATAATTAAAAATTTAACATAGAAATTGAATAATGGTCCTTATAACTGTGGTATCCTATGATTTATCTTGTTAATGTTTTGCTAGGTATTCCATATAAGTTTTATAAAAGAATTTGTAAATGTTATTCTTTTACCACATACATAAATTGAGGCCAGAAGAAATTACAGTGTTAATATTAAGTAGCAAGTAAACAGTGTGACTCATCAAATTCTCTTCACTATGCTACAGTGTAATAGACTTTTATGTTACTCATTGTTTATCTTATGTTAAAAAGGATTCAGAGAGTACATGTGCAAGTTTATTACTTGGGTATATTGCATGACTCTGAGGTTTGGGGTTTGGATGATCCTTTCACCCAGGTAGTGAGCATAGTATTCAATAGGTAGTTTTTAGCCCACCCCCCACTTCTTCCCTCTTCTAAAAAGTAATCTTTAACTGTATTCCTTATTAAAGTGGTAAGGCATCTTTGATTTTTATCATAGATCTAATTCATTAAAGTTTTAAACTTTATAGTGTGTGATTTCAAAAAGAAAGATTTGAAATGTCCTTTTAAGATTTTGTAGAAAGTCAACAGAACATCTATTCTACTATAGGATTACTATTAACTAAAATGTATATGATATTTTATTAGAGTACTTTAACAACCTAGTGAGGTAGGTAGGTCTTGTGGTGGAGTGTTTTGTTGTCGTTGTTCTCTTCATTTTACAGATGAGGAGACTGAACTTTTAAGAACAATGAAGTGACTTCCTCAACGTATACAGCTAGTAAATGGTGGAGCCAGGACTTAAATTCAGTCCTCTGACTCTAAAGTATATTCTTCTTTCAGTCTATCACACTTATTTCCAGGGTGGGACATATGACTATAACATGGATGTTTGCATACATCTTTGGAAAAGAACGATTTATTTTTTAAAATATGAGACTAAGTGTTTCCCTTCTTAAACCACTTTATTTATACCTCAGAACAAATACATTGTTGGAAAAGGTTGCTGCTGCTGTGGACCAGTCAGCATTCTACAGTGCCCTGTGGGGTAGTCTTCTCACCAGTCCTGCTGTGCGTTTACCTGGAATCACGTATGTTCTTGCCCATTTAAACAGGAAGCTTTCTATGGAAGATCAACTTTATATAATTGGCAGTGATATTGAGCTAATGGTAGGTCTAAAAATATGGTTGCTCATTTCGCAAATATTTCTTTAGAGCCAGACACTATTCCAGACATATATTGAGGATTGTATAATGAACAAAGTTCCTATTTTCATCGAGCTTACATTTATCAAGGAAAATTAAAGGCCAAAATAATAATTATTGTTTTTAAAAGCTTAACTTCAGGCCTGAAGTGATCCTCTCACCTTGGCCTCATAGCCTTCTTTATAAGAAGTGAATTTTAGATAAAGTAATATAGCCAGATTCCATATGGAATTTATGTGAGAAGATGTACTAAAACAGATAGTGAAAGATAATAGGAGGAAAAATCACATTTATTACTTACTTATACAGTATTTTTCTTTTTAATTTCAAGATTAACAAGAGAGGGCAAGCTTTGTATCTCTAGAGTGCTATACTCTTAAGAGCAAGAAATACAAAACCCTCAGGGATCATTTTGAAAAATTAAACAATTTGATTGATCATAATTTACTTTTTCCCCATATGATTATGACATTACTGATATTTTAATGCATATTTCTGATTAGATTTGTTGAAGTTAATTTATGTACACCAAAATTAGCCCTTCTTACACTGTAGAGTTACCTGAATTTTGGCAAGTACATAGAGTCATATAACCACTATTGCAATCAAGATACAGAATATTTACATCACCCTAAAAAGTCCTCTGTGCCTTTTTTTCAGTCACTCCCCTTCCTCTACACTCCCAGGCCCTTAGAAACACTGATCTGTTTACTGTTTCTATAGTTTTGTTTTTTCTAGAATGTTACATAAACCATACTGTATATAAGTGGACTCATTTTTTGTGTTCTTTAAATCCATGTTGGTCAGGCTGGCCTCAAACTCCTGACCTCAGGTGATCGACCCACCTCAGCCTCCCAAGGTGCTGGGATTACAGGCATGAGCCACTGCACCTGGCCTGTGTTCATATACCATTAATCAGCTGATGGACATTTGGGTTGTTTATATTTTTTGGCTGTTAAAAATAATGCCCGATTGAACACTCATGTATGAGTTTTAGTATGGACATGTGTTTTCGTTTATTTCGGGTATACGTCTAGTAGTGCCATTTCCAAGTTTTTTGGTAACTGTCGAACTTTTTGAAGAACTGGCAAACTTTTTTCCAAAGTGACTGCACCAATTTTTATTACCACTTGCAGTATATGAAGGTTTCAGTTTCTCCACAGCATTGCCAACACTTGTTGTCTTTTTTATCATAGTCCTCCCAGTGGGTATAAAGTGTTCTCATTGTCATTTTGAGTTGCATTTCCCTAATGACTAACAATGAACATCTTGTGGTTGGTTATTGGCTCTTTGTATATCTTCTTTGAATAAATTTCTATTCAAATCCTTTGTCCATCTTAAAAATTAGATTATTTGCCTTTTTGTTGTTGAATTGTAGGAGTTCCTTATACATTCTGGATATTAAACCCTTGTCATATATGATTTGAAAATATTTTCCCCCATTCTGTAGATTGTCTTCTAACATTCTTGATAGGGTCCCATGAAGCAAAAAAGTTTTAATTTTGATCAAGTCCAGTTCATCTAATTTTTTTTCTCTTGCTGCCTGTGCTTTTGATGTTATAGTTAGGAAACCATTATCTAATCCAAGGTACCAGAGATTTACTTTTTTCTTCAATGCGTAAGTTTATTAGAAACTGCCAAACTATTTTCCAAAATGGCTACACTTTTTAAATTCAGGTTTTAAAATATACTGTTACATTTCTTTTTAATGATTTAATGGAAATTTTAAACAAATCATTTTTGACTTATTTAAACAAATGACACACATGGAAAAATAATTCCCAAATATCACAGTCAAAGGAGTATTCTTTCTAATATTCAAAGAGCTACTATAGACAAATAAAAACAAGTAGAAAATGGATTTGAACAGATAATTAACTTAAAGGAAATAAAAATAATTCAGACATAAAGAGATGATCAACATTGTAATAAAGAAATAAAAGTTTAGCTACACCAAGCCAGTTTTCATGTCAGATGGGCAAAAATACAAAAAAAAAAAAAAACCCATATATATATATATATATATATATATATATATATATAGCTAAGCAAGCATGTGAAGAAACAAATTGTCATGTAAAACTGGTGGGAATATAAAGTGATAGAAACCTAATATAAAGCATTATGCTGTGTATTTATTGACACAGTCTCACTTTGTCACACAGGATGGAGTGCAGTGGCACAATCTTGGCTCACTGCAACCTCCGCCTCCAGGGTTCAAGTAAACTCCCTTGCCTCAGCCACCCGAGTGGCTGGGATTACAGGCATGCACCACCACACCCAGCTAATTTTTGTATTTTTAGTAGAGACAGGGTTTCAACATGTTGGCCAGACTGATCTCCAACTCCTGACCAAGTGATCTACCCACCTCAGCCTCCCAAAGTGCTGGGATTACAGGGGTGAGCCACCATGCCCAACGGCATTATGATGTTTAAATTGTAACTGCACATACCCCAAGACCTGGCAATTCTATTTTGAGCAATTTATCTTACAGATGTATGTTATGTAAGTATTATATATTGTAACATTATTTACAATAGTGTTTAGAAATGTGTAAGTCCGCATGATTAGAAACTTAGTTAAATAAATTAGAGTTCATGTATGAAATAAAATACTTTGGCCATTAAGAAATGAAGCTCTTTAATAATAAGGAAAGATCTCTAAAACATGTTAAATGAAAAAGGCAGGTTTGAAATATATGTATGGTGTTTTTCTTGTATTTGCAGGAAATATTCACTAGTAAAACTGTTGCCTACAAAACGGAAGTTGGATAGTTAGAAGTTGTGCTGTATAGTCTTATGTACTTCTTAATTTTTAAACCATCATGATATATTTACTATTCAAAATAATGTAAATATCTTTAATTATTGATTAGATCCTCAGAAGCATACTTTTGAGAAAATGAAGAGTTGTTACATTTTCATGGCAAAAAATTCTCAGCATAATAGACAATAGATTAAAGATGCTGTTATTTCAGGTAGAAGCAGTAAGTACTTCGGTGCAAGACTCAAGTGTACTTGTACAGAGAAGCACACTGGACCTCATACTCTTCTGTTTTCCTTTCCACATGAGTCAGGTAAAATATTAACGCTGATATTATTATAAGGCATTCTTGGAAAACTATAGATTGATAATGTGTAGTTATTTTTTTAAAGGCATGTGTGTTGAATTCTTGTATAAATGAGTAAGCACGTAGAAAATAAGTTCCTTTTTAAGGAGTGGAATTTGTTGTGGAAAAAAAACCTAAAGATAAAAGCTTCACTTATTTGATAAGAATAATTGAAGTAGATTATTTCATACTTTTGAAAAAAGTTGTAACATATAAAAAGCAAGAGGTTCTCTATTGCTAACTCTGAGTAAGCCAAGACTGAGACCCAGGCCTTCTACCCAGCCATCATCTGTACTGATGTTATGTTGTCTTGTTTTGGTGATTTTAATATGCATGCCAGATCCTTAGCAGAGTTGACTATAACTTAAGAGCCACATGTTTAGTCACTGTGATATTCTATAGTACTTTTATTACAAATAAGTGCAACTAACTTGACAAATCATAAACGAAGTTCATTCCTAGACCTTAATCAGTGCCCTCATTTTAAAAGAAATGATCTAAATTCCTTTGAGTTCTAAACCTTTATTTATTCCTAAAAAGGACTATTATTTGAGGTTTTCATAAGAACTGCAATGAATAGATAACTGTAGTGAATTTTCATTATGACTGGCCAATTTTTTATTCATTATTAAACATTTTTCTTTTACTTTATTTAGTTTGATATTGAAATATTAGTAACTAAATAATTCTACACTTCATTGTCTATACTTTCACTAATTGGAACATAAACCACTCTGTTTCTATTTTGAGACTTTCACCCTTCAACCAAGGGACTTTATTCTGCCCTCTGGCTTTTCACAAAAACAACTATTGAGTCATCTTAGCATAATCTAAATTAGGGATAGCCAAACAGCCCAAAAGTTAAGAAAGGTTTTTGCTTTTTTAAAGGCTTAGAAAACAAAGAAGAATATGGCAAAGCAATGTATGTTATCTGAAAGTCTAAAATATGTACTGTCTGGATCTTTATCCAAAAAACTTACTGACTTTCACTCTTGAACTTTTCCCATTGCTTTCTTACCTTTCAGGCATTCAACATCATTAGGCCCTCAATTGACAGATGTCTCAACAAGATCTGAGGAATTAAGTCATAGTAGACTCAAGAGTAACTTAATTTGTAATCTTAACATATCAATGTTTCCTAAGCTTTTCTCAGCCTGTACTTTCTTACTCTGCCTTCTCTGTAATCCTGTCAGCCAAAATGTTCTAGATTCTTACATTCTATAATAGGTATTATGAAAACAATAGCTTCGTTGAATGTTTTTTAAAAGTATACACCCAATTCTAATAATCTTATAATTCTAATACCTTTCTCCCCACTACTCTACCCAATTCTAATACAGTTCTCCCTCTAACTGTATCAAACTGAATAAGAATTATGATGTAGGTACCTTAGTGTTCCACTTTCCCTCTTTCTATGTCTTTCATATAATAGAATACAATCCGAGTATGGATTTTATTATAATTGTGACTTAACAGTGCCTTCATTACCATATCCCAAAAGGATGATTGCTGTTGGGAACTTCAGCAGAGAGATGGACTGCTACACTTCTTTGTTTCCTGGAAAGCTCACCCAAATCTGTAGTACTTACACCTTTGAAATTATAATAGACTTTTTTTCATATTAGAAATAGATGGTGATATCAGTTGTAATCAAGAAGCATCTTCCTTTTTTAAATTTAGTTTTTAATGGACACGAATTGTATATATTTATCCTGTACAACATGATGTTTGACATATGTATATATTCTGGAATCTGTAAATTGACCTAATTAACATTCATTACCTCACACACATTTTTACAGTGAGAACACTTAAAATGTACTCTGAGCAGTTTTTAAGAATACAATACATTGTGGCCAGGCGCGGTGGCTCACGCCTATAATCCCAGCACTTTGGGAAGCCGAGGTGGGTGGATCATGAGGTCAGGAGATCAGACCATCCTGGCTAACACGGTGAAACCCCGTCTCTACTAAATGTACAAAAACAAATTAGCCAGGCGTAGTGGCTGGCGCCTGTAGTCCCAGCTACTCGGGATGCTGAGGCAGGAGAATGGCATGAACCTGGGAGGCAGAGATTGCAGTGAGCCAAGAATGCCCCACTGCACTCCAGCCTGAGTGACAGAGCAAGACTCCGTTTCACAAAAAAAAAAAAAAAAAAAAATACAATACATTGCTAACAACTATAGTTACCATGTTGTACCATAGATCTTTTTGAACTTATTTTTGCCATCTGAAATTTTTTATCCTTTGACTAACATCTTCTACTTCCTGCTTTCTTAAGAAGAGTAGTTTTTCTCCCAAAATAAGATGGGGAGACATTTGTACTTTTAAAGATTTTGTGACAATATAATCTTCATATCTTATGTTGGATAGATCAGAAGTTCTCAAATGCTTTAGTTGTAGAACCCCATTACACTCTTTAAAGGTACTGAAGGTCCTCAAAAATCTTTTGCTTGTATTGGTTAGCTTGTCTATTGTGATTTGTTCTTTTGGTTAAAGTATGTGAAGAAAATCTGATCTCACCTTGATATGTAGTTGGAAAATCGAGGAGTATTTCAGTAGCATTTTCTGTTAAAATTACATATTCTTTGATATTATACGAAAACTTTGAAGCTATAGATTTTAAAAATTAGTTACAATATTGAGTCTTAAACTATATCAATGAACTTTTCATATTCTATTCCATTAAAATCCACTGGTCTATCTTGTACTTTCAGTGGATCTTTCAGTCATATGTGCTTTTGTAACATCATGATTGGATATTAAGGAAATACTGGCTTATTGAATTATGCAGATTTTCCAAATGTTTTCACATTTTATTATACAAGATTAATCATGTTTATTACTATTGCCACTGATCTCATCAGTAAAGATTTTTAGATATTGGGAGAAACTTTTAATCCCAGTATTGAGAAGCTTTCAACCAATTCAAATCAAAACAATACAATTTCAGTCAGATGCAGTGGCTCACACCTGTAATCCCAGCGCTTTGGGAGGCCTAGGCAAGCAGATCACTTGAGGTCAGGAGTTCAAGACCAGCCTGGCCAACATGGTGAAACCCCATGCTCTAATAAAAATACAAAAATTAGCTAGGCATGGTGGCACATGCCTGTAACCCCAGCTACTCGGGAGGCTGAGGCAGGAGAATCGCTTGAACCTGGAAGGCAGAGGTTGCAGTGAGCCGAGATTGCGACACTGCACTCCTGCCTGGACTATAGAGCGAGACTCCATTTCAAAAAAAAAAAACCCCAAAAATACAGTTTCAGTCTAAATGCAAGTTTTCTATAATTCTGCTTTTCTTTTAGAAGCTCAACTTTTATTATTTGTCATGATTAATATTATTTTCCTTGCAATGACAGGCTCACTTTGAGAAAATGACTACAAAATGTCCAAGCCTGAATAATCATAGTTCGTATTAGTAATTCTTCAGGTAAAAATGGCATTCTTTGAAAAAACTAGCAGTTAAGCTCACAACTCAGTTATACGATTGCTTTTCCTTGAGACAACCGTCATACTTCAGTATACATCAGAAGTACATTTAGTACTTTTTTTTTTTTGAGATGGAGTCTTGCTTTGTCACCCAGGCTGGAGTGCAATGACGCTATCTTAGCTCACTGCAACCTCCGCCTCCCAAGTTCGAGTGATTCTCCTGCCTTAGCCTCCTGAGTAGCTGGGACTACAGGCGCCAACCACCATGCCCAGCTAATTTTTTATAATTTTAATAGAGATGAGGTGTCACCACATTAGCCAGGATGGTCTCGATCTCCTGACCTTGTGATCCACCTGCCTTGGCCTCCAAAAGTGCTGGGATTACAGGTATGAGTCACTGTGCCCGGCCACATCAGAAATACTTTAAGTGTATCTTTCACTCTATTATACAGAATATTAAAAGACATGCACTCAAGGGTTGATATTATTTTTTGATTTTACTACAAGTACATAGCAGTAAAAGTATAATGATTACAAGTATAGTGGGTGCTACTGCTATACTGCCTCTTTTCATGCTAAGGTGCCAGCAGTTTTATCCACTATTGCATGATCAGGGCATATGTCAACAGAACAAAAAGCCCTATAACATCTTAGTATTGTTATGAATATGCATAGTTTTGTTATGAATATGAATAGCTAGTTTTTACTTTATGGACCCCCTGAAAAAGTCTTAGAGATACCTAGGGGTCTTGAACCATACTTTCAGAATTGTACAGATCAATAGAAGACATTTGTGTTCAAAGGCATGAACCTAATCTGTCAGTTGTTAGTGATCTGTGTTCTGTATCATCTCAGTTAATTCTCTAAGGTTCCTTTAAAACAAATGAGCTGGGTGAATCCTTTCTAATTCTATCAAGAAGCATGGTAATAAGACAAAGTTCACTGGTCTGTGATTAAGGAGAAGTGAGTTCTCCATCTAGCTGGGTCACTAACCAAGCATTTGAATTTGGCTAAGCACTTAGCCAAAACCTCAAGAACCTGTGAGGCTTAGGTTCTTTACTTACAGAGTGGTTGTTAAACTAGTCAATTTCCACATTATTGTCTAATTCTCAGATTCCAAGATTCTATTGTAGAGCGATTATCTGGCAGTGTTCTTAAAATTAATAGCAAGTTAGTTGCTTTTCTTCTGTTATGGTTTTTATAAATTTACCTCTTTTAGCTAAAACCCAGATCTCCTTTAATCATTTTTTTAAACATTGAATTAAGGATATTGGGAAAAAAGAAAAAAATTATTTCTCTTAAAAAGATGTGGAACAAAATGAGAGAAAAATTAAGATTAAAGCTGGATGATTGGTAGAAAAGGGTTTATTATGTTGTTTTCTGTATTTTTCAATATGTTTAAAATACTGCAAGATAAAAATTTTTAAAAAGAATAAATGACTGAGTGGATGAAGATGGTGACCTTCTAAGGAGTTTATAGCCAGTTGACAGCATTATAAATGTGAAAGACTAATGGCATATGATTTTCTTGTGTCTGTTCCATCTTGCTCCATTTTATTTGTTTTATGTCAGAATTTGCTTTTATTATATAGATAAAGAACTTCAAACTGGAAGTTAAAATAATTAAGTTACAATTTCAGTTATGCAGCTAAATAGCCATGTTATCTAACTTTCTTCCTGTGTCCTAATCTGTAAAATGTAAGTAATAATTCCTGTGTTTGAAATAATACATGAAAGTACTCCATACGCCCTAATGTTCTAAGCATATTTCAGGGCAAATTTAAAGAGGAAAAAAATATGTATTGTATATTGTTAAATATAACCATATTCCTAACTTCCAGGCCACTCGACCGGATATGATCAGGATCTTGTCAGCAGCCCTTCATGTAGTGCTAAGGAGGGATATGTCTCTGAATCGAAGACTTTATGCATGGCTTCTTGGTAGGTATTTGATGTCTACGGTCATAATTGGGGAAAAATGGAGGGAGATTTGTCTTGTATAAGTATTACCAAGTTGTATGTATTTCCTGAATTTAAAAACTAAAATTTCTTGTTTAAATGGACAATAAAAATATAAACAGTATTAGTTGTGTATTGTATGAAGAAATTTCAGCAGCTTTATAGTTGAAGAGGCTATTTGAATTCATAAAGTCATGTTCCCTTGTCCTTAACAAGATGTTTTTCCCCTTACAAATTGAGGTAGTTGTACTGTAAGTTAGTAGGCAAAGAAGGATGAGCTGATAATCAAAATGCTGGCATACTATCCAAAACTTTGAATTCATCAAAGGAATCAGGACTAGTACCATTGTCTTACACATCATACTAATGTCCCACTCAGGCAGTAATACATATGTACACTTTGGTTTTCCATGCTTTTTGTGTGTTTTGTCTGTCTTCACAACTCTTTACTGCCTAGAGTGAGGGGACATAATATAACTTATTGTGGATGTTCTGAGTATCCAGTTATTTCACTGTAAAATTGGCCAAAAAAAAAAAAAGGATAATTCTGGAAGAATACTATGATACTTACGTATTGAATTGGTTTCCCTTTATTAAACTATCTAAAATGATCTCTCTTGCTGACATTGAATGGGCTACTAATTGGTAAGTGTTTAGTGCTGCTTTGAGATTTTGCTGTTTTGGTGTTTAGTGAACAACAGTTTTGAGAATTCCATTTTAAGTAATTTTGTGATTTGTTTCTGTGGAGGTTTTGATAACAACGGTGCTATCATAGGACCCAGAAGCACAAGACACAGTAATCCCGAAGAACATGCCACTTACTATTTCACTACCTTTTCAAAAGAATTATTGGTCCAGGTAATGAATACTTTCATTATTCTTTGGTCTCTTACTGACCACTACAGGTACTGAAAAAGTATAAGACAAGGTCTTGCCTTAATTGAATTCACAGTTGAAGGGATGGAGACAAGACCTACAAACTTCCCCAGAATTTTTATAACAAGCAAATGCCTATAAAATAATAATCATATGTTAGACTACCACATAAGACAAAACACTTTTTTCTCTTTGTTGTTTTCATTGCTTTAGTAAAACATAGTTGCAGCTTCTCACCTTCTGCTCAAGGAAAGTTGGAGCTTTTCCAAAAATGAGTCAGGACCTGTGCTATTTCCTGTGAAGCTCTGGAGAAGTTTATTTCATATTATTTTTAATTTAATTATGTTTATTTAAGATATTTGAAATAAACAGAAAAAAATACATGGTATCTGAAGCATTTTTAAAAGAGTGAGGTTATAAGAATATCGTTGTTAAGTCACTAACGGGAAAATAATTGTGTAATAGCAGAAACTGCCATGATAATGTGGCATAGTTCTGAGAAGGATGATCTTAAATAGAAATTCATCTGTAGGGAAAACACTCACCTCATGAATATATTTTTCTAAATTTTCTTTGATATTCCACTATGTCTAAAGAAAATTTAGACACTTTTTTTCTCAAGATAGATAAATATATTTTTTTCCTAGCAGAGTAAGAAGGCCAGGGTTGGTGAAAGGCTTCAGAAAAGCAATAGTGGGTATAAATCTCCATTATATATGGTTACATTTAAAAGTACTTTTTCTTAAGGAAAAAATCTTTGAATATGTTTACTTAAATGACCAGTGTACTTTCCTTTTTTAAAGGCAATGGTGGGAATCTTACAAGTGAATGGATTTGGAGAAGAGAACACTCTAATGCAGGATCTAAAGCCTTTTCGCATTTTAATCAGTTTACTGGACAAACCTGAGCTAGGTAATATATACTGTCCTAGGGCATAAGGTCATGTGTGGTACCTTTGTGTGAATAAGAAAATAAAAAGAGTCATCAGGGAAATCGTTATATTTTGAGGTGGCCTTTAAATATAAGTTCTCAATTTCTGAAAGTTCACTCTACAAAGTTAAGATACAGGTATTCATCCAGCTGATACGTTATTATGTATCTGTCCTGTGGTATGTATGTAGCAGAAGAATCACTTTAAAGATGCTATCTAAGCTTCTCTTAATCCTGATTATATTATTGAAATTAAAACATTTATCCATCATGACCAATTTATAGTTCACAGAATCCAAGGACTTGATGAAAAATATTTGAGTTATATCCCTCAACTTTCTTCTCCACATTCCCTTTATTTTGCATGTTTTCTCTTTATTCATCCTATATATTATGGCACTTGAGACAGAAATTAGGAAAAAACATAAATATTTGCAACAATAAAATGAAATCATAAAGTATGTAATATCTTCAAGTTATATACAGATGTTTTAGCAGGTGTCCTCTCACCATTTCTTAAAAATGAAAACTTTAAAATATAAGAATAACTTGAATTATATAAATGGTCTTGAGAGGTTTTTTTAGCTGTTATATGATAACAGAACCTCAGGAATTTTTTAAGGAGGTGATATCTGTAATAGCAAGAAAATTTAGCCTTATGCATTTTAGTATTATTTAAATTAATAACAGTAATTACAAGTAGCATTTGTTTAATACTTATTATATTCTAGAAACTATGCTAGCAATCTTACAAATATTTTTTCTAACCCTTAACAGTCCTGTAAATTTCGGTATTATCCTCATTCTAGATGAGGAAACTGAAGCTCAAAGAAGTTAAATAACTTGTCTAATGTAGCAGAACTATTAAGTGGCAAAACCAGTTTCTCTGATTCTATAATTTCTATTGTGTCAATCTGCACTCTAAATATTTGTTCAGTTATGTAATATCTTACATTACCTTCTCAAAGAAATGTGAATTTAGCTTAGCTTCTGAAGAAATACTATTTTAAAAATACTTGTTTTTAAAACATCGTTTAATTGGGCCAATTTTCATATAAGCATGATTTTCTCATGCTGATTAATTACTGTCTTTAATTTGAATATTAATTTTAGGACCTGTAATTCTAGAAGATGTCCTGATTGAAGTGTTTAGAACATTATATTCTCAATGCAAAGCAGAGTTGGATCTTCAAACAGAACCACCCTTCAGCAAGGATCATGCTCAGTTAAGCAGGTAGATTATCAAAAAATTAAATTTGACATGAAGACATAATATGTATTCACCTAATATAAACTTGAAGTGTAATAACTTGGGATCCTACTCTATGAAGTTTGTGTTCTAATAAGTAAGGCTGATTTAATACTAGTAAAGCTGATGTAATACTGACATACTAGTTGTATTGACAGTACCTCACTATATAAAGACAGTTGTTTTAATTGTTACAAAAGACAGGAGGAGAAAATAGCTAATCGGCTAAAGGGTTACCACTTGAAATAACAAAGTTATTTTTCCCCGATGCAATTTCAGTGATAATGGCTATTAACAGCACTAGTTAGTTTTGTTGTTGTTTTTCAAACTAAGAATAATAATTTGATTGAAACTGGTCAAAATAAACTTTTCTTAAGAAAATCCTTATCCTGGCTAACATGGTGAAACCCCGTCTCTACTAAAAATACAAAAAACTAGCCGGGCGTGGTGGCGGGCGCCTGTAGTCTCAGCTACTTGGGAGGCTGAGGCGGGAGAATGGCGTGAACCCGGGAGGCGGAGCTTGCAGTGAGCCGAGATCACGCCACTGCACTCCAGCCTGGGAGACACAGCGAGACTCCGTCTCAAAAAAAAAAAAAAAAAAAAAAGAAAAAAAGAAAATCCTGAATAGCACAGGGAAGCAGACAAAATTCTTCACAATTAAGGCTGTGAAAATCAAATCACTACTCAGTTTGTATGTGCCAAGGGAAATAAAAGAATTTTGCCAAATTTACAGTCTTACGCACTAAATAGTTCAAAAAGAAATTCTTGTTCTTTTGTCTTTTTTATTATGCAGAAACTATGAAAGTCTAATTTCTGATCTTGATATTTGAGTGACAAAAATTCAAATTTGGAAAAATAACTGCACAAAAAATAATAGAGTGGCAGTAGATAAAAATTATTTGTTGCAATCTTCTTACTAGCACATTTTCTAGCAACTACCTAGGAATGTGTACTGGCATTGCACTCAAATTTAAATTTAAAAAAATAAATGTTAATATTTTTTAGTTTTTGTTTTCTTTTCTCTTTTTTCAGTAAATTAAGAGAAAATAAGAAAACAGCAGAGTTGATTAAAACTGCTAACCTTCTGTTTAATTCCTTCGAACCTTATTATATGTGGGATTATGTTGCACGTTGGTTTGAAGAATGTTGTAGGTACGTTAAACTTTCATTCGTTTTAATTTAGTAACATCCAAAGCTAACCTTTGGGTTTTTTTAAGTTATTAAATTTAATGAATGTTCTTTTATACATTCTATTACTAATAATTATTAGTTACTTATTATTCATAATCTGACTCTACCTTGTCACATAGGATATAAAATCATTGATCATATTCTCTTAGAATTGGGAGTTTAGAGATCAGTTATTCATACACCAGAGTAGATTAAAAATTTTCCCTCTTCAGTCTATAGTAATGTAGTTTTTCATTGTTGTAGAAAAGACAGCAAATTTTGGGCTGCTGCCTCAGCACACTTTTCCAAAAGGATTTCCATTTTGATTAACAAAAAACTTTTTGGCCTGACTTGTGTTTTTAGAAGCCATTAGAACTAATCCATACTGTCACTGGGCAGTGATAAAAGCCTTCTACCCCTTAGGAAATAAAGCAAAAAATATGGTCTGAAAACCCTTGGCTACTAGTGAATCTGAGTGGAATCTCTGGCTTCTAGACCAGATCCTCTCAACCAGATTAACCACTCAAGGCCCAGGAGCATGTAGTCAAAATGTAATTATATATGATCTGGGCATTAGAAGTCTTTTAATAAAAAACGTTAAGTGTTGCTCCTATACATTAATCTCTTTAATGGTTTAGAAAGTTCTTGACTTATTCAGCAGAGGTTGAGCACCCAGTGAAAAAGCATCATGCTAGGCAGATAGACAGTCCCTGTCTTCAAAGATCTTGTAGTGGGAACAAATAAGACATGCATGTATATATTCCTAGTATTAAAAAATACAAATGTCTTAATAGATTAAAATGTAGGAATCGTCTCTTCTTGTCACCTGACCCTACCCTGGGTTTTTACCTTCTACAAATTCACAAATGCACACATCCACACTTCTTCAGCCAACCTGGACTATTCTCTGAAAGTTAGCAGCATGTTAACTTTAATGCTGCTGAGGCTTCACTTGTGCTATTCTTTCTAAAGTACTCTTTCCCCTTGCCCATCTGCTAAAATCCTATGTAGAGGTTACCCACCTTTCCTTCCTTCCCTCAAATCTCCCATCAGAATCGATTCCGCCAACACTGTCACATTGTTGCATTTATTTGTCTACATGCTTATATTCTTGTTGGTCAGGGACTATATTATATTCTTACTTTGTGTCTTCAGAGTGGAGGGCAATGTATGGTCATATAGGATTTCTATGATTTAATGTGAATGTTTGTTGGAGGAATGATCTCTGCTACTTGGATCAGAAGAGGCTTCCTGGAGGAGGTAACATTTGATCTCAGACTTTGAAGGACAGATGCATTCTGATCATGGGAAAAATGAGACTGGGGAGGGCAGTAGTACAGAAGGACAAATGAGCCTATTTTAAGACCCAAGGTTAGAAATCAAGTAGCAATTAATCAGTGTTAACTAGGAGGTGTTATCTGTACAGGAAGCAATGGGAAATAAGTCCGAGAAAGTGAGATCCATTCAGAACACTTCGAAGTGCAGGATAGGAGTTGTAGGGAGAGGTTCAGCCTAGGTATCTTGCTTTGGGAATTTTCCACGAAGAGGTACAGTGTCCTGGGGGAAATAGAATTTGTCATCACAAAAACATTACTGTGTGTGACCCAGTATTGACTTGGCCTTCATTAGAAGGATGATGATGCTGTCACAGGTATTCACATCACTTGACAGTATACTTGATAAAGTAAATTTCATCCTTTTAGGAGGACACTGCATGCCAGACTTCAGATTGGACCTGGAGATAGTAATGACTCATCTGAATTACAGCTGACCAATTTCTGCTTACTGGTGGATTTTTTATTGGACATAGTTTCTTTGGTAAGACCACCTTGGTAAGAAAATATCAAGGACATCTAATAACATAGTTCAAATATTTCATGTTGTAGGCAAGCCTTCAGATACATTTCATCTTTAAAATTAAATTGATTTTTTCCTCTTTGGTAAGCTTTTTTTCATAAAATCTTTCAAGTGTTTTCTCCTTTGACATATACATATAAAAAATACATGGGGTAAACTTCATAATTGCATGTTATAAAATCTTAACTGTTTAGTGTATAGTGGTCTAATGCTGCATTTATATTAATATTATTTCTATTAAATGAAGACTTGGAAATCTTTTCCCTTCTGTTTTCTCTCCTCACTTCTTTGCTTTCTCATTTTGAAGCCTACTAGAAGTATGAGGGTGCTGTGTCAGGTATGACATTCAGCCTGTTTTGTTTTTAAATAATTCTATTTACTTTTGTTATATTATAATTTTAGTAATATAGCAGATAAAACTGGGGTTATTTGATAATACATGCTTTGAAGTATTTAAATTGAGAATTTGGGAATAGAAATTTTATAAGGCATCAGTAATAAAATACACAGTGTTAACAGCATGATGCATATAAAACATTACAGATGAGTAAAATTATTGCCTATTTATATATAGATTTAAAAATGTAACTTTTGGGTTCCACATTGTTTAAACTTTTTTCGTTTCACTTTTGTTTTCAGGAGACTTATATTGAAATCCAGACAGAACACTTGCCCCAGTTGCTGCTCAGAATGATTTCTGCCTTGACAAGCCATCTCCAGACATTGCACTTGTCTGAACTCACATATTCTCTCAGACTTTGCTCAAAGATCCTTAGCAAGGTTCAGCCTCCACTGTTATCTGCTAGCACTGGAGGTGTTTTGCAGTTTCCAAGTGGGCAGAACAATTCAGTCAAAGAATGGGAAGACAAAAAGGTAATTTTAACTATTATTTTTGGTATTAGACCATTTACATTTCTTCAAAGCAGAAGTTACTTAGTAAAATCACTTATATGTAAGCATTTAAATAATAGTGAGTCTTTCCTAGATCCAAATGCAATGTTAGTAGGCTTTTGTAGGCTTTTGCTTATAGGGCAGTTTAATTATCTATATCAGTACTTTTCCAGTAAAAGTTATCATGTGAATGGCATATGTAATTCAAAAGTTTCTAGTACCCACTTTGAAGTAAAACGCAGGTAAAGTTAATTTTAATTCTAGTTTATTCAGACAATTGTAGCCAATATATTATCATTTCAGTGTAATCTATATAAAATTGATGTCATATAAATAAGTGAGGTAGCTTACATTCTTTTTTGTACTGTCTTCAAGATCTAGTGTGCATTTTACACTTACAGCACATCTTTGTGCTGATTGGTTTGTGAGTACACAAAAGAGGCTAAAACAAAGGCACCACTCAAAGGTGAGCACAACAGTATAAATAACCAATTAGGGAAGGGTAGGTATATGTAAAATAGGTGAAGAGTGGGGATCAATCAGAGGAAAGTGTGCCAAATGGGTAGAGAGGGTCTCAATCTGGTCTGTGGATTTATGCAGGACTTGTAGCTAGGCTTTAAACTGTCTTTGGCTTGAATGTGAGGTTTCACCGGGGACCCGTCGCTGGCTGCCTAGGATTTGTCTGTCTCCTGCTGCTATCACTGTGCTAGTTGCTGGCTATCCAGTGGTGAGCTAGACATAGTCTCTCCCCTTCTCTGTCCTTTCTTTCTAATTGGGAGAAATATTATACAAGTAAGTGCACATTTAATTACAGTTGTGATAAATGTACAAAGGAAAATAATCAAGTGGTAGGAATATGGAAAATGGGGTGACCTGACCTACGCTGGGGCCAAAGAATGCTTTCTTGAGGAAGGTGTGTTTGAGTGAAGCCCTAGAGGAACTGGTGTGGTGAGGGAGGTAAAAAGAGAGCACCTGACAGAGGAAGAAGTATAACAGCCCAACGAGTTCACCTTGCCTGTTGCCTAGACAGCCAATTTATCAAGACAGAGGAATTGCAATGGAGAAACAGTAATTTATGCACAGCCGGCTATGTAGGAGACTGAAGTTTTATTATTGCCCAAATCAGTCTACCCGAAAACTTGAGGATCATAGTCTTTAAGGATAATTTGGTGGGTAGGGGGCCAGTGAATTGGGAGTGCTGATTAGTTGGCTTGGGGATGAAATCATAGGGAGTAGAAGCTTTTTTTATGTTGAATCAGTTCCTGGGTGGGGGCCACAGAACTGGTTGGCAGGTCCAGGTGAGGCCATTCAGTTGTTAGAAATGCAAAAACCTGAAAAGACATCAAAAGGCTGATCTTAGGTTCACATAGTGATGTTACCTACAAGAGTAATTGGGGAAGTTGAAAATCTTATGACCTCTGGAATAATGGCTGGTAATATTTAGAATTCCAGCTCCTCTCATTCTAACCTGGTAGCTGGTGGTCTTTCATTTGTTTTATAAGAACAGTTTAGCTTTAAACTACAAACTAAATTCTTTCCCAAGGCTAGTTCAGCCTATACCCAGGAATGAACAAGGACAGTTGAGAGGACAGAAGCAATATGAGGTCAATTAGGTTTGATATCGTTCACTGTCATAATTTTCTCAGCTATGATTTTGCAAAGGCTCTTAGGCAGAGACAAGCACCAAGCAGACAAGAGATGCAGCTGTAAGATAGGCAGAGGCCAGGTCTTAGAGGGCCTTGAGCTGTTCTAGGGCTTTTGTTGTTTAGGAGCACCAGGAAGGCCCTGAGGGGAAAAGGCAAATGGCATAATTACTTTTGTGTATTAGAAAAGTTACTCTGGCTGCAGTGTGAAATGTAGATGAGAAACAAAAACAGATGTGGGAAGACCTATAGTAGCGCAGGTGAGAGGTGGTGATAACTTGTGCCAACAAGATACGAGGAGTAAAGATAGAAATGGATGGATTAGCAATATATTTAGGAGGAAAAATAGACTTAGTAATAGATTGATAAAGGTAATGATCACTAACCATGAGTGTTTACTAGGTGCTAGGCATTTTGCCATGTGCTTTATATATACCGTTATGTAATCCTCATAGCAATTGTAAAATGTAGGAATTACTGTCCCTCAATTATACACATTAGGAAACGGTGGTTTGGAGAAGTTAAATAACTTGCCAGGTATCACATAACTAGTGAATGGCAGAGCCCTAGTTGACTCAAGGCCTGCACCCTTAATGCCTCTACTGATACGAAAGTGGGGAGGGGAGGAGGGGTGAAGAAGGTACAAAAAATGATCCCTAGGTTTCTGTCTTCCTGACTCAAGGAAAAGTGTCATTCACTGAGGCAAGGAACATTAGGCGAAGCCCAGCTTTGGGCAACAGAGCATTTAGTTCATGATGCTATTATATTCTGACTCAGTCACCCAAGGAATTCTTACATATAACTTTTACTTAAATTAAGCCAGAAAATATCCTCGATATTTATACTTACTCTATCCTATTGTAGGGAGTAAAAGGCTAATACCCTCCAGTTCTACTCTAGGGACCGGTTCATTTGTTGTTTATTGTAATTTAATTGTCTCTCATCTTCCCCTCTAGATTATAAAATATTCCTTTTATTTCTACTACCTAATACAGTGTCTGGCACCATGATAGGAATTCGATAACTATTCACTGAAAGACAAATATTTAATTAGCACTTTACACATTTCAATAAAAATTTCACATTCATGTGGCCCTGAACAGATGAGCTATTAGATTTTATTTGTAGTTATTAAAATGTCATTTTTTAACCTTACATATCTCATTCTTGGCATTTTTTAGACATTAGGAAAGTGATTTCATGAAGTAGGTGAAATAACCATTTGAAAACAAGGATATAGATCCTAGAGACTTTTATATATGTATTTTTGTTCTCAAGAATCTAACCTTATGTATGCTGTGTGTATAGTGCATAATAAATACTTGGAGAATGAATAAATCGGTGTAGGGGTTGCTGTTAGAGTCAACAGAATGGGTAGATTAAATTGTGAATAGTCTAAAACATCTCTCAAAAGTGGTCATTTCTAATTCCTAATATGTACACTTTGCTACTCAGCCTTTTGCTTTCTTAAAAATCTCTAACAGATATCATCAGTTTCTCATGAAAATCCTACTGAAGTGTTTGAAGACGGAGAAAATCCACCAAGTAGTCGATCATCAGAGAGTGGATTCACTGAGTTTATACAATATCAAGCAGACCGAACTGATGATATTGACAGAGAACTGAGTGAGGGCCAGGGGGCAGCTACCATCCCAATTGGTAGCACATCCTCTGAAACAGAAACAGCATCCACTGTGGGATCTGAAGAAACCATCATCCAGACCCCTTCCGTAGTCACTCAGGGGACAGCAACCCGAAGTGGGAAGACAGCCCAAAAGACTGCAATGCAGTGCTGCTTGGAGTATGTCCAACAGTTTCTTACCAGACTTATCAACCTCTACATCATTCAGAATAACTCTCTTTCTCAGGCTTTGACTACAGAACATCAGGGGGATCTTGGTCGAGAACAAGGAGAGACTTCAAAATGGGACAGAAATTCACAAGGAGATGTAAAAGAGAGAAGCATAAGTAAACAAAAAACTTCTAAAGAATACCTTTCTGCCTTCCTTGCTGCCTGTCAGCTCTTCCTAGAGTGCTCAAGTTTCCCAGTTTACATCGCTGAGGGGAACCATACATCAGAGTTACGTTCTGAAAAACTGGAGACTGGTAAGGTCATCTCAGTTTTGCTTATATTTCAGTATTTTCTGTAGTATGTTTTTTCTTTTTAAAAGAGGCATTCATTAAAACGGATTTTTTTTAGCCAGTTACTTTTTTTTAATGTTTTAATTTGCAAGTTTTTTTTTAAATGGAATACTGTCACTATGGGGAGATTGATATATTGGAAGATTTTGTGATTTTGATGTCGTTCACAGTTTGCTTGCAGGTAAGTTGGAGCTGAAATGGAAATCTCTGGGGAAAAGTAGTGTAGCAGTAGATCTGCTGGTTTTCTTTATTATGACCAGTAACATGTTTACTTTTATTTTGATTTTTATATATACACACACAGTGCAGTGAATACTACATAATGTTTATTGATCAATATACTGTTTTTTGGGACGGGATAATAGATTGTATGACTTGGCATAAGAAAAATATATATTGAAGAAAAGTATAATAAATTATTGTTGCTACTTTATTAAAGCTCTAGACTAGGTGAGAAACCATGGTTTTGTTAACAGATCAAGGCCTTAAAAGTATTTAGTGGCTTTATTTTTTGAAATTAACTTAGAGTGTGTGTGAAATGTTTAGTATAATGAATTCTGATTGCTACCATCTTTTGTTTCAGACTGTGAGCATGTGCAGCCTCCACAGTGGCTCCAGACTCTGATGAATGCTTGCAGCCAAGCAAGTGATTTCAGTGTTCAGAGTGTTGCTATTTCACTAGTCATGGACCTGGTGGGACTGACACAGTCTGTGGCCATGGTCACTGGGGAAAACATCAACAGTGTAGAGCCTGCACAACCCTTAAGTCCAAACCAGGGAAGAGTAGCTGTGGTTATTAGACCTCCCCTCACTCAGGGCAATCTGAGGTACATAGCTGAGAAGACTGAATTTTTCAAGGTAAATTCTAAGAAATGCATACATGACGATGATCATTACAGCCATGTATGATACTTGACCTAGTTTGCTTTAAGGATTATTTTTAAAATGATAATAAAGCCTCATTAAACACCTCTTAATATGTCTTGCCATATAGAAAATGATGCCACAGCTGATAGACATACTGCTCTCCCCATCTTATTCCCAATTTTGTGAGCGGGGAGAAAAATAAGAATAAAGGAGTAGGAATATTAGGATAAAGAGAAGTATTAGGGCACTGAAGCCATGTAGGAAATAATTTCAGCTAAAAAGAGGAAAACAGTAGAACTTACTTTCAGATTAAGTGGTTGTGACACTTTTGCTTTTTTTTTTTTTTTTTTTTTTTTTTTTTTGAGACAGTCTTGCTCTGTCGGCCAGGCTGGAGTGCAGTGGCATGATCTTGGCTCACTGCAACTTCTGCCTCCTGGGCTCAAGCAATTCTCCTGCCTCAGCCTCCCTAGTAGCTGGGATTACAGGCGTGTGCCACCATGCCCAGCTAATTTTTGTGTTTTTAGTAGAAACGGGGTTTCACCATGTTGGCCAGGCTGGTCTCAAACTCCTGACCTCAGTAATCCGCCCGCCTCAGCCTCCCAAAGTGCTGGGATTACAGGCGTGAGCAGCACTTTTGCTTTTCATGCAGTAAAACCTTAGTACTCCAAAACTCTCATGAAAAGTTTTTCTGACTCGTCATATTGTCTCATTATCATCTGTGGTGTATAAAGTCACTCAGAAAAAAATTCAGAAAACTCAGTCTTTGATTTCTACCCCAATGGTATAAATATTATCCTCTATATCGAACATCAAGTAGATTTGGATTGTATACATCTTAAGCAGGTAGATTCTTTATACTGTACGTTAAAAAAAAGTTTTAAAATGTGATTTCAAGTCATTGTGCCCCTTCAGATATTTCCTCCTGCTAGATTAGAGTTGGATTTTATAATATTGTGGTAGTGAATCCTGAAGATTATTGCATTATTATTATTACTAATTGCATTATTATTAATGCTGTTACAGATCAAGTGCTGCGTTAACATATGTAGCTCTGAAATACCTATTATCTATTTTATAGATTTCAAGTAGTTTGGATATTTCAACTATGAATTACTTTTCACTCTGTAATATACAACCATGAATATCAAATTGCATTCAATGTGGGATTTGTATCTTATTAAGGATAGTTTATTCTAGCATCACTTTACTAACACCACTAAATAATGAAATGGGGTCTTACCTGGGCCCTGCAGAAAACATTCACATGTCTGATTTTTTTTTCGAGATATAGTCTCGCTCTGTTGCGCAATCTCTGCTAACTGCAACTTGCGCCTTTCGAGTTCAATTAATTCTCCTGTCTCAGCCTCCCGAGTAGCTGGGATTACAGGTGCATGCCACCATGCCCGGCTAACTTTTTGTATTTTTAGTAGAGACAAGATTTCGCCGTGTTGCCCAGGCTGGTCTCAAACTCGTGACCTCAGGTGATCCTCCTGCTTCGGCCTCCCAAGATGCTGGGATTACAGGCATGAGCCACCATGTCCAGACAACATGCCTGATGTCTAAAAACAAATATCATTACAGGACTATCATAAAAGGTTCCAAGGGCTTGGGTGATCAGAAAGTAGGTACATGGAAGACTGCACTTAGTAACCTCATCCCCATAGAATAGAATATTAAAAACCTTACAGATCTGACAGAGAGCGGACATTCATTTATACCTAATAAGAAATATTTGTTAAATAAATTTTCATGTATGGTATTGTGACTGTCACTTTTACATCTTTTTTATAGCATGTAGCTTTAACATTGTGGGACCAGTTGGGAGATGGGACACCTCAGCATCACCAGAAGAGTGTGGAACTATTTTATCAATTACATAACTTAGTTCCTTCTTCTAGCATCTGTGAGGATGTTATAAGTCAGCAGTTAACCCATAAAGATAAGGTAAGTCCTCTTCTTATCTTGTGCACACTGCCCCCCGCCCCCTGCCCCCCCCCCCACACACACACACATATTATACTAAAAAGTAAGTTAAGAAAACTTTAGGGAAATTATTGCAGTTAACATAGGAGTAAGAGAAAATAGCTTTGTTCACAGTGATCTTAATATCTTTAAAATAAATGTATTCAACTCTTTCTAGAGGAAAGTTGTTTACAAAAGCATCAGTAATATGAAAAGTAAAACAAAAATCAAATGCTGGATTGATTTATTTGTTCAGGACACAGTTATGGGAAATGATGTTTAGTATTGGTGGTCTCAGTTCTTGGGTCATTTAAAGAGGAACCAGTGGCCTCAGTTATGGAACTTATGGATTTATTAACTAATATATATGAAATGAAATAATGTATAAATTATATTTATAAGCTATAGAATACTAATATGTGAGATTATATTATTTGCATTATTATACTACATATCCAAAATAAGAATTTTGTATTCTAATATATATGAAGTGTGATATATAATTCAGTTAGCCTGAGAAGAAGCTGGAATAATCATTTTGACTAACCTCATCAGGGTAATTTAATGACGTTTGTGGTCTTCCTGTGCTGCTCTGTAACATAAATAGAAGATTTGATTGAAGACCTTTTAGAAGTATATTGTCCTATTTTTAAAAAACTCAAAATGCTAGTATGTTTGAGTGGGTCATATTCAAAAAAGGAATTGTGTTAAATAAACATTTGGCAGAGGAGAAAGTGGTATATGAAGGAGTAAATGAAAGGAATGAAAAGTTTATTCCAAGAAAAATACTAAAAATCTATTTCTGCTATAACACATTTTTTTTCAAAATTATTCAGAAATAATAGGGAAGCACTCTATTCTAACAATTTAAGTTTTACATTAAATATAAATCTAGGACAAATTATATGCCTATTTTCACTTGGGTAGCATTTCATTTTTAAAGAAATACTCCCAAGTTCTAAATAAATATATACATCCATGAAAAAAATTAAAATATATTTTACTACTTAATTTTTACATTTCTGTTGGTTGATACAAATGCAGGCTTCGTAAGAAAAGCCTGTATTAAGCTCACAGAAAAAACAAGCATGCCTCCCAACTATCACAAGCAATTTAGGAAGTTGCAGTCTGGTTTCTTGGGGCTTTTGCTTAAAGGATCCATAAATGCTAAAGAAAGACTTCAAAAGTTTTGATAATGTGACAATTTCTACTTGATTTATATTAATACATATTTATTGTCTAATACCAAGTGTGCTTGCTGTTCTAAATAATTTATTTTTACATTGTTTTACCCATTATTAATCTTTTTCCAAATAATCTCAAAAGTAGTTTGATATTTTTATTGTAGAAATAATTTTTAAGTGTTTAAATTTTTGAGTCAAACCAGCTTATAGGTGATGAAAAACTCATTTGGGATTAATGTATCATTTCTGGGACAAAAAATATATAGTGCAATGAAATCAATTTTGACAACTAAATGTTTATATTAAAATGAAGGAGGAAGTGCCTTCTGGACTCCAGATACATGTACATTAGTAACTTTTTTCTTCTGTTATACAATAATCTAGTAAGCTCATTACTTAAAGTCTAAACTCAGGAATAATTATTTACGAGACAGGATGAGATGATAACCTTTAAGTTCAATATTTCTGTATATATTTACATATTTTCTGTGTTTCTACTTCCATAAAGAATAGAAATAAAGTTTATTGCAATGTGTGTTTGAATATTGTGGACGTTGAATGTAATACAGTACTCCTAAATAGTACTCTGATTTTACTAAAATCACTTAGTATCTTCAAGAGAGAAGAACATAATTTAAGCTCCCATGTTTCTCCTCAGAAAATAAGGATGGAAGCACATGCCAAGTTTGCAGTTCTTTGGCATCTAACGAGAGATCTCCATATAAATAAATCTTCATCTTTTGTACGTTCTTTTGACAGGTCAGTTACATTTTATATTAAGATTTCACAGTAAGATATCTTAATGTTGCCTCTTTCCTTGAGTCTGCTGTCTAGCTTGGCAAGTGTAGGAGATAGCAATTTATAAATTTTATAAAGAGAATTTATTATTTTGAAAACCATAAACTGTATTAAAATGCATGGCATTTTTACTCATCCACCAGATATTTACTTTCTGGTTTTGGAGTACCTGGTTTCCCTTCCCTTCCTTGGACAACTATTTATCACATTCCTACGAGGTGTCAGGCACCATTCTAGGTGCATTACTTAGAATGATAATGCAATGGATACAGCTTTCTTGAGTCTATATTCACATTTAGTGAAACTGCATATAAATAGTAGATTATGTGTTTCTCAAGCAATTATTTTCAATCTTCTGCCTAAACTAGATTTGTTAAAATCTATAGCCGAAAACACTAACAAATTATTTCCATGAATCCAGAGAACTTGTAGCTGCCTGAGAGTGGTTTTGGTTTTTGTCTGGACTACATAGGTGACTTCAGATATCAGATCTGCATTAAATTCCAAGGAGCTGCCATTTTTAGGTGGATTCACATATTGTCATAAGGTAGTCTCACCAGCCGGTCTCATAGTGGTGGCCATGAATCTGTGTTCAAGCTCAGCTCAGGATCAGAATTGTCCTCTACTGAACGTTATTTCAGCTGGTGCTTTTCAACCAGCATTACCATTTTTAAGTGATCTGATACTGAACCATATATTGAACCCCTACAGTGTATTGAATATATTGAACCTTTACTTTATAAATAATCATCTCTTATTTGACAACTATCTTTCCTAATTTTACAAGTGAGGGAATAGAGGTCAGGAAAAGTTGTTACTTGCCAAACACCACACAAAAGATTTGAATCTTGGGTTTTTCTGATTCCAAAGCACACTTTCATACCATTCACAGATTTTGCCTTGAATTAAGCACATAGCTTTGACTCACAGGTATAGTGTGAGCAGAGGAACATGGATCAACATGGAGTAATACTGACTTGCCAAAGGCTCAGTGCTTGATAATATGAACAGGAAAATGTTGCTAAAACAAGACTAATCATATTTTTTTTCAATTCTTCAGTATTAATCTTAGTAATGTATGCTTGTGAAATTTCAAAGCATAAGTATATTTTTAGAAGGGCAAAAGTTTTTTTCCTTTCTTATGCCTACTGAGACTATTGGGATTAAGATTATTAAAATGCTATGATCAAAATTTATCCTGAAGTATGACTACTTCAAAATAGTTAATTCAAAGTAAGAAACCCAATTTATTGATTTTATAAAAGAGTGTGACAAGGTAGATGTTTGGTTCTTTATTTTAATTATTTGTGTTTATTTTAGGTCACTGTTCATCATGTTAGATAGCCTTAACAGTCTCGATGGTTCTACTAGCTCTGTGGGACAAGCCTGGCTGAACCAAGTCCTACAAAGACATGATATTGCACGAGTTTTGGAACCATTGCTATTGCTCCTGCTTCATCCAAAAACTCAGAGGGTTTCAGTACAGCGTGTACAAGCAGAACGTTACTGGAATAAGGCTCCCTGTTATCCAGCAGAGGACAATGACAAGCATTTCATGCAAAATTTTGCCTGCAGCAATGGTGAATATCACATAGAAGTAGATAGCTTTATTTAGAATTATCAAAATAAGTGAATATAACAGTAATTGGTGGAAGAACTGCATGTGAGATTTTCTCCATGGGCTTATTTTCTCCCCTCCTCATGCACTAGCAATGCTGTGTGGACCGTGTCAGAATGTACTGTGTCAATGACCATCGTAGAGGATGTGGGTCTCTCAGTTGACTTTTTCAGGGCAGGAATCAGGCACAGCTCTGGTTAGAGACATTCTTCAGTTTTGATGGAAATATCTTTAGAGCTTAGTTAGCAATTCTGGTCCTACAGGCTCTGTAGATACTTCATTGGGAATTTATAGTAAACCTGTAATACACATTTTGTATTTCATGAGTCATTTTCCTCATCTTTTAGGAGAAGAATAATGCCCAACTTTCAAGGTTTTATTATGACCATCAGATGTAGACATGTTTGTGACATGCCTAAATATTCACTGTTACTATATTACTACAAAGTCCATACTTTATAAACTGTTGAGTGATGCCTTCTATACAGTGATAATGTCCCCTTATTTTATTTAAGGGACAAAAGACTCTCGCATATGTCATTTGTCTCTTGACAAACCCTGTGGGTCTGTAATGAAAAGATCATTTTACTGAGCAGGTTGCTGATGCCTGGAAGACTATGGCTTTCTCAAAGTCTCATGGCTAGTAAGTGATGAAGCTGAAACCAAACTGTCATATTCCTGCTTCATCTCTAGTGCGTTTCTACAGAGTCTTGGTTCCTCTCTCTGGCTTCTTTTCCACTGCTTCTTCTGAATCTTGTAAGAATTTGTATGACCCTGCTTATTGCCAGAGTGTCTTTCTGTTAATGCTTTATCTAACTCTGCTGAATTCTCACCTCCTCTCTGAGATCAGTGCCAGATCTCATCAATGGTATCATGATTCTTTCCCTAAATTTGCTAGCATTTGGTATGTACTATTTTGTATTGTCACTAAGCCTTCCACCTTTTCTAAAAGAACATCATTAATGTATGCCACCTAAGAAATACAGAAATTAATTATATATTTGTGGTTTGCTGCTAATTTTAAACTCTTTAGAGAGTTTAGAAACAGCATAACTAAAGTGAGGTATTAGGGAGGAAAAATAAAACAAAATTTTCACCTGCAATAAAATAAAATGTAATTTTAGTAGGAAAATATAAGTAGATGATGACACTAATGATTAAAAATTTTGATCAGTCTACATTTCAATTATTTTAATGCATTTTGCATTTTTCTTCTTTTACTGTTTTTCTCATATATCAGTGAGCCAAGTACAACTCATCACATCGAAAGGAAATGGTGAAAAGCCACTTACCATGGATGAAATAGAGAACTTTAGTCTCACTGTGAATCCATTAAGTGACAGACTTTCCCTCCTAAGTACCAGCAGTGAGACAATTCCAATGGTTGTGTCTGATTTTGATCTTCCAGACCAACAGATAGAAATACTTCAGAGTTCTGACTCGGGATGTTCACAGTCCTCTGCAGGGGACAACTTCAGTTATGAAGTTGATCCTGAAACCGTGAATGCCCAAGAGGATTCTCAAATGCTAAAGGAAAGCTCCCCAGATGATGATGTTCAGCAGGTAGTGTTTGACCTGATATGTAAAGTTGTAAGTGGCCTCGAAGTGGAATCTGCATCAGTTACATCTCAATTAGAAATTGAAGCTATGCCCCCAAAGTGCAGTGATATAGATCCAGATGAAGAGACAATTAAAATTGAAGATGACTCTATTCAACAGAGTCAGAATGTTTTGCTGAGTAATGAAAGTTCTCAGTTTCTGTCTGTGTCTGCAGAGAGAGGCCATGAGTGTGTGGCAAATGGAATATCCAGGAATAGCTCCTCACCTTGTATTTCAGGAACCACACACACTCTTCATGACTCTTCTTTTGCTTCCATAGAAACCAAATCTAGACAAAGGAGTCACAGTAGTATTCAATTCAGCTTCAAAGAAAAATTATCAGAAAAAGTTTCGGAGAAGGAAACAATAGTTAAGGAGTCAGGTAAACAACCAGGAGCAAAACCTAAAGTAAAACTTGCCAGAAAAAAGGATGATGACAAGAAAAAATCTTCCAATGAAAAACTCAAACAAACCAGTGTATTCTTTAGTGATGGTCTGGATTTAGAGAACTGGTATAGCTGTGGAGAGGGAGACATTTCTGAAATTGAAAGTGACATGGGTTCTCCAGGATCTCGGAAATCTCCCAGTTTCAACATTCATCCTCTCTATCAACATGTGCTCCTGTATCTCCAGTTGTATGATTCATCCAGGACTTTGTATGCTTTCTCTGCCATCAAAGCCATCTTGAAAACTAACCCTATAGCTTTTGTAAATGCCATTTCAACTACTAGTGTAAATAATGCATATACTCCTCAGTTGTCTCTCCTTCAGAATCTATTGGCCAGACACCGGATTTCTGTTATGGGCAAAGATTTTTATAGTCACATTCCAGTGGACTCAAATCATAACTTCCGGAGTTCTATGTACATAGAAATTCTTATTTCTCTCTGCCTATATTACATGCGTAGCCATTACCCAACCCATGTCAAGGTTACTGCACAAGATTTAATAGGCAATCGAAACATGCAGATGATGAGCATAGAAATTCTGACACTACTTTTCACTGAGCTGGCAAAAGTAATAGAAAGCTCAGCGAAGGGTTTCCCTAGTTTTATTTCTGATATGTTATCTAAGTGCAAAGTTCAGAAAGTGATTCTTCATTGTTTGCTGTCATCTATCTTTAGTGCTCAGAAATGGCATAGTGAAAAAATGGCAGGTAAGAACATGGTTGCTGTGGAAGAAGGTTTCTCAGAGGACAGCCTTATTAATTTTTCAGAGGATGAATTTGACAATGGCAGCACGTTGCAGTCACAACTTCTTAAGGTGCTTCAGAGGCTGATTGTTCTAGAACACAGAGTAATGACTATTCCTGAAGAGAATGAAACAGGTTTTGATTTTGGTATATCTGACTTGGAACACATCAGTCCCCATCAACCCATGACTTCTCTTCAGTATTTGCATGCTCAGCCAATCACGTGTCAAGGCATGTTCCTCTGTGCAGTGATACGAGCTTTGCATCAGCACTGTGCATGTAAGATGCACCCACAATGGATCGGTTTAATCACATCTACTCTGCCTTACATGGGAAAAGTTCTACAGAGAGTAGTTGTTTCTGTGACACTACAACTGTGCAGAAATCTAGATAATCTAATTCAGCAGTACAAATATGAAACAGGATTATCTGACAGTAGGTAAGAGGTGACTTTTAACTTTATTGGTACTGAAATTTTTTAAATAAATGACTGCTTAATGTCTGGAAAGTTGGTCACAACTTGAGTAAATAAATTAGTGGTTTTTGGTAGGTTACAAATAGTATATTATTTTCCACAAAAAAAATGTGGCTCGAGGAAGAGTATCAATAAAAGAATCTAGAATGGAAAAGGGAAGGAATATTTAAACAGGCTTATTTTCTTCCAAGGACTGAAATTAATTTCACTGTTCTTCTTGCCTGAGCTGGCAAAACTAATAGGAAGCTTAGGAAAGGGTTTCCTGGGTTTTGTCTGCTTTATCTAAGTGCAAATCAGTTTTAGACTGAAAATAATTTAAATTTACAAATCTTTTCCATCCAATTTTGTTTTTTGTTTTGGATTTTCATGGTTTAGTGGCAAATTCAATCTGAGTCCCCATGCTCAAAATGAAGTCTGAAAAATTAGTTCCAGTAGACTATCTCATTTTTCAGAATAACCTTAGTTTCCACATGTAAAATAATAAGAAAACTGCCTTTGTTGTTTAATATTAATATGCCTGCCATTCCTCAGTGGCTAGAGATTCACTGGCCATCATGTGTTTATTTTGTATAGAATTCTTTAGCCAAGAGGAACTCTAGTATATTTAGTCCTACTCACTTATTTTGTAGATTAGGAAATAAAAGACCCTGATTTATTCTTTTAGCCATTTATTAATCTAGTATTTATTGCACATTTTCTATGTACCTGACACATTGTGAGTATTTCCTAGTGATAAAATATGAACTATACTATCATAAAACTTGTGTTTAAATGAATGCATTTTATTTCAGGCCTCTGTGGATAGCATCAGTTATTCCACCAGATATGATTCTTACTCTTTTGGAAGGGATTACAGCCATTATTCATTACTGTTTGTTGGATCCAACTACACAGTATCACCAAGTAAGACTGCATAAATATTTGACTTCTTTTGAAAGACTATGAGGTCTAATATATTTCCATTTGTAAATCTCAGTAAGTAATGAGGTTTTTTCCCCCAACTGTTAATAGCTTTTGGTCAGTGTAGACCAGAAACACTTGTTTGAAGCACGCAGTGGAATCCTCTCAATCCTTCATATGATCATGTCCTCTGTGACACTGCTTTGGAGCATACTGCATCAAGCCGATTCTTCAGAAAAGATGATTATTGCTGCATCCGCATCTGTTACCACTATTAATCTTGGAGCTACAAAGGTTAGACAATTCATATTTAATATGTAGAGCTCAGAAGTCTGTTTGAGGACCTTCCCAAAGATTATATTCAGAATATGTGAATAATTTGTGTAGTATTTACAGGACCCTGCATAGATTAATTATCAAATAATTTTTAACAGTTTTCCTGGGCTATGGTTGACATGTCACAGAATTTGCCCATTTTTAAGTATACAATTCAGTAATTTTTTTAGTAAATTTACAAAGTTCACAACTTTGTAAATTTTTGAATATATCCTTTACCAGTCCAATTTTTGAATATGTGCTTTACCACAAAGATTCTTCGTGGCCATTTGCACTCACTCCCTGTCCCCATCCCTAATCCCAATCAACCACTAATCTATTCTCTCCATATATTGATTTGCTTTTTCTGAAAAAGTTCATATAAAGGGAATGATAATATTTGGTCTTTTGTGTCTGGCTTCTTTCACGTGACATATTTTTAAGGTTCATTCATACATGTTAGAACTTTGTTCCTTTTTTTTAGGGCATTTTAAATTGAGATTTTAATATGCAAAGCCCTCCTAGAAAACAATTTAGCAATATGTACAGACAGCTTTAAAGATTTCATAGTCTTTGACCTAGTAATCTACTTTAGGAGTGAATTCTAAGGTAATTGAAATTATACAAAGATGTATATACAAAGTGTTCATTATAGTATTATTTAATGGCAGAAAAAAGAGAGATCCTAAACAATGAATTAGGGAATGTTTAAATTATCCTTTCAGTGTTTCATTACAAAGCCACTAATATTCATGGTTTTGAAGAATTCTTATTGGATGGAGAAGGGCTCAAAAGCTCAGTGAAACTGGGGATGTTACATAATTGAACAAATACCGTATTTTCAGTTATATAAAAAATGTTATCTGTAGAAAAAGGAATAAAGTTTGCATTTTATCAGTAATTATCTCAGGATGATGGGATTAATTATTGATTTTTAATTTTTTTCTTCCTTGCTTGATATTTTCCAAATGCTGTGCCATGTCAAGTTGTCAAATTGATATCCTTCAATAACCTAATTTTACTCCTAGACCAGACCACCTGGATCTGGGATCCAAGGGAACACATAGGGAATTGGGAGAAGGATAAGGGTGGGAACCATTAGAACATTTGATCTAAGTTTTGATGCTTGGATTAAGCTATACTTTTTATGTTTTGTTTTACTTAAATAAAACAGAAGTTGTTTTATAATTATAGAATCCCTCACCTTTTTTTAAAGGACTCTATGTCAAACCTGCTAAGTCGAATTTTATATGTGTTGTGTTTTTCTAGTATCTTTTCACAGTGAATAGACTTGTATTTGGCTGATTGGTAGCGGTCATTTTATAGGATTTGTTTTTCTTTCAGAATTATAGTCATGTTGTAGCCCTTAATGTTATTAAAGTTTCCTCTAGTGTTATTTATATAGTAAAACCTGTAAGTACTATATTATTTCAAAGAAACCAAAAATGCAGTCTAGTTGTAAATGTTTTCTTTTTTTTTAAATTTCACTTTCATTTGCTTCAAACTGTTTTAGAACTTGAGACAACAGATTCTTGAATTGTTGGGCCCCATTTCAATGAATCATGGTGTTCACTTTATGGCTGCCATTGCATTTGTGTGGAATGAAAGAAGACAGAATAAAACCACCACCAGGACCAAGGTATGTATTTAGACATTTGGCACTTTTTGTTTTGCATTTGGTGAGTACATGCTAATTTTCACTTCTCCATATATTGCAGTGGTGCTGGGGTAGATTGGAGTGTAAAGCAAAAGTTTGTTGACAGGTTTAGATAAATTGTTGCCTTAATTTCTTTAAGTATTGATTAAAATTTGAGGTCAAGGCTAGGTGCAGTGGCTCACACCTGTAATCCCAGCACTTTGGGAGGCTGAGGCAGGCAGATCATGAGGTCAGGAGATCCAGACCAGCCTGGCCAACACAGTGAAACCCCATCTCTACTAAAAATACAAAAATTAGCTGGGCATGGTGGCACACGCCTGTAAGTCCCAGCTACTTGGGAGGCTGAGGCAGGAGAATCGCTTAAACCCAGAAGGCGGAAGTTGTGGTGAGCCAAGATCACGCCACTGCACTCCAGCCTGGGCAACAAAGTGAGACCCTGTCTCAAATAAGTAAATAAAGATAAAAATAAAATTTGAGGTCAAATATAAAAGATATTATGTGGAAATGAAAGGAAATTAGTATGATATTAAAACTAAATAGAAATGGTAATATGGTACAGTATATTCTTTAAGTGCTAGTCATTTAGGGTCCAAAGCAAGGATATGGAGAAAAATTTTCATCTTGACTGTAGTTTATTATGATATGATAATTCAAAGAGTTCTTGTTTCTAAATATAATTTACAAATTTTTTTTTCTACTTTTTTTCATAGAGATGAGGTCTCACTTTGCCGTTGGTCTTAGCTGAGTTATGTATGTGAATTTTGTTGCTTTCTGAGTTTCAAAGCTCAAGAGAAATGCTCTATATTGAAAACAAATCACGGTACATTAGAATAGTAAGGCTATTGTATAACTTATATTTATATAAAAAATATGATTTTTTTCCACCTAACAATTCCTGATTTATTTTTGTGCTTTTACATTTTTAAAGTAATCAAAATAAACATTCACACCATATTACATTATTTGCATGTGAAGATTCAGTAGTAGATAGCACTCACATTGAAAATTTAAATCCTGTACTACTTAGAAGCAGTAAAGAACACTTGATTTAACATGGCATGTTGAGGCCAGGCACAGTGGCTCATAGCTACAGTCCTAGCACTTTGGGAGACCAAGGTGGGAGGATTGCTTGAGGCCAAGAATTCAAGACCTCATGAGACCCTGTCTCTACAAAATATAAAAATAGTGAAGTGTGGTGGCATGTGCCTGTAGACCTAGATACTCATGAGGCTGAGGCAGGAGGATTATCAGGTATATTATAGCTGATATTATGTAATTCACATAGAGCAATACCTAGCACTTAATAATCACTGTGTAAATATTAGCTATATTATTATTCCTCATATTTAAATAGAGAGCCAAGGATTATCAGTCACATAAAGTCTCTAATGTGATAGACAGACTGAAACAGCTAGATTTTTAAAAGTCAAACAATGCAGATAACAGAAGAAAATGTAAATAATAATAATGTCCTTCAGTGGGTGAGACCATGAGGTAGAAAGGGAGAGTATAGGAAAGACCATTCCAAAAATTAAAATTTTTCATGGATATTAAAAATTCTACAGCAGAAACAAAGCAATATTTTTAGGAGGGTTGGAACAGAAAGTGGATAAATACCAGAAATGGAATACAAATTTAAAGATATGGAAAACAGGAGAAAAGAGATAAGAATATTAGAGAAGTGATACTAGAGACCCAGTATCTTTCTGCAGAATTTAAAAACAAGAGGAGAAAAATACAAAGAAATAATACAATAAAATTCCTCAGGAATGAAATAAATACGTTTCCAGATTGTGCGTAGCACTGTGAAAAGAGATCTGCACAAAGATTAGCATGTAATTTCAGAACACTGGAGATAAAGAAGAGATCCTAAAATCTTCTGAAGAAAGAATACTGGTCACATTCAAAAGAATAAAGATGAGATTTGTTAACAGCAACACTGGGAATTTTGATGGGAAGGTAGTTTCAATCCGTAATTCTATCTCCAGCCAAACTGTCACTCAGAACATTTTCAGCTATGCAATGTCTCAACAACAACAACAACAACAGCAAGGAAAATTGCTATCAGTTCACTTTTTCGCGGCTACTGGAAGATATAAGTCCACCAGAGGAGGAATAAACCAAGAATGAAGAAGACGGGAGATCCAAGAAACAGGGGTTCCAACACAAAAGAGACAGCAAGGGGAATCTCTGAGATAATGGTAACAGGAGACATATCAAGATGACACTGTGTAGCAAACCTAGAGAGTATCAACCCAGGGTAGAATAAAAAGACATCTAACAGAAATGTCTCAAGGAAAAAAGAGAGGGAGGAAAAGATACAAATTAATTACCTGAAGTATTTGAATATGTAATTAGAGATTTACAGTTGAAGTATTTAGGGATGAATTTTTAATAGGTGCAGAGAAAATGAAGCAAACAAAGCAATTAGCTCCAGGAAAAACAAAAAGTTGTACCATAAAACAAATACAATGCTAGTACAATACACAGTGCAACCACAAATAATCATGTGAACATTAGATATGGATTTAAATAAAAATACGGTACAACAGTGTTGGCAGGATAGGTAGAAAAGTGTAGGAGAGAGCTACATCTTTGTCTTCCAAAATAATGAATAGATAATGTGTAAAAGAAAATCAGGAAATAGGAAAAATAGTACTGTATGTTATTTAGACAAAATGGAAAAGAACTTAAGGAGTTCAGCATGGTTGCTTTGGGGCATGGGAAGAGATATAGGACAATACCATTTTTTTTTTAATAAAGCTTATTCTGTTTTATTTTTTGAGGTGATGAACATGTATTGATTAGAAAAAAATAAATTTTGACCCTGAGCAACATAGAGAGACCCTGTCTCCACAAAAAATTAAAAAATTATCTGGGCATAGTGGCATGCCTGTGGTCTCAGCTACTCAGGAGGCTGAAGCAAGAGGATCGCTTAAACCTATGAGGTTGAGGCTGCAGTAAACTGTAATTGAGCCACTGCACGCCAGCCTTGGAGACAGAGCAAAACCCCATCTCAAAAAACAAAATATATATATATATATAAAAAAAAAAAAGTAAAATTTGCCTAAAGTAGTCAAGGGACTTGAAGAGGTCTTTAATAAAGGGACTTAAATAGAGGCCAGGGCTGTGTGCGGTGGCTCATGCCTGTAATCCTAGCACTTTGGGGGGCCAAGGCACCAGGATCACTTTGAGCACAGGAGTTTGAGACAAGGCTGAGCAAAATAGCAAGACCTCATCTCTATAAAATCTAAAAAAAGAAGAAGTCATAAAATACTCTCTTAATTCTGTAACTTCCCCTAAAAGACTTATATACACACATACATACATAAATACAATGATTTATTACCTAGGTCATTCCTGCAGCCAGTGAAGAACAGCTTTTATTAGTGGAATTGGTTCGTTCAATCAGTGTCATGAGAGCAGAAACTGTTATCCAGACTGTAAAAGAAGTTTTAAAGCAGCCACCAGCCATAGCCAAGGACAAGGTAAGAAAAAACTCTTCTTCACATGTGTTTACAATTCTGTTTCAGAAGTTATGCTGGTAAGATTTTTTTTTGTACAATAATGTCCTTTCAATATAGTACAGATTGCAGAGATGGCTGCATGTGGCCCTCACACTGCTTCAATCAAAACAATTATCAATATTTGTAGTGACTTGCTATTCTGATTATTCAGTAGTCAGTGAAGAGCAGTTAACTGCTCATCTCTTCATATGTTCCTCAAAGGCAGTCAGGGACCATGTGACTAAATTCTCAGGGGAGATTTTTCTGGTCACTTAAAGAACATAAGCCAGAGCTCAAGATTTGCTTCTCTCAGTTGTTGCCATTTTTCACAGCTTCCTTATTGCTTTCTTTTCTGAATGAATCTCTTAACTCTGTGAACTCCCCAAATTTTGCTGTAACCTTAGTTCTAGTCAATGTCATTTCTTGACCATGTGTAATACTGTGCTATGCAAGGGCCACACTATGAATGACATAGTCTCTGCACACACATTGCTTTGTCTCCAGGCAAAAATAAAAGTCTACAAATTAGGAATATTACGGACTTTTCTATTTTTTCTGCTCTTTGTTCAAGCAATACCAAGAGGTCATATTTTCTCAGAAAGTATTTACCAGCTACAAACATTAGACTTTGAGCCAAGCCAAAATAGACCTAATCATATCCTTTAAAGAATTATGACATATATCTGAAAATGTTGAATTATGTTTTCCTTTTATCTTGAGTTTCCAAAGGGAGTACGATGTGTGTGAATAGTCAGTGTCCTTATTAAGCTTTTAATAAAAACTGGGGCATTTGTCATAGGATTTTTAGTTTGTTTTTAGAGTACCTATTTGTGCCAGACATTGAGCTACACATGAGGGATATGAAAACAAATTAGAGCCAATACACCATCCTGTGCCACCAATCTGTGTCCCCTTATTAAGTTCTGAATCTGTTAGACACTTGATTTTTCTTTGTGTGGTAAAACGGGAAACCTTCAAGGAAATAGTTGGGACTAAAAAAGCACAAATTGATAAACGTCAGTGGTCATCAATATCATTCTCCGGCCTCTCATTAATTTCCAAGGGCAGGTGTTTTATTTTTATTATATATTACACTCAACACTATCTTTAATTTAGTGGCTATATTTAAAGCTCTTAGGAATTGATCACAAATTTGAACTATACTAACTGAACAGATATGTGTAATAAGACTTAAATACGCATTTCATTAAAAATCTCAATTCTAATAGCACCAAGCATAAGCTACCTAAAATAGTGTTGATACTTACAGAGTACATGAATCATTTAAAAGTGAGTGGTGGACTGTCAACTTCTGATATATGGAAGGAAAAATTGACAGTCTTTCCATTCCTTCCATCTATTTTCAACTTTTAAAATAGCTCTTGTGTTATGAATTTTTCCTACTAAGTGGAAGAGAGCTGCATGGCTCATTAATGAAAAATTTATTATTTTGTTCTTTTAATTTTTTTAATTAAAAATTGGCAGTAAGATACAAAGTTGCAACAATGAAAAAGAAAAGGCAGCATTCTTCACTATAAAATTGATTTCTTTTATTTATAGAAACATCTTTCTTTGGAAGTCTGCATGCTTCAGTTTTTCTATGCTTATATTCAAAGGTAAGATTACTGATATTGATCTCTCCTTACTATGTTGCTAGAAACAGAGAAACATTACTTATGGATATATTAACACAAGTAATGAGTATCTTAATGACTCAGCCATGTATATCCTACAAACCTAAAGACCTAAGGATATTGACGATTCCTAGATAGTAAAACACTGAATTGTGATAAAATCATTTAAACATAAATGAAAAGCTGAACCTATTCGAAACTATGCATATTGCAACTGAATCCATTATTTTGGTATAGGTGAACATACAGTAATTCATTCTGCTTTTTTAATGTTAGGAATGATTACATGAAATATCTTATTTTGCATTTTGCATTTAACTGACCTGTGAACAGAAGTTATGATTTGAGTTTTATAACTTCTTACTCAAGAACCTGACTCTTCATCCTCCTTTATAATTCCATTTTATTCACCAAACTCAGCCTCCATTTGTATTCTATGACTAGCATTATAAGGTCAGGCTACTGAGTGTATTTAAACTGGTTGTGACCTAGAGCAAGGACTACCTAAAATCTGAACTTACATACAGAGAAGTGTTAGGGTTAAGGTCAGACTGAAACAAAGATAGTCTTCATTAGTTTTACAGGTCAAAGACTAATGTTCAGTTGACAGCCTTCCATAACATGAGGTAGAGACTTAAAAGGTGAAGGAAAAAGAACTAAGAGGGAAATGGAGAGACGAGGCTAGGGAGTGGGTGACTGTGATATCAGTAGTTAAACTGAGAATTACTGCAGTCGTATTTTACTTTTGAGATCCCATGTGACAAATGGGATTTCAACAGAAAAATGTCTAGATTAAGAAACTGCAGGCTAGGCGTATTGGCTCTCGCCTGTAATCCCAGCACTTTGGGAGGCCGAGGCGGACGGATCACAAAGTCAGGAGATCAAGACCATACTGGCCAACATGGTGAAACCCCGTCTCTACTAAAAATACAAAAATTAGCTGGGCGTGGCGGTGCACGCCTGTGGTCCCAGCTACTCAGGAGGCTGAGGCAGGAGCGAATTGCTTGAACTGGGGAGGTGGAGGCTGCAGTGAGCTGAGATCACGCCACTGCACTCCAGCCTGGGCAACAGAGCAAGATTCCATCTCAAAAAAAAAAAGAAAAAGAAAAATTGCACTGGGGCCAGATGCAGTGGTTCACGCCCGTAATCCCAACACTAAAGCTTGATCCCAGGAGTTTGAGACCAGCCTGGGCAACATGGTGAAATTCCATCTCTATTTAAAAAAAAAAGAAGAAATTGCATTGATATTTTAACTGTGTTGGTTTACTAATTAATGTTAGTAAAAATGAAGTTTTTAGGAATTTTGTTCTATCATTGTCTATAAAAATTTAGAGAATGTTCCACAAACTATTAGAAAACCATAGTTTATTGTGGCTTTTGTGTAAACTGTATTATCTTGCAGAATTCCAGTGCCCAATTTAGTGGATAGCTGGGCGTCACTGTTGATACTTCTGAAAGACTCTATACAACTGAGTCTTCCAGCTCCAGGGCAGTTTCTTATACTTGGGTAAGCAATTTCACTTAAATATATTATTTCAAATAAAAGGATAATGTTAATTGTCCTAGTTGCCAAGAATTCATAACAGATGTTTTAGGTGACAGTGATCTCTCTACCTTCTCATAGTATTCTTGAGATGCAAAACTAGATATATAAGGCCTGTTTAAGAAAAAGAAAGTGGGAGGCAGGGTGAGAGGACGAAACAGTCTATGTTTATACATATACAAAATGTAAGTACACTAACATAAAACTGTTACAACAGTAGCTGTTCTGTGGTGGTGGAGAGTGTGGGATGGAAAGGGGAGGGGGTGATGTAGCATGGCTGAAGGGGAACTTCATAGAGGAGGGACACCTGAGCTGGGCCCCAAACCTAAACAGGCTGGGAAAATTTTTCTCTCTGTGTCTTGGAGTTTCCTGCTTTATCTTAATGATTTATATGATTATTTGATAAATGTTAGTCACCCATGACTGCAAGTACTGGGATGTCATAGACAGTCTCAGTTTTTTGCTTGCCATTATTCTTGATTCCTAATAGGTCCCCAGTAAATACCTGATAAGTGGATAGAGGTGGTGGGCACAGAAAGCCTTCTTTGTGAAACAGGAAGGGGAAGGGTATTCTGGGGCAAAGTACATTGTCTGGTTTGGTAATAGAGCAGGGCACAAGCAGTGGTATAGTGGAAAATAAGGCTGGGTGAAAAAGGGAGATGGGAGCTAGATGGGGCAGGATCTTGAATTTTATTTTAAAGAATATGGTCTTGAAAGGGAGTGGGAGAGGTTGCAGGTTTTTGAGGAGAGACACGATTGGCATGTTAGTAGTAGGCTAGATCAGAGGGGAAAGAGGCTAGACTAGGAATTCTGTTTCAAGTGGGAAGTGTGGGGATGGTTTCAACTATTGATGGGATTGAAAGAACAGGATGAAGAAGGAGAAGAGGGCAGCAAAGGAGATAGAAAGGGAAGTATCAAAAAGTTAGAAGAAAACCAGGCATTTAATTGTTCCAGAACCAAAGGGAGGTTAAGAGGGCATGGTTAACACCTTCAGAGAGGTTAAGGAAGGTGAGGAATAATAAAAGGCTATGTTTGTTGACAATCTGGACAGGCATCCTGATTATCTAATCACCAATGATCTGATGATTTAGGAGAGAGGGTTTGTAGAGGTAGAAGCACAGATGTGTTAACAGCAAATGCTTAGTGTGGGAAAGTAAGTGTTGATTCCTCTTTGAGGATATTTGATCATGAAAAGAAAGAAAGAAGCCACGTGCGGTGGCTCATGCCTGCAATTCCAGCACTTTGGGATGCTGAAGCAAGAGGATTGCTTGAGCCTGGGAGTTCGAGACCAGCCTAGGCAACATAGGGAGACCCTGTCTCTACAAAACATTTAAAAATTAGCCAGGCATGGTCACACGTGCCTGTAGTCCCAGCTACACAGGAGTTGTCATAAGGTTCAGAGAGGGAATGTATGTACAGTTGTTGGAATCATCACCAAATAACCCTGCTGGCTAATTTCATCAAAAAATTAAGTTCATTTGTTATGATCTGTAGCTGTTCCCCTCCAATATTTTACTGTTTCCTCACATGCCTTTTCTTCCTTTCAGAATGAAGGATCCTCTTCTTTTTCAACATGTGCATATTCTGAATGTTAAAACTAAAAGTTGGAAGTTGAACATTTTCAGTTATACTAGAAACTCAATTTCCTTTTAAAATTTGTCAGTTTACCTTTTTGCCAACCATTGTACTGATCCTCTAAAATTACCTAATTAAAAAATAGAAGTTGATGAAGGTTGCTCTTTAGTTTCATTTTACATATTAGTTTGGAAGTAATTGTGCATATATTTTATCTTTTAAAAAATCATGTCAGAGTGAATATTGAGTAGACTCTTAGCAAATAATGAAAATGGAAATTTTTTTTTTCATGGACTATTTTTAATGTGTTATGGTAAGAAATCGTTTCTAGGTTACAATTTAGGATTTTTTAAACTTTTCTGTTTATATATAAAACACATATCGAAAAATATACAAATAGTATACAACTCTACAAATGCAAAGTTTGTAAAAAGCAGGCATACCACTATATCATTACAAACTTAAATTAAGAAACAAAACACCGTATGTCCCTCTGCACCTCTCCCAGTTACTATTATTTTCTTTCCCCAAATGTAACCACTAGTCTAACACCAAAGATGGATTTCGCCTTGTTTTTGAACTATAAGTATATATAAATATTTTGTGTCTGGCTTCTTTTGTTCAACATAATGTTTATGAGATTCATTCATGTAATTATAATATCTGTAATTTATTTTCATTGTTGTTTAGTGTTTGAGCATTCTGCAATTTGTTTTTTCTTTGATATGGGATCTTGCCATCTTGCCAGGTTTCCCAGGCCAGAGTGCAGTGGTTATTCACAGCATGATCATAGCACACTGCAGCCTTGGCCTCAAGCAATTATCCTGCCTTAGCCTACCAAGTAGCTGGAACTACAGGCATGCACCACCATGCCTGGCCACATTCCACAATTTATCTTTTCTGCCCTTGCTGGACATTTGGGTTCCTTCCACTTTGGGGCTCTTACAAATAATACTGCTTTGAGCATCCTTATACAGTGTCTTTTAATGAATATGTTTATGAATTTCAGTTGAGTCATAGGATATATACATATATTAAATATTTAAAATGGAAATCAAGAGCATTAAGCCACTTAACTCATGGTGAGAAATTAGATCACATTAGTTTCTTTTAGACTGATATTTCCCGTTTCTGTTTTCTCTTTGTCCCTTTTAGGGTTCTGAATGAGTTTATTATGAAAAACCCTAGTTTGGAAAATAAGAAAGACCAAAGAGACCTTCAGGTAAGGCAGTCTGAGTTAAGAGCTGTTGTCAAAAGTGTTTCTCAGTGCACTCAATTTGAAAATGAGAGAGTCAAATAAGATAAACTGAAGTTTCTTTCAACTCTGAACATTCTATGGGAATCAGTAATGTCTATTGTAAAATATCTATGATCAGAAATATAAACTACAGAAGTTCATAACTAGTGTGCACGTGTGTACATATGTAGTTCTTATTTTTTTAGGATGTAACTCACAAAATAGTGGATGCAATTGGTGTAATTGCTGGTTCTTCTCTGGAACAAACAACGTGGCTGCGACGAAATCTTGAAGTTAAGCCTTCTCCCAAAATAATGGTAGATGGAACCAATTTGGAATCTGATGTTGAAGGTATTCATTTAGGTTTATTATCTGTAAGCAGGCATATATTTACTAAGAAATCATTTTGCCTAGCACTATAAGTACCACAAATTTATCCCTTTTCTCGTGTATAACAAATAACTTTTTTTCAGTGGGAATTATATATACACATACATATATACGTGTATATACACACACATATATACGTGTATATACACACACATACACACACATATACACATATAAACTTTGTTTTCAGTGGGAACTAGCCATATCTTTAATTTTCTCTTATTTATAGATATGTTATCACCTGCAATGGAAACCGCAAACATAACTCCTTCTGTATATAGTGTCCATGCATTGACATTACTCTCTGAGGTAAATATTAAGCTTTTTCACATGAACTCTCAAGTAGACTGTTTCATTATTAAAAATTAGCAAGTAATTTTTATAGAGAAATTTATAATTTGAGAAACTATTTTGTGCTTCTAGAAATCACTATATAGAATTAACAAATACAAAGTTTTGGCCTTTTATGTATTTGGATTAGTTTGCCAAACGTTAGTGATAAATTTAGATATTGCTCCCCTTCTCCATGTCCTTTTTTTTTTTTTTTTTTTTTTTTTGAGATGAAGTTTCACTCTTGTTGCCCAGGCTGGAGTCAAGTGGTGTGATCTCGGCTCACTGCAACCTCTGCCTCCCAGGCTCAAGCTATTCTCCTCCCTCAGCCTCCTAAGTAGTTGAGACTACGGGTGTGCACCACCACACCCAGCTAATTTTTGTATTTTTAGGAGAGACAGGGTTTCACCAAGTTGGCCAGGCTGGTCTAGAACTCCTGACCTCAGGTAATCTGCCCACCTCAGCTTCCCAAAGTGCTGAGGTTACAGGCATGAGCCACCGCGCCCAGCATGGGGAGAAGTGAAGGTGATCTAAAGCCTGCCACTATAATGTATTTTACAATTTACCAAACATTTCTATGTACATTGTCTGACAGGCTCTTTTTTATATCCTATTATACACGTGCCATTTTGTTTCCTCTTTGCAGATGTGGATAGTGACCTTTACAAGATCCGAACAATAGGACTATGGCCAAATATCTGTTAATTGACAGTTTTGGAATTTGAACAGTCCAGTTAAATTGTTTGGTTTTTTTTTCTGAACTACATTTTAGCTGTTAGGGATAAAAGAATACTGTAGTTTCTAGTACTAAATTCACTGTTTACTCACTGTCACAGAAGGTTCTTGAACTCTTTTCTTTTTTGTACTTCCCTATCTCAGTTGGAAATGGCAAGATTTGCCCATATTTTATCCTATAGTAACAATGTACAAAAAACCAGATGGTGGAAAAACTTATTAACATAAAAATGATTCAGGAAGATTTAATTTTAGATTTTTCTAATTTTAAGTAGTCTAGGTTTTCTAACAAACTGAAAATCAGTACCTTGGGATGACATCAGTTTCACCTCATATGTTACTCTTCATTTTTTGTTTTTATAGGTTTTGGCTCATCTTTTGGATATGGTTTTCTATAGTGATGAAAAGGAGCGGGTTATTCCTTTACTTGTAAATATTATGCATTATGTTGTGCCCTACCTCAGAAATCACAGGTACTATTATTATTTAAATAGTTTTTTAAATTAATTTCATCGCCTGCTAGAAACAAGTTCTGTTCCCTTATTGCCATTTCTAGAATTATTACAAAATGACATTTTTACCTTGAATTATAATTATTTTTTAAAAATGCATATAATAATTTTCTTATGGTGCTTTTTATTTCATATCTTCATGTCACTGTCTTAGGCAAATGTGAACATTTATGTATAACTTGATAGGATGTTTAAAGTTAGGACATATAGGTTAAGATGGTTTTTCTTCCTTGTAGTGCACATAATGCCCCTAGTTATCGAGCTTGTGTCCAGCTGCTCAGCAGTCTTAGTGGGTATCAGTACACACGGAGAGCTTGGAAAAAAGAAGCTTTTGACCTCTTTATGGATCCCAGTTTCTTTCAGATGGATGCCTCTTGTGTTAATCAGTAAGTTGTCCTCTCGTTTGTATTCAGTATGATAATGCACCTCACAGTCTGTTAACATCAGCTACTCCCCTGGAAAGTTAGAATACTGTTCTTTAACAGTAACAACATAATCTTAATTACATGTAATCCTTATCTCTTTCAGTTGGAGAGCAATTATGGACAATCTGATGACACATGATAAAACAACATTTAGAGATTTGATGAGTGAGTATTATGGGATGACAATCCAAGTTCTTTCCTGTACATGATTCCTTCTTTCTGTTTACTTTTACTCTTTTCTGGAGACTAGGAGACTACTGAATGAGCTCTTTGTCAAGGGTCGGTGGGGATATATGCTCTAGAGAAAGCACACTACTTTCTATATGCTATGGGAATATAATCTTAAAATTTACAACTTAAGTGATAAATAATAAGTAAAACTATTTGTCCTTTTGCAGCTACTATTGGAAGGAAGGGGCCATGTCTAATTATTTCCTCATCACACAGCATCATACCCAGCACATAATAGCACTCAATAAATAATTATTCAGTGAATGAGAAACTGACAGATGGTGAAGTGAAAAAGGCAGGCAGTTGAATCCACCTTATCAGACAAGTCACTTTAAATATCTGGGGCTCTGTTTATTTCATCTGAAGGAAGAAAGGTGCCAAGAAGGGCAGAATCACCCCACATCCCCTCTTTCTACTCTTATCTTGATTGGTTTTATAGTTTAGGATTCTATTTAGAATTTCATCTGAAGAAAAGAGTTTTAAAAAACGTTTGAAAGTTATCAAACTTAAATAGCAGTGACATTGTATGATTCTGTAGTATTTTTTAACAAATTCTTTAGCCAAAGCTACAGTTTTCTCATTTGGAAAAAGGGCAGAATATCTGTTTTATCTTCATAGGATTGTTTTAAGGTTCAGATTAATCCATTCAACAAATGTTTATTAAAAGACAACAGTGGGCCCCTCATTGCACTAACCTTAATCAAATTTTAAAAGTTGTGAAGGAAATAAAATAGGGCAATGTGTGATGGATTTTAAATAACAGCTAAACAGCTCATATACAAGGTGAAACTAAAGAAGCCAACCATGAGAAGGCCTAGGGTCAAAATATTCCAGGAATAGGGAACAAAAATCACAAAGGTTGGCTGGGCGCAGTGGCTCACACCTGTAATCCTAGCACTTTGACAGGCCAAGGCAGTAGAATTTTTTGAGGCCAGGAGTTTGAGACCAACCTGGACAAAATAGCAAGACCCCAGCTCTACAAAACAAAAATTTTAATTGGCCAAATGTGGTATGTACCTGTAGTCTCAGCTACGCAGGAGGCAGGAGGATTGCTTGAGCCCAGATGGTTGAGGCTGCAGTGAGCCATGATTGTGCCCACTGCACTTCAGCCTGGGTGACAGAGCAAGATACCATCTCGAAGAAAAATACAAATAAATTGCAAAAGTCTTGGGATGCAAGCACACTTGGTGCATTGAGGGAATGACAAACAAGACAATGTGGCTACAGCAGAATGAGTCGAGGGTGAGTAATGACTTGAGGAAGGAGAGGTACATAGGCAAGGCTATACCAGAAAGTATTTTTAAAGTAACAAGAAGGATTTAAGCAGATGGCCTCAAATATTAAAGGGTTTCCTCAGGGTTTTATATAAATGGTATTATTAGTGGTTTTACCTTCTAAAACCTACAGTTCTAAATTTTCCCCTCTCCATCAAAACTCCTACCATTTTGGTACTCTGGCTTACGTATGCTGGATCTGTTTGCCAGCCTGTCTGCCCCAGAGAGGGGCATCAAGTTTTGTACCCCAAGCTCCTCTCAGTTTTGGATGTCATAGAGCATATAGCTATTTTTTAAAACAACAGAATAATCTTTCTTCAAATGACAGTGTCACAGTCTCTTTCACTTGCTTTTTCAGCACGCGTAGCAGTGGCTCAAAGCAGTTCACTTAATCTCTTTGCAAACCGTGATGTGGAGCTAGAACAGAGAGCCATGCTTCTTAAAAGATTAGCATTTGCTATTTTTAGCAGTGAAATTGACCAGTACCAGAAATATCTTCCAGATATACAAGGTAAAAAATGAAAAACCCTTTATCTTCTCTAACTATAGGATTTTGGTTCCTTAGAAAATACTTCTCTAAATTCTAAGTTGGGGTAAAATATATCAAGTGTAGATCAATTGGGAATTAGAAATTTTTCTACTGAAACAACGAAAATTAACAATGCCAGCATCTAAAAGAAATCATCACTGAGTTGTAGGACTTGCCTAAATGTGGTCTCTATTTTATTGTTTAGTTCAAATTTCTTAGGAATTCATGTTTGAAGATGAGGTATAAGATGATTTTGCTGTAGGCAGGCATGTTAGCATGTTCTCCTTGTCGAGAAGAATTTGTGTACTCTGAGAAGACCAAAATACAAGGTAAAGCCAGGAAATTGTGGCTAGAAGTAACACCTGGAGATCTGTAATTTGGGAACTGCAAGGGGGATTATGTAATATTTTTGGTAACTTCATTAAGCGGGTTTCGTGACCTTCTGTGTCCAGAAGGTTATCAGTACACACATCATCACCCTATACCACCAAATAGCTCCACAATGGGGATTTATCCAGAACAGAATTATTTGCTGCTCGAGTCAGCGTACTCTAAAGCCTCTAGCCTCAGGAGCCAACTTGGGAACATGATAGTTGTCACTCTCTAGGGAGAATTTTCTTTTCTCCCAGAAGACAAATGATTCCTAATTTCAGATATACAAAATGTACACTATTTGTCCCTATAATTTTTTTTTTTTGTTTAAGTTGACTAGATCAGTGCTACTGAAAGTATGGTCCATGGACCAGTAACCAGTCTGTTATCCCATCCATAAGTACAAAAATTTAGAGTAAACATTTTAAACTTTGATTTGCTATTTGACAGAATCTGCTTAATAAGAAAATGACATTTGTATTCTATGTATCTTTGTTTAATTGGAGTTTTCTTATTCATTATTTTATGAAAATATCTCCAACAGTTTGGAATTTTGTTTAAGTTTATCCTTTACTACAGATAGTTTGAGAGTACTGGACCAGATGATATAGAAAGTTTTATGTGATAAAGATTATTTAGTTACTGAAAATGCTCTGCATTTCTTTCAGAGAGATTGGTCGAGAGTCTCCGTTTGCCACAGGTGCCAACTCTCCATTCTCAAGTGTTCCTGTTTTTCAGAGTATTACTTTTAAGAATGTCTCCCCAACATCTTACCTCACTCTGGCCTACCATGATTACAGAACTTGTGAGTTAATTTTAATTCAGTCAGGTTATAAATCTAAATGATAAAACAGTGATTAGTTTCCATGTGCTTACTAGACACAACAAATATTGGCAGAGAATTGAGCTGTAGTTAAACCAGTTACTGATACTTTTTTACAGTTGAAAATAGTAAAACAAGTCAGATTCCATTTCCGTACAGCTTAAATTTACAAATAGGCAACACAGATGGATGGCCAGCTCCTTGTGAATGATTACTTTCTTGGATCTGGTTTAGTGTTTAGTCTGTACTACACTACATTTTTAACTCTGTCAAGGCCTACCATCCTGACAATAGCAGCTGGACCTATTTACAATAGCTGTAGCAATACCTCTAGTGATCGAGATGGCCGAGCTGGATTTAACTGCTCTGACATATTACATATACTCACTCTTGAAGTGCAGCACCTACCCCAGTTAAACTTGCTTCAGAGAGACTTTCACAGAGATTTTGTAACCTATCAAACAGTAAAACCTTCTCAGGTCCCACCTATACCCTTCTGTTCCCCTCCTCAAACCATACCCAGTCATTCTCATCCTCATCCTCCTCAGAATGATTTGGGGAGTTAGGAAAGAGGAATGGGTAAAGAAAGGAAAAGGAATCTATCTCTGTGAAAATCTAGCTTTATAGTTTCCCTGCAAATATAATTGCTTTAATATTTCTTTTATTTTTCCTTTTTTTTTTTTTTTTGAGATGGAGTCTCGCTGTGTCGCCCAGGCTGGAGTGCAGTGGCACGATCTCAGGTCACTGCAAGCTCCGCCTCCTGGGTTCAGGCCATTCTCCTGCCTCAGCCTCCCAAGTAGGTGGGACTACAGGTGCCTGCCACCATGCCCAGCTAATTTTGTTTTGTATTTTTAGTAGAGATGGGGTTTCAGAGTGTTAGCCAGGATGGTCTCGATCTCCTGACCTTGTGATCTGCCCACCACAGCCTCCCAAAGTGCTGGGGTTACAGGCATGAGCCACCACACCTGGCCTATTTTTCCTTTTTTAATAACTGTAACTCTGTTCCATAATCACTAAAAACAAAAGCTCGCCTTCATCTCACTGGATTTCACCAAATGATTAGCAAGCAATTTCACCAAGATTTAGCTCTATGTGGCTAAATTTGCAGTTTTACCTTCAGAAACTAACTATAACTTAAAAGATTCTGAAAACGTATTCTAAAATTTTTGTGTTAATGAAAATACAACTTAAAGATAACTTGAAAGGATTAAATATCCAGTTTAAACATTTAACATTTATTTCACTTATTTCACCATTTTCAGGTACAAGTATTTTTACTGATGGAGCAGGAACTCACTGCTGATGAAGATATTTCACGGTAATATGTAATTTAAATATATTCTTGTCCATTTTTTAATATCCTAAAATTATTCAGAATATTACTCAGCATCTAGGATAATATAGATAGTATTTTTTTGAATACTTATTTATTATTATGTAATTGATTACATTTGGATATAATGTAATTTCACTTATTCCTTAAGCACTTTAGATTGAACCCCCCCCCCCCCCCCCCCCCCCCCCCCCCCCCCCCCCCCCCCCCCCCCCCCCCCCCCCCCCCCCCCCCCCCCCCCCCCCCCCCCCCCCCCCCCCCCCCCCCCCCCCCCCCCCCCCCCCCCCCCCCCCCCCCCCCCCCCCCCCCCCCCCCCCCCCCCCCCCCCCCCCCCCCCCCCCCCCCCCCCCCCCCCCCCCCCCCCCCCCCCCCCCCCCCCCCCCCCCCCCCCCCCCCCCCCCCCCCCCCCCCCCCCCCCCCCCCCCCCCCCCCCCCCCCCCCCCCCCCCCTCCCCCCCCCCCCCCCCCCCCCCCCCCCCCCCCCCCCCCCCCCCCCCCCCCCCCCCCCCCCCCCCCCCCCCCCCCCCCCCCCCCCCCCCCCCCCCCCCCCCCCCCCCCCCCCCCCCCCCCCCCCCCCCCCCCCCCCCCCCCCCCCCCCCCCCCCCCCCCCCCCCCCCCCCCCCCCCCCCCCCCCCCCCCCCCCCCCCCCCCCCCCCCCCCCCCCCCCCCCCCCCCCCCCCCCCCCCCCCCCCCCCCCCCCCCCCCCCCCCCCCCCCCCCCCCCCCCCCCCCCCCCCCCCCCCCCCCCCCCCCCCCCCCCCCCCCCCCCCCCCCCCCCCCCCCCCCCCCCCCCCCCCCCCCCCCCCCCCCCCCCCCCCCCCCCCCCCCCCCCCCCCCCCCCCCCCCCCCCCCCCCCCCCCCCCCCCCCCCCCCCCCCCCCCCCCCCCCCCCCCCCCCCCCCCCCCCCCCCCCCCCCCCCCCCCCCCCCCCCCCCCCCCCCCCCCCCCCCCCCCCCCCCCCCCCCCCCCCCCCCCCCCCCCCCCCCCCCCCCCCCCCCCCCCCCCCCCCCCCCCCCCCCCCCCCCCCCCCCCCCCCCCCCCCCCCCCCCCCCCCCCCCCCCCCCCCCCCCCCCCCCCCCCCCCCCCCCCCCCCCCCCCCCCCCCCCCCCCCCCCCCCCCCCCCCCCCCCCCCCCCCCCCCCCCCCCCCCCCCCCCCCCCCCCCCCCCCCCCCCCCCCCCCCCCCCCCCCCCCCCCCCCCCCCCCCCCCCCCCCCCCCCCCCCCCCCCCCCCCCCCCCCCCCCCCCCCCCCCCCCCCCCCCCCCCCCCCCCCCCCCCCCCCCCCCCCCCCCCCCCCCCCCCCCCCCCCCCCCCCCCCCCCCCCCCCCCCCCCCCCCCCCCCCCCCCCCCCCCCCCCCCCCCCCCCCCCCCCCCCCCCCCCCCCCCCCCCCCCCCCCCCCCCCCCCCCCCCCCCCCCCCCCCCCCCCCCCCCCCCCCCCCCCCCCCCCCCCCCCCCCCCCCCCCCCCCCCCCCCCCCCCCCCCCCCCCCCCCCCCCCCCCCCCCCCCCCCCCCCCCCCCCCCCCCCCCCCCCCCCCCCCCCCCCCCCCCCCCCCCCCCCCCCCCCCCCCCCCCCCCCCCCCCCCCCCCCCCCCCCCCCCCCCCCCCCCCCCCCCCCCCCCCCCCCCCCCCCCCCCCCCCCCCCCCCCCCCCCCCCCCCCCCCCCCCCCCCCCCCCCCCCCCCCCCCCCCCCCCCCCCCCCCCCCCCCCCCCCCCCCCCCCCCCCCCCCCCCCCCCCCCCCCCCCCCCCCCCCCCCCCCCCCCCCCCCCCCCCCCCCCCCCCCCCCCCCCCCCCCCCCCCCCCCCCCCCCCCCCCCCCCCCCCCCCCCCCCCCCCCCCCCCCCCCCCCCCCCCCCCCCCCCCCCCCCCCCCCCCCCCCCCCCCCCCCCCCCCCCCCCCCCCCCCCCCCCCCCCCCCCCCCCCCCCCCCCCCCCCCCCCCCCCCCCCCCCCCCCCCCCCCCCCCCCCCCCCCCCCCCCCCCCCCCCCCCCCCCCCCCCCCCCCCCCCCCCCCCCCCCCCCCCCCCCCCCCCCCCCCCCCCCCCCCCCCCCCCCCCCCCCCCCCCCCCCCCCCCCCCCCCCCCCCCCCCCCCCCCCCCCCCCCCCCCCCCCCCCCCCCCCCCCCCCCCCCCCCCCCCCCCCCCCCCCCCCCCCCCCCCCCCCCCCCCCCCCCCCCCCCCCCCCCCCCCCCCCCCCCCCCCCCCCCCCCCCCCCCCCCCCCCCCCCCCCCCCCCCCCCCCCCCCCCCCCCCCCCCCCCCCCCCCCCCCCCCCCCCCCCCCCCCCCCCCCCCCCCCCCCCCCCCCCCCCCCCCCCCCCCCCCCCCCCCCCCCCCCCCCCCCCCCCCCCCCCCCCCCCCCCCCCCCCCCCCCCCCCCCCCCCCCCCCCCCCCCCCCCCCCCCCCCCCCCCCCCCCCCCCCCCCCCCCCCCCCCCCCCCCCCCCCCCCCCCCCCCCCCCCCCCCCCCCCCCCCCCCCCCCCCCCCCCCCCCCCCCCCCCCCCCCCCCCCCCCCCCCCCCCCCCCCCCCCCCCCCCCCCCCCCCCCCCCCCCCCCCCCCCCCCCCCCCCCCCCCCCCCCCCCCCCCCCCCCCCCCCCCCCCCCCCCCCCCCCCCCCCCCCCCCCCCCCCCCCCCCCCCCCCCCCCCCCCCCCCCCCCCCCCCCCCCCCCCCCCCCCCCCCCCCCCCCCCCCCCCCCCCCCCCCCCCCCCCCCCCCCCCCCCCCCCCCCCCCCCCCCCCCCCCCCCCCCCCCCCCCCCCCCCCCCCCCCCCCCCCCCCCCCCCCCCCCCCCCCCCCCCCCCCCCCCCCCCCCCCCCCCCCCCCCCCCCCCCCCCCCCCCCCCCCCCCCCCCCCCCCCCCCCCCCCCCCCCCCCCCCCCCCCCCCCCCCCCCCCCCCCCCCCCCCCCCCCCCCCCCCCCCCCCCCCCCCCCCCCCCCCCCCCCCCCCCCCCCCCCCCCCCCCCCCCCCCCCCCCCCCCCCCCCCCCCCCCCCCCCCCCCCCCCCCCCCCCCCCCCCCCCCCCCCCCCCCCCCCCCCCCCCCCCCCCCCCCCCCCCCCCCCCCCCCCCCCCCCCCCCCCCCCCCCCCCCCCCCCCCCCCCCCCCCCCCCCCCCCCCCCCCCCCCCCCCCCCCCCCCCCCCCCCCCCCCCCCCCCCCCCCCCCCCCCCCCCCCCCCCCCCCCCCTAAGCCATCAGCATTCATTGCCTTGGGCCTCTAGACACAAATTTAATTTAAAGCAGTACAGTATTGTTTCAGCTGCATGAGCCAGGCTGGTTTTGGTAAGTCAGATCTGGTCTCTGAAATATTGCAATATATAGCCAACTCTGTTATGGTAGGTAACCTGGAACCAGGCTATCCATATGTGCAGATCTTCCAGATGGTCCCAATTTAATGTACTTTTACTCTTTTTAATAGAGGCAGTTTATTAATGTATGACTAAATATAATTTTTTATTTACACAAATTTGTAGATTGAAAAGTTCCTTTAAGACCAAGTTTCTTGAATATATTTTCTTCTTCAGTAGTAGATTTATAAAAAGGATCTCCTGTACTAATAACTGTTTATTATTATAGAGAACTTTCTCATCTTTGCAGAAACTGAGTAAAGAAGTTTCTTGCTTTTACAGTTTTTATATTTCTTGAATGTAATACAAGGTATGTACTACTTTTTTTTTAGACAGGGCCTCACTCTTTTCACCCAGGCTGGAATGCAGTGGTGTGATCCTGGCTCATTGCAGCCTTGACCTCCCAGGCTGAGGTGATTCTCCCACCTCAGCCTCCCGAGCAGCTGAGACCACAGGTGTGTGCCACCATGCCTGGCTAGGGTTTTTTTTTTTTTTTTTTTGGTTTTTGTTCTGTTTGTTTGTTTTTTGTATTTTTTGTAGAGACAGGGTTTCATCATGTTGCCCAGGCTGGTCTCAAACTCCTCGGCTCAAAACGTTCCACCCGCCTTGGCATCCCAAAATGCTGGGATTACAGGCATAAGCCACTGCACCCAGTCTATGTACTGTTTTTACATTCTTAAAGAAGAAAAGTAAATTTTTGATTTGAAAATGGTGACATTTCATCATGACCTTGCTTAGCAATTACTGGCACATTTATCTCAGGATGATTATGAAAAATATTAGCTGGCACTTTTAGATCTTTCTAGGAATTCCTGTGAGTAAATGGGTCCAGCTGCTGACAGTCTGTCTCCTGCTTACAGGACTTCAGGGCCCTCTGTGGCTGGTCTGGAGACAACGTACACAGGAGGTAATGGCTTCTCTACTTCATATAACAGCCAGCGGTGGTTAAACCTCTATCTCTCTGCTTGCAAATTTTTGGATTTGGCTCTCGCATTACCCTCTGAAAACCTTCCTCAGTTTCAGATGTAAGTAAAAGCAAGGATATTAAATGGATATTTTTGAAAGTGCATTTGCTTTGGTCACTGACATCTATGACTAATTAAAAAGATTTTTGTGTAAGTTGAAGTATTCATAATTTTTACTAAAATGTAATTATTTTGGCACAGCACAGTTATTGGAAGTAAATGGTCAATGTGTATATATTAACAGACTATTCAGTCAACAGATTGAGTACCTCCAGATGTGAGACAATGGGGTACATAACTCACATGCTTCAAGTCCAGGGAAGGAGACATACTGATACTATGGTAGCTCATGTACAAGACACACTGAGGCCACATAGCAGAGATCCCTACTAGCTCTGAAGGTCAGAGAAGGCCCTCAGGGGAGTCTTAACCTGAGGTGGTGAAGAATGACAGCTGGGAGAGTGAAGGAAGATAGAGGCAGCTGCAGACGTGATACGTCTGAAGTGTGGAGAGATCAGTATTGCTGGAGCAGAATATTGAGAAGAAGCTGGAAAGGGACTAAACCATGTAAGACCTTGTAAGCTGTGTTAGAGAACTTGAACAGCTAAGGAAAGAAGTGATGTTATTAGGCTTGAATTTTAGAACGCTTATTTTGGCTATGTAGTGTGGAGAATGGACTGGAGATGGGCAAGACTAGAATGAAGGAGGCAGTTTTATCTTAGATGATAATGAATTGAACTGAAAGAAAGAGGGGAAAAGTTGATAAAAGTTAATGCTCACAATGCCTTAAGTGGCAAAAATATTTATTATGGTTTTCCATATATAAATTTTAAAAATAATGGGCAATCTATGTAACATTATCAAAATGTAGTTAAGGTAGTATGAGAATTTATCCACGAGATCAAATACGTATTAATTTATAATACTGTGTCTTATTTTTCTTCTGGAATGGAAATAATAGGATAAAGAGTATGCTACTGAGCTTTTTCTATTTTTTATTTGGACATGCTCCAAAATTTGCTATTTTACAAGCTTACTTTTCATTAAATTTAATGGTAAGAACTAGAGATTACTTTTTTAGAGTCATTCTAGTTCCTTTAATTTTCTCTTCTACTTGAAAACCATATATATCTACTTTTTGATGAATTTCAGTTGTTGGGTATCTGTTACACAGATGTTACTCCTAAGGAATTCCAGAAAAGAATACTAAACAGAATTGTAGGAAAGTGGCCAATATTAACCAAGACACTTACCTTCACAAAAGTGATAACTATTCTCAGGTGCTTTTGGAGGGACATTAAATAGTATGCTCATGATACTGACTCTTTATCTTCCATGACAAGAACCAAAATAAGTTTATCCTCTTTACTTGTCAAGATGTTACTACAAAAGGGAAGGAAACATGCCATTATATTAATTAGTTTTTTTAAAACCTTGTATCTTTCTAAAAATAAAAATCTTTAAAGTAGAAAATGTGAAGATTTTCATAATTATCTTGAAAGAGTAATATCTTACCATGATCCATATTTGGAAAGTTCAAAGTATTTCATAAGTTTCCTATATATAAATTTAAAAGTATCCATGTAACTATAAAGTTTGAGAGATAGCAATGAATTGGCAAAAGATATTTTCAGTGTATATGACAAAAGTCTAAAATGCGTAATATATAAAAATAATCTGGTAGAAAAATGGGCCAATGAGCAACACAGTTAATAATTTATAGGATGGTTTCTAAACATAGGAAAAGCTGCTCAGTTGTTCTTCTGAGTTTCCAATTAAAATTATGGATAACTATCAGAATGGTAAAGATCTGAAAGTTGCTTTCCTTTTACTTTTAGTAACAGAAGCATTCTTATTCTTGTTGGAAGTATACACTGATATTGTCCAATTGTTCAGAGGTTATATTTACCAAAATTTAAAATATATATTCTCTTTAAGCCTATAATTCTGCTACATCCGAGGATTTATCCTGCCTCTATATTCTCAGATGTGCACAAAAATAAATAAGCATTACATAAGGGTATCCATCGTGGTACTTTGTAAGTGCAAGAAATTGGACAATCTAGGACATTGGCTTTGGTGTACTACTATGTTGCTGTTAAAAAGAATGAAGTTTTATATGATGCAGAATTACCTCCAAGATACGAAATTAATATCAAATATATATATCCTACATGTATAATTAAATCAAAACAGGCAGCGATCATGTTTTTTTAAAGGAGAGGGTTGTGTGAATATGTACTCTTTTGGGCATAAACTCTAGGGAAGGACTTACGAAGCTGACAACATTGATGGATCCTATGCAGGGAGGGGAGACTACCTTTCTTTGGTATGCCCATTTATACGGTTTGAATTTTTCCCATGGTCAGATATTACTTATGAAAGACAAAATTATAAAAATTCAAGAGAAGTGCAAAGAAAGCCCTACTTTTCTTAAATTCGTTCAGTTTTTTATTCCTTTACTGTGCAACTAGGGAACATTTGACCTAGTTGAAAAATATGTTGAAAAATCAAGTCTTTGCCACACTGTTATGTTACAGTACAGAGATAAGCTAAATGAAAACATGTTCCTTTTAAGAACCTTTTGCCTATTCGCTAATAAGGAAACAAACATTTGTTGAGTACTTGCTTTGTGCTCATGAAAAAAGTAATGATGACTACAAGTTTCGTATTTATTCCTTACAACCTTATGAGGTAGTAGTATCTTTATTTACTGATGAAGGCTCAGAGAGGTTAAGAAACATACCCAAAGTGACAAGGCTACAAGTGGCACATCTGGCATTTGAATTTTTATAAGCAGTGGGGTCATGATCTTTCTACTGCATTATGCCACCTAATCTTAGATGGCACAAAGTCTGTCTTACTGATGCTGATGTCATTATTCTATACATAGGTACCGATGGGCCTTTATTCCAGAAGCCTCAGATGATTCAGGTTTGGAAGTCAGAAGGCAGGGTATACATCAACGAGAATTTAAACCTTACGTGGTACGACTAGCAAAACTTCTTCGGAAAAGAGCAAAGGTATCGCATTCTTTTGTGATTGTTTTGTTTTACATCACTACATGTTGCATTAGTGAGGTATTTATTAAATACTTCCTGGGAAACTGAGAACGTTATCAAGTTGAGCTATTTTGAAAACAAGTCCCTGGTTTTAAGAATTAATGTCTGTAAGCCTCATATTTCCAGACATTAGAAAACATACTGCAGTATTTTAAAGGAATACGCGGTTATTCTTATTTTTGAAGAGAAGAAAAAGGCTTTTGTACATTAATAGCATCTACCTTAAAATATTTTCCCCTCAAAAAAGAGAAACCTTGGAACCATACATGTGAGTACTTAAGACTGTAGTCCTGAACAGTCTTCATGTCAAAAACTTGATAATGTAATATAATGTTCATCTTAACGCCATGATGAGAAACAAAAGTATGAGTTTATTGAGAAAAATGCAATACAAAAGGGATTTTTAGAACGTGTCAGAGTTGTTTCAACAGAAATAATCAATGGGTAAGAAGATTATACATTTTAAATTTGTAAAATATGAGTCAGATTTCATTGAAATCGAGCTAGAACCTCGGTCAGAATAAAGGAAATAATCATTAGCATTCATTCTGTTTATCTATATGAAATAAAATATATATGCTAAAATTCATTTTCTAAGTATTTTTCACTTTCTGATTATAACCTACATTCAGAAATGCATTCCTTATCCTGATCGAATACAGCTATATAACCGAATCTAAAGTTTCACAAAACAGTTCTTGCCCTTAACATGTGAGATATTTTCCTTTTTGTAGTTCACGGTGATGATGCTAAGTACAGATTGCCAGACCCCCCCAACCTGCAGTTTTTAAAACAGTGCTCAAAATTAAACTGGCTCTGACTCATTAATATAAAGCATCTTCTTAGAGAAATTATTTAAGGGGAAAAGTGGGAATTTACTTAAAACATATTATACCATTAAAAAGTGTAGGAAAATAAAATGTGTAAAATATTGTGTCTTATATACTTTTTATCTTTCAGTATGCATCATGCTAATTTATTACAGATCTTTGCCCAAGAACCTACCAGCAGTGAAACTGGTATGCTCGCCATTGGGCCTTTGTTATTAAGCTTTTGTCAAATTTTCTTTTACATTCAACAAATTTCAAAATCAAATTGTACAATTTGGGAGTCAGCTAGGTTATTTGGTGAGATCTAGTATGCAGTGTGTGCTTTGAGTGCTCAGAAATTTTCCAGTCTTCTGGAGTCCTCCTAATCAGGCAGCAGCTCTTAAACTGAATTCCGTTAACTACAGAAATGGAATGAAGAAAGTGATTAAAGAGATTTTGCTGGAAGGAATTTACATGAGAAACTCAACTTAAATTCCTAGTTGCTTCTGTAGGAGCTTAATAAAAGGACAGAGATGAGGATGTAAGCTGGGTCCTGAGTTCAGGATAGGACTTCGGTACTTTTCACTTTGATATCTCAGAGTTTGGGCAAGTAATCATGACAAATCCAGAAGCAAATATGACCCCAGGCACATGTCCTTTTCTGTTATGCCTGCATTTCATTAGTAATGAGAATTTTTATAAGACCCCCCTCCTTTAAATAATAAATATGACAGTCTTTTGCCCAAAATTTGTCCCACAGAATAAAAAAACTATTTTGATTGAAAGGCATCTTCCCATCCAAACCACCTTAAACAAGGTCTTCATGGCCAAGCATACTTTTCACTGGAACAAAGGCTGTGAGTTCTCCTCTTTCCTTCCACAGGACAAGGAGGAGGACTTTAAGACAGTGATTTTGGAGGGATTGGAGATGGCCAAGAATCAGGTGAGGGTGGCTGTTTCATGCTTATGATATGGCAGTAAAAGTTGCCAAATATTGAGACACAAACCCAGGTCTGAATGTCAACAAGTACAAGAGAGGTAAACAGGAAGGAAGTCTTTTTCAAGCGTAGACTGGTGAAGTCAAAGGAGAAATCATTTGTATGGAAATGTTTGACTTTATTTAATATTGAGACAATACAGATAGTTCTCATTAAGAGCATCAGAAACTCTGAATCAAGTGTATTCTTCTTGGTCAAGAGCGTAATAAGTCCTTCTCTTAAAGGCTCATCTTGGTAGGAATATAAACAAAAGGTTACCCCATAGTTCTCTTACATTTGGAAGTTTGCTATATAGAGGGTGCAAGGGTATTCATTTCCCTTCATGACAAAGTCATCTCTGTATGCCCTTTATTGCTGAATTGCAGTTTGATTTAGGGGATTAGAGGTGGTATGGTACCAGTAATTGAGTAATGGTGGAAATGTGAAAGTCAGTCACAGGACTCTCATTGGTGCCAGTGTCATAGTTAAGAAAGAAAGAAAGAAAGTTTTATATATCCTATAATCTAGACTGGAACCTAAATAATTGCTAGGAAGCAAACTTAAGTGATAGCTGTTAAGTTTTTTGGCTTTTGACCAGAGATGATGAAGAAGTAGGTGATCTTTTCTTGGTTTGCTCCTGGACTCTTCCATTTTAACATATATTTTTAGTTTGGTGCAAAAGTAATTGCGGTTTGGGACCATGAATTTTAAATCATTATAACTAGGTTCAAACAAATCTTTATTAAAACAATATAGGAACCATTACAATCAACACATTTTTGCCAATGAGAAATGTTTGTTTATTCCTGTAGCATAACAACCCATGCTTCCAAATTTGATGAACTCTTGGAAAGCATTTTCTGCATCCTGCTAGTTGTGGAAGCAGTTTCCCTGCAAAACGTTGCTGAGATGCCTAAAGAAGTGGTAGTTGGTTGGCAAGAGGTCAGGTGAATATGGCAGATGAGGCAAAACTTCATAGCCCAATTAGTTCAACTTTTGAAGCATTGGTTGTGCAACGTGCGGTCCACTGTTGTGATGGAAAAGAATTGGACCCTTTCTGGTGGCCAATGCCGGCTACAGGCATTGCAGTTTTTGGGGCATCTCATTGATTTGCTGAGCATACTTATCAGATGTAATGGTTTCACCTGGATTCAGAAAGCTGTAGTGGATCAGACTGGCAGCAGACCACCAAACAATGACGATGACCATTTTTTGGTGCAAGTTTGGCTTTGGGAAGTGCTTTGGAGCTGCTTCTCAGTCCAGCCACTGTGCTGGTCATCGCCTGTTTTCGTATAAAATCCACCTTTTGGCACACGTCACAATCCGATCGAGAAATGGTTCATTATTGTTGCATAGAATAGAGAAGATGACACTTCAAAACGACGATTTTTAGTATTTTTTTCACTCAGCTCATGAGGCACCCATTTCTTGAGCTTTTTCCTTTTCCAATTTGCTTCAAATGCCGAACAACCATAAAATGGTCAACGTTGAGTTCTTGGGCAACTCTTACAGTTGTAAGAGGATTAGCTTCAATGATGCTCTCAATTGATCATTATCAATTTCCGATGGCTGGCCACTGCACTCCTCATCTTCAAGGCTCTAGTCTCCTTTGCAAAACTTCTTGAACCATCACAGCACTGTTTCGGCACTGTATGTTCATCAGCAGTTCCTGGGCCAAATGCATTGTTGATGTTGTGTGTTGTCTCTGCTGGTTTATAACCTATTTTGAACTCAGAAAATCACTCAAATTTGATTTTTTGTCTAACATCATTTCCACAGTCTAAAATAAACAGCAAGTAAGTCATTAGCAAAAAGTGAGAAATGTGCTTAAAATGATGTATAACATAACCACATTTATTTAAGAATGTATTCCAATATAAAACTGCAAATTTCAACAATGCAAAAACCGCAATTACGTTTGCACCAACCTAATTTCCTTTTTCAGGATTTTACTTTAAAATAAGCAACAAGCTTGAGAGCACATAGAAGAAAATAAGCTGGATTTTGTATCTGCTTGACCCACTAAGAAACTAGTGATACTAAATTATTAGTTAAACAATGAAAGTTTCTGAGCAACATCTGATCTTAGAAGGCAAACTCCATTTGTTAATATGACAGATTGTAATTCTTCTTCCTAAGTCTTCATGATTTCTTTCTTCTGTCTAGTTCATTGCTTATTTTCATTATCTTTATTTAGTGTGGTATTGTATCTGTGATTCTACCCAAGTTCAACCAACCTCAGTTCTCTCATACCTTTCTCTAGACAGAATGATGTCTGTAGCTATGTTTGTGTAATTCAGGTGGCTTCTCAAACTACCCTCTTAATACACAAATTATTTGTGTTTATATTTAGTTGGCAGAGTTTTCACATACCTTCTCATTTGACTTCTCTACTAAAAGTTAGTTTAGATTGTCCCATTTTATAAGTGAGGAACCTTTGTGTATCTTGCCCAAGGATGTCGTTAAGTATGGCAGAGCCAGCACACTAAACCAATTCCTTTGACTCCAGGTCCAGCTTTCCTCCCTATGTTGTTTAGCACAACCCAGAAGGAGAGAGCAGTGTCTCTCCTGAGGGATACCTTCCTTTCTCTGTGATGCAGTATTGACAGTAATTATTCACTTTGGATACTGCTACCATCATGGCAAATTTAGGCTATCTAGATAAAAGGGAATTAACTATTTATAATAAAAGGGGATATAAAATGTATAGAGCACTTTGTTCCTTTTTTCTGTAGTCATTTTGTGACCTAGTCCTTGGTTACAGTAGTGAGGGTTCAGAAACCTGGGAGCTTTTTGAGTAAATACAAAGCACAACATAAAACTTTTATGTTTGACTCTATTCCTGTTCAAAGCGATTTCTGTTAACTAAGCTTATCTGTGCATTCTAGTTGGGAACTATTACTACAGTGTTAAGACTGCTCCATATAAAACTAAGAAATGGCAGTAAAAGGTCTCAGAAGCACCAAGGGTTTTGATCAGGTCAGGAGTAGAAACGTAATGTCATTTGTATTCATTTCTTGACCAACTGCCAATGTTTATATCTTTTTAATTTTTCTAACCACACTGTCTGTTAATACCAGTTCACTTTTTGTTTTCTGCAGAAAAATCCAGAGGAAGACAACTCAGGGAGAACGTTGGGTTGGGAGCCAGGGCAATTGCTGCTCACCATCTGCACCGTGCGCAGCATGGAGCAGCTCCTGCCGTTCTTCAATGTGCTCAGTCAAGTCTTCAACAGCAAAGTCACAAGCCGATGTGGAGGACACTCAGGGAGTCCTATCCTCTACTCAAACGCCTTCCCTAATAAGGACATGAAACTGGAGAACCACAAACCATGTTCCAGCAAAGCCAGGCAAAAAATAGAAGAGATGGTAGAAAAAGATTTTCTGGAAGGGATGATAAAAACTTGAGCACCACCGGTGGTTCCATTTAACTTATATGTAAATGTAATTATTTAAAACACATACACTGCTCTGCATTGTATAGTTTTTCCTTTTTTGTATGTAACAGAACACATTTCAGCTTGTATTTAATTTAAATATTTGTATATAAGAGCAAATGTCTGAATGTGGCCTGAATCAAGTTTAAATATTGTTGGCTCATACTGATTATGGTGCCTAAGAGAGCTATATATATATACACATGTAAAGTCCATTGTTTTTATTGTCCTGAGTTGTCTTAAACCTGCAAAATATACACTACCCATTTTTTTTTCCATTGGTTTCAGGCTTGGTTTAATTAAGATTGGTTGGGGATTTTTCTCTTTTCCTTAGTAACCATGTTCTGGTATCAGTGTGGTGTTCCTTCTCCATCGGAGGCTGGAAAACGTATTATAATTAGTTTTTTTCCCACATACCTTCACCAAGAGCAGTGAAGAATAACTGAAGGCTGGACCATGCATCCTTATAAGTCTCAGTATGGAAGAGGGATGGACAACCCCCTCTTCACACCTCTGAGTTCCTGATGGCATTAGTCATATAGATTAGTCATATAGGTAAGTCATCTAATAATCTTTCTTAAAACTCTGCAATGGAAAAACTAGTTGTATAAAGTCTTCTCTGCCCTCTCCATTTGTATCAGCAATGGGGGATGCTGCAAAACATCATCTTGCTCATGTGATGGTGATGGCAAAGATATCACAAGGAGTTGGTAATAAGATTTAATTTTCCAGTAGTCTGCATGAATTGTTCCCCACATAAAACTGTACAGTTAGTGACTGAATTGTATACTTAAGCCCCAGTATTTTATATTAGTGAGCCTGAAATTAGAGGTAAATTTCTTTAACAAGTGTAAGGCTTACCTATTCACAAAGAATTATTCTGGTAGTGTTTAAGAAAAACAATCAGATCTAGAGACAATCCAGTACGCTGCATTGTAAACATTATGATTATAAATCTCTTAGTAGGGCCATTATTATTGACAGTTTTGTAAAGACTTGTAAAAAGTCCAGTTTCTCAAGAATATGAAAATTATCTTCAGAAACCTGGTTGGGGTCTTTCTCCAATTCCTCCAGCCAGCTGAAATACTGCCAAGCTCACTTCATGTGCAAGGTGATCTGCACTTTCCTGCAAATGACATTAGAAGAGATTAGATGAGAAAGACATAGCATGTGTCTAACATGGGCAAGACCATGTTACTTAGAATTCTGGGGAAGAGAAGGGTGATTCTTGATTTTGTTTCACTAACAAATTCCAATGAAAACCTTTTTTCATCTTTCAGTAACAAATTCCAAGGCCCTTAAATAAATGGAAAACAGATGAAATTCTTCTAAAGGTAAGTTTTTAATCAATTGAGATTATAAAAATAGCTATCATTCCAAAACTGAAAAAATTCAATAAAACCTTAGTCCACAATTGGCCTAATAGTAAGTAAGTATTACTGCCTCTGTTGCCATCTCCTCATCCATCATGGATATTCATTAGACTCTAAGATGGCCTAAGCTTCTGGAAGAAAGCTGCCAAATGTCTCCTCCTGATTCCCTATTCAGCACGCTTAGTCTGCCGTGGCTTTGCAGATACTTTAAGCAGTATGTGAAGAGGCCAAATAATAAAAATCCAGACCACAGGTCTTGACCCCTATCAGGGAAACAGGCACCAGAGTAAAGCTGTCATTTAAAGGAAATATTTTGAAAAACAAATCAAGAGTTCAGAATGCTATCAGTTGACTTAGAAATGAACTATAAAGCTGGTTGTTTTCATAATGTCACAAAATTATATTTTTAAAAGAAAAGGATCATCTACCTTATAGTGCATAAACTAAGTATTTATTAGTTATTCCTGCCATGGTTAAAAATATGACACTTTCAGAAGTCTAGAATAAGTCAAAAATATTTGGGGAAATAAACTGAGTGGATCTAATTTTGTTCAATTTTATAATTACTGCTGGTGAAAATAATTTTGTAGCTTAATGTGAACCTAAAAGGCTCAACAAAATAAAGCCTAATCATCATAGTGAGATTCTAAAAACTATTAAAATAGTTTGCCTCTGTATCACCTAATATTAGGCTCTTTTTCAATATAACTATCCCAGCTTACTTGTGAGTCTGCTTCTGCATATACTCGGACGACATCTTCTGTACCAGAGGGCCGGACAAAAGCTCGGGAAAGCTTGTACTTCTTCACCAGGTCATTGATTGCCTCCTGTAATCCTGGGGGTGTAACTGCTTGTCTTTCGGCATTGGTAGTGCTAATAACTCTCCTGTCTGCAACCTAAGTGCAAGCATTTCATATTTGTTACTACACTTCCTTTCAGAAGCTTAACCTGTTAAACATAAATTCTACGAAAAGTGCCAGACTAAATATAAAATTACATTAAAATTTCTTATTTCTCCAAGATCAGGGTAATTAATTTCAACATTTGTACAACTCTTCTTTTTCTTCAATCTATAAAGAATTACCTTTGACAAAAAATATTTCCACAAATGCTTAGAGTTACCACTAAGATAATGGCCAGTAAATACGACATGACTTTAAGCCCCATATCACACATAAAAACAGGATAAGTGGTAGCCCATTATATAAGAAAGCCGATAAGAATCTCTTAAAATATGCCAAAAATAATCAGAACAATCAACAGCCATTTCTGTGAACTGTGGCTTTAGTACCTCCAATTGTCTTTCACAAATTCTGTTGGTGAATGTGTAAACTGGCATAAACATGTACAGAAATCAGTGAGCAATTTATCTGAATTATCTCCCTCAGGAAGTATTCTGTGAACTAAACATAATGCAGAGTAAGTATTTTCACTTGAAATGACAGGGGATCTGAGTTTTGCTTCAAAATAATGTTGGGGCCAGGCGCAGTGGCTCACACCTGTAATCCTAGCACTTTGGGAGGCCAAGGGAAAAGGATCACTCAAGCTCAGGAGTTCGAGACCAGCCTGGGCAACACAGTGAGACCTCGTCTCTAAATAAAATACCCAAAAGAGTATTGGGAGGGGGTATGGAGAATGTATAGGGCAATAACTGAAATCTGCTGAAGATGGGTACACAAGTTCATTATGTAGTTTCTCTACATTTATATCTGTTTTTAATTCTCCACAATAAAATCTCTTTAAAAATGTGATGCATTCATATTATTTATTATATAATAAAGTTGGAAACCAAATACTTCTCAAACAATAGAATGCTAAGTAAATGAACTTAGTTACTCTATAATTTTTTTCAGCTGTAAGATAATACCGTTAGATATCATAAGACCTTCTTTTTTTTGAGATAGCATCTCACTCTGTCGCCAGGCCGGAGTACAATGGCATGATCTCGGCTCACTGCAACCTCCACCTCCCGGGTTCAAGTGATTCTCCTGCCTCAGCCTCCTGAGTAGCTGGAACTACAGGTGTGCGCCATCACACCCAGCTAATTTTTGTATTTTTAGTAGAGACAGGGTTTCACCATGTTGTCCAGGCTGGTCTCAATCCCTTGACCTCATGATCTGCCCACCTTGGCATCCCAAGGTGCTGGGATTACAGGCATGAGCCACTGCACCCGGCCCACAAGGCCTTATTTTCTGTGTATCATGTGTGTATGTACAGAATGAAATAGGAAACATTTGTCAGTGAGACATAGAATTGGAATAATAGGTTTTACTTAGCTAATATGCAAAAAAGTTAAAGTTTCTCTCACACCTGAACTTTAAGTTGTCTGTTTGGAAGATCTGTATAGAGAGCATCCCACTGTTGCACAGTCAAGCCCTTCAGAGCCAAGATTGCCTCAATCACCAGCATGTCAGAAATAGCATCACCAGCTGCCTGCAAAATGGGGAAACAAATGGAAGAAACCACTTAACACAAGCAAATCTTGGAAATGGATGTTTTTCTTAGAAAACCAATCACAGTACAGGTTGAACATCCTTAATCTGAAACATGTTGAGGGCCAAAATAACGTCACAAGTGAAAAATTCCACACCTGGCCTTCTGTGATAGGTCAGTCATGTGGGTATACAACTGCTAGGTGTGGTGGCACACACCTACAGTCCCAGCTACTCAGGAGGCTGAGATGGGATGATTACTTGAAGCTAGGTGTTTGAGGCTGCAGCGTGCTGTGATAATGCCTGTGAACATCCAGTGCACTCCAGCCTGGGCAACACAGCAAGACCTTGTCTCTTAATAAAAAAACAAATGCACTCCTGACCTCACTGTCAGGAATTCAAAACCAGCCTGGCCAACATGGTAAAACTCCATCTCTACTAAAAATATAAAAATTAGCAAGGTGTGGTAGTGGGTACCTGTAATCCCAGCTACTCGGGAGGCTGAGGAAGAACTGCTTGAGCCCGGGAGGCAGAGGTTGCAGTGAGCCAAGACTGCGCTACTACACTCCAGCCTGGGCAATAAAGCAAGACTCCATCTCAAAACAAAAAACCCCACTAAAGGCAGGCCCACAGTTCATTCAGCATCCCCAAGGGAAAAAGACTCTGTCAGCCTCCTTCAGCTATGATACATCATTTCCATGCATGCCAGATATGTATCATATTTTTTACTATTAAATACTTGTGTGTGAATAAGTATAAAAAATGTTGCTTATTGACAGCATATAAATTCAGAGTCAGGAATGATGGTGATGCCAAACAACCACAGATTGTCCAATGGATGGCTGAGAGTGACACCTTTGCTTTCTGATGGTTCAGTAGACACAAACTTTGTTTCATGCACTAAATTTGCAGTATTCTATAAAACCTTTAATCTTATGTAACATATATGAAACAAAAGAATTTAGTGTTTTCACTTGAGTGCCACACCCAAGATGTCACATTATATATATGCAAATATCCCAAAATCCAGTGAATCTGGAACCCAAAACACTTCTAGTCCCAAGCATTTTGGATAAGAGATACTCAGCCTATATCCTATGCTTTCTCACATGCAGCATGATTAACTGAAGTGTTTTTGTGGATGGATAAATATGAACAATGAGATGGAGATCTCCATGGAAGACAATGAAAGGTGTAACAAAGAATACTGAAACTAGCTCTTGAGAAACTTGCCTTTAGTACTCCTTATCTATAAAATGAAATTAGACTGGATAACTCTAAGGCTCAGCCTAACATTCCATCACTCATTTTTCTTTATAATTACATCCCTTTTGAGATATTACCCCACAATGATAGAAAGCATCAAGATAAAATGGAGAAATAGGAGCTTTGGTATAAGATATAACTGAAGATAGATCTCTGTTTCTTCACTTATAAAAGGGAATTACAGTAACACCTCTCCCTGTGTTACTGCAAGGATTACACAGTAAGGTATATAAAGTGTCCAATGTGTGCAAGACAGTCAAATATCTGAATCGCTTTCCTCTACCCTGAGTACTGCTTTTCCACTGCCAAATGACACTCCAACCCCAATCCCAACTAACCCACATGTATGTCCTTTGTCAGTGAGACAACTAGTTATTTTTTTTTTCTTTTTGAGACGGAGTCTCACTCTGTCGCCCAGGCTGGAATGCAGTGGCACGATCTCGGCTCACTGCAAGCTCTGTCTCCCGGGGTCACGCCATTCTCCTGCCTCAGCCTCCAGAGTAGTTGGGACTACAGGTGCCCGCCACTATGCCCAGCTAATTGTATTTTTAGTAGAGACGAAACAGTCACCCTGTTAGCCAGGATGGTCTCGATCTCCTGACTTCGTAATCTGCCGCCTCGGTCTCCCAAAGTGCTGGGATTACAGGCATGAGCCACCGCGCCTGGCCTGACAACCAGTTATTTTTACTTAATTTCCTCGAGGTTTGGTTAAAAAAAATAATAATAATATGTATGTATACACTGAGTAGCTGAATCTGTGATCCTAGGTAGAAGCTACTCAATATACTTGAAATTTCCCATCATAAGATGTAGGGGAAGGGAAGCATATTAAAAAATGTTCTGTCATTCCATTTCATTATAAATCTCAACTGAATACACCACTATTGCAAGGAAGCCACCAGGCCAGGACGTCTCTACTTTAATTTTGTATGCACCCACACTCTGTTCTATCCATCTTCTGAATAAAGTAAAGGTAACCAAGAGTCCACTGCCCCATCAGTTCTGACCTGGTTAAACAAGTCAATAATGTTTTCAAGCATCTTAGCAGCTTTTCTTTTCTTATCTTCCAGTTGTTCGGCTGATTGTTTTATCTTCATTTCAACAGCTGTACTAAACAGTGCCTGCAGCAAAAGCATATAAAATCAGTCTCAAAACACTATCCAAAACCTAGTCATAAATACTATTATTCTAGCTAACCCACTTTTCCCTCCTAGTCAATCTGGAGAAACAGGGGAAAAATAGTGGCAGCCTTAAAATGTATGAAATTAATGTAAGATCACATTAAAACCCAGAGGATAGTACTAGGGGAAAAATTTTATTTGTGGATTATATAACTGGCTATAAAAATTTAAACATCTGATTACAAAGAAAACACCACCTTGACAAGAGGCGAACACACACAGTAAGTTCATGTTTTCCCTTCAACCAGCTAAGTCATTTCTGTGCAACCAGGTTACTTAGAGCCTGTCTGTATCCTTTATACTTTGAAGGAAATAATTCATTGCGACTAGTACAGTTTTATTCTAAAACTTAAGGGTATGAGCTAGGCAAAATTGAGAGTTCCTAGTATTTATCAAAATATGGCAAATAATATCATGGATAGTCATTACAATATATAATTAATCATGCTCCTCAAGAGTCTTACCTCATTTGGAAATACCTTACCCATCTTTTTTATTGCCTTCTAGAGGCCTAATACTGAGCAAGATTAGCATACTATGCTCAACTACTTGATGAAATACATTTTTCTTGATAAAATAAGGCACAGGCTAGTCACCTGTTTTTGTGAAGTTTTACTGGAACACAACCACACCCATTCATTTAAGCTAGATCAGCAGAGTTGAGCAGCTGTAACAGAGACCTTATGGCCTGAAAATCCAAAAATATTTACTGTCTACCCTTTAGAAAATAATTTACCAACTTCTCCATTAGATCTCTAAAGTTATATCTTAATTGCATTTTGCAGGAACTTATTTTTCCCCTTTTTATATTTATGCCCTCCAAAAGCCAATTTAAATTAATGAGGAAAATTATTCGGCTTAGATTCAAATGTTCTGATAGCCACCTCAAGTGCATTCATTAAATGAGGTGAGTATAAAAACATTTTTAAAATATTCTGAAATTATGAATCTACAAAAAACTACTTAACTATAAACTTTAAAATGTAATTTTATGTAAAATATAAATGGAAACATTTTATATGCCTATCACTAGTTACCTTAAATTCATTTTCATTTCTTATTAATTATCAACTTTCCAACACTTTGCAATTCACCATAGCGACTGAATTTTTCTTTTCCTCTCCTATGGCCAGCCGAAAAGTGCATAGACAACATGCTTATAACAAAATTAAGAACTGTAAAATTAAAAAAAAAAAAACTATTCAAAACACCTTAGTGTATCTCTTCACATTGAAAGAAGAATCATTACCAAGTAAAAGAGTATCACAGTTTCATAATACATCAATATATAAGATAACCAAAGGATATTTTTGTCACATCCAATTATTTCAACAAAGTACAATATTACCTATTATTACCCCCCAGATACAGAAATCTCATTATAAAGAAAAGTGCCACCTAAGGCCAACTGTAATTAAGAGAACTTACAGTGCCATGCCCATTTGCTTCAAAATAAACTCCAATGTCAAACTCTTGAGCCTTGTGGTGCAAATGTTTTACACCAGTCTTAGTGCAATAGACAGGTACCTGTAACACATGCATTTAAAGAAATACAGCAATTACTCAGATGTCAAATGTTCCCTGCATACCGAGTATCCCAGAGACACAAAGGGGATCAAAACATACTGGGGCCGAGTCCAGTGAGGAAGACGATTAAGCATTAAAATACAAAATGGTATGTATACAATGGAGTGTGAACACACTCTGGAAGCACGTGTCCAGGGGTAAAGGACGGTGAGACAGATGAGGGTCTCCTTATAAGACACGAAAGATTACAAGTGGGGGCGTGACATGACCTAACAGTTTTAGAAAGCTGTTTAGCTACAGTGTGGAGAATAGCTTAGAGCAGAATTGCAAGTTTTTTCTGTAACAGGCCAGACAGTAAATATTTTAGGCTTTGCAGGCCATATGGTCTCTGTCACAATTATTCTGCCATTACAGTGCAAAAGCAGCCACAGACCATACATAAACAAATCAACATAGCTCTATTCCAATAAAACTTCGTTTACAAATAGCGGCAAGTTCAATGAGAAGGTTAAGAAATGGAATCAGGAGGCTTCTAGGACTAATCCCAGTAAGAAATAGTGGCTGGATCAGCAACAGTGAATAGGGAAAGTCAAGAATGGATGGATCTGAGAGAGCTTTAAGAATGGTTAAGGAAAGACTGATAGTAGAAAAACTGCAAAGGAAAGATCAGCATTCGATTGGATGTAGGAGACCTCAGGAATGGCAAGAGCTAAAAATATTTCATCTGGAAGACAGTGAGTTGAGAAGTAACAGTTTCTTAAACTAGGTTATTTTATCTGTAATGTTTAAGACAGAAAATGAAATACTAAAGCAATAACCCAAGTACTGTGAAATAACCCAATCCCTGTGAAAGGCAGGCAAATGGGTCCCAGATGGAATCCCTTGAATGAGCTTATTGTAACCATACATTAAAATCAGGTCTACATTAAAACTAGCAGCCTCAAGATATATTTCATTTTGCTCAGCCACTGTTTCCTTTTTAGGCTTTTTTCCTGGTATACATGTAAATTTTCAGTCAGACACTGTTTCTTTTTTTAAAAGTTGGAAATTCACATGAAAATTCAGATTTTCTGCTTCTCTTGAAGAGTGTGACTACAGTTGACATCATCTGGCACACTTCCCTGTTTTTAGCCACCTGCTGCCTTCATTCACTTTACCTGTCCAAATTCTGCAGGAATCTGACTTTATAATTCCTGCTTTCTAGAGAATGGAAAGGTAACTAAAACTAGTATAAATGCCAGAACTTGAAACAAGGTACAAAAAAGTTGGAGAACTGCTCGTTAATGAGAAAATATAGGCAAACAGGCTTCCAGTTTTGTCCATGAACCTGGTAACTCTCCGATCAAGCAGTGATCAAGGGTGGTCATCTGGTGGACACCGGAGAAATAATTAGAAACAGAAATCTCCCACCACTCCAGAAAACCTCTCCAAAAAAAAAGGGCAAGAAACAGTTTTATTACTGAATAAGTATTAAGCCAAACTGATGTTCAATCACAAGCTAATTTGCTAAGAGATAGCAAAGATAAATGCTCACTCTTTAATATAACCAGCAGACACATTCCAATCCAATTTCCGAAGATAAAAGATGGCTAATGACAAAAATTCTCTCCTTGACCAAACTTTAGTCAGGCTCACCTAAGCCTGACTAGGCGTTGTCCTTAGGCTTGTCTTCCAATAGCCCGATTTTAATAAGAGTCATGCTAAGTGAGCTTAGCGAGAATCCCTCATCCTGATATATGACCACTCGTGACATCTGATCTGAGTTCTTATTCTCCACCATCCCCCAGGTAGTATGTGGCCGCGCTGGCCTACCTTCAGCAAAAGTCCTGTTAGATCAGTTTAGCCAAAATACCACCCACTTACCCTCATGTTTCCTCTCAGTAATTTTTCATCCACTGACCACCACCTGCCCCCACACACCCTGCTCCTTGGCTATAAAACCCCACTTTTCCTTACTATATTTGGAGTTGAGCCCAATCTTTCTCCTATCACTGCAAAACTCCATCACATTAGTCCCTGTACCTATCACAACAGTCCTGAATCAAGTCTGCTTTACCATTTTAACAAGTGTTATGAATTATTTTTTCTTTAACACTAGTCCTCAAACAGGAAAACTTGACAACACCATTTGTCACACATGTCTATCCTAAACTTACCTGGTAATAGGGATGGCCACCTGTGTTAACCGCCCTTCTCTAAGGGAGTAATAAAACTTTTCGTACCTCTGTGACGGGTAGATAGTTACAAATTGGACCCAAACACCTAAGTTAAACTCTCCTGCGACTGGGAGATAGGTGAGCTATCTTCCTTGATGTTTATATTTGAAGTTGGTGACTCTAGGACCTTAAACAAAAATATTCCTGAGCTGTAAAACTGGCTTATTAGGCCTTTAGAAAGATTTACATTCATTACAAAGGTGCAGAGAAAGAATTCACAAGTTTTCTAAAGGAAAACTCCAAGAAAAGGAAAGAAGTTTTCCTTTCTTCATCAAGGAAACTAAATTTTTTCTTATTTATTTCTCTTTACCCTTTACATGAACAGCAGCTCAGCTTCATGCACTACAACATAATCACTTTTATGAAGGCAGTATCTTCCTCACAGAAACATGATACTAATTAAGAAACTATCAGAAAACAAAAATAGTTCAATACCTTCATAACTTCAAGACACATGATATTAATTCAGAAACTACCAGAAAACAAAAATGGTTCAATACCTTCATAACTTCTTCAAGATACCGTGTTGAACTTCCATTTGCATATGCAGTTTGTACAACACCAATATTCAAACTTTCTCCAATCTAGACAAAAACAGTGATACTTAACTTGCCATCAAAAGTACCGTCTACGAAAACAAATATAATGAGAGTTCTAAAGGCTAACAAAATTATCAGTTCAGTTGTGCCTTAGTTTATGCCATAAATGTCTGACTGAAAATTTACATGTATACCAGGAAAAAAGCCTAAAATACATTTGAGCACTATTTAAAGCAATTCTATGAGAAATCCTCTTTTAAGAAGCCTGTATCTCCTGATCCTCACCTCTTTAATTTTTTAAATAAAAGTATCTGGCCAGGCACAGTGGCTCATGCCTGTAATTCCAGCACTTTGGGAGGCCAAGGTGGGTGGATCAACTGAGGTCGAGAGTTCGAGACCAGCCTGGCCACCATAGTGAAACCCCGTCTCTACTAAAAATACAAAAATTAGCCGGGTGTGGTGGCATGCACCTGTAATCCTAGCTACTTGGGAGGCTGAGGCAGAAGAATTGCTTGAGCCCAGGAGGCAGAGGTTGCAATGAGCTGAGATCGCGCCCCTGCACTCCAGCCTAGAAATTTCCAGTTACGTTGTATACTTAAAGCTAGCCTGAGATTTATTTCTAATATAGCAAAATGAAACAAATCTCACATTACTAAGCTTATCATAATCAGTTAATATATCAGATGATGAGATTTCCTCTTAGAATTTAGGGCTTTTATGGAGTGACCACAGAACTCTCATCAAAGTTTCAATTATGATGGAAGCAAAACTTCCTAAAGCTTCAAATCACAAAACTCGGCCAGTATAAGGAAGAAAAGAGTACCTCCAGGTTCCAAAGCCTCAAATGTTCAAATGACTGGGTATTACCACTGCTCTTTTTTGAATTTTCTGCCCATTAATGTAAAGAATTTGTCATAAATTTTGCCTTTCTGACAAATAACAATAAAATATGGAACTATTTCACTAAGTCTTGTTTTAGAGGGTAGCCAATCCCCCCACCATACCTCCACCAGGAGCTCTTTAAGGAAACTGCTAATTAACGTTGCTATCTTGTCTCCATCTATGAGATGAAAGTGGCCATCTGCATCATGGTAGTAATAAACAATTCTGTCTGCATCTCCATCAAAAGAACAGCATCTTTCATTGGACTTAATTTCCATTCCTAGCACACAGGATAATTTACATGCATTTCAGTCTAAGAATTTACTATAAAGAGTTTTAGAATTTTCTCTTAAAATTATCCTCCTAAAAATCAATGTCTTAATCTTTAACTAGTATATAATCTTTAAATAGTACATAGTTTATTAGTGATTTTCACAGGTCAAATTCTTTCACTGCAAAGTGAAAAAAGGAGCATTCAAAACCTATGCTGAAATATGCTATACTACTATTATAAAATTCCATTTTATAAGCAGGTTGGTTTGGCTAGACAGGTATCCCATAAAGTTTTTTTGAAAGCTACATTTCTGAATGTAATTTACCTAGCACTGTGATCTCCTTTACAGAGAAAAAATAATCAGCACTAGATGAGGTATGTGCTTTAATTCTACAGAAATGATTTTTATTTGTTCATACCACCAATAAAAAGAAACACTGGTAATTAAGAGCAAAGAATTATAACTTTGCGAGATAACTGGCTTATGAAATTTACATAAAGTTGCTGAAATCTCAGCAATTGTAGCATCAAATTTATTAGAAAATTTGGCTATTCCTTAGCCATGACAGCAGCAGAGTGACAAATCCATCATGAGGCAACTAAGAAGTAAAAGGCTTTTGTCAGGGATAGGATCATAAGATTGACAAAAGGACATGATGCAAGCTTCAGGAAAGCAAGGACTATGGTTTTGTTCATACTGTAGTCCCAAAGCCTAGAGCATAGAGAGTAAGAGCTCAGTATTTAATAAATGGATAAATAAGTGGCAGAACTGAACTGTCAAGTAAATGTCAAAACAAGCAATTTAATGAAAAGGAGCTCAAATTGGTTGACTACACTGACATTTTAAATGCTTATTAAGTAAGGCATAATAACATGAATGAATGAGGCAACTGGATGATGAAGTCTGTAGAGTTCTAGAATGCATGTCCTATTTAAGGGGGGCAGCATCTATCTGACTGCAGTGGACTAATGCCATGTGTGAACATTTTCTGATTTTGGTAAAGAGATGCTAGAGATTCCAATATGTAAGAGAAGTCACGGAATTTTTAAACAGTGGCACACAGACAAACACACAAATACAGCCAAACAAAACATAACTGCAAGTCAGGTTTGTCCTAAGCAAATAATGTAGGGTCTATAATGCAGATAAATCCAGAACACCTCTTACTACAACTAAAATCTGAAGAAAAGTTCCTCCTCCTACTCTGCACTGAGTGGAAAACACTGATTACTAACAACTGTATAAGCAGTTACATTCGCTTTCCATAGTGTATCTAATTCAGACAAGGTATCTAGTAATACTTACTATGCTACCCTCTAGACCTGATTCTCCAAAAGGGATCCCCAGACAAGCACCGTGAACAAAGCCTGCAAACTTGATAGAAATGCAAATTTCTAGGCCAGGTGCGGTGGCTTAAGCCTGTAATCCCAGCACTTTGGGAGGCCGAGACGGGCGGATCACGAGGTCAGGAGATCGAGACCATCCTGGCTAACACGGTGAAACCCCGACTATACTAAAAAATACAAAAAACTACCCAGGCGCAGTGGCGGGCGCCTGTAGTCCCAGCTACTCGGGAGGCTGAGGCAGGAGAATGGCTAAACCCGGGAGGCGGAGCTTGCAGTGAGCTGAGATCCGGCCACTGCACTCCAGCCTGGGCGACAGAGCGAGACTCCGTCTCAAAAAAAAAAAAAAAAATGCAAATTTCTATCATATGCAAATCCCATGCCAGACCTCCAGAAACTCAGAAGTGGAGCCCAGGAATCTGTGTGCTAACAAGCCCTCAAAGTGATTCTGACGCATGCCAGTTTGAGAACCACTGCTCTAGAATGCCATTTCCTGACTTTGCTTTCCTCACCTGATTTCCTGTAGACTATGAGGAGGGGTGTGATTTACAGGCAAAGCGAGCAGACCATGTTTCAATTGCTCTGAGAATGGGAAGATTTCTCAGTGTCTAAATGTGGCAGAACCAGGACTAGCTGCATGATTCTTAACTCACTTTACCACCTTCGTTTATAAGTGAGATTGGCCTCAAAGAGCATTAAAAACAAATTTTTACAGTGCTAGTACGACATACCCTGTGGAGGTTTCTGATGACTTTTCACAAAGTCAGCTCCACATAAATGATTGAGTTTCCCCTTGGACCCATCATTAAACAGCTGAACTGACAAGCCCTGTGAGAAGTAGTGTTCCATTTCCCTTAGCTTCAGGGCCCCTATGCCATTTGCACAGTCAACCTTAAGTGATCTGTATTCATCTCCACAGCAGGAAGCCTACAAAGGAAAAAGACACATGGAAGAAAAATTTCAAGTTATAAAAATAAATGTGAAATATAAAGCATATATACATATGTGCATATGTAAATATTCAGTTAACTCATCTATTTTAATTTTTATATTTTATCAATTATAATTAATTTTATCAATTTTTAAAATTATAAAACACTAAAGTAAAATTTTAAAACACCTGGAACAATAGAAGAGTTTTGCTGATTGAACAACTGATAGCATAGAGCTTTGTTAAAATTTAGTCTCAATTAACAGGGTCCCTTAAAAGTAATATTACAAGGCAGCCATTCAAATGCAAGAATAAGCACACAGACAAATGGGCAGTAATGACATGTCATCCTTTTTACAGTATGTAACATCATCAGGCAGATTTGTTTTTTTTCTAATTGTCTCCTCTCCCAGCTATCCTCACCCCAAATTTTAAGTTCTATGAGAGCAAAGGCTTTTAGTTAATTGTGCCTGGTAAGGACATACACTTAGTATTTGTTGATCAAATAAATTATACTTCTCAAATCTCTCCACATTTAACAAGCCAATATACCTAGAAGAAAATCTCAATAGTAGATGCCTCAGGTATTAAGCCAGTAGCACCTACATTAACTAAGATCAAATTCATCTGAATGAATACTTATGATAACCATCTTCAAGACCCCCACCATGTTTTCTTCCCCAAAGGATCTCAGAATGTACTACGTGCTTTGCCAAGTAAACACCAATGTAAGTTAGCAGGATACATAGACCAGAACCTTGAGTAGCCCTAGAGCAAAACAAAAAAGGAGATATGCAGCATTTTTGGAAAAGGAAGGAGGAGGCATGACAAAAAGATAATCTGTTCAGTAGACTATGTTACTTTATTCATTTGTTTGAACTCTAACCATGTTCAATAAACTTTTCACCTGTTTGGTGAGTTCCACAAAAGCCTTAGAGAGTTTCTGGTAGTAACCTTCTATAGTTGCCTTTCCATATCGGCCACCCGTGTTTCGACAATACACCATGTAGTGCAGCTGGGGTGTTGTTAACAAGCCATAATCTGTCGTAGAAATACAAAAAGCAATTCACCACATTTCTTAACAAAGAGAAAAAAGTTTAAATGCATTCATACGTAGGAATTTCAGGGTGACAAATCCTTTTTTGTCATCTCAGACATCTTAGAAAACATAAAAATGATCTTAAAAAGAAATATAAATGACCATTAGTAGCCAAAAAAAAAAATCACTACATACAGTTAATAATGTAAATATAAAGCAATATAGACAAGTAATAATTGAGTTCTGTTTCCAGTAACATTGCAAACTACATAATTCAGATGAATCGTCCTCCTGGAAACAACTAAAATGCTAGATAAAAGACAAAAATCTCCTTTTAAAAAGAACTACAGTGCTGACAAGTTACAGAATTATCAGGCCGAAACATACCTGAAGGCAAGAACTTCAAGATCTAAGCTAGTCTGGAAGCCAGTTTTGTTCTGAATTAATTCCTCTAAACTAGAAATTGAGCTACGGTTTTCAGAGCAAAAAAAGCCCACGGTGATCTAAGATGCAGAACCCAGTAGAAGACTCTCATGAAGCTGAAATCCCAAAGAACTATACCTTCAGTGTGAGGATGAGTCAGAAATTAATCACCCCATGTCACCACTCCCACAACAGTTATCTTAACACTAAGCAGGGAAGAGGGGAAAACCCATTCTTGAAGAGCTATTACCAAGCACAGGCCCTCGCATGAATATCCTGCCCAAACATACATAATCGCAGGAGTCCAAAGGAACTTTGTCATGATTTTTTTTTTTCTGAGATGGAGTTTCGCCGTATCACTCAGGCTGGAGGGCACTGGCACAATCTCAGCTCACTACAACCTCTACCTCCCAGGCTCAAGGGATTCTCCTGCCTCAGCCTCCCAAGTAGCTGGGATTACAGGTGCCTACCACCACACCTGGCTAATTTTTGTATTTTTAGTACAGACAGGGTTTCACCATGTTGGCCAGACTGGTCTCAAACTCCTGACCTCAAATGATCCACCCACCTCGGCCTCCCAAAATGCTGGGATTACAGGTGTGAGCCACCATGCCTGGCCTGTCATCAATCAATTTAAAGTGAACCCAGCCAGTGCCCCAGGTACCCAGCAGAAGCCAAAGACTAAATTTTACCAAAGGACTGTACTTTCATTGTAAACCTCAAAAACATCCCGTAATTTTCAAAAAAAAAAAAAAGAAAGAAAGAAAACCAGCTTACAGTTAAACATAGCTAACTTATAAGAAAAGCACCATGAGCAAAAAACAAAGAAAAATGGATAGCAAACTGGACCAGTAACCAATAAGTAAATATTCAGTGACTAAACCTGTCAGTTGGACCTGAACCTCAAACACAACAATTTGACTGGAGGCAAAAAGGAGTCACTTTAAATTCTTGAGCCCTGAAGTGATTTAATAGAAATGGTACCTTATGAAGGCAACCTTAGCTCTGGTATAATGATGAGATGGGAGGAGATGGAGAAGCTCAAAAAATGCAAATAAGAGCTTAGGTTAGCTTAATGGAAGTGTTTACTAGAGGAACCCATTATTCTAAAAGACATGCTAAAGGAAGAAACAAAATAATTTTATGACCAATATCAAAATTACCAAAGAAACATTTACTAAATGACTAGTTTATGTACCCAATGAAAAGGATTATCTATCCAACTCATCAACTCAGAAACCTGGAATGTGTTCTTCACAGTTCTGTTCTCCCCATATACCACAAAATCCTTTGAATGCAATATTAATTTTTCAAGAGTGGCCTAGCTGGTCTCTTTCCTTCTTACAACTCTCCTTTCTCTTCTCTCTACGACAAACAGAGGGACTGGCTTAAATGAAAATGTGATCATATCACTCTCTTGCATAAAATCCTTCAATGGAGTCCCACTGCATCTGGAATAGAGCCCAGGTTCTTGCCATGACCTCCAAGGTTTCGTATGAATTAGCCCACCTTACCTCCCTACTCTTCTCCTAACCCCCATTCTCCCTACATTAACCTTTTTTCATTTCCTGAAATACACTAGGCTGAAGAGAGAAATGAAGGAAAGCTTTAAAAAATTACCCTCAACATTTTCTAGACTAAAACACTAGAAGAGTGATCGTTCTAGAGATAGAATGAAAATGCTGAAAAAGACAACCATTCTGGGGATGACAGAAAGAATAGTTTGGGGCAAGGTGAACACGAGATAGAAGCAGGCCACCTAAGGGAGGACACCATTCAGACCAATGCTTTACAAATTGCAGGCCACAGCCTGCCAATGGGCCATGGAATTTACTGAGACACAAACCAGCATTTGTGCATTTTAAACAGATGATTGCATGTCATGTAGGAAGGATGAGCATTGTTTATTCAACCTATTATTTCAGTTATACATACAAGCACACATTGACATGTCATGACACATAATGGGTTTCTTACTATGGGTTGTGATACACAGTGAAACAGAAACAGACTACTAGAGGGAGGTACACAGCAGGTAGTAAAACATGTTTGATGAATTAATAAATGAATGAGGCCAGGCACGGTAGCTCATGCCTGTAATCCCAGCACTTTGGGAGGCCAAGGTAGGCAGATCACAAGGTCAGGAGATCGAGACCAGTCTGGCCAACATGATGAAACCCCGTCTCTACTAATACAAAAATTAGCCAGGTGTGGTGGCACATGCCTGTAATCCCAGCTACTCAGGAGGCTGAGGCAGGAGAATCACTTGAACCAGGGAGTCAGAGGTTGCAGTGAGCTGAGATAGAGCCACTGCACTCCAGCCTGGCGACAGAGTGAGACTCCATCTCAAACAATAAATAAACAAATAAATAAGGTAGCTCAAGCTATAGCAGTAGAGATAATCATTCAGAAATCATGCAGAATGAAAGAGAGTCCCGAGGAATGTCCTCCCCGAAAGAGACAGAAGAGGAGCCAACAGAGAAGACCAATATGGAATAGTGGCCAAGTAGAAGCTCAAAGAAAGAGCTTTAACATTATGGAAAGCTACAAAGCCTTCAACTGTAAGAACTTTAAAGCATAAATTATTAAAATTATTTTTAGATCACAGCCCCCTCTGAGTATCTGAGCAGAGGTACTTGTACACTCCCAGGGAAAGCGCTTCTGCGGACAACACTCTGTACATCGTATCATGAGATCCACAGGTCCTCTGCAGCAGTCCCAGACATGCCACAGAGGTCCCTGGTTAAGAATCCCTACTTTACAATATCCACAAGATTTGGCAATAACAATGCAGATGGATGCCAGGGGTGGGCTGGGGAGACATTTATTTCACGGAGAGGTAAGGATAGAGACTCACCTGCAGAAGGCTGAAGAATGACAGAAGAGGAGGAAACAGACAAGGTAAGCAGAGCAAGCCCTCAACAGAGGCCAGACTGACTGTGCAGGAAGGGAACACAGTCAGAACTCAGTCAAAGGAGGTTTCAAAGGTCAAGAGTGGATGTTTGTTTTAATGAGAAAGATATCACACCAGGAAAATATTCACCTCAAAACATAGTGGAGGCAGTGCCTTCACAATAGACAAAGTGTGAGAAGGGGATCCTAGTGTGTTGTTTCATTTAATTCTCTGTCATTTGATATAACATAAAGAACTACCTGTCAAAGATATTGCCCATCACTACTTGACAGGTAACAGCTGATTTCACAGGAGACCAGCTATTAGTGAAAACCTAATATTGACAAAGCTCCCCAGAATGATCATCTTCAAGTACTTAAAAAGGTTTTTATTTGAGGAAATTCAGCCTTACCAAAGTGAAGGAAGTTGTATTTGTTCAGAATTTCCCACCTATAATCTCCTATAGTACTGCCATAGGTAAAACAAAACATGCCTGCCCAGAAACAACCTGGAAGATTATATTTAAAGTTAGTATTTTTGTATCCAGGAGTTCATTTTTTAAATATTTTTTTGTTCATCTGTATTTCACACTTTTCTAAATAAATATACATTACTTTTGTAAATAAAAGTTTTTTAAAGATTGTTTAATTTCCAACTCAGGATAACTACATACCATGGAATTGACCTCCCAGAACAGTCACACCATCTATTACGGATTGTGAAAGTTTCTCACTGCTGGGCCTAGGAAAGAAAAGGAAGAAAATAATATATCCCATCCGGAAACTGGCAGGGTTGCTGGTTCTGCAAGCAAATGCCAAAATTACATGTCACAAATTTCAAAATAATAAGTTCCTTGTATCTGAACTGAAAGCTATAAACTCTGAAGATACTGGTAAATTAGAAGCATTTTCCAATAACCTTTCGCAATTTAGTTCTTGGAAAAATTTTGGCTTTTAAATGAATTTATAAAATAAAGGACACTCTTAACCACACCATACCCAAATACCTTTTCAAGTTTGACTATAGCAACATGTCTGAACTCTAAGAACAGTAACAATAAACATGGAATATACAAAGTATGTATAAGACAGTTCTTGTATTAAGCCACCAAGGATAAAGAACCTGTTTTCCATTTTGTAAAGTCAGAACAAATTATCTATCTGAAAATAAAACAGATTAAAAAACTGCCTTGGCCAGGCACAGTGACTCACACCTGTGATACCAGCACTTTGGGAGGCCGAGGCGGGTGCATCACGAGATCGAGACCATCCTGGTCAACATGGTGAAACGCCATCTCTACTAAAAAATACAAAAATTAGCTGGGCGTGGTGACACACGCCTGTGGTCCCAGGTATTTGGGAGGCTGAGGCTGGAGAATCGCTTGACCTCGGCAGGTGGAGGGCGCAATGAGCCAAGATTGTGCCACTGCACTCCGGCCTGGTGACAGAGCAAGACTCCATGTCAAAAAAATTAAAAAAAAAAACCTGCCTTGTGGGAAAAGATGTTTTATCACTTAGATTAGTTAATAGTTAAGAACCAAATACATGTGGGATGGCTTTACTGTGGTGGGATAACGTACTTCAGAACATAAGTTACTTGGCTATTTCTGCTACTATCATCGGTATCTGGAAAACCCTCTGGTAACATAACAGAGGGTAAGAAAAACCAGTCCAGGTATTGGAGACTGAGTAGAAATTTCCTTTTGAAAGAATCTCAGGTTAAAATCAGATCTTATGCAAAAGGAAATGCTACTGTTGCAAAGTATACTTTTCATCTAATATTTTACAAAAATACATTATTGTTAAGGAAGGCAAAAGCTGCGAAATAATATACTTTTCAGTGAGCTCCAGCATGGAAAAATCATATAAATATTTGAAACAATAATAACACAGATTATAAAGTAAATCTTTAAAAATAATGAGTTCAAATCATGTGTTATGACTCTGTAGGGAAGAAAAAAAACCTACAGAGGGAGTGGGAGACATTTATTCAGTGCTTCTCTTGTGTCAGGAAGTATTTTCCATATATTATTCTGCAGCTTGGGTTTTGGAGTAGGGTTTCAAACCAGAGTCACACTCCAAACCCCAAGCTGCAGTTGTGACTTAGCTACCACAGCCTACTAAAAAGGTCATGCAGGTAGACATGCAACTCAGGGTAGTTCCACTTTACTTCTTTCCATTTGTCTTGGATTCAAACTGATACAATCGTTTATATCACGTTCCCAAAGCTTTTTTTTTTTTTTTTACCAGTAACTCTTATCATCACCTGGTATCTCTACCAATAACTACAAAGGCATCTTGTTGCAGATTCACAGCTTCTTTCTCGCTGATGTCAATAAGCACTCTCTGCATATCTTGTTCCTCAGCATTTGCTAAACAGGTGGCATGTTCCTCCCAGGATGGTGCCAACATTTCACCCAAAGGATCAACCAATTTTACACCATTGTCTTCCTTAAAAGAAAAACAAACAAGCAATCTGTGCATACTTATGAGCTGAGTTGAGAGTAGAACGCAAAAGCTGTTTCCCTTCAACCAAAGACAGTGATGGCTGAGCAGCTTCAACAATAAACACCAAATATTAATACTGATATTTTATGTATCTATTACCTCATTAAATCCTCATGACACACATAAATCAATTAAACTAATAATCCTATTTTTAGTCCAATCTTACTTTGAGAAAACTGAGCTTCAGAGAGGTTAGGTAATTTGCTTATGACCATACAGCTAATAAATGTCAGTATTGATTAAAACAGCAAGTCTATCCGACTCGCCTAAAAACACTATGCCACACTAGCCTTTGTAAAAGGCTGTGATCTGTGCATTCACTATCAATAAACTGACTAGGGCACAAGTGGAGCAGAATAAGGGCACACAGAGATCCTTCTCACTATGACTCGGAACTCCAAGAACACACTAGCCAGCTTGTCAACCAGCGGGTGGGACAGAAAGTGAAAACTGCCTCCCAACACTGTTCTGCTCAAATTCCTAGAAAGAAAATGTAGTTCACAGTGAATGTCACCTGAAAGAAACGAGAATCATTTTGAGAATGCCTCTGGAACTAGCAATAAATGTGGGGCTTTTCCTAGAAGTCGATCAGTCAATCAATTATGGTGATTTACATATTTAGACATTTACACATTTATAGTGATCACATATTTGGACAAGCAATGCCCTTGTTTGGGGGAAGAGGAGGTTACAATCCTTCACAGACCTGCACCACTTTAACTTGCTGCTGATTTAGCTACAAAGGCAAAAATCCCACACCCCAAGCAATCAAATAGAAGCATATTATTCAAACCCTGTATTAATGGTCTACAGACAATACAGAACAATTACATTGTGTCAAGAGGTTGGCTAAGATATAGAAACAACCTAAGTGCACATAAACAGATAAATGGATAAAGAAAATGTGGTATATATACACAACAGAATATTATTCAGCCTTAAAAAAGAAATACTGCCATTTGCATCATGGTTGAATCTGGAAGACATTATGCTAAGTTAAATAAGCAGACACATGAAGACAAATACTGCAGGATCATAACATACATGTGTTATGTAAAAAAGTGGAACTCACAGAAACAGAGAGTAGTATGGTGGTGGCTAGAGGGTAAGGGAAATGGGGAGATGCTGGCCAATGAGCATAAACTTGCAGTTATAAGATGAATAAGTTCTGGAAGATGTTAATGTACAGCATGGTGACTACAGTTCATAATAATATATATTGAAAATGTGTTGAGAGTACATCTTAAGTATTCTCACCACAAAACAAGGTAACTATGTGAGGTAATGTGTATGTTAATTAGCCTGATAGTATTAATCATTTCACAATGTATACACATATCAAAACATGGTGTTGTATGACTTGAATATATACAATTTTTATTTATCACTTATACCACAATGAAGCTGAAAAAATAATTGTGTCAAAAAGAATACTTTGATTAAAATCTGTCACAAAGACTAGAACCATCAGGCATCATCAATATTCTGCCAAAGCTCACCTGTTTGTTCATTCAGAACAAGAAATTATTGCCGAGCTATAAAAACCTGTCTGAAAATGTTCAAAAAGTTTCTTTTCAAATCTTTACCCTCCCTCACCCATCCCCAATATCTTTAATCACTGCTAAGTTAACAAAGGAAACAATTTTCAATTACCAAACATGTCTTAAATCAATAAATTTGGAAGAACATTGTTATTTCTCTAATATGAACACTCCAAAAAAAAGACAGTATCTTTTCATTCTTTCCACACCCTTAGGAATCATGAGCTTAATGATCACGCTCTTAAAAATAAATAAATTAATTAAAAAAAAGTGGTTTCACATCCAAAGCACATATAAATGAGAAGGCACATTCCTAGAATTAGAATTTGTACTTTAGGTCAAACTGCTCAGACACTAAGGCTTGGTATTGTAAATAATGGTCTGCTTTATCAGGGCACTAAACCCATTACCTCAGGATTGTGGGACGCTGTTACCATGACTCCTATAGTGGATTTTGTCTGTTTTGACCTCAGGACAGCTAATAATCCCATGCGAAACATGACATGATCAAGATGTTCTGCCTTCGTTCGAAATCCAGCAGTCCCGTATTGAAGAATCAGTCCACTGGGCTTGGCATGTAATGCTGAGTATTTTGTAATAGCACCTAAATCCATGTCTACAAAATTAAGAAATATTGTTTCAGGCATAACAAGTAACCTCTCAAGAACCATTTGCTTCAAAAACTGCCACCCCAAACAAATAGGTCTGTCTCAGTCTGAACCTCCTCAAAGAACCCTATGTTTGACAGAGCAATGGGCAGGAGAGTAAGTCCTGTGGGTTAGAATTACCTAGAAGATCTTGCCCAACTTGTATTGTCCACTCCTCGGCAGACTCAGGGCAGATATCAGATTGTCCCCACTCTCCTCCCATTTTAGCTCCAGGACTATTCCCGGACCCGGGTACACTTAAATTGGTCCACTCTCAACTAAAATGAAGATTTTACACCTATTCAGAGACTCCAATGAGCTCAAAGATCATTTCCTTTTACAAAAGGGGAAACTAACCTAAATTAACATAGATAGCTGGTGATGGATTGAGGCCTAAAGTCAGATTCTTGAGTGGACTGGAACTACATATCCCCAAATATCTGACTACCCAGATCTTTTTCTCCAAGACTACCCAGATCTTTTTCCATTTTCTTAAGGACAATCAGGACACCCTTCTACGATGTTGCTCTAAAACTAGCAATATCTTCTTCCTAAAGAATGCCACCTTTCTCCTTTACTTTAAAAAATAAAACATCGGCCGGGAGCGGTGGCTCACACCTGTAATCTTAGCACTTTGGGAGGCCAACGCAGGTGGATCACCTGAGGTCAGGAGTTTGAAACTAGCCTGGCCAATATGGTGAAACCGCCTACTATAAATACAAAAAAAAAATTAGTCGGGCGTGTTGGCGGGCGCCTGTAATCCCAGCTACTAGGTAGGCTGAGGCAGGAGAATCTCTTGAACCCGGGCGGTGGAGGTTGCAATGAGCTGAGATCTGAGATCGCGCCACTGCACTCCTGCCTGGGTGACAAAGGGAGACTCTTGTCTCAAAACAAAACAAACCAAACAGACCAGGTGCGGTGGCTCACACCTGTAATCCCAGCATTTTGGGAGGCCAAGGCGGGCGAATCACGAGGTCAGGAGTTCAAGACCAGTCTGACCAATACGGTGAAACCCCCGTCTCTACTAAAAATACAAAAAGTAGCTTGTCGTGGTGGCGCGCGCTTGTAGTCCCAGCTACTCAGGAGGCTAAGGCAGGAGAATCGCCTGAACCCAGGAGGTGGAGGTTGCAGTAAGCAGAGATCGCGCCACTGCACTTCAGCCTGGGCGACAGAGCGAGACTCCCTCTCAAAACAAACAAGAACAAAAACATCGGCCTTTAGCCCACTAATACTGCTTTCTCTGGGATACTCCCAATTAAGTGGAACTTGGGGTTTCCAACCTCAGTCCGTAGTTTTCCTTCAGCAGTCCATATACATTATACATTTCCTGGGTCAATTAATTCCCAATTAGCCCAGAGACGAGGAGCAGTCCTCCAGCTGCTAGCCTCATAATCTTTTCTTTATTGTCCTTCATTGCTTCAATGAACAGAACTTACAAGAAATGGTGAAAAACAGTTACTTTTGTCCAGTTGGAAAAAGCTGGCATTCGGCAAGCTAATTTAGTTCAAGACAGTGGTCAAATCTCTTTCCTAAGGATAAATACATATTTGTAAAAACTGAGCAGTCAGTTATGTGTCATGATTATTCATAAGGGTGTAAACCAGTCCTGTTAACTCCAAAAAGCCATTTTAAAAAAAAAAAGGTCCAGATAATATGCGTTTCAGGTCCTACAACTACTTTCAACGCGTCTGCGAATGCCTTTATTGAAAGCACATTTGTCAAATCCAGAGTCCACTCAAAAAGTTAAGAGTATCCCCCTACTCTCCATTCAATCTTCAAACCTCCTTAGTGCCTCTCTCCCGCCTACCTTCGAATTACCTGGCACTCCACCCTGAGGTGCTCGCCTAGGTCCACGGACCAGAGCCCAGGCAGGAGACCCGCAGCCGGGCCCGACCAGCCCGCTCGCGGGGCGCAGGGCCCTGAAGGTGTGTCCTGCGCGCTCCGCCGCTCGGTCAGTCGCGCCGGGCCGCTAGACCCTCCGTCCGGCCGAGAATCTGACCTGTCCCGCTCCCACCGAGCCCTTGCCGACCGGTAGTTTCCCTTCTCAACTCCGAGCCTCGGGCCCAGCTTACCTCGGTCAGGAAGCCCCCTACACCTACACGCAGCGGAGAAACGCCCAAGCGACAACGTCTGCAGCAGCCAGACCTAGTCCTCAGAACCGTAGACGTGGCCCTGCGTGGCTTCCGGCTTGTTGCCGCGCCCCCCGGCCAATCACGACGGAGGAAGGTCCGCCGGCCCCGCCCCCACCTCGCCGCCGGGCGCGCGCAGCTCGCGCCTGAGGAACTGCGGCTGCGGTTCCGAGCTGGCTCTGGGGCTGTTTCCATTGAATGGCCAGGAAGGGTGAGGCCCCAGCGGTGGCCCGGGGGTTGGGTCCGAGGGTCGCGGGCCCTCAGAGCACTGCAGCCGCGGAGACGCAGCCTCCGCCTCCAAATCCGGGCCTCTGGGGGCGGCAGGCCCTGCGTTCCTGGGAAGCCGGGGTTCCTAGTGGTCTTCGCTAGGGGCGGGGGTGGGGTATCAGCCCCGTCGCTGGGCCTCGGACAGGGCGACCTCGCCCACAGTGAGCGCCGCCGGCGGCCCGCATCCCCCCTCCGACGTCGAGGTCATCTCCCAAACCTTTGAATCCGGGAAGCCTTCTCCGGCCGCCGTCTCCCCGGATACCCCCTTCCCCCAGCTCGCTGTAAACACCTTTTATTTAATGACCTCTGAGACACCCCCTACCCTCATCCTGGGTCCCTCGGGGCACAGGCCAGTGAATCGTAAGCGTCCGGAGCCCTGGAATGCGGCCCAAGCGAAAAGGCTACCCCGGCGTGGCGGGGGGGGGTGCGGTCCGCGAGTCCGAGACCGAGGGGTGGCGACTGGCGCTGGGGGTAACACCAGGGCTGGGGAACCCGGAGCCCATCCCGCCGGCACTGCAGCCTCTCTCGCCGCAGCGTCTGGCTCCGCCCAAGCCCGAGCCCCGGGTGGGATTGGAAGCCGGGCCCCAGCCTTTTCTAGAATTCAGGCTTGCAGAGCGGCTGCAAGTGTCTGCCTGCCACCTGCAGCGGGACAATTCCAAACACCTGTTGAAAGTGCAGATTCCCCTATCTAGTGCGGGGTGCGGGAGGCGGGAGCCCGGAGCCCGGGTACGCAGAATATGGGTTTTAACGGAGTGTTTTAGGGGATGTTGTGCATACTAGATTTTGAAGTCAGGAAATAAAGAAGAGTGTAAGTGTCCGGTTTGTGCCCCTAGCTCTCGGTGCAAAGCGTTCCTGCAGAATTGCTTCCACGTAAAGGGACCTTCGGGAAATTTCGCTGGACACCGGCTGGCATTGACAAACCCAGCGTCCCTGAGCCTTGTGAGGTTTCCAGGCAGGTTGATTGCGAGGCAACATGTCTGCTTCGGTGAAAGAAAGCCTTCAGCTTCAGCTACTGGAGATGGAAATGCTGTTTTCTATGTTTCCTAACCAAGGAGAAGTAAAACTTGAAGATGTAAATGCCCTGACGAATATAAAGAGGTATTTGGAAGGCACAAGGGAGGCGCTGCCGCCAAAAATCGAATTTGTAATTACGCTCCAGATTGAGGAGCCCAAGGTAGGTGCCCTGATTTAAGTGTTTGCCAGGTGCCCAGTTTTTAACTGAAACATCTGGAACAGCTTTCTGTCAAGGAAAGATAGAAATATTCCGGGTGCATATTACCTTGTTTGAAAGATATGGAATGTTCTGTAAATTGTCTTCAGTAAATATCTTGAATTTTATGTAAACATACACACCTTTTTAACAAATATACCTGGAGTTTTTATTGAAGCTATCTTGCAGTCTTATGCCGTTATTATTTTGTTCACTCATCCAGTTGGACTACCTTGCACATGTATCATGATTTTCATAAATCTAAATATCTCCTGTAACAAAACTGGCTTTTAAGGAGTAAATGAGTGGATTTTTTTATGGCACAACACAGAAAGCAAATACGGATGGAAAAATCTAAAGACTAAAAATGAATTTACCTCCATCTTCTGATCCATTTATATCCAGCAACATTAGCATAGCATAGGTAACATGCGGACTGGGCATTTGAGAACCACTGTTGTAGCTATTTCCTACTCATCCTTCAGTTGTCAGGAAACTTCCTGGTTCCCCAGACTGGATTCTGTCCCGCTGGTTACACACTTCAATGGAACCCTCCACTTTTCCATGGTAATGCTTCTCACAATTGAAATTAAATACTTGCTATGTGTAATTATTTGTTTAATGTGTGTCTCCTTCACTAGGCTCTGGACTTCATGAAGAGCAAAAATAGTGTCTGGCTTATTCACTTATTTATCCCAGCACAAGGGCACCTGGCACATGTAGTTGTTCAATAAATACTGAAATAATTAATGCATAAAAGGAAGCAATCGTGTATGAAAAGTACCTGGTACACAGCTGTCATTTAATAGTAGCAATAACATTTCTCAAAATCATGCAGTTGCTATTGATAAACTAGCTTATGGGATGTTATGGTATTTAAATCTATTTGATTTTCATTTTAAGGTGAAAATTGATTTGCAAGTGACCATGCCTCACAGCTACCCCTATGTAGCATTGCAGCTGTTTGGACGGTCATCTGAACTTGACAGACATCAGCAGCTACTTCTCAACAAAGGTCTCACTTCTTACATAGGGACTTTTGATCCAGGTGAGCTCTGCGTATGTGCAGCAATCCAGTGGCTACAGGACAACAGTGCATCTTATTTCCTGAGCAGAAAGCTTGTGTATGAACCATCTACACAAGCAAAGCCAGTCAAGAACACATTCCTCCGAATGTGGATCTACAGTCACCATATATATCAGCAGGACCTAAGGAAAAAGATTTTGGATGTTGGGAAAAGGTTAGATGTGACTGGATTTTGCATGACAGGAAAGCCTGGTATAATTTGTGTGGAGGGTTTCAAAGAGCACTGTGAGGAGTTCTGGCACACAATTAGGTACCCCAATTGGAAGCACATTTCTTGTAAGCATGCCGAAAGCGTGGAGACAGAAGGAAATGGTGAGGACCTGCGCCTTTTCCATTCTTTTGAAGAATTACTCCTTGAGGCCCATGGTGACTATGGATTAAGGAATGACTATCACATGAATCTGGGCCAGTTCTTAGAATTTCTCAAGAAGCACAAAAGTGAGCATGTTTTTCAGATACTATTTGGTATTGAAAGCAAAAGTTCAGACTCGTAAAAAGCTATTGAGAGGCCTATGCTTGTAATTTCACTAAGTCAGTATTTCTGTTATTAAGAGCAAAATAAAAAGGCTGGTGGCTGTGTAGCATCCTCAGTGCAAAACCCAGCTCCCAAATTTTCACCTGGTAATGAATTTCAACTGACAGTGAAATGAATAGGCCTTTAAACTTTATAACAGTGCAATTGTGATGTTATCTCTAGGTTCTTGTGTTAAGTCATTCAAAAACTATTTCATTGTAAATTAATAAAAACAATCCATTTAACTTGTGAAGCTGATTTGATTGAAGGGTGATCCAAAGCCCATAGCTAACATCAAAAATCAAACTGCAGTTACGAATTGAAAAATATGATTAGCATTTGTTTCACATTGCTAGCATACGTGTGACACACCCACTTGTCTTTCATTATTGGAAGTCTAAATCAAGTTTAAAATGAGAACAGGAAGGACATGTTTACTTTTTTAAGACGGACTCTGACTTCGTCGCCAGGCTGGAGTACAGTGGCACGATCTCGGCTCTCTGCATCCTCCGCTTCGTAGGTTGAAGTGATTCTCCTGCCTCAGCTTCCCAAGTAGCTGGGACTACAGGCATGCACCACCATGCCCAGCTAATTGTTATATTTTTAGTAAAGACAGGGTTTCATCATGTTGGCCAGGATGGTCTCGATCTCTTAACCTCGTGATGTGATCCACCCGCCTCGGCCTTCCAAAGTGCTGGGATTACAGGTGTGAGCCACTGCACCCAGCCTGTTTACTTCATTTCTTACTTTAAACTCATATTTTGAGTGTTTTAGTAAAACTAGCTCCTAATAGCAGTGGCAAAGGACTCAGAGAAATGAAGTCCCAGGAGTTAAAAGATGACCCACGATGCTATATTTTCTGGCTGTTTATATCAGTTAATGATACTAGCAATCCTGATACCAGTATTAGTTTAATTCTTATCCAGAAAAGATAAATACATGGGTCCTTGTCTATAAAGTATTCCCGTTTCAATCCAACCTTTGCCTGTGTGCCAGTATGCATTACTATACAGGGCAAGAGAGTGTTGAGGGTACCAGTGTGGATATCTGCATCATTACCTTATTGGGAAAAACATATATATATAAAATTCTACAGTCTGGTGATGTTACTGCCATCTCTGAAAATTCCAAGCTCCACAGGCTTCACCAGGCTTTTCAAAATGAGAGTTTATTTTAATGATTAAAAACTAACGCCTATTTAAGTAGCTCTTGCCAAGCCTTTTCATTCTCCATCCCGCCCCAAGTATTTCTGTGAGTCTCATGTGCTAAAAGATGTCCTGAGCAGCCTCAGCAGCTTTCCCTGTTTCTGTAGTCAGCTACTGCTGCCCTTTCCCAGGAGGCATCCCATTCTCCTTCTGGGTCCCCTCCAGATGCCAAAGCTGGGTGCTGGGATTTAGGAAGATGGAGGGAAACACCTCATTCCCCATTCTGTAACACATCCTGTTAGATGTCAGACAGTGCTGCTTGTGCTGGGGAGCCTATAGAACTTCTGATGAAACTACCTTCTGGTTTTACCCTCTGTGCCATGGATGCAGACGTGTCCTTGGGCTACGGAGAGGACATGATGGACCAGGAGGCCCTATCCCCAGGAGGCCTTAGAACTGGATCCACTTTGTACTGCCTCTTTCTTCTTAGGTCACAGTGAGTTTCCTCTCAGGGCACAACTCAGATCTTCAACACTCGCTGTGGGCCTGCCCCGCCAGGTCCTCCAGCTTGCCATTCATGTTTCCATCCTAGCCTGGGTTGTGCTGGAACTCAGGCTGGAGCCTGACACTTTGCCTATATGCAAAGGGAAGAAATAGGACTTACATTGCCAAAGAATCATGTCTTAATGTTTGCCAGCACTAAAAACAACAAAGTATAGGAATATTTTTCCCCACAGTCTCCACAAAGCTATCAGTAAGTATAATTAGCATTTACAAGTTTTAGGCCTTCAACAGATGTAACTCCATCCAAATGAATCAATATGTGCCATCAACCTACCTCATAGAGGTGTTTTTCCTGATTACATAAGCAAAAGTAGCTACATAAAGATAAGTGTAAAGAAAAGGGAATACATTCTAGATTATGAACTCTAGTGCTTCTGGAGCTATTGCTGAGATTTTTCAGAACCTACTTTTATAAGCCTAATTTGAGCATTCTGCAATACTTTTTTCCTATCAGGAGTACTAATGCAGATAGTATTATGGGGAAGTGTAGGTTTTATAGAAAAAAAAAGTACATGTATAATTCAAAACTGAACTTTGTATGTATAGGAGTCTGCTGGTTGTTTGCATAGCCTAATATGAGCACATAATAAAAGTCCAGCATTCCCCAACCCCCTCCCCCTACACACACTGCTTATTTTGGGAAACTGCCCCTTCCCTGTGATATGGGAGGAGAAAGTGATAGGAATTCAGTTGTCCTCTGGCAGCCTCCTGGAGAGATGGCTGTGAGCTCTTGCTGCTTAAACCTCTAGTGCCACCCTCATTCTAGCCTACTGAATGCTCAGCTGTTTGGCATTTCCTTTGAATGACCCAGCATCTTTCCTTTTGTTGTTGGAAATCAGAATCGGTCTCTATTGCTTGTAACTTAAGAATCTGTATATTCTGTATATTGTATTCTTAAATGGTTATTTGGAAAATGTGCTCATTTATAAAAGTTGCAGTGTCTTTTTAAAGTTTGCTGAATTAAATCAGGCATATCGTCAAGTATGTTCTTTGCCTTTCATTCCTTATTGGTAAACTCTTACCAGGCTAAGAGCTGAGGACACCTGCATAGTGAATTGAGTTGGTCAGATGAGTTGGCAGACCATGACACAGGGGCCTCTAAAACATTCCTTATTAAATCAAACACACGTTGCCTGTGAGCTTGAGCATTCACACATAACTGCTTACATGCCATCCATCCCCTCTCAGAACTTGAGAAGGCTCTCATGGTGTCTGTCTGCAGCCCTCACGGAACCTTTTTGAATAGGTTTTTTTCACTCGCTTTTATCTGAAGTAGCCCAGTAGTAAGTTAAAAGAATAGTTACTGTCTGAAGAGGGCACAGTGTTGCTCACACTTCCTGATTTTATACATAATCCTGATTTGCCACAGAAACTCTCAGCTCACTGGCTTTCCCTCATAAGGTCCACATGGTGGAACTAATTTCACCACAGCCTGGACCAGCCAGAGAGACCTCTCTTTCTAATCCCAGTCAAAAGTAGATGCATTTGGGTCAATCCACGAATGAACTCGAGCAGGGTACACAGAATTGAAATAAGTCCACTGTATTAGTTCATTCTCATGCTGCTAATAAAGACATACCCTAGACTGGGTAGTTTATAAAGGAAAGAGGTTTAATGGACTCACAGTTCCACATGGCTGGAGAGGCCTCACAATCATGGCAGAAGATGAAAGAAGAGCATAGAGACATCTTACATAGGGGCAGGCAAGAGATCTTGTGTAGGGGAAGTCCCCTTTATGAAGCCATCAGAGCTCGTGACACTTATTCACTACCACGAGAACAGTATGGGGTAAACCACCCCCATGATTCAATTATCTCCACCTGGTCCCATCCTTGACACGTGGGGATTATTACTATTCAAGGTGAGATTTGGATAGGGGCACAGCCAAACCATGTCACCCACCAATCACTGAGAGTTCTCCTTAGTTACAGAAGGAATAAAGTACACAATTTGTTCCTCATGATGAAGGGGAAATCCCAGCATGTACCAGACACTGCACCTCTCCAAAACTTGGCTGCAGACTCTGCTTTCATGAGATTTATCATTCACTCTCTGGGATGACACATCTTACCAGGCATCCAGGAAACATGACTCCATTCTCCAGGTCCTATCAGAATCTCACCTGGAGGCATACAGCATGCTGCCCTGTACAGTGGTAAGCTGATCAAAGGTCTGATATCAAGACTGATATTCTGACATAGAAAGTTAATGTAACATTGGAAAAAGACAATCTACACTGCTGCTTACTGAGATACAGTAAATGCTTCAAGTGCTCTTACAGGAATAAAGGAAAAACAAAAAAGCATTGACCAAATCAATAGCCAGCTACTTTCTGATTTTCTCCAAGAAAAAGAACTTATCTGACAGCAGCTGCAGTTGGAATCACCATCTGATTAAGTTTCGGAATATGTGCAGTCATTCTATTTTTTTGAGGCGGAGTCTCGCTTTCTCACTCTGTCACTCAGGCTGGAGTGCAGTGGCCCAATTTCAACTCACAGCAACCTCCGCCTCCCAGATTCAAGTGAGTCTCATGCCTCAGCCTCCAGAGTAGATGGGATTACAGGCATATGCCACCACGCCCGGCTATTTTTTGTATTTTTAGTAGAGATGTTTTTTCACCATGTTGGCCAGGCTGGTCTCGAATCCTGGCCTCAAGTGATCCGCCCATCTCAGCTTCCCAAAGTGTGGGGATTACAGGCGTGAGCCACTGATCCTGGCCTGTGAAGTCATTCTTAGAGACCCATCTGTCTCCTCCTACATATGCCAAAGATCATGCTAAAGCAAGACATGATAAGAGTCACACTCCTGCTGCTTTTAAAGCTTTTGATGGTGGGACTCATCTCTGCAAATCTCTTCATACTTCCTAATACAATAACCCTCTTTTTATGGATCAGGGATCCAGTGTGAGTATATTGCCACAGAGGATGAAGAAATAAATTATAACTCTTCACTGGAAAAATAACTGGGGGATGGGTTTATTCCTATAGCATATAGTTTGTTCCATAGACCACAATGGTTTCAGAGACCCAAGAAATTTGTATTTGTTCAGAGCTGCTCCCAGATGACCTCCAAAAGGCCTAATGGTTTCCTTTCTGCAGTACATTGTTATCTTAGCAAATGGGAGCCTCAAAGGAAGATTTGGGAACACATTTATGATATAATTATAGAGTTCTGCATCTTTAGGGGTCTTTCACTCATATCTATTTGTGGCAATTTGGTGACACTGTATCTTGGTGGCTCCAGTCAGGCTTTTCTGCTATTGTTATATATATCAAGTAGGACCTATGTTGTTGCCAATGTATTTGGTCCTAGGCCAGGCTGGGATATAGCTGGTATTTACTGGCATGGCTGTATCAGTTTTATACAATGGTATCAATTTTTCTTGGTTAGTACGTATGCCACCTCGTTAATTTTTTGAATAGCATTTCAGGCCAGGAGGCCCTGTGTTATCCAAAACCAATATTTCTGTGGGCTGAACTCCTGATTACACTGGACCTACTCCTATTACAATCACTATTTTCACCTTGTCTGCAGTTGTTAATTGCTACTAAATGTTATTAAGCCTGTACCAACCCCAAGAGTCTGATGTTTCCATTGAAATCGGGAACCCCTTTTAACCATAGCATTTTCCACAAGCCTTCCTAGCTTAAAGAGAAGCATCATTAAAATGATTTTCATAGATGCTGCTACTCCCCTCACCAGTGTTATTTCTCTCAAGGCCTTAGTGAAAGGAGTGTCATTGATAGGTCCTCCAAGGAGATTTAGGGGATTAATAGATTAGGACAGTCAGATTGCACACAACAAATCCACTCCAACATTCCTATCTTTGTAAATCTTTGAATGGCTTTATATTATTTAAGGAATATTTGCATTCTCAATTTCATGTAATGTGGACCATTATTAAGTTCATGTTTCACTCAACTAACTGGACCAACAAGTAGAATCACCCCCAACTGCTCAAGGCAGCACGCAGAATCCAGAATCTGTGGCAAGTGTACCCTATCAATCATTTCTGCCCTATCCAAAATTACGGTTCTCCTTGTCAGTGTAATGTTCTGAGAATCTCACACATTTTTCTCTGGGTTTTTGCCAACATATATGAGCAAAGTCTAGATTTTTTTTTTTTTTTTTTTTTTTTGCATAAGTCTCCTTCTGGATTTGCCTTTTAAATTCTAGCCACCACAGCCCCTCTCATGCTGGAATCTGATTTGGGGTGTATAGAAATAATGAGAATAATGGAGGAGAAGCGTAGGCAAATTGGTTTCCCTTTACAAGGTAACCATTACCTCAGGTGAGGTCATTATAGGATCTTCTAGCAAGGCAGTAACAACCTCTTTAGACAGGAAGAGCTCCTGCTTTGATTAGCAGAGGAGAACATGTCAACTATCCCAGTTTTCCTGGGACTGAGGGGTTTCCTGGGACACAGGACTTTCAGTTCTGAAACCTGGACTATTGTTCTCTCTAGTTTAGGATATTATGAGTCCTCCAAATCCCCTTCCCCATTCCAAATCAAGGTCCTACTGTTTCTTGGTCCATACTCTTTACGTTTTACATAAGAGGCCTAATGAGGATGTCAGTTTAACTCATGGTATTAATATAATTTGGCAACCAGCAAGATTAAGTATGACCTTGGTTTTCAATTATTTCAGCATTAATAACTAGAAAGAGAGAAAATATTTTGTTAGCAAAACATGGGACTTTTCCTGGTTTTTAGATTGAGAATTCAGTCTAGAATTTTTGAGCTGAGGATTTCAGACTCAAGCCTAAATTATATTTCTTTATGTATCCATCCCTACTAGAAGCAACCACTCCAACTCACAGTCCTGGAATTCCTTGTCCTTTACACTGTTTTATGGCAGCAGCCATGTGATCCACCTAAACCTTCCCTTCCTTAGATAATATATCCCATTTTACCTCATAGTTGTGTTTATGAGGTCCCAAGCATATTTTGCTACATTAATTTTCATTAATTTTATATTTTTACCACTCATACCTAGGTCTCTAATCGATCAGGAGTCTACCTTTTCACATAGGGTAAGGTAGGGTTCTAGTTTTAATTTTCTCCATGTTGTGGGCCAGTTTTTCCAGTCCTTTTACCAAGCATTCTGTTCTTTATCTTTTGATTTTTGTGCTAGCTTGGTGTATTAGTCTGTTCTCACTCTACTAATAATGACATATCCAAGACGAGGCAATTTATAAAGGAAAGAGGTTTAATTGACTCAGAACTCAGCATGGCTGGGAGGCCTCAGAAAACTTAGGATCATGGAGGAGGGGGAAGCAAATACGTTCTTCTTCACATGGCGGCAGCAAGGAGAAGTGCAGAGCGAAGTGGGGGAAAAACCCCTTATAAAACCATCAGATCTTTTGAGAACTCGCTCACTGTCATGAGAACTGCATGGAGGTAACTGTTCCCATGATTCAATTACCTCCTACCTGTCCTTCCTACTCCATGTGGGGATTATGGGAACTACAAGATGAGATTCAGGTGGGGACACAGTCAAACTGTATCACCTGGTAATTCATATTCCTGTGAGTTTCCTATTCCATTCCATTGTCCTGTATGTTACCATGACTTTGATGTATATGCAACTATCTATAGAGTAATTCCCCCTTTGCTTTTCTTTTACAAATTGACTTAATCTTTTTTTTTGTTTCCAAGACAGAGTCTTGCTCTGCCACCTGGGCTGGAGTATAGTGGTATGAGCTTGGCTCACTACAACCTCCGTTTTCCAGGTTCAAGTGATTCTCCTGGCTCAGCCTCCAGAGTGGCTGGGCCACCACACCCAATGAATTGGCTTTTTTTTTTTTTTTCAGTGGAGATGGGGTTCCACCATGTTGGCCAGGCTGGTCTTGAACCTCTGACCTCCCAAAGTGCTGGGATTACAGGTGTGAGCCACTGTGCCTGGCTGCAAATTGACTTAATTATTTATGGGTCATTATTTTTCAATTATGAAGAGAGGTGAGTTAAAATATCCAGCTATTATGGTGAATGTGTATATTTTACCATTTATTTCTGTCATTGTTGTCCATGTATTTTGAAGATGTTTTATTAAAAGCATAGAAAGAATTGTGTCTTTTAATGACTGACCCATTTATCACTATCTCTGGTAATATGCATTGCCATGAAGTGTATACTTCTCTGATATTAATAGAGCCATACCGGCTTTCTTGGGCTTACTCTTTGTATGAGATATCTTTTGCCATCCTTTTACCATCAACCTTTTTGTGTCATAATATTTAAAGTATATCTCTTATAAACAGCATATAATTGTAGGCTGGGCATGATGCCTCATGCCTGTAATCCCAGCAGTTTGGGAGGCTGAGGCAGGAGGATCACTTGTGCTCAGGAGTTTGAGACCAGCCTGGGCAATATAGTGAGACCTCATCTCTATAATAACAACAAGAAATATATAAACAGCATATAATTGGATCTTTAAAAAAATCCAGTCTGACAATTTTTGCTAATAGAGTGTTTAGTTCACTTGCATTTAACATAATTACCAACAAAGTTGGGTTTATGTCTACCATCTTGCTATTAGTTTTATATTTATGCCAGGAGCTACGCTCTTATATTCTTTGTTCCTCCTTTATCTTTCTTTTGCATTAATCAAGTATTTTAAAATTATTCCATTTCTTCCATTAGCTATTTTTTTTATTTTCTTTCTTTCTTTCTTTCTTTCTTTCTTTCTTTTTTTTTTTTTTTTTTTTGAGACAGAGTTTTGTTCTTGTTGCCCAGGCTGGAGTGCAATAGCATGATTTCAGCTCACTGCAACCTCCACCTCCTGGGTTCAACTGATTCTCCTGTCTCAGCCTCCCAAGTAGTTGGGATTACAGGCATGTGCCCCGGATAATTTTCTATTTTTAGTAGAGATGGGGTTTCACCATGTTGGCCAGGCTGGCCTCAAACTCCTGACCTCAGGTGATCCACCCACTTCAGCCTCCCAACGTGTTGGGATCACAAGTGTGAGCCACAGTGTCTGGCCTGTTAGCTTTTAAACTATATCTTTTTGTAGTATTTTTAGTGTTTTAGAGGTTATAATATTCTTCCTTAATTTATTACAATATTCCTTGAATTCTTGCAATACACTTTAAATTGTAAGGTTTCTAGATTGTTCATGAAGTGGTATATTACTTGCTACAGTATTCCTTTTATAATTGATGTACCACTTCATGAATAATGTATAAAACATACAGTAGTATACTTCCATTATTAATCCCCCTTCCACCCTTTGTCCTACTCTTGTCATGCATTTTACTTCTACATATTTTATAAACCCCACATACCTTGTTATTTCTACTAGTCAATATATTGTCTTACACAAATTTTAAAATAGTATTTTATATTCACCTTTTCTGGTGCTTGGCTTTGCTTGCTTTCTTTCTTTCTTTCTTTCTTTCTTTCTTTTTTTTTTTTTTTGAGACAGAGTTTTGCTCTTTTGCCCAGGCTGGAGTGCAGTGGTGTGATCTCAGCTCACTGCAACCTCTGCCTCCCGGGTTCAAGCAATTCTCTTGCCTCAGCCTCCCAAGAAGCTGGGAGGATAGGTGCCCACCACCATGCCTGGCTAATTTGTGTGTGTGTGTGTGTGTGTGCATATTTTTAGTAGAGACAGGGGTTTCACCGTGTTAGCCAGGATGGTCTTGATCTCCTGACCTCATGATCCGCCCACCTTGGCCTCCCAAAGGGCTAGGATTACAGGCATGAGCCACCAGGCCCGGCCCTTTCTGGTGCTTTTCATTTTTTCCCACAGATGCACGTTTCCATCTAGGATCATTTTCCCTCAGCCTGAAGAACTTCCTTTAGTATTTCTAGCAGTGTAGGTCTGCAGGCCATGAATTAGCTCAGATTTCATTAGTCTGAAATGTCTCTATTTGCCTTAATTTCTGAAGGATATTTTCTCTAGGTATAGAATGCTAAGTTTTAGGCTGGGCATGGTGGCTCATGCCTGTAATCCCCGCACTTTGGGAGGCTGAGGTGGGCAGATCACTAGGTCAGGAGATCGAGACTATCCTGCCTAACACAGTGAAACCCTGTCTCTACTAAAAACACAAAACAAACAAACAAAAAACATTAGCCGGGCATGGTGGCGGGTGCCTGTAGTCCCAGCCACTTGGGAGGCTGAGGCAGGAGAATTGCTTGAACCCAGGAGGTAGAGGTTGCAGTGAGCCAAGATCGCACCACTGCATTCCAGTCTGGGTGACAGAGTGAGACTTCATCTGAAAAAAAAAAAAAAAAAAAAAAAAAAAAAATGCTCAGTTTTATTCTTTTGGCACATTAAAAATGTCTATTATCTCTCACATTTTTCTGCTGAGAAGTTGACTGTCATCCTTACTGTACTTCTGAAGGCATTGTATATCTATTTCATTTGGCTGCTTTTAAGATTTTTCTGTTTATTTTGGATATGCAATTTGATTATGATATCCCTAGGTCTGCTTTCCTTTGTATTGATCCTACTTGGGGCTTGCTAGCTCTAACTCTATCAGTTGATGCTTTTCATTAATTTGAGAAAATTCCTTTCCATTATCTCTTCAAATATTTGTACTCCAGTATCTCTTCTCTTTCCTTACAGGACCCAATAGCACATATATTATACCACCTAATTTTAGCCAACATCTCTCTCTCTTTTTCCTTTCTTGCTCACTCTTTATGCTTCCATTTGGAAATTTTCTGTTTATGTTAGACAAAAAACGTAGGATTATCTCAATAGGCGCAGAAAAGGCTTTTGATATAACTCAACATACCTTCATGTTAAAAACTTTCAGTAAACTAGATATTGAAGGAACATACCTCAAAATAATAACAGCCCTCTATGACAAACCCACAGCCAACATCATACTGAATAGGCAAAAGCTGGAAGCATTCCTCTTGAAAACCAGCACAAGACAAGGATTCTCTCCCTCACTACTCCTATCCAAGAAAGCACTGGAAGTCCTGGCCAAAGCAAGTGGCAAGGGAAAGAAATGAAGGGCATCCAAATAGGAAGAGAGGAAGTCAAACTATCCCTGTTTTCAGAGGACATGATTCTATATCTAGAAAACCACATAGTCTTGGCCCCAAATCTACTTCAGCTCCTAAGCAACTTCAGCCAAGTTTCAGGATGCAAAATCAATGTACAAAAATCACTAGCATTCCTATGCACCACCAGCAGCCAAACCAAGAGTCAAATTGGGAATGCAATCCCATTCACAATTGCCGCAAAAATAATACAATACCTAGGAATACAGCTAAATCAGAGAAGTGAAAGATCTCTAAAGGAGAACTGAAAAATACTGCTCAAGGCAATCAGAGAAGACAAAAACAAATGGAAAAGCATCCCATGCTCAAAGATAGGAAGAATCAATATCATTAAAATGATCATATTGTCCAAAGCAATTTACAGATTCAATAATATTCTGATCAAACTGCCAATGACATTCTTGACAGAACTAGAAAAGACTATTTTAAAATTCACATGGAAACAAAACAGAGCCCGAATAGCCAAGGCAATATGAAGCAAAAAGAACAAAGTTGGAGGGATCACATTATCCAACTTCAAACTATATCACAGGGCTACAGTAACCAAAACAGAATGGTACTGGTACAAAAACAGACACATAGTCCAATGGAACAGAATAGAGAACCCAAAAATAAGGCCACACACTTACGACCATCTGGTCTTTGACAAAGCTAACAAAAGCAAGCAACGGAGAAAAGACTCCCTATTCAATAAATGATGTTGGGATAACTGGCTAGCCATATGCAGAATGTTGAAGCTAGACCCCTTCCTTATACCATATACAAAAATCAACTCAAGGTGGATTGAAGACTTAAATGTAAAATCCAAAACTGTGAAAATCCTGGAAGACAACCTAGGCATTACCATCCTTGACACAGGAACAGGCAAAAATTTCATGACAAAGACACCAAAAGCAACTGCAACAAAAGCAGAAATTGACAAACAAGATCTAATTAAATTTAGCTTCTGCACAGCAAAAGAAACTATCGGCAGAGAAAACAGACAACCTACGGAATGGGAGAAAATATTTGCAAACTTGCATCTGACAAAGGTGTAATATCCAGCATCTATATGGACCTTAAACAAATTTACAAGAAAAAAACAACCCTATTAAAAAGTGGGCAAAGGACATGAACAGGCTCTTTTCAAAAGAAGACATATGTGCAGCCAACAAACATATGAAAAAAGGCTCAATATCACTGATCGTTAAAGAAATGCAAATCAAAAACCATAATGAGATACCATTTCATTGTGACACCAGTCAGAATGGCTTCATGACATTCTGGCTATTATTAAAAAGTCAAACAAACAAACAAACAAACAAGTGTTGGCAAGGTTGTGGAGTAAAGGGAACACTTACACACTGTTGGTGAGAGTGCAAATTAGTTCAACGATTGTAGAAAGCAGTGTGGTGATTCCTCAAAGAGCTAAAGTAGAACTGCCATTCAACCCAGTAATCTTATTACTGGGTATATACCCAGAGGAATATAAATCATTCTACCATAAAGACACACACACACACACACACACACACACTCAAATGCTCACTGCAACACTATTCACAATACCAAAGACATGGAATCAACCTAAATGCCCATTAATGCCAGATCAGATAAAGAGAAGGTGTTAGATGAACTCCATAGAATACTATGCAGCATAAAAAAAGAATGAGAACATGTCTTTTGTGGGAACATGGATGGAACTGGAGGCTATTTTCCTTAGCAAACTAGCACAGGAACAGAAAACCAAATACCACATATCCTCACTTATAAGTGGGAGCTAAATGATGAGAACTCATGAACACAAAGAAGGGAACAACAGACATTGGGGTCTATTTGACAGTGGAGGGCGGGAGAAGGGAGAGAAGCAGAAAGAGTAACTATTGGGTACTAGGCTTAATACCTGGGTGATGAAATAATCCATACAACAAACCCCCCATGACACAAGTTTACCTATATAATGACCTTTGCATGTAAGTCCAAACCTAAGATAAAAGTTAAAAAAATGTAGGTAATTTCTAACGACCTGCCTTTGAGGTCATTAATCCTTTCCTCTATGACCTCTAGTCAGCGTTAAGCCATCTGTCTGATGAATTCTTAATTTCAGATATTTTATTTTTTACATTTAGAATGTACATTTAATTCTTTAGATATTCTGTTTTTGTGATAAAGTTATCTGTCTTTTTCCATTTTTCTTTTTGTCTAATTTTATTAACATTAATGTTATCATATCCTCTTCCCTGACATCTCCTTCTCACTATATAATTTATTTGTTCCATGTGTGCTCCAGTAGTATTTTACATTTCTTTGGTTAATAGCAAAGTGAGCGTTCTATAAAAAATTGTTAAATAATTTTCTTGTTCTGGGGCTGTGCTCCCTTCGTAATATGCATGGCTGGCTTATGAAGACAGGCTGGCACAAATTAGTTTTTTATCTACTTTATTGAGGCATTATTTACCAAAATATTTTTGAGTAAACATTTTCCTTAGACTTCTACTTCACTTCTCTCATGGAGATGCAGTCTTACAGCTATTGGTATATAACTGTCTCTTCTAAACCTGCACTGTCCAATACGGTGTCACTCGCCAGATGTAGCTACTAAAACCTGTGGCTAGTCTGAACTGAATTAAAATGTAAGTGTAAAATACGTGCTGGATGTTGAAGACAGTATGAACAAAATAAACTATCTTAATAATTTTATGTCGATTACATGTTGAAGTGATAATATTTTGGATATATTGGTTTAAACAAAATATATTATTACCATGAATTCCACCTGTGTCTTTTTTTAATGAAGCTACTACAAAATTTAAAATTACACATGGGACAGTGCTGTTCTAGACTGTAGCCTAGGGAAAGGAGAACAAACTATAAAGAAAGATGAACATGGATATAAAGCTTACTTTCTTCATTTATTAGTTCTGTGGACTTGACCAGTTACTTAAAATATCAACTTCATAAGGAAAGTGAGGGGACTACATTAAAATAATGTATGTGGGATACTTGACACCTAGTAAGTAACTATCTAATGCTTATTTCATTATCTTTCCCTGAGGACAAGGAAGTGGCTCACATATCACAGTATTCAGAATACGTGATTACATATTTTTGTTTGTTTGTTTGTTTGTTTTGTTTTTGTTTTTGTTTTTTTTCTTCCTGAGACAGAGGGTTACTCCGTCCCCCAGGCTGGAGTGCAGTGGCACAATCTTGGTTGACTGCAATGTCCAGTTCAAGCGATTCTCATGCCTCAGCCTCCCAAGTAGCTGGATTACAGACATGAGCCATCAAGCCCAGCTAATTTTTGTAGTTTTTAGTAGAGACAGGGTTTCACTATGTTGGCCAGGCTAGTCTTGAACTCCTGACCTCAGGTGATCTGCTCGTCTCACACTCCCAAAGTGCTAGGATTACAGGCGTGAGCCACCGTGCCCAACCACCTAAGTTTTGAATGAATGATGTTCCTACTGAAATTAGCAGTTATTAGAATATTTAAGAAATTCATCATACATAATCATATGACCCCAAGACCCAGCATTACAATGTAACATTTTAAGAAAAAAGGACAATTATTTTATATTTTATTCATTCACCTTTTCTATGCTTTAATAAATCTTTTGCATAGGTAAACACATTTAGTCAGAGCTATAAGACAACATAGAAACAGACAAGAAATACATAAACATTCTGATTCTTCTCCAAATAACTATTTTGAGGAAACTCTTGACTATAAGTTACCTTTAGAAATACCTTAACCTCTTCTGCTCATACCTAAAACAATATGTGTAACCTTCAACTTTCAATAAAATCATTTTATAGTATAATTTATCTTGAACATCTTATACTCCTTAAAGCATTACTTCAAAAACAAAATTCTTCAAATAATTCTACAAATAAATAGCAAATGTCATTGCACCTTAGTTTTATAACTTAAAATTTTTTCCATTACTTCAAACATTAGTTTCTGAAGTGAATTAATACAGTCTGGGCATATAACTACTCTTTCTCATAGAATGGTATTGGTCATCAAGATATTTTAATCTTATGTAAGGACAATTTCTGATACTGGGAACTTAATTATAATACTTTCTCCAAATTCAGGGAAAAGTGAGATGATTATAACACAGTTAGTTCTTAGTTACCTGAGTTAATTAAGAGGCCATTCTGGCAGGTAACTCCAGTAGGAACCTAAATTGTCTGACTCCTGAGATCTTTAAGAGGTCAGTTCCTCAGGCAGCCCTTTCTCAAGGATCTTAACTATATACTCTCCTTTCAGACCTTCTCACTGTTCAGGCTGTGCTGAACTGAAGGTGCCAACCTCTGGACAGGGGCCACAGTCCACAAAGTCCCTGTAGCAACAGTATGGTGCTTGATCAAGGGGAAAAAAAGGTGCTTTCAGGTGGGATTTCTGACTCAGGATCAAGGTAATAAGAGCTTTACTCTATGAGATGTAACAATGACAAAAGAATATTAAAATCTAAGGCTGTACAAGGCATTGTAAACAGCAGTGATCTTTCTCTTTCTTAGAAGTGTTAAAATCCGGTTGCACAAAAGAACATATATGATCTAGGACTGGAATAAAAATACCTGAGAAGTTATCTTTCTCTAGGCAACAAAGTAGTGTTATTTCTGCTTAGCAAAAGTTCGCCTATGCCTAGATTCATTTCTACCTTTTTTTTTTTTTTTTGAAAAGTAGATTTTAACAAAATGGTCAACAAAATAATTATGGGTTTTAATGTTGGTTATATCAATTTATTACTAATTTTGGTCTTCCCATTAGCTTCTTGTATAAAAACGATGAGTATCTCAGTAGTAGGTACAATAGCTTTTAAAGAGAACGTAGGCAGAATAATTCAGATAGAAACCATAAATAACCAGAAGGCAAAGTGAAGCAAAATTGTCTCATGTGATGTTTATCCCAATTTATATTGTTATTCTTCTATCAATTTTTAGACTGTTAAAATAAAATCTTAACCTAAGCATTTTATGAGTCATTATAAAAGATTCCAACCTTTAAAAATTATGAAAGGTTTAAAGACCTCATTAATAGAGTTAGAAATGTTTGCTATTATCCTACTGATCAACTTTGGTCTGTATTTTCTGGACCTCTTCAGGCCAAGAATAACAATCAGGTAGAATCTGGTCATAATCAGTACTATACATCTGGGAGCGGACAAATGCTTCTTTGTTTTGAGGTTCGGGATAAACTGTGGCTGTCTTTTCTTGGTATGCGTCTTTCACAATCTAGATATAAGAAAAGAATATTAATTATTTTAATAAATAGAGATAATGGTGAGCCCATGTGAGTGGAAGTTTTTATCCATTTCAAAAACACTATGTCTTATGTTTGCAAAAACATTAAGTGCTTTATAATAAAAGCACATATAAGCAATGAAGATGTAAGATGAAAATGCAATTATAAATCATATAGTGAGATAGAAAAATGACACCAGCAACTAAAGAAAGTGTGAATAGGTGAGACTAATTCAAATACTATCACATCTGGATTTCTCAGAGAAGCCAGTGTTCAAAGTATTGTCATGACCTAACTGACAATTAACTTGAAATAAACATCTAAATAGTCCTGCTAAACTTGAACCTTTAATTTTCAAGAATGCTTATTCTGACCACAGCCTCCTACAAAATCTCTTCCTGTACCCCAGGGTCTCGTGATCCTGCTCAGCTAATCATCTGGACACCACAGTCAGGATCAGCACTCTTTGCCAGTGTCACAGAATCTCTTGTCATCATGTCCTGTGTTTCATGCATAATTCTAGTCCCTTGTTTGGGGACCCCTCAGAGCTGGCTTTCTCCTTTTGTGGCTGTGCATCCTAGAACCATACAGTAAACTTTTTGTGGTGCTATATTTTTTTTCTAGTCTGCACATTATACTTTTTTCTCTCTTTTCTTAAAACTTCCTCTCGTGGTTCCCAAAAAGCAATTCTAAACCTTCCCACGTCTTCAAGTTTCCATTTGACTCTCATCACTCACTGGAGAATCACATCATCACATCACATCGCAGGAGAAAATGTCAACTACTCAGAGAAAATGACCTTAATTTCCCTTTTGACCAACTCAAACTATCTCCTCAGTACCTTCATACATCTTCTCTTTCCCTACTTTCTTAAATGGATTCTCCTCATCAAAATTAATCGCTTCATATATAACTATTTAATTCACGCCAGTTTTTGTTTGTTTGTTTTTGAGATAGAGTCTTACTCTGTCACCCAGGTTGGAGTGCAGTGGCATGATCTCAACTCACTGCAACCTCCTTCTCCCGGGTTCAAGCGATTCTCCGGCTGGGCGCAGTGGCTCATGCCTGTAATCCCAGCACTTTGGGAGGCCGAGGTAGGTGGATCACCTGAGGTCAGAAGTTCAAGACCAGCCTGACCAACATGGAGAAACCCCATCTCTACTAAAAATACAAAATTAGTCAGGCATGGTGGTGCACGCCTGTAACTCCAGCTACTCGGGAGACTGAGGCAGGAGAATAACTTGAACCCAGGAGGCAGAGTTTGCCGTGAGCCAAGATCACACCATTGTACTCTAGCCTGGGCAACAAGAGTGAAACTCCATCTCAAAAACAAAACAAACCAAAACCAAAACAAAAACCAAGCAATTCTCCTGCCTCAGCCTCCCAAGTAGTTGGGATAACAGGCTCCCACCACTACACCCGGCTAATTTTTGTACTTTTTTAGAAGAGAAGGAGTTTTGCCATGTTGGCCAGGCTGGTCTCAAAGTCCTGACCTGAGGTGATCCACCTGCCTTGGCCTCCCGAAGTGCTGGGATTACAGTTATGAGCCACCATGCCCAGTTTAATTCACACCAGTTCTTAAAATAATATTTATATGACTGACTTATTTTGATAAGTCTGATTTCAAAAAATATTAGAATGATTAAGTATCTCATCTCAATGTAAAACTATGCATTTATGAACAATTAAGGTTATGAATACTGTGCTGTATTATGAAATGTCTATGAAAAAGCAGGAAACAATATGTATACTTACTTTATAATTATAATAATGTTAGAAAATAAACAAATGAAAGACACAAAACACAGGAAAAACTAATGCTTATATTAGAAAAATAGGATATTGATTATTTTCCTTTTCTCTATTTGTTTTCCAAAGTGCCTATAATGTGGTATTATTACTTTTTAAACAGACTTGTTGAGATATAATTCACTCAAAATTCAAGCATTTTAAGTGTACAACTAAATTATTTTTGTACATTTACTGAGCTGTGCAACCATATCACCACATTCAGTTTTAGAATATTTTCATCACCCCAAAAAGATCCCTTGGGCCTGTTTAAGATGGCTATGTTAATTTTATAATAAAACACATTGTTTCATTACTGACATAGACTATGTGGAAATTCATCTCCTCTTTCTGCTCCCAGATATACAATAGAAATAACCCCGTCTCTCAGTGAAATCTTCACTTTCTCTGTCCTGTCAATGCCAAACTCTCTGACAGAGTGGCTTGTCTTTTATTGCTTTCCTAATTCTCTGACTTCCGAACCTCTTCTACATCTTGAAATTTCTTTTGTAAAAGTCTCTGATAACTTGTTAAGTACCAAATAAAAGTCTGCATCAGTTTTTCTCTCCAGGATTTGGCTGTGTTGGTCACAATTTCCACTCCCATTCTGAAGTTGTCTCTTTCCTAATTCTTGACATGCTCAGTTTGGAGTCTCTTCTTAAAATCCTGACCACTTCTCTTCTGAACTGGCATCTTTCTTCTGTCTTCTAGACAGAATAATAAACTATATTCTATCCTCATTTTTCTTTCCTTTCCATACTTGCTTTCTTGGCAACTCCATCCATTCCTAGACATTCACCAGTTACCACATGCAGAAGATGCCCACGTCTTTTATCTAGCCTCTCTTTAAGTTTCAGTCATTTCTATCTACTTGATAAAATGGTACATTTGAATGTGCCATTGATACCTCAAACTTGCAGTCCACTTACATATCTTCCTCTCTGAAGTTGGTTGGTTCTTTGTTCTAATTTCCCAGTTTCTGTGTATGCACTCTGTATTCTTCCATTACTCTAGGTGTGATATCTGAATCTTTTGGCACTCCCTTGCTGTCCCTTGCTAACTAAAATCATAAGCTAAAATCATAAGCTAACTCCTTTGCATTTAAATCTCTAAAATGAACTTAAAATGATGATATGCTATTCAGTATATTAATAATTTAAACTACTTAAAAACTAGCAGATACATATTAGTAGAATATATGAACATACTTTTTCATAAATAGATAACCAAGCACATTATTATGTAAAGGTTTTTGGAGAATTACTTCTTTTTCTAAGACTCTACCTTCAGTCAACAAGATAAATAATGATATGTGACTCTTAAATGGTGTTGTTCAGATAACTTGCTAATAGCTTAAGCTAGTGATTTTCAATTGTGAGCAATCTGGCCCCCAAGGGGATGCCTGGCAATGTCTGGAAACAGCTTTGGTTGATACAACTGAGCAGATGCTACTGACATCTAGTGGGCAGAGGCCAGGAATGCTGCTAAAGACTGTACAATGCCCAGGACAGCCCCACGACACTTACTGACCCAAAATGTCCACAACACTGAGGTAGAGAAACACCAATTTAATCATATAACTACTGTCATGGCTAAATTGTGTTCCCCCCACCCCAAATTCATTGTTGAAGCCCTAACCACTAGTACCTCAGAATGTGAGTGTATTTAGAAATAGGACCTTTAAGGAGACTATTAAGTTAAAATGAGACCATTAGAATGGTCTATAATCTAGTTTGACAGGTGTCCTTATGAGAAGGGGAAATTTGGACACACAAGGGTGTACACACACAGAGAAAAGGCCACACGGGGACACAGAAAGAGGGCAGCCATCTGCCGGCCAAGGAGGGAGGCCTCAGAGGAAACCAAACCTGCGGACATCTTTTTCTTAGACTTCCAGCTCCCAGAATTATGAGAAAACAGTTTTCTGTTGTTTAAGCCTCACAGTCTGTGGCTTAAATACTTAAAAATAGTTACTACATAACAGTGGTATGTAGTTTCCCAGCCCAAGAAAACTAATACAATTACACTGTAAAAAAAAAAAGTTCACTTATCTTCCAGTTTAGTTACAGAAAATTTCTCTGTCTTTGGGTTCTTCTTGGCAAACTCCTTCAGCAGCTCATCTGCCACCCCAACGGCTTTCAAGTTCTTTGCCCTCTTTATTTTGCCTTACACCCAGTATTATCAGTTGTGATCTGTCATTTATGATGCCATATATCATAGTGATATGGATATGGATGGTGGTTCAAGGTCTAAATGTTACTCTACCATATCTGTAATATTTTGGTAATTATGACTAATGTGATATAGAAAAGAATAACTTTAAAAAGGTGAAGTGGGAGAAATCTGGCTGACAGAAACCCCTAATGAATTATTTAAATTTTAGAAGAAAAAACAATGGTAGAGAGGGAAATGAATTATTCAGCTCAATATTTCCATTCTTCTCTGAGGAGCAAATGTAGCTCCTAAGTTCTACAGTGTCAGTGTGCCTCATTTCTCTGACTTCTGACATAGTGAGGTGATACAGATATACATTTCAAGGAAGCAGATTTTTAATGTTTAAAAATGCATATTTAGCAAGAGAAGGAAGGAAAAATAATGAAGCTTGAACAAGGGTGGTTTTACCTTTTCTGCAATTTTCAGAGAAACATCTCTAATGGTATTCAAAGGAGGATAAAGCCGACCCTCTTCCAAGTGTTTATCTGACACTTGCTGAGCTATAACCTTATGAAAAAAAAGAAAGAAAGAAAGTGTTGATACTTCACACGATACAATGTGGCAGGTATGCAAATAACTAAGTAAATGGTTACATATAATGGTCCATACAAAAACCAGTTACATTAATATGATTATCTAATTTCGTCCCCACTTCTATCAACAAAGAAACTAAGCCCAGAGAGGTGTGAGATCACACAATTGGTGAAAAAGATGGGAATAGAATCTAGGTTTCCTTTTAGTCCACTTCCTTTTCTATTGTACCATGAAATGCTAGATACTTTCCAACTGATACATTAGGGGAACAAGGGAAAAGAAAAGAAAGAAAGAGGCAGATGATAGAGTAATGAAAATGGATTCTTAAAAGCAGAGGAGGACAGCTATCCGAGGTTGAGCATACCATTACTCCCAACTCTGAGTCATATTCTTGTGCAGGAGGTAGAGCAAAAGGCTGAGAAAGCTAGTTCAGAGTCTCACTACAAGTAGGATTTTAATTTTACACAGACTCTGGATTATCTAAATCACCTAATTAGCCTCAATATTTGCTGTCCCCAAACCATTCCCTAGTTCCAAATCAAACAGTGATAAATTTTGTATTGAAACCTGAGGCATAGAGGGAGACTCAGTAACCCTGATGTTCTCTCCAGTTCTAAGACTTTGATTAAATTTCTAGATGGGGGCAAATCTAAAACAGTTTATACCTGGGCCTTTGTTCCATGAAAATGTGGTTGCAGAGAGGGAGTATGAAACCTTCCTCTTTTGTAACATTTTAAATAATCAAATATTTATTTTTCAGTATATCTTAATATCTTTTAGATTTTTAAATCATGAAATTATTTCCAAAATATTATTTTTTGCCATCAGCAAATATATATGAACTGAACAAGCATAACACTACAGAGAAGCTTAAAAAAAAAGTGTTATTGTCCTTGAGAGATGTATAATTTAGTGAAACAGAGTATGGGAAGAAAAAGAGAACGCTGAAAGAGAAGACGGCTTAGGCTAAAGGTGAAATATGGGTGCTAAGAAATCCCGAGGAAGAGCAGTTCTGGAAGGCCTCATAGTGCACAGTGGCTTGAAAGGCAAACCTACAAGAAAGCCTGGAGTTAGACAAACAGAAAGCAGGTAGGCATTCCAGCCAAAAAAAAAAAAAAAAAAAACCCCAGAGACCAAAGGCAGAGATGTGTGTGAGCTGGACTCAGCACACCCAAGTGTGCTGACCTGGGGGAACAGAGGGTCTGGGTACAGAAATAAGGACTGGTGCATTATCAAAGCCAAAAAAGGAGTTTGGAGTTAAATCCTGTCGGTGACTAAGGACTTCTGACCAGGGACAATTAGGCAGAGGTAAGATGGGGGAAGGGAGAGGGAGGTAAAGTTACTAGTATAACTATTTGTTTGATTAGTATTGCTCTATATATTATACAAAATATTATAACATATAATTGTAGGGTGTTGACCACAATTTTATAATAAACTCATCATTTAACTCATTAATTTCTTGCCTTTTTAATAGGATGTTTGCCCTAGAAGTGGTGAGGGTCCCAAATTTTAGGACAAAGAGACATTAACTATTCCACACTATCAGGAAGTCACCAAATAAGTGGGGCTTGCCATCTAGCTCAGAAGTGGAATCAGCCGTGCCAACCCCACAACCACAGCCATCCCCTTCCAGAAGACTGAGCTGGTGAGAGGCAGGGAAATTTGCTGGAACCATGGTTTGGCCTACTGGGTAATGTAGTGGCTTTTTCCTCCCCTCTTCTTGGTGCATGCTACTCCTTCTTAAAGGCTGATGGTGTCCTCAAGGAAAGACTTGGGGGCATTGTGTTCCCCTACTCAGCTTGAGCAGTTATAGATATGTGTACTTAAGCAGAGAAGAGAATGGGAAAGGGAGAGCCAGACAGACAGGGTGGCTGTAAGCTGTCTGCATTCCCATCAGTGGATCTGGTATGGGTACATGAGTTTCCAAGGTCAAGTGGCCACAGCAGAGGTGGCCCCTGCATCCCTGGAGACCTAAAGAAGTATAAGGAAGCTAAGCTGAAGCCAGACATCCTACATCAGAGGGCCAGATTTGGACCTTGCAAGAGAGGATTAGAGGAGTTAATAATTGAGTTAATAAAAGAGATGTTTGCCCTTTTCCATGCTCTTCCTTCTTGTCTCCAACACATTTAAGAAGTAGGCCTGAACAAAAAGAGGGAGGAGGTTTCTCAGCGTCGAGCCAAACATTTACCCACAAATTGCTCAAAGTGCTAGCATCAGAGAGAGAGTGAAAGAACAGATGGGTTTTCTCTACCTGCTACTGCAGGCCTCTCCTACTGCAAGGAGAGCACAGGACATTTGAATTGGATATAACATTTTGAACTGCACAGATGTTTAATTATTGTTCACTGATATATTCCCAGCACTCAGAATAATACCTAGCATATGTTAGGTATTTAATTAAAAGAATATTAAAAGAATGAGTGAACTGAAAGTTATGGGCTCTTACCAAAATGTCACTAAGATAAACAAGAGGGAGAGCTGGTGGAGAATGATTTAAAACAATGACTGGGGCAAAATAAAACCATTTTATATTAATTGCTCCACTGAATTGAAACTTTTAAAAATTTTTGTTAATTCTTGTTCTGCAAAGGAGATGTGGCAGATTTAAATAACAATTTCTTAGATGTTAAGCAACAACTTTTCTGGGTGTCAGGTAGTGTTATTTAATTGGATAGAAAAAAATGAATAGCACAATGTTACAAAGATGTCAGAGCATGGTGGTTGAAGGCTCAGGCTCTGGTGTGAGGTAGACTTATGTTTGAATTCTAATTTCATCAATTACTATCTGTTTGCATTTGGGCAAATTAATTAACCTTTTTAGGCCTAGGTTTTATCATCAGTAATATAGGACTAATAATAGTTCCTAATTCATAAGGATTAAATGAAATAAATGCCAGCAAACAATTTACCACAGTGTCTGTCAGAAAAGTATTCAATGAAACCTAGCTATTTTGTTTTACGTATGTATGTATGTATGTGGAACAGGCTCTCACTCAGATTGCCTAGGCTGGAATGCAGTGGCATGGTTTTGGCTCACTGCAACCCTCCGTCTCCCTGGGCTTGGGTGATTCTCCGCCTCAGACTCCTGAGTAGCTGAGACTACAGGGGTGTGCCATCATGCCCAGCTAATTTTATTTTTTATTTATTTATTTTTTTTTGTGTGTGTATTTTTTAGCAGAGACAGGGTTTCACCATGTTGGCCAGGCTGGTCTCAAACTCCTGAGCTCAAGCGATCCACCTGCCTCGGCCTTCCAAAGTGCTGGGATTACAGGCGTGAGCCACCATGCCTGGCCAGTTATTTTGTTTCAAAACAGAACTAATAGGCAGCCCACATAGCCAAATGGAAGCAAAATAACTTTTGGTGTCAGATCTGGTTCTACAGTGTATAGATTGTTAGCTATTTGATTTGGGGGCAAGTTCTATAACGAATCAACTTCAAGTTGTTTCAACTATTTATACGACATAATATGTGTATTCCACCCATAACCACCTGCACACTGCTGGCATTCAATGTCATTGTTTCTTCTCTAGGATGCCACACAAATGTTATTCTAAAGAGACTGAAGACAGGCACAGGATAGCCAAGTAAAGAAGAATCATTCTGAATCCTTACTCTCCATGTGTGACTGTCAAACAAAGAAGGAGCCAAAGAATTGTGGAAGAAAATCAAGTAGCAAACAGGTGACCATGGGGAGATGCACTAAATGTAAGGAATTGATTCTAGGGGGAAAAGGAGGGGGCATACAAGAGTCCTAGCCTGGCTCTCATTAATTAAATCATTTATTAAAAAACTTTGCTGCCTTTGATGTTCTTTGGTTGTCTCTCTCTAATGACATTGTGGCTAATTTAAAATAATCTCTCTCTATTTTGTTTTGACAACTGCCAACTGTTATGGCAGTTGGATTTCCAATTATCTTAAGCAAGGAAAAGGTTCCTCTAGATACTATTGTCCATGATGATTATCTAAAGGGTCCTCTGAGAAGATATCAGAAAGGAGGGGAGCAGGGCAGATGAGAAGACACCAGCCCATGATTCAGGAGGAGTGGTGTGAAGATAGGAGGCTGAGATTTGTCTCCCAGGTATGAACAGGAGGTGAGGAGTCTATTCCCAGGATACACTATAGACCACACAGGGAGAGGAGGGCTGATCACTAGAGGTCCAGAAGACTGTCTACAGTGCCAGGAAAGCCAAAAACCTCTTCATGATATAAAAATGTCCAGAAATATTCTTTGAGATTGGTACTAACCCATGACATTCCCAGTTCCATAAGAGATCCAACTAGTATTTTGACAATAATTCTAACAGTTATTGAATTTGTGGTTGCAAAACAAAAAATTCAGATATATCTCCTACATATTACTCTTGTTAACTACAAAATATAATCTAGACAAGAAGTACTTTTCTTCTTTTTGGGGCCATCTGGTAGTGAATGTCTGTGGTATTGTATTTATTCTTCTTGCTAAGATACATGAGTAGTTCTATTTAATCCTATTCAGAAAGTATTTACTAATTTTCTGCTTTGTGCCTAGCATTGTGCTAGATGTTACTGAAGTTTTAAAAGAAGTATATGGAAGGCTCTCTGTCTTCAAAAAAGACAATCTACAGGCCGGGCACGGTAGCTCATGCCTGTAATCCCAGCACTGTGGGAGGCCAAGATGGGCAGATCACAAGGTCAAGAGATCGAGACCAGTCTGGCCAACATGGTGAAACCCCGTCTCTACTAAAAATACAAACATTAGCTGGGTGTGGTGGCATGTGCCTTTAGTCCCAGATACTTGGGAGGCTGAGGCAGGAGAATTGCTTGAACCAGGGAGTTGGAGGTTGCAGTGGGCCAAGATCACACCACTGCACTCCAGCCTGGTGACAGAGCAAGACTCCATCTCAAAAGAAAAAAAAAAAAAGATAATCTACAATTTAGTTATAAAGGCAACACCTAATCTTTTACAATAGGAAGCTCTCACGAGTGTATCATAACCAGAAATAAAATTAAATGTCAAAGTGTGTAATAAAGACAGCCATGACTAAGGAGAAAGATCAAAATGAGCTAGACTTGTCACAAAAAGATCCCAGGATGTGGTGGGATTTAAGCAGCACCATAAAGGACAAGCTTAGCTCATTGGACAATAATTCTCAGGTCTTTCCAGGCAGGATAAGAGATAAAGCAGTTACACAGGCATACATATGCATGGTGTGTTTGAAGGCTATGGGATGAGGGAGAATGAAAAGAATGTCAAGCTTCTAAGCTTTGCTGCCTGCTTGGAAAGGGGGTATCACTAATAAAAATGTGAATGCTGGGAGTGAGGAAAGATAAGTAGGGCTTTCATAATGTTGTGTTTAAGGACACAGTAGGGCGTGTCTGTGGAATTACCCAACAGGCAACTGGAGATATGGAAAAAGATGACAATAGAGATACACAGGTTTGGCCACTACTAGAATGAAGATAATAGAAATAAATGAATGAATGAGATCTTCGAAAGCATAAGAAAAAGAGAAGAAAAAACTGGTAACAAAAAATGCATGCTAGAAAAAAACCTCTTAAGAGGGAGATGAAAAGGAGACAAAGAAAATAATGAGTGGGGACATAATTGAGATGATATAAAAACAGAACATTGTGTTGAAGCCTAAGAGAAAACCATAGAAAGGCCAAAAGATACAGCCAGAGAGATCACTAGCTATGATAAGAATTAGTGATGTGGTATGTTGACAACACCACATTTTTTTTTTTCCTTCAAACTGTTTTTGGGTAGTGATTATTACTTTTCTTGGCGAGTAAATTGAAAATATTTTTCATGGAATTTGTCACTAGAGGGTGCTAGAGTTATTTAGGAAAGAAAACACTGACTACTACAAGTAACCAAAACTCTGATGTGGCTATTCTAAAAGACAATGATTACATTTTCCTTAATGCAAAAACTTTTACAGGCTCTCTTAGTAATTAGACATCCATTTATGTTTAACAAGATTTTCTGAGTTAAAGAAAACCTGAGACATCAGCTGGAACGCTTTTTAATACAGTGAAGAAAACGACAGGAGAACATTGTTGCTTCCAAGCATCTGTTCTCATAGAATGACGCCAGGCGCTAGCCACCAATATTATGTTCCTTTAGATCACATCAGTAACATAAGAATCTTTGTCTACATTCTTGGGGTTCCTCTTCACAATGGAAAAAATATTTGCAGGATAAAAATATTTGAATATCAATCAAGTTCTTTGGATCAGTTCAGCTGCAAAGGTTTAATCGTAAGAGAAAAAATTCACTCAAGTTTCTCATCCACAAATGGTAACCTGTTCAAATCTGAAAATATATCAACCTGATGAACATTCTGATTACCAAAAGCTCATGATTACAAATATATGCCCAATCACTGTATCATCCTGCTGAGGCTTGGGATGGGGAGGGAAGCTGATAGGAACATACAGCTCATGATATCTCTTGTGCCAGGAAGTATCAAAGTCCTTTGTCTCTGACCTAAAAGTTTCATGTCTTCTGTCAATATCTATGAAATTGTGGCTAACTTGTTAGCTTGCAAGTAGAGTAAAATCTCAGATCTTTCACAGTTCGTGACAGTACAAGATTCCCCAGTGGGCCTGCTTTGTGATGTTCTGAGAATCTTTCCTCAAGGCCCAGATACAGCTCACTTCTCCTATTCTTTTAATGATTTTATAAACAACTAATTTCCTATTTTGATTTAACTTCTGCTTAAATACTAGGGTGGTTTCTGTTTCCTGTACTGAACCCTGAGTGATAAACATGTTCACTATACCATATCAGACTTCCACTTTAAACCTTCAAAATGCCATTCATTATTAAGCACTGTATATTTCTCAACAGGGAAATATTTACCACTTAATCATCATTTGGAAACAATTCTTTTTTCTGCTTTTTTTAGGTAACAGTCTAGCTCTGTAGCCCAGGATGCAGTGCAGTAGCGTGATCTCAGCTCACTGCAACCTCTGCCTCCTGGGTTCAAGCAGTTCCCCTGCCTCAGCCTCTTGAGTCGGGGGATCACAGGCATGCACCACCACGCCCAGCTAATGTTTGTATTTTTAGTAGAGATGAAGTTTCACCATGTTGGCCAAGCTGGCCTAGAACTCCTGGGCTCAAGTAATCCACCTGCCTCAGCCTCCCAGAGTGCTGGGATTATGGGCATGAGCCACCACATCCAGCCCTGGAAACATTTTTAATTGTCTCATCACTGTCACAGAACTTGATCTGATGTGTGAAGACACAAAAATGTTCCTCTTAAGAAATCAAAAACACAATTTTTCTAATGTCTACTGAAGAAGAACCTTTCGTTTGTGAGTCAGTATGAACATGCTACCCACCCCTTATTATCCACTGGGAAAGATTTCCTCTTCTTCAGGCTTTACTTCTTTCAGAGAGTAAGCTGAGATGCTAGATAAATAAAACATTAGACAACCTAGGCTGAGCACACTTGGTATTTTAAACCCTTGGTAAACTTAGAGGATTTTACAATACCTCAGCAGTAGTGAGGAAAATCTTATCTGTGATGTGCCTCAATCCACACGCCACAACACCAAGAGCAACTCCAGGGAACACATAGGAATTGTTGCCTTGGCCAGGATATAGGGTCTGTCCATTTGGAAGAGTGACTGGATCAAAAGGACTGCCACTGGCAAAAATTGCACGTCCCTACAACAAAGACACATACAACTCACTTTTAAAAGAAGCAGAATATTTTAAAACAAATGTATCATAACAGAACTATCCCATAGCCTAAATTAGAACTACTTAGAAAGAAGTCTAGTTTTTTATTAACTTGCTAATAAGTCTGGACAAGCTTTTGTGATGTTGTACAACCAGTTCTGGAATGGGTGATTATTACTATTCTCTGTCTTACTCTTTACATCCAGGAGGAGCATGCAAAGTACAGTATGCCCTAAGACTATCACTCTATTCTCTGCAGTGGTTCAACCCATAGGCTCATCAACCATTTTTATATAGGCTTCCAATGATAGACATCTGAAGATAAAAAATGATGGGCTAATATTTAAGTATTGAAAATGATGATATTTTAGGTTGGGGTTTAGGAATCAACACATTTCCAAAATAAAAACTGGGAAAATCATACATATTTCTATATTGTAAAGAGTTGTGTGGGCTGGGCACAGTGGCTCATGCCTGTAATCCCAGCACTTTGGGAGGCCGACAGGGACAGATCACTTGAAGTCAGGAGTTTGAGACCAGCCTGGCCAACATGGTGAAACTCCATCTCTACCAAAAACACAAAAAGTAGCTGGGGAGTGGTGGTGGGTGCCTGTAAGCCCAGCTCCTCGAGAGGCTGAGGCAGGAGAATCGCTTGAACTCAGGAGGCAGAGGTTGCAGTGAACTCACACCACTGCACTCCAGCCTGGGCAACAAAGCAAGACTCCAGCTCAAAAAATAAAATAAAATAAAGAGTTATGTGGAGAATCACATAGGAAACAAACTCATTGGCAGGAGTAAAATTGGCAAGGAAGAGGAAGATTAAGTTATCAGTATTTTTCAACAATTGTCTTCATTTTGCCTAGTATTAATATTTTGTCATAATTGTTTTGAAGAATCTCATTTATTGCTTGCTTTAAAAAGGCATTAACTTGGACGGGCGTGGTGGCTCATGCCTGTAATCCCAGCACTTTGGGAGGCCAAGGAGGGCAGATCACTTGAAGTCAGGAGTTGGAGACCAGCCTGGCCAACATGAAGAAACCCCATTTCTACTAAAAATACAAAAATTAGTGGGATGTGATGGTGAGCGCCTGTAATCCCAGCTACTCAGGAGGGTGAGACAGGAGAATCGCTTGAACCTGGGAGGCAGAGGCTGCAGTGAGCCGAGATCATGCCATTGCACTCCAGCCTGGGTGACAGAGTGAGACTCCATCTCAAAAAAAAAAAAAAAAAAAAAAAAAGTCATTAACTAAGGGCCTGTTAGGTGCCGCATTTCATATTGCTAATGAAAACAATATTTGTCTGTGATGGTGAGAGTGGATATCTAGTTGAGAGTATTTAGGCTTCAAAGTAGGAATCGGAAACCCTCAAAAAATAAAGCGTCACAGTCTAAGAAATCTATTTGAAAAGTCTAAAGCATCAAATCCCCAAGGCATAGTTTAAATGATGACACAATGGGTTTTAACTTTCATATCTCTTGGATCTAGAGTCTAAATAATGATATTAATATTAAACTGTTTTTAGCAAATGTCATAATATACCTTTTAGTTGTTCTTAAAGTTGTATAACATAAAAATTCAACCTTCTTTGAGATATAAAAAGATGAAAATAGATGAAGGCAGAAAAACAGAAATTCTCATCTAGCTGTTTATAAGACACTTATGTTTTGCACAGAATTCGGTTTTGTTTTCAGACAAATCTGATACCTTAAGCTCTTTAGCAGATAGAACATTTTGTTATAAACAACTTTCTAATGTAGCTAAATTATTACTTCATATATAAAGGTTTCAGAAAATTATATTTGAGAAAGAGGCCTGTAACATTATATATCTCCCCCTCCTCCTTCACTCCCACTCTTCCTGCCTTTCTATAATCACCATATTTTAAGGAGAAATGTCATTAAATAAATGATAGTACTGTAGCTAGCTAAATATTCTCATATATATGTTATTAACATAGTGAAGGAAATCTCCCCATACCATTTTCGGACTGTATTTTTATGGTTCAATAGTCTTTTTGTATATTGTAATTTAACCTTTCCTATCTTCACCTGTGCCTGCAGTAGCAGAAACTCACATCCAGCAACAGGCAGACCTTTCCTTTTTCTCTAATCCTTTAGCCAAACCAGTGTCTAAATTTTCATCCTCAAAATAATTTTCAACGGTTTATGTAGAAAAACATAGACTATTAGGCAAGATGATAAGAAAGACTTGAAGCCTACATTTATATCAGACACATTCAAAGTTTAAAACACAACTACATAAATTTGGCTAATTTTGTTTATGTGTATTATAGATAAGTCTCTTAACCCTTGAGGCCTGTTGAGAGATATTAAGACAAAATAATTAAATACTTGTTTATTATATGCCACATATGTGCAAGGCATGATGCTAAAATTTCGTTGTTGCTCAAAGGACTTTTTTTTTTTTCCTTTAAGGATTTAAGGACTACTGAATAATGTGGGGCAAATTCCCCAATCTAGAGATGAGATAAAAATTAAAATTAGTGAGAACATTGATGCCATCCCAAATAAGAGAGATACATAATGGAGTGGCTCCTTGCAAAAAAAAAAAATCATTAATTCTAGTATTGAGCATTTAAGGATATATGATTAAAATAGAGCCATTAAGTTCCAGTTAGTGCAGAGTGACATAGCTTTCATGTTTACCTCTCTAGTTCATTTTGGATTTATTTCCAAAATAAACATTTTAGATAGATATGACTCAACCTCTATTTTGTTGTAATGATATTTTAAAGTCTTTTAAGGGAAAAAGGCTCCTTTCAGCATATCAGCCAAATATATATTAGTACAAACATGGTATAAAATAAATCACAGTAAAATACTGAAGCATTGAGGACGCCTATCCCAATCTGGCTGCATGTCAAGATAGTTGCCCAAATGTTCCACCCATAGTACCAAAACCCAAACCCAGGATTTAGCAAAGCAAAAATAAGGTTGTGGTTTTACATTGTACACTTCAGTGTTTGGGAATAGCTAGTTAAAAGCTATTTTAATAAGCCTCTAGAAACAAGTATCTTCCTTTCTATTTAACTTTTATGTGTAAATCTTAGATATTTCCAAATCATTTATGGAAAATTATCAGTAAAACATTAAAATATGTATTTTATTTTGTTGAAGAAGAGGATATATACAACATTCTAGAAAAGGAAATAGTTCTTATCCCTCTGATCTGTGTGCTTTTCTTGTATAATTTTTAAACTTAAACAGTAAGCACCTGAGATATCCTAGGCCTCCCTATAATGAATAAAAATGTGATTATTCAAGTATCAGTTATAGTTTTACTTTACCTTGGTTATTCTGTAGCACTGCTCTGCAGAACATTCTGCTTTGCTAGTTGGATTACTCAAAGCAAAAATAATAGGCCGTTCATTGAAGGCAGCCATATCTTTCAGAATTTGTTCTGAGAATGCACCACCAATTGCAGCAACTCCTAATGAAGAAAAATGAAGCTGGTAATTAACACTATCATTGGTTAATTCACACAAGAAGACCATGCCCCAAATCAATGATATCTGTCATGTCATTTTCTAATAGATCCTAAACAAAATGCTGTATAGACTATTTGTATTATAGTGACAAAAAGAGGCACGTTTGTTAATGCCAACAATCCTTACAATCCTTAGGGTCACAAATCGACAAATACCTATTAAAAATTAAAGATAAGATTTGGCTCCTATAATACATTGAGTTAGTGACCAATCACTTGGAAATTTGTATCCAATATGTATACTTTCTTTATAAGCAATTCTATGAGTACCTTTCAGTCTGTCAGGCTATAAAGCAATTAAGTTTTATAAACTAATGCTATCACTTAAGACAACCATCTGATTCAATGGCAAAAGTAAAGTACCACCGATTGAAATAACTTTAACAGAAGAATAAAGCAATTAGCATAATGGAAATGAAAAACAATAAGATTATTGACAGAATATATTTTGTAAAAACAATATTAAACACTTAGTAAAACTCCTGTCATGGAATAAGTACTTGTTTTATTATAGTTATCATCATTATTTTCAACATTGTCATCTGTTTCACAAGAGCTTGTTGGAATGGAGTATAATACAAGGTAAAAATCAAAATTATATACGCACAACATAAAGATTCATAAATTCCTTTGAGTTTTTTAAAACCACTTTAAAGTCTTGCAGTGCACATGCAATGTGTAAGTACGGTATTAAGTGCTATAAGGAATATAAAGATTTGTCAGATGTGATCCCTGTCTTCCAAGAGGGTCTTATCTACCTCAGAGTTTCTCAACCTCAGCAGTATTAACATTTTAGGCTGGATAATTCCTTGTCACAGGGGCTGTGCAGTGCACTGCAGGATATTTAGTAGAATCCTTCCACCGCCTCTATCGGCTAGATGTCAATAGCCCCTCCCTTTACTCCCCTTCCAACCCCGCGACCCTAGTTAAGACAACTAAGAGCTTCCAGACATTGCCAAATGTTTCCTGCAGGGCAAAAATCCCTCTTATTTGAGAACCCCTGTCTATCTGGAGTAATCAAGCCTAGAAAAGTGCTGAATGCGCCAGGTATTAGCAGGCTGACAGTTAGAGGAGGGGGCCACACACTTCAGCTCAGATCAGTAAGAGAAAGAAGACAGGACTAAAGTGAAAAATCTAGGTCTCTACAGGGTACTGTCGCTGGAGCGAATGTGTAGTTTTTTGAATTCAAAGGGGTAGAATTTCAAAAAGACTAAATTATACCTCAAAAATTGGTAGTAAATAAAACCAATCAAGTCAAAATAAGGGGTGGGGGGGAAGGGGAGGAGAAAAAGTTTACCTATGAGGGCAGTTGGTTTTATTTCTTGAACAATGGCTTCTAGGTTCTTCATTTCTTCATGTTCGTGGGCAAACTTCTCTTTCTCTTGTGTTAAGGAAGCACGTCCCTAAGTAAAGCAAGTGAGAAAAAATTAAGAATCTGTCAAACATGTGCGAGTCAAAGAAATTTCAGTATATATATTACAAATATTTGTGCTTAACATTTTTATGTATGATGTGTTACAGCTATTCTTAAAGTCTCTTCAATTGTCAGAATGTTATTTCATTCATTCTTTCAACAAATATTTATATATCAATGTTCTAGGCAATGGAGATGTAACAGTGAACAAAACAAAGTCCTTCATTTAACTGATATTAAAAACCCTAATTTTACAGATATGTGAGAACTAGCATTAACAAATGGCAATGCAAAATATCATTGAGAGAATATTGTTTGCCACACATTGTGTTTTATAGCAGGTCTCAGAATCTTGAGTTGGCTTCAGCTGTAGCACTACCGATTTATGCCACTGACTCAGAAAAGAATTTGAAGCCATATTTATGTCAATGTTAGATATTCTCAGTATTTGTTTTCTATTTTTTTGTTTTTAATGTTCCAATTATGAATATGCCATGTGTTATCTAGTAAACATCTAATTATAATATTCTGGCTGCAAATTTTAAAGATCTGACTACATAATAAATTACTGCCTAATTTTATATGGTACTTGATGACTTACAAATTGTTTTCACATATTTCATTTGATCCCCTCAACAATTCTGAGAAGCAGGACAAGTATAAGCATAGTCATTTTACATATGTGGAAACAGATTCAGAGGCTTTAAGGGACTTGCTCAAGGCAAGAGATTGTACTGGAACTCAAAGCCTTTTCAATATAGCACAGAATCATCCTGGGCAAAAACTTAACAAATAGTATGTCATAGTTTTTGCAAGTTGTTAATAATGAAGATGGTACAATTTTCTTGCTTAAAGGTTTATTATCATTTTATTTCTGTTTTTTGTTTGTTTGTTTGAGATGAGGTCTCACTTTGTCACTCAAGTTGGAGTGCCGTGGATCAGAGGTCACTGTAGCCTTGAACTCCTGGGGTCAAGGGATCCTCCCACCTAAGCCTCTCTAGTAGCTGGAACTATAGGTATGCACCACCATGCTTGGCTAATTTATCATTTTTTTAAAGAGATGGGGGTCTTGCTATATTGCCCAGGCTTGTCTCGAACTCCTGGCCTCAGGAGTGATCTTTTCGCTTCAGCCTCCTGAGTCACTAGGATTATAGGCGTGAGTCACCATGCCAGGCTCTGTTTTTAAAAGCAATATACTGAATTATAAAAAAATTTGCAACATATGAACCTCTTTGTGCTTGTCTCCTCATCTGTAAATAAGGATAATAAGAATTTCTACCTCATCAGGTTGTTTGTGGTGTAAATGAAATGTAATACATGTAAAACACTCAGGACTGTACCTGGTTTATAATAAGAGCTCGATGCTAGTTGTTGTTGCAATTACAATTTTTGTGAAGAAGAAAAAAATCATAATTCCAGCACTTAAAGTTTTGGTATATTTTCTCCTATTAAAAGTCTGCTGTAGGCCAGGTGCGGTGGTTCACGCCTGTAATCCCAGCACTTTGGGAGACTAAGACGGGCAGATCATGAGCTCAGGAGATTGAGACCATCCTGGCTAACATGATGAAACCCTGTCTCTACTAAAAAAATACAAAAAATTAGCTGGGTGTGGTGGCAGGCGCCTGCAGTCCCAGCTACTCAGGAGGCTGAGGCAGGAGAATGGCGTGAACCTGGGAGGTGGAGCTTGCAGTGGGCGGAGATCACGCCACTGCACTCCAGCCAAGGTGACAGAGTGAGACTCCGTCTCAGAAAATAAAAATAAAAAAAAGAAATGATTAGCCAGTTTTGAGAATCAGTGTACTAAATGGTCTATGATATCCCTACCACATGCATTTTTAAAAGGTTATGTGCTACGTTTTCAAAAAAGTATACAATAATGAGTCTAAAGAAGAAAAGCTATAGAATAAGATAAATTGGAAGTCACAGATTTTTTGGCTGACAAACTGAGATATAATGAAAACTATTTAAATTGCCTAGAATGGGAAACAAATAATAAAGAAGACAGATGAATATATATGAAAAGAAAAAGATACATGCTTAATCATAAACATCTTTATTAATCATAGTATACGCACTGGCAGCTCCTAGACACTGAAGCCAGAACTTAGCCAGAAGACATTCCATCTACTAAGAAGCATAAATTACCCACGGCAACACCTTCAAAGGCTTGATTCCTGGTATGACTTACAAATGCTGAAAGAATGCTGAAAACAGGCCAGGAATCATGAAATGGTAATACTAGCAATACTGAAGGTCTTACTTGGCAAAACAGAAGAATCAAGACACACACACAAAAGGTCTCCCAAGTGTGTTCTCTATCATTTTCAAAATTAATTTGATGATATAGTTTAAAGAAACTACTGGAATGTGACAACCTTTTCTAAATCCGGTAATACTGAGGCAACTCCCTGTACCTTTGGACTTCTATTTTCTAGACTAATGGCTTATTTTTCTCTATTTTTCAAAATCTGATTTGGAATACATATTCTTTATGCCAATAACTTCAGTTGGTATGGAGATGAGATGTCTTTTCCCTTTATTCTCCCTTTTCAGAATCCCTTGCTGAAATCTTTTTGCCTTCTTTTGGCAAAGTGCATGTGGGCACCTCTTACCTCAGAAATCCCAAATTCTATGATGCGTCTTTTCTCTCTCTCTTTTTTTCAAGAGTCTCTAATTACCTCAAACATATTATGGATAGCTGAAACTTTATTTGTGACATTATTACTTTAATCTCCCCTATTCCTTTATATTATGATGATTCTTACTATATCGTAGAAGATATAACCACATTGAATTACCATCTTTTCAAAAGCACCTATGTTTGTAGTGGGTGTAGGGAGGAGAACGGGGGCAAAGGTTGCCAAGATTTTGGGCTATCATTCCACAGCCCAGGATAGGTATAAGTAAACTAATTCTAGATTACCAGTGATAAATATTTATTCCTTCCTACATACAGGGACTAGAAAAACTCTTCCACAAGCCCCAGTTGGACTACCTACCCCCAATATACTGGCCTATTTTTGCTGGCATGTCATTAGTTTACCAGAGTTGAACCTGGCCCTTCTTTGGATCTGTAGACAGGGTTTTCTCAGCACATAGTCAGTAGCATTTCACTGCAATTGTTGTAAATCAGGTATGTGCACTTGCTAAGAGTCCAGAGCTGTGTTTCATCATCTCAGGACAGATTAAGCAAAGATAAATTTTGTGACAAAAGTATAGTAAGGCACATGGAGTGTTTTTAATTTAAGATAGTAGGCGGTGAACTCCATCAGTATTTAATTTTGTATGTTAAAAATCAATGTTCATAATTTTCTAAGACTCATGCATATAATCTTTGGCCTCTGTTCTTTTTAATGTCTACATGCATTGATCATACTCTATATGAAATGAAAAAGAGGGAGAAAATAATCAAGCCAGAAACTTTTTACCAGCTTACATAGTCTCTTTGGAGTTAGACTTTTTTATTAAACCACAGTGTATTATGTATGTAGTTATTAAACTACATAGTCTGTAGTTTCAAGCCCTCAACCTGTAGATTATACTTTCAGGAATGAAATAACTATATTGTCAAAACTACCTTTATAACATACAATATACCTTTGTTGACCATCTCTTTCTACAAGAGCTAACCATTTAACTATAAATCAGAAAAATACAGTGGAGCAAAATTATTTAAAACAAAACAAAATAAAATAAAATAAAAATAAAAACAAAATTCAAGCCAGTGTACGGCTTCATTCTGGGTTAGATGAAATCTATCCTTCATAAGGTCTCTTAATATCCTACTTTTTATTTTGATGTTTTGTCTTAGCATTAATTTGGTTTATTAGTGAGAGTGAAAATAATTATTTAAGACAAAGATTAAACCTGGTTTGTTTTGTGGCTTCTTAGCCTCCCTGAAAATGCTCTAAATCATCACTGCAAAATGCAAATACTTAGCAACGTTCCCTTTTCATCCTCTTTTCACTGTCTTTATTCCTACTTTAATTTTTATTTTGGAAGGTTTTCTAAAACTAAGTATTAATTTTACATTAAAATGTATTAATATTAGTTGACACAATTACTATATAAATTATTTCCCACTATAAAAACTAAGGTATCTTATATTTAGTACTATATACTAAAGTATAAAGATATTTGAGTATGATCCATAACCAAGTAATTGACTTCAATTAACCTTAGTGATATGGATGAATTATTTACAATATTGGTATTCTATAGCATTAACTCTTTCCACTGCACATATGGATATGGGGTAAATGATGGAAAATGCTATGGCTGTGATGCTGAAACTTGAAAGAGAAAATACACTGGAATAATAATTATCTAGTGTGATGATGATATAACTTCAAAGATGAGCTGATTTCACAGTTCATATTTTAGTTTTTGAGGTGCTGTTTTTACAAAGTGGAGTTTCACCAAGAAAATTTTTTATTTAAAACTTTATGGTATTTTTACATTTTATAAACAATTACAAGTTAATAAAATTAATAAAATGATTATTATTGGTTCTCAGGAGATGTAAAAGCACTAAGAATGAAGGACAAAAAACACAAAAGAATCATGTAAATTTGAAAACAGGATTACACTAATTTACTGGTTATTCTAAGACAGTTCTGCAACAAAAGTCAATACAAGGATTTTGACTGTTTAAAAGCAAGAAAGAAAAAGTGATTGAAACTTAATATGTGTCTTTTATATTAAATAGTGTACAAGCTGTTAAATATATAACAACCTTTTAAAATGTAACTTTATCTTGGCAAGCAGAATATATGAACTTCTTTATTTTGGCAAGTAAAAGACATGAAGTAAGAGAGACTGACTAGGTCTAGCCAACAACTTCACAGTTTTTTCAAGTATTATATCCATGGACTCTGGAATCTCAGCTCAGTAAATGTGTGTTAAAATTATTCGAGATGCTAAAATATATATATTTTTACACAGATTTCAGGTAAAAATGTCATCAGAGACAATAAAATAAAACCACATAGACTTCCACTTTTTGGACTCTTGAATATTTTATATCCCTAAGGAGAACAATTTGTGTAGCTTTCTCCACAGCTCCTACTATTCCTACTATTCACATGATGATGACCCCCAGATCCCTATCTCCAACCCAGACCCTTCTCCTCTGTATCAGTCCCTTATCTCCAACTGCCAATGGGACATCTCTGTGTGAGGTCTCCACAGGCACCTTAAACTTACTATGTGTGAAACTGATCCTGTTACTTCACTTAAATTGGTCTGTTCTTCATTCCTTACTAGACCCCCAACAAGTCCACCTAGACTCCTTCCTCCACTCTACCCTACTCCTCTTTCCATATTTCATCAGTTACTCAGTATGTCACTTCTATTTCCTAAATACCTACTGAATTAAGTTTCTTTCACTCACCTCCATGGTCACGCCCCAATTAATTTCTATCTGGATTACTGCAACAGCTTTGTAACTAGTTCTTTTTCTCAGTTTCCCCTCATTGCAATCCATCCTCCACAATGCCATCAGAGTCAAGGAGAGGCAAACCCCCCTGCACAGGTTTCTTCAATTGCTCATCTTCGGGGTTCGGAAAGTCCTTCATCTCTTGTCATCTGCTTCCTTTCTAATCTAATCTGTAAATGTCCCTTATACCAAAATATTTTATTTTGTACATGCTGGTTCTCCTGTCTGTAAAGCCACTTCTTAACTCATTTATTAACAAAATATTTGTTGTCAGGTATGTACTACACATTGTATAGAACTTTGAAGATACAAAGAGACGAAAGACACCATATTTAGCTTCTATCAAGATCTTTCAGTGAACTTGTATTCATACTTCCTTTGTTTCAGTTTTGTATATAGGAAATTCAAGATATCTATGGAGACCATAACTCTTAGATAAACTCCTAACTCTTCCTTTCCAACTTAGCTTAAAAGACACCTTGTCTTGATATCTTCCTTAGTATTCCCATCTTCTTCCTTAGTGCGGTTGGGAGCATCATCTCCTGTGCACCCTGACACCATGAACATATTTTTTACAACACTTTCATATGGTTCTAGTTCTGTAACTCATGAATTGAGTTTTTCTCACTAGACTATGAGCTTCCTGAGATCAAGGGCTTTATTGAATCCCCAGAGTCTAGAACAACACCCAATCCATAGGTGATTTTATTCAGTAAACGTTCTTATTTCATGCCCACAATCTGTCACATGATGACAGTGTACAAATTTTTATAGTTATGCTGATGCTTCAAAGCAATAGCAATTTTTCAGCCAAGAAATCCATACTGAAGGTCTCCGTCTTTATATATACATATTTGCTACAAAAAGTTATGAATATGTTTTTTCTTCATTTAAAGAAAAATATATCTATGTATACTGAATTTTAAAAAGAAGTATTTTTCTACCTTTAAAGGAAAAGATTACTAAGAATTCAAAATATATAAAGACATTAGAAATAATGTTTTAAGGTAATACAAATTTGATATATTTCCTTCTGTGACTTTTATATACAACTATATTTTAAATAAAAAGTAATATATACTATGGTATTTGTTTTTTTCACCTAACATTATATTATGAATCCTTTACCATGTCATTTATTGCTCTTTGAAAACAATTTTAAGTCTATACAATATATTAATGCGGCTATTCCACAATTCATTTGACAATCATCCTTTATTTAGGTAAGTATAACATATCACTATTATAATTAATGTGTGATAAACTTTATCATTATTGTAAATAATGCTGCAATAACATCCTCATACATAAAACACTGTATATATCTCTATCTCCATGGGATAGATTCTCTGAATGGAAATTAGTGGCTCAAAAATATAAACTTTTAAAGGCTCTGAATACACATAAAACAGCTTTCCAGAAAGTCTGTATGTACACATTCACATTTATTTCTATACTAAATTCCAGAAGACACTGCTTATCATTAGTTATTCCTAGTCATTCGTCTTCACATAGGAAGGGGATTTATATATACTTTTTTCTAGCAGTTTAAAGAATGATTGATATGCACAGGTGGCACAAGTATTAGTAATGGCTTATAACTATATAGCAATATGGCCACAAACCTAATTTTATTTAGTTCTCACAATAATACTATGAAGTAGGTACTATTATCTCTATTAAAGATGGAGAAACTCAAGCTCAGGTAAGATAATATTCAAACAAGCTATTTATCAAAGTTTTCTCTCAGGAATCCCCATTCAAACCCTTAAGAATTTCATTGAGAGAAAGTAGCAGGTAAAGAGTAGCTGTTTCATTTTTTCCTCATTTCTTTCTAGCTAATGTACAATTTGATCACCAACTCTCAATAAAAAGTGATATATCTAGGTGTTTCATCTGTATCATTATCCAATTGCTAAATTTAAAACTACACTGGCCATGTGCAGTGGTTCATGCCAGTAAATCCCAGCACTTTGGGAGGCTGAGGCAGGAGGATCACTTGGGCTCAGGAGTTTGAGACCAGCTTAGGAAACATAGTGAGAGCTTGTCTCTACAATTTTTTTTTTAATTTTTTTTTTAAATAGCCGGATACGGCATCCTGTGGTCCCAACTGCTCAGAAGGCTGAGGTGGGGGTAGAGATCACTTGAGCCCACGAGGTCAAGGCTACAGTGACAATGATGGCATCACTGCACTCCAGCCTGAGTGATAGAGTGAGACCCTATCTCAAAAGAGAGAGAGAGAGAGAAAGAAAGAGAAACTAATTCAAATGGACTGTCAATTCAAAGGGGTGTAAGGAGCTGACTCACACTGCAGATGGAATCTGTTCCTAAGCCATAGTTTTCTTCTTTATTCAGGAAAGTATCAGTATTACTGTATGACACGATCATTTGTATTTAATGGTTATTCTTTAACACAGTGTAAAGGGAGGTTGTAGAAACAGAGTAGTCTTTGAGATGGTCATCCAGAATGGCATATTGATTTTTATTCTGGTTAAAAATGAAAAATTCTTACCTTAACTATTAATCCTTTTGAATCAACCAGCCATATCTTTTTGATGGCTTTCTCTTTTGGTAAACCTTCTTTTTCCATGGCCATCACAATCAGGTGTGCAATCCCTAGGGCAGCCTCAGTGATGAAAAGAAAAAATTTTAAAGTTGTTCTACATGATATCTTATTAAGGGTTACATTTCACCCCATTTTGTCTTTGTTGGTGGGAACAAAATATTTTTGTCACATTTAGGTTAAGCCAAATAGCAATTATTTACCCTTTTTACTACAACAGAACCACTATTATGTGGCTTGCTATTTGGCCACAGATAAACTGGTGATATCCTTGATTGTCAGTGTATTTAATCCTGTTAATACAACCAAGATTTGCTCCAAGAAAAAATACTGAATTTAAAATAATGAACTGGTCAACCTTGCTCATTGAACTGTATTGTTTATTGTTAGGTTCAAGCTCCTCTAATTGAATTTGAAGAAAGAAGCCTGGTCATTTGGATGGGAACTTGACCAATTAGGCAACAGAATGAAACTAACAAAAAAAAAAAAAAAAAAAAAAAAAAAAAAGTTTCCAAGCATCTACTTACTCTTCTAATTTGGATACCAAAAGTGCTGTGAAATTTACTGAAAGATTAAAGGAATCAACTTCCTTGGTATTTGGTAAATTTTATAATTATCTGTGAAATTTCCAATATATTTTCAGGGACAAACAAGTGCTGGTTTTGAATCATCCAACCATGAATTCTTCTGCCTAGTTGAGTATCAAGAACTGGTCTATGCCATTCATCAAACCCTTTGAAAATTCAAAGACGTTTACTAAAGTTAAATACAGCATGTAATAATCCACAAAATAGAGAACTCAAATGTTAATGAGCTGTCAGTTAGTCTTGATTTTTATTTCAATGTGAAAGTGAATTTGTGATTTCATTCTGAATACTTTCACATATTTGTATCTTGGCATTTGAGTTCTAACTTCACATATTTTGTTTTATCTAAAAACAAGCAAAATGAAAACCAACACAACATAAACAAATATCTACCAGTGTAATATACTGTTTTGTTCATAATCATATTCAATTTGAAAATTTAAAGTTTCTTGAAATACATATTATATATATATATATATACACACACACACACAGCCACAAAATATTTCTCTATTACTTACATTCTATAATTCTAAAGAGATTTTGGCAGTTTTCCCTTAAGAAACTCAAACTCAACTAATATTTTAATTTCTATTTTGGTGGTGTATTATTATTATTATAGGAGTCTAGTTTTCTTCTTTCAGATTATTAAATTAAGCAAATAATAACAAAGCATAATTTGGTCTTGCTGCAGTCTCTTTCCGACAATTTAAAATATTTTGGGATTTTTGCATGTGAACAGTAATAACGTACTATAAATCCCTAATTCGAAATATTTTTGCTTAAAAACACATATATAGTTACATATGTACACACTGAATTGTGAGTCAAATTTTAAAAATTTGTATTTGTAACACTGGAGTATTCTAAAAGCCAGTATCAGATAAACCAGCTTAAATACTTAAAGGCTTGTATATATACACATACACTGGAAACGTTTCCTGTATGGCACCTTAGATATGCATAACAAATACCTATGGCAACATTTGATAATACTACAAATTTAAAACTGTGAAAAATATCTCAATACTTCTGTACTAAATTATCCTATGAATGATTAATATGTCTCAATACTTAATTTGGGAATCTTCCATAAAGCCTACAGTCATAATATACTAAAAGTTTGAAAGAATACCTCAAATCTTGAGTTAATGAGCAATTAACACTAATTATATGTTAGTTTAGGAGAACATAAGTATTATACAAGGCAAATACCTCTCCAGCTCCTTGGAATAGTATTGTTTGATCAGACAGTTTGTTCTTGGTTATTCGAAGAGCTGCAAGGAGACCTGCAACTGCAACAGATGCTGTTCCTGGAACAAGTTATAAATATCCTTGAGTAATCCTCAAACAGATTCTGCCAATTTCCAAGCTTTTATTCACATCTTGAAATAATCATAAAACAGGTTAACTGGTACAGAAGAGAAACCTGTGTTTGTCTTATCCCATGCTTGCATATGAGGTAAAATTCTCAGGCTACTGACATCAATATTTTAAGATAGCAGCTTACTACTATTCTTGAAAACTTCCCTAAAAGAAGATTCTGTGACTTATCTTAGTGACATAATCAATGAAAGGATGGGATCTGGATTCTTCAGATTCCAGTTCAACAACCCACTGACTAGCTGAAAGAATTTAGAGAAATTATTGTATACATCCAATAGATAGTTTCCTCATATGTAAAGTAGTTTTACTTTACGATATAAAAGAGTAATACGTGCTATTAGATTCTGCCATGTAATTACTCTTGAGGTTTTGAAATCTATTTATCCCCTTCATACACAGAAGGCACAGAGTAAATTATTGCTGATGATGGTATTGGTGCTCATATTTTTGATACATTTGGAATTTAATGTTAATAGCAATTAAAATCTAATTATATTGCATTATTTAATAGACTTTTTACCTATGGCAATCACTGTGGATCCCAAAGGTGCTAGACAAAACCAATGCAACATTTCTTTAAGATAAAAATTGTATTTTCCTCATCATGTCTCATAGGCATAAAAACTTCACCAGTTCCAATTATATTACTTTACCATATAAGCATTCACAGATCACAGAGCAGTTCTCTTGCTTTGAGTGTAATTACACAGATCAACTTCTTTATGGCTTATGCCTGAAATAAAGCAGCAGCTTCTTGCGGCACTTTCCAGCTGTATCTATACTTTACTCCTCTAAGTTAATGTTCTACTTACAATGTTTCCTACATCACTCAGCTGGGTAGTAAAGCCTAGCTAAACATTAAATACCCTTATTTAACATTATGGTTAAAACAAAGATTAGACTAGATTTGATGAGTGAACACAATGATGAAGCATTAAGGATGTCAAGTATCAAAGATATTCAACATTTCACTATCAGTAAATTTGTTCTATTCAATCTTTCTTTCTTGCATAATTAGGTAGTCATAAATAAGAACACAATAAATAATAATTGTTAAAGGCCTGTTTATCCCATATGTGTCTTTTATTTAGGATCACAATGTGTACTACAAAAATAAAATGCATGCAATTTAGAGTCACTACTGCAATAATTATGAACTGTGCTACGTCATATATTATGAAAAAGTCACTCTTCTATACATTATTTAAAGTGAAAATCTATGCAAAAATATGGCTAGTGTATGTAGAGAATATATCATGACATGATTAGAATGATATTTTCCCCATGCAAGATATATTCACTAGAGTAATAAAACAGATGAAAGAGAATTTAAATTAGAAAGAGAGGTATAGATATCCACTTACTAAATAAGAAGTTATGCAGAAATAGTAGCTCAAGCTATCTCTGTCTTGGGTTCTTTTGAAGTAAACTGGCCAGAAGTTTGGATCTGAGGAACTCTAAGCTGTCTTCCAACTGTGAGAGTCTATGATTTTAAGGGTTTCTATAAGATTTAACCAGTTGAAGCACCATCAGCAGTCACTGTATTTGTATTATTATTTTTATTTACATAGAATTGGACATTTACAGTCAGACACAAAATAATCTAAAATATCCTAACTATTTGGTGCCTTATTTTCATATGGTTATGCTAGATCACTCAAAACTCAAAATGTGTTAAGTTCACACATTATATTTAAAGATATATTTCAATTTTTTTTTTTTTTTTTGAGACAGGGTCTTGCTCTGTGGTCCAGACTGGAGTGCAGTGACACCATCTCTGCTCACTGCAAGCTCCACCTCCCGAGTTCATGCCATTCTCCTGCCTCAGCCTCCCAAGTAGCTGGGACTACAGGTGCCTGCCACCACGCCCAGCTAATTTTTTGTATTTTTAGTAGAGTCGGGGTTTCACCATGTTAGCCAGGATGGTCTCGATCTCCTGACCTCGTGATCTGCCTGCCTCGGCCTCCCAAGTGCTGGGATTACAGGCGTGAGCCACCGCACCCAGCCTAAAGATGTATTTCATATTTCCTGAGAAAATAATGTAAACACTAATCTTCCATTTATAGAATTAATAAAATCAGAAAGATATTTTTAGCACTATCAAAAATTTAACTTGAACATGATTCTTGTACATGGCCTGGTACTACTTTGATTTAAATTTCATTGCAGAGAAGGGAATACATGTAGAAAACTGAAATTTAATAAAACTGTAAATTTTTACAATAAATTATTCCATAATAACTTTTACTTTAGGATTTAAAACTAAGCTTTTTATAAATCAGACAGAATGTGTGCTTAGGTTTATCTTCATACTATCAATTTTATTTATTTTTATTTTGAGCCGGCGTCTCTCGCTCTGTCGCCCATGCTGTAGTGCAGTGGCACGATCTTGGCTCACTGCAGCCTCTGCCTCCTAGATTCAAGCGATTCTGCTGCCTCAGCTGCCCGAGTAGCTAGGATTACAGGTGACCACCACCATGCCTAGCTAACTTTTGTATTTTTAGTAGAGACAGCATTTTGCCATGTTGGCCAGGCTGGTCTCACACCCCTGACCTCAGGTGATCTGCCCACCTCAGCCTCCCAAAGTGCTGGGATTACAGGCATGAGCCACCGAGCCCCACCTGTACTATCAGTTTTAAAGAGGACTTAACCCTGTTAGCAAGATACTAAACAGATCGAATCTTTCTTAACATTTTAGAAACTTATAACTTTAACATAAACATAAACATAACAACATATGGTTGTTAAATAAAAGTCTCACCTTTTATCAAAGAATAGCCTCTACTAATGCAATAATTTGTGAAATCCAGTTAAAATTACATATATAAGGCCGGGTGCGGTGGCTCACGCCTGTAATCCCAGCACTTTGGGAGGCTGAGACGGGTGGATCATGAGGGCAGGAGATCGAGACCATCCTGGCTAACACGATGAAACCCCATCTCTACTAAAAATACAAAAAAAAAAAATTAGCCGGGCGTGGTGGCGGGCGCCTGTAGTCCCAGTTACATGGGAGGCTGAGGCAGAAGAATGGCGTGAACCCGGGAGGCGGAGCTTGCAGTGAGCCCAGATTGCGCCACTGCACTCCAGCCTGGGAGACAGAGCCAGACTCCGTGTCAAAAAAAAAAAAATTACATATCTATTTAGTAAGGAAAATCAATATGTAATCAAATAATTATAATCTTCGTGTGCTACTAAATAGATTGGGTAAAATACAAGAACTAGAAGTAGTGGGGGGGGGGTGAATTTAGGCAAAGGTCAAGGCATTGAGAGTGCATACTCCCTGAACACAGTATTGAAAGATTAATGTAAGAGTTTCAGAACCTCAGACGGGAGGACACAATGAGTAGGAAAAGCATATGCAAAGACATGGAGGCAGGGATGACTCCCTGTGAAAAATGGAAGATTGAACACACAATTAGTATTCTTTTCCCCAAAAAACTCTACTAAAACAATAGAAAACTGCTTTTTTGAAAAGAAAAAAAATTAAAAAGACTAAGAGAAAAGGGTAGCAACAATATTTTAGAAGCTGACAGGCTTCTAAATGAGCAAATGGCAAACTGACTTAGCAGACTTGAGAAAGCTGAATTGTTGGCCAGCAGTGGGGAATAAGTGACCAGACTGATACAGCAAAACTCTCAAAACCCAGGTATAGGCAGCACCAAATGCCTCTGGAAGTGGTTTAAAGGAGAGGGTGAAAATAGGAAGCTGGTCAAAAATCTGCTAAGAAGGCTGGGGAGCAGAGGTTTATGCCCTGTAACCTCAGAACTTAGGGAGGCCAAGGCAGGAGGATTGCTTGAATCCAGGAGTTTGAGATCAGCTTGGGCAACATAGAGAGACCCATCTCTACCCCCAAAAAACCTTTTTAAAAAATTAGCTGGGTGTGACGGTCCATGCCTGAATTCCTAGCTACCTGGGAGGCTGAGGCAGTAGGATCACTTGAACCCAGGAGTTTGAGGCTGCAGTGAGCTATGACTGCACTGCTGCACTCCAGCCTGGGCAACAGGAAAAGATACTGTCTCAAAATTAAAAAATAATAATAAAAAATATATATATATCAGTTAAAACCCAGATCTGCTTCCCTCTCCTTCTAGAAGATAGCCAATTTCCCCACACTCTGGAATTTTGAAAGAAAGCTTGAGGCTCATTTTCTGGAAAGGGTCGCTGGAATATAAGACACCAGGCATAATTGAGGACAAGGATGCCATATTGGAAATAAGATTAATTGAAAGTTTACATACTCAATACAGAGACCCTCCAGTCTTCTACTTAACTCAAAGAACACTGGCAGAAAGGTAGTATCAGGAGAGAGATTGGAAAAATCTTTTCTGTGGAATCTCAGCAGCGTAAGAGAAAGAATCCAAAGAGACTGAAAAGGAAGATTACCTAAGGAAATGGCCCAACCAAGTCACCTTACAGTAAAGATTCAGAATACAAGCTCCATCTGTATAACCAGCCTTCCAAAACATAAAAGGAGAGAGAACATAAAACACATGTGAAACTGTGAGTAGTGCAGTGCTGCTGAAGCAAACACAAATTATTAGAATGCAAAGTCATATGAGGCTAGAGAAGTTTTGGGGTCAGATCATGTACGGCCTTCTACTATATACTAATAGTACCTATAGGTATATATGGCTATATATAATTATAGGTAGCAGATGGTTCAGCGAATAGTGGTGGGTGATGGGTTTGAGAGATTTGAGGCTGGGGGTATGTAAACGATTTAGGAGGTTCAATTTTGAGCTTTTGCACAAAGCTTGTGCTTCCTGTTATGTGTTACTCTGGTGGCAATATCAAGAAATAGTTACATATAATCTGCACCACAGATAAATATTTAGTATTTTAAAACGTAGTTGCATTGAGGTCATGAGGAATGATAACATTATTCAGAGTGAGTGACTAAAGGACAGAACCTAAATGAAGATGGACATTTAAGGAATAGAGGGCAGAAAAATGTGATATGGGGAAGATGACAGAAAAAAAATGGTCAAAGAGGTAAGAGAAAGTAAGAGAGCATATAGTTACCTGAAAACAGAGAGAAGTAGTGACAAAGAACAAAGGTCAATCAAGAAAGGAAATGAAAAATTGCTATTGGATCTTGCAATCACATCACTTGTGACCTATCAGAGAGCTGTTTTTAGTGTCATGCATGTTAGGGCTGAGGATGTATGGCAGTATTCTGAGGAAGAAATAAAAGGTGAAGAACAGGGAGAGCAGGTGTGGAGTACTCCTTGGAGAAGCTTAGATAAGAAAAGGAAGAATGGGGTGAGGATGGAGATGGGGTGGGAGGGAAACAAAGTTGAAGGAAATATCTTATTTTTAAGTTTTTAAGGGAAGAAGGACACAGGTTGCGGGAGGGAAGAAATTAGAATTGAGGCAATAATTTTAAGACTTAAAGCAATTTAAATATGGTCTATGGTCATAGACTAAGGGGAAGAAGGCAATAGAGAGAAAGAGGTTGAAGTTACAGAAAATCAGTTTCTCACTTGCTGTTTAATAAATTTTTAAAAACTTAGTAGTAAGGCTAAACTCCAAAAATATGTTTACTGGCCATGGCATTCTTTTGTGATTTTGATCTTTTCAATTATCAAAGCATTCAGTATAAGATTTCACTATATTTACAACAATGTAGCCTAATATATTAAATGTATTTTTTAAAAATACTAACAGTCAAACTAGTTTATTATGACAAAAATTTCTATGTGCAATATTTAGAGTGTCATGTTACAGAGTAGCCATTCCAGAGGCTATTATGAAAAGAAAAATTTCTTTTTTAACTTACTTTAAATGACTAGAGCTTGAAACCTTATTTTTTTCAGTCTGAATTTGCTGAATTCTGATTGTCTTCAGATTATATAATTACATGGCCAATTTCTTAATAGATTCAATTTGTGCATTTTTTCCAGTTTAAAATAATTTATAATGAGAATGCATTCATATCTAAAATACATTTTGAACCAAAATCTATATTATTAAAGTTATTTTAGATAAGTAACTTAGTAGAATTCTAAGTATATGTAATTTTCATCAAATACTTTTCATAAATCATATCTTTAAATAATACATCTGTTAAAAAAAAAAAAAAAAGAAAAGAGTCCACCCAAGGGTCCAGTGTAAACACACTTATTTACATGGTAAGGCTGTAATGGTTAGATAATTATTTTTGTTGGCACTGGAATGCAATTTCTGTGCCTGCAGAGAGGAAAGTATTACATCTGTGGGCATAATGGTAAGAATATAAGGTTAAAAAGGTAAAAAAGAATCATACGGAGAAAATGTGTCATAAAGGCACAATTTTATATGACGCTCACAAAATGGTTTGGTCACTTCTAGTCAGAACCCCAATAACTTGCCAAAGGTTTTCTCTAGTCACAGATTAGACATATTTTTCTCAAACTTATCTTTTTGTTTCCTAAGGCAGTAATAGTTTAAAATCCATATATGGAAATAAATAGACTCTATATGTGCAGATTATATTTTAGGCCAAATTAGTCATGGTGAAAAACTAGTTATTTAACGCCTCTACTGTGGTGAACTGCTTGGGGGGAATATTCTGCTATGGATCCTCAGGGCTCCTTCATGCACGGCTCTTGACATAGGCTTGGCTCCTGCTTCTGATATCCTGTGCTCCAGACTTTAATTCTGATGTACCCCAGAGCCTGACCTCTAAATTCCTGGCCTTGATTGATAGAAATCCTGACCCTAATTGCTTGTTTTGTTTGATAATTTGAATTTAGCATTCGTTTTCTTAAACTGAACTCTGTTTCCTATTAACTCTGCATGATGATTTGAAATTATTTAATACTGGTCTTTAACTTTGTATGGACATTTACATGAGACCCACAAAATCAGAAGATATACAATATTAAAGGAATTCTATAGTTTTGTTCAACAGTTTACTGGCGGCTGTTTTAGAGAACACTGCAAAATGAATTGACAAGTGACTTAAAAACACTGGTCTACAAAGCATGTATTTGTAGTACCAAAGGCACTTTATCATTACTATACATGGTATCTTCAAGTTAGTATGCAATACTGATACGGTTTGGCTCTGTGTCCCCACCCAAATCTCATCTTGAGTTGTAATCTCCACATGTTGAGGGAGGGACCTGTAGTCCCCATGTGTTGAAGGAGGGAGGTGATTGGATCATGGGTGCGGTTTCACCCATGCTGTTCTTGTGATAGTGAGTTCTCAGGAGACCTAATGGTTTTATAAGTGGTTGGAAGTTCTTCCTTCTCTCATGTTGCCTTGTGAAGAAGGTGCTTGCTTCCCCTTTGCCTTCTACCATGATTGTAAGTTTCCTGAGGCCTCCCCAGCCATAAGAAAGTGTGAGTCAATTAAACCTCTTTCCTTTATATAAATTACCCAGTCTCAGGAAAATTCTCTGTAGCAGTGTGAAAATAGACTAATGCAAATAACATTAAAATCAGGCTGTCTTTCTATAGCTCACAATTCTTAACACCTGGAAATTTCCAGATTATTCCATTTCTGAAATCCTATAAATATCCACTTTTTATAAATACTCAAAAAGAAATTTAATAAAAAAGAATAAAATACAGTTTATATAACTTAAGCAGGTTTTGTCATGAAAGTTGGCACTGAAGGAACAATGTTATTAACATCACAAAGAATTTGGGGAAAAGAAAGATTTGACCAATTACTTTCATGTATCTCAAAAGAAATAAAGACTCAGGATTTTTAAAGTCATTAAATGTATATAGCTGCAATACTAAATATTTAAGCACAGTGAATTTAAAAAATTATTTTATGTATATATTTTTTCTTTTTTCTTTTTCTTTTTTTTTTTTTGAGATGGAGTCTCACTCTATTGCCCAGGCTACACTGCAAAGCATGATCTTGGCTCACTGAAACCTCTGCCTCCCGGGTTTAAGTGATTCTTCTGCCTCAGCCTCCCTAGTAGCTGGGACTACAGGTATGCGCCACCATGCCCTGCTAATTTTTGTATTTTTAGTAGAGACGAGGCTTCACCATATTGGCCAGGCTGGTCTCGAACTCCTGACTTCGTGATCCGCCCACCTTGGCCTCCCAAAGTGCTGGGATTACAGGTGTGAGCCACTGTGTCTGGCCTAAAAATTATTATTTATAAAGTACCTTTCAGTTTATAGGATATTTCTACAAATAATTATTTTGTCTGCAATGTAAACTCCATGAGAGAAACATTATCATCCCCATTTTACATTTAAATTTTCTTTGATCATCTCATTTCCAGTAGCATTCACCTTTATTCCACTTTGGCCGACTTCCTTCTAAATTTCATCTTGGTGCTTGCCATCACTCAGAACCAATCCTTGAAAGTACTACATTAGAATACTTTACTCGTGATCTACAGTCTCCTATCTTCCCAGGTCTCTTATTCAATCATCCTTATTATACCCATGCTTCAACCCTACTGGAATGTCAAGGCCTTTCCCCCATCTAACAGTCTTTTTATCTTCACTTCCTTCTCTATCCAGCTTAGTGTCATGGTCATCACTTTAACCTTAGCTCTTATCCCATTGTCCTTTCTTTGCACAAATACAATAAAATATCTAACATAGATGAATCCAGCTGTTCACTGTGGCCTTGCCTCTTCCTGAACTGTTGAACTCAAGCTGCTCAGCCAGCATCATGATACATTTACGATATTAATTTCAACTAAATCTGCAGTGTCCGCTGACTGAATCCTTTTATGTTTCATAATCCGTTGGCTCTCTAGTTCTCTACAATAGTTCTTTCAGATCTGTTTTTTTTTAAATTTTCCTCAAACTTCCAATCCTGTTATTTCAAAGAAAAATTGGAGACTATTACATATATTTTTTGTTTTCCTCAAACTTCTGATCTATTGTTTCAAAGAAAAAAATAGAAGCTGTTATGTAACTTTCTGCCACAGGTAAGAAATTAAACTCAGAGAAGTTATGTAGATTGGTCAAAGTCCATAGCTAGTAAAGGGCGAAGCAAATCAGTATGACTCTATAGTCCATGCTCTTAACATCTACATGTAAGAGTGTTTCCTACTTTATCCATTTCAGTTTCTGCCCTGCCATTCTTCTAGTTCTTCGAGGCAAAAGCCTAGGCTCCATCCTTGGATCCTTCTTCACCTTCACTATCAACAACTAATTATCTGTCTACTTCTAACTTCATTAGCACTTTCTTAGAGCAAGATGCCATCATCATGGATTTCAGCAATAGCCTTCAACTTCAGTCCTGTTCTCCAATTCAGTCCTGTTCTCTAGACTGAAGACAGTGTAATCTTTCCAAATGCAAACCTACCCGAGCCAACCTACCAACTCCTTAGTTCAACTCTCCCAACTCCTTCATGTTTAATTCTTTAGATCATTTCAGGACCTGAGAAGGGATGTGTGGCTAGAATGGCTGAAGAGAGAAACAGGGGTCAGACCACGCATTTTGACCACATTCAGGATTTTCATCTTTATCCTAAGTACAATGAAAACCCATCATCCTAAGTACAATGAAAATCCATCAAATTATTTTGAGGAAGAAATAATAAGATCAGATTTCTATAGCAAAAAGAAAACTATCTCTGTTCACCACAAAAACCTCAGCACTTAGATCTACATCTGACAAACTGTAGAGATATTATGCAGAAAACATATAAGAAAGGGAAGCAAGAGTAAATGTGTATAGATTATTTAGATGATAGTAATTTACACTAGGGTGATGAGGAGAACTCTACGAAAAACACAGATTTTGATGACAGGAAATGAGAAAGGTTTAGTGACAGACTGTATTTGGCGGGAAAGCTGAAGAGGGAGCTATCAGCAATTCACTGAAAATGAGAACACTGGATGAAGGTCAGGTTTGGTGAGGAAATAAGAGTTTGATTTGGGAGCAGGTTAAGTATGAGATAACTGAGATATCCAACAGGAGTTTTGTTGTTATTGCTGCTGCTGCTGTTGTTGTTGTTTGAGACAGGGCCTCGCTCTGTCACACAGGCTGGAGTGCAGTGGCATGAGCATGGCTTACTGCAGCTTCGACCTCCTGGGCTCAAGGGACCCAATCCTTCCCACCTCAGCCTCCCGAGTAGCTGGGACTACAGGCACACACCATCATGCCAGGCTAATTTTTATATTTTCTTGCAGAGACAGAGTTTTGCCATGTTGCCCAGGATGGTCTCGAACTCCTATGCTCAAGCGATCTGCCTGACTTGGCCTCCCAAAGTGTTGGGATTGCAGGTGCCTAAGAGGAGATTTTAAATAAAGACATGGGTATATAGACCTGGAATACAAAGAAGTCTGGACTGGCAATATAAATTTGCTAACTGAATGTGTGGACTTGGAGTATATACCTAAGAACATAGAGCAGAACACAAAGAAAAGGACCTGGCACCGAGCAGGTCATTTAAAAATGAAGTGTTTTGTCATTTAATAGCTAGACAGGAAAGGATGAACTTGCAGAGGAAAAAGGAAAGGCAAATAGCCAAAGAGGTAAGAAGAAATCAGCAGAATGCCGTGACATGGAAGCCAACAAAAAAGAGTATTTCAAGAAACAAGGTGAGTCAACAATGTGGAATGTGGAATGCTGCTGAAAATTCAAGTAAGATAAACACTGAAAAACAGTTATTGGAATTAGTGAAATGGAAGCCATTTCCAATCTTATTTCAAGTTGCAAAAACTCTTTATGGTATTTCTCCTCAGCACATCTACCTGTGCTTTCCCCCTACCTTCCAATCCCTAAGATTCTCATAATAAGACGTGTATTGGGGGTGGGCTCTGCATGGATCTGGAGAGGATTAAAAAACTAGAACTTAAAGAGGAAAAAATTTGGCAGCTTAGACAAAAGCAGGTAGCCAAGCATCTACAATCAAAGACAAATAGTAAAATGCAGCTCCTGCTGGGGTAAAGCATAAAAATTGTGCCTAAGATAGTCTGAAGAGAGAAGTATATTCACTTTTATTTTTAAACAATGAATAATACGGTCTCATACATTTCCTTCTTTGTTTAGCCATAATCACCAGGGATTTTGTCAGATTTCTTGGAGCTTATTTTCTAGCTAATGGATAATATGGTATATTATAGAGTCAGAGAGTACTTTTCTCAAATATATGCAACTAGATGAGAAATAGTACATGACATCAGCAAGCATACTTCCTGGAATTTGAAAGGTACTCAGCATATATTGATTGAATTTGAATCATTATTAAAATTATGAACTAATTTCTGACATGTTATTGATCCATATGCAGTGAAAATGTTGTTACCTTGAATATCATCATTGAATGTGCAATACTGGTTTCGATACTTGTTCAGGAGACGAAACGCATTCACATTGGCAAAGTCTTCAAACTGAATAAGGCAATTCATGCCGTACCTACAGGACACAAACATTCATATTAGAAGAGGCTAATAAAATGTTATTTAAAAATAAACTTTTAAAATTAGCCCATAGAAATAGGAAAACATATTTCCTTTTAAAGGTTCTGTCTTGCTGTTTAAGTATAAATATGTAATATAATATCTGTTCAACAAATATTTACTACATGCTTACTACAGAAAAGGCATTGTGTTGGCACCGTGAAATAACACAAAATGACCAAAATATGTTCCCTTTCCTTAAGGAATTTAACTTTTAGTATAAACAAAAATTTTTGAAGTAAATAAAAAGTAATATAAAGGAGGTATAAACAAGGAATGATAGGTGTTCCGAGGACAGATATCACTTCTGGCTGTGATCAAAGACAAAGCAACCAATGAACTGAGTTTTAATGAATAGTTATAATTTCAAAAGTAGAGATGTAGGGTTTTATAAGCTGAGGAAAAACAGAAGCAAAATAACTGAGGTGAAAGATAAAAAAGAAAAAGTGTTTAAAAAAATGGTTTAAAAGCCCTGTTTGGCTATAACGTGGTAGTAAATGTAAGGGTGTAGTGAAAGATACAGTCAGATCTTCATTGTGGCCCTTCCATTTCTCCCATCTAGCTTCATCTCTGTATGCAAAGACAGTTATCGAAACAGTGTATTGGCTGTCTCCTTAGACACCCTTGTCCCCTTGTTCTCCATCATTCCGAATCTCCTTTTCTATTAAGATAGCACATAAATCAATGCTATTGAATCTCAGCCAGGATCTCAATAATATCCTGAAATATTTGTTTTCATCTGTTACTGGTCCACAACACAATCTCCAAAGCAGGTGCAATCACAAAATACCTCAGCCCGGGTAATTTATAAACAATAAAAATCTATTGTTCACAGCTCTGGAGGCTGAAAGTCCAAGATTAAGGTGTCAGCAGATTCCGTGTCTGGTGAGGGTCTTTTCCCCATGGATAGTGCCTTTTTGTTACATCTTTGCATGGGAGAAGGGGTAAACATGCTTTCTTCAGTCTCTTTTATAACGGCACTGATAAAACATTCATGAAGGATGGGGCCTCATGGCTTAATCACTTCTCAAAAGGCCCCATCTCTTAATACTTTCACAATGGCAACTACATTTCAACATACACAACTTAACATGTAATAGTAATGATTAGACCACAGCAGCAGCTTTCACAAACCTTCTTTTATTCTCCTGTTCTCCCAAGTCTCTTACCAGTCACTACGTCACTAAGATCAATGCTAGAGAGAATAATAATAACCTTCTCAGTTTCCCCCTACATTAAAATATTTTGTACTTTTATTTCTATTTTCTTCCTCAACTTGTGAGAAGGATTTTTGCTTCCTTGTTTTGAATCTCCCTATGGACCTTACTGAATCAACTGCACCTCTCTATACTAACAACTCCAATTTCTCCTTTACCACTGGTCCTTTCCTGTCCCCAAGCATTTTCAGGACTACCTGATTTTAAAACCACCTCCCTTGACTACGACAAAATCAAAGCTATAGTTACTTATGCTTCTTCCCCCTGATGTCAAACGTCTCATAACAGAGAATGTTAAACCTTGCACTCATTTCTCACTTCTTGTCAACATTCTAATTCAAGGACAGTCTCAAACCACTACCCCCTGATATCACAAGGCAGGTGAGTTTTCTCTCTTTTCCTTCTGATACAATAAAAAAAAAAACTCTGTAAGTCTGTTATTTCCCTTCAATTATGTTAATTTATATATAATTATATATTTATCCTGGGTAGACTATCTTTCTAAATTACTATAAAAGTCATAGGTGAAAGCTGGTATTAACTTTTTATTTATTTATTTTTATTACTAGTGTAGCCTAGCATCTTTATCTGTCTACTCGTCATTTGTAATTCTTTCTGTAAGATTATATGTTCATTTGTTCATTTTTCTATTGTTTTTTTTTTTCATTTTTATTACTTTATTATGCCCATAAAAGTCTAGAGTCACCAGCTTCTTTTATCCATCTTTGGTGCTGGTATAAAAACACATTTCTTATTTTAGGTTATGTCTTTAAGCAGCATCACTTTCTTTGATTTTCCTTTTCTAATTAAACTGCTATCTTTGAAATTTTTAATTATTATGGATACATAATAGTTGTACATATCTGTTGGGTACATACGACGTTTTGATACATGCATCAATATGTAATGATAAAATCAGGTGTATTTCAAAATAGCTGGAAGAGAAGATTCAGAATGTTCCCAACATAAAGAAATGATAAATGTTTGAAGGAGATCCTAAATCCCCTCATTTTTCTATTGCTATAGTTGTTTTCTTTGTTATTTCATAAGAATAGTACCTTCTGTTACCTATGTTGCAAATAGTTTTTCTAATGTAGTACACTGTACCATTAATTATTTAGACAGTGTTCCTAATTGTTTTCACAAATAAATTTTAAATTTTTATGTGGTTAGATCTTTCAATCCTTTTATTTATGGTTTCTCCTTCGATGAAATGCTTACAACAGTCTCCTCTACATATATTTATTTAACTATTAATGAAAAATTTCTTCTAATTATATTATAGATTTAGAAAATAGTTAACCTCTAAATCTGGTATACTTTTACTGTTAGGCCATAGATTTTAAAAAAGCAAGCTATACCAAAATTTCTGTTTCCTATATAATCACCCAACTATGCCAGCACCATTTATTTAACAGTCCATCCTTCTCCTCATCACCTATATTTAGATACTATATTCTGATACATACTAGGGTCTGTTTCTGTGCTTTCTTATTTTATTCTACTACTGCTGATGACAACAAATACGTTTTCCTTTATAAGATATTACACATGCACACTTACTCTTCACAACCACTCTATGAAGTAAATACTATTATTATTCTCATCTAATAGATGAGGACACAGGCACACAGGTATACCACATCGGTACTGCTCAGTAATATAGTCTAACAGTAATGATTATCTTACTAATCTATAAAGAAAAGAATACCTCCCTGCTTTAATTCCTACAGCTTTATAGTAATTTTAATATTTAGTACTGTTAACCATCTTTTATCCTTCTTTTTAAGTATTTACTTGGCTGTCATACTGGTTTACAAGCTGTCATACTGGTTTACAAGTATTTACTTGGCTGTCATACTAGTTTATTACAGAGCATAGGCTCTGGAGTCAGAGCTCCTGGGATCAATCTAGTCCTCCTTACATACTGTGCATCCTTAACTGTTCTGTGCCTCTGATTTCCTATCAGAAAAATGAGAATAGTAACAGCCTATTACCATAAGGTTGTTAGCAGGATTAAATGAAGTGATAAACGTTAAGTGCTCAATGCAATGACTGGCACATAAGTACTCTATAGCCATTTAAAAATCTACAGATTTTTAAAAATTATTTAATAGTAACAATAGAAGCCACAGGCAGGTAAATAATATACTCAAAGGGCTAAGAGAAAATAACTGTCATCCTAGACAAAGCTATTCTTCAACAGTAAGGTTTATGCAGCCAGCAAACATGTGAAAAAAAAGCTCATCATCACTGGTCATTAGAGAAATGTAAATCAAAACCACAATGAGATACCATCTCACGCCTGTTAGAATGGTGATCATTAAAAAGTCAGGAAACAACAAGACGCTGCAAAGGATGTGGAGAAATAGGAACGCTTTCACACTGTTAGTGGGAGTGTAAATTAGTTCAACCATTGTGGAAGACAGTGTGACGATTCCTCAAGGATTTAGAATCAGAAATCCCATTTGACCCAGCAATCCCACTACTGGGTATATAACCAAAGGATTATAAACCATTCTACTATAAAGACACATGCACATGTATGTTTATTCTAGGACTATTCACAATAGCAAAGACTTGGAACCAACCCAAATGCCCATCAATGATAGACTGGATAAAGAAAATGTGGCACATATACACCATGGAATACTATGCAGCCATAAAAAGGATGAGTTCATACCCTTTGCCAGGACATGGATGAAGCTGGAAACCATCATTCTCAGCAAACTATTACAAGAAGAGAAAACCAAACACAGCATGTTCTCATTCATAAGTAGGAGTTAACAATGAGAACACATGGACACAGGGAGGGGAACATCACACACCAGGACCTGTTTGGGGGTGGGGGGTAGGGGGGGATAAGATTAGGAGAAACACCTAATGTAGAAGATGGGTTTATGGGTGCAGCAAACCACCGTGGCACATGTATACCTATGTAACAAACCTACACATTTGGCACATGCACCCCAGAACTTAAAGTATAATAATAAAAATAAATTAAAAATAAATAAAATTAAGACATCTTTAGATAAATAAAAATCAAAATACTTTTACTAAAGAAACTTCTAAAAGGCATATTTCAGAAAGAACAAAAATAATACCAGTTTAAAAGGTCTATGTATAATAAAATGGTAAAATGTTGGGAAATACAAGCAATTTTTATCCATATAAAATAGTAATAAAAATAAGTCTACTTCTAGCATGACACAGTGAAGAGGTTGGCAAATTCATTCCCCAAACAGCAACAATATTGCAAGACAAAATATTTAAAACAACCATTTCAGTGCTCTGTAAATCACTAAAGACAAAAAGAAGCAACAATTTAAAAGTAAAATGGGATAGTGGGGTCAATTCTTGAAGGGAACATAAACTTTTTCTACTCCTTTTATGTATGATGCCATTCATCCTCCAAGGAAACACTTTAGCTAGCTGTATTACTAATTATAAAAATGTTACTAGAAACTGGTAAAACCATTTCTATGGTTACAAATTACATTTTTATAACCTAGCAGAGAAGCAAACTTCGTCATAGCAACTAAGTACCCCAAACACAAATATCAGTCAATAATCATGAGGTGCTTGTAATGGCTCCTCCTACTTCTCTGGTTTCCAAGCAGGCCTTTAGAAAGTAAAGACTGTGAGCCTTTGGAGAGTGCTGTATGGTTTGCTCCTAATGTATCACATACCGATGGTCTAGAAACATTGGATGAGCTGTCATTATGTTCAGAAGGAGCAGAACCCTGTGGTCTCAGTATGTGAGGAGGAATCAGAGCCTTCTCAATTCTATTCCCGGATCTACTACTTACTTGGTTCTGCGGTTTTGCGCTTGTTACAATTTCTCTGTGGTTACAATGAAATCCTACAATATGGTTTGCCTTCAATGTTTAGGACACAATGTGGTCAGGCTATAAATTTATAATGTTTCTTAAGTGAAATCTGGGAATAGGCATAGGTAGTAAAATGGTGTACGGGATACCTTATCATTTACAAAAGTTTATTTTAGAAGTATCCCTTAGAAACTATATATCAGTTTTAGTTTCATGACTTTTCTCTACCTGGTAGTTAACTCTGATTTGACTCCTAAAGATTTAGAGACAGGCATTCTGAATTCATTTTGTGATACAAACATCTTGCATCATATAATAAAAGAAAGCCACGTAAGGGATAGTTAGTTCCAATTTGAACCCACTTTGTCACTATAAAATTATAAGTAGTGGAACACTGAAAAGTTAGCCAATTCAATTCTACATAACTATGAAAAGAACCTACTATTTTATGATCAAAATACCACATAAAATACTAGGTGCAAATAGTTTTAAAAGTTAACAGAAATAGCACCCATAAAATTAACATGTAGAAACTGCAGAGATTTTGCTCTTGTGGCATTGTTAAATCTGACAAATACCTTATTACAGTGACTAATCACTATATCTAGCACTGTGTGTCAGGCACTAGGCTTCATACTTTACATGGATTATCTCAATTCTGTCAGCAACCCAGTGAAGAAGGCAGCGTTATTATCCATTTAACAGATAAAGAAATGAACTCAGTAAGATTAAAAGCCATGGATGAGTTCATACTGCTAATAGGTGGTAAGGTCTGGACTGAACCACAGGGCCCGCTGCTATATATACTGAGCACCAACAGAGTTATCAAGTCAATGAAATGAATAGCATATTTACATCTGAAAAGATTGCACTGATAAAATAAGGGTGTTATAATTTTATCACAAAACTATTAATAGCAAAACAGCATTTGTATGCATTCAACATACCAGGTCCTTTTATTATGGGAAATATATGAACAGATATTGGTGAGAACATGAATCTTTCTTTGATTATAAATGATCAAGAATTTGCTGTAACCAGGTTAACCAAGTATGCTTTAATTTTTCCTGAGATATAGTAAAATGTTTTATAGGATTTACTACATATGGAACATTCAAGATCTAGTGCACTTTAGCTCTGATGAGTACCTTAGGGATAGCTTATTCCAAATTACTCATTTTTGATAATGTATTGAAGCTTGAGAGTGCTCAATGAATTAAGCAGCAAATAAGAAACATGGATCTTGCCCTGGAAATGCTCACTGGGAAAGAGTCTCATTGCGAAGACAAAAGGATGCAAATAAATAACTTAAAGGAGGTTCAGATTAAAAACAAAAGCAGTGGCACACTGATCACTAAAGCACTGAGGGAAAACAACATGAATTAGGTGAGGCTTAAGATGGGGCCTTGGTAGAACTCAAATAAGGAAAAGAGTGGAGTAAAGAATCAATCATAGAATAGAGGTCTCAAAATCTGTACTGGGGAGATGACAAACATTAGCTTCAAGGACTTTAGAAGATCAGTATTGGTTGCTGAATTTCAGATTATGAATGGTCTTGAATGCTAGAATAAGTAATCTGAAGTTGACACAAGTTATCTCTGGCCAAGAACCATTGGAATTCAATTCTTCCTTGCAGGTAACAATAAAGAAGATGGATGTGTTAACTTCTTTCATAGCAATATGGCTTTTGTTCCTACTACTTTACTTCTGTATTATTTTGTAACATTTAGACAGTCCTTTCATTTTTCTTACCCTTCCTTTTATTATATTTTACTGTTACTTCTTATTCTTTGTGACAGCAGAAATGATAAAGATTCAGCCATAATCATTCATTCTTTTCCCCCATATAGTCATCCCCTCAAGTTTCTTGTATTCTTAAGGATATGACAATCATGTTTTACACAAATGACTTCTAAATTTATATCTCTGGTGCTGACCTTTCAAAGAAATAACTCTGTTTCCAAAATGATACCAAGGACTTGAAGAAACGTTACACTATGAATCTTTTTTCTTTTAGAATGAGAGATAAATAATTAAAACGGTATTTCCAACCATTTTTATTTAGCATTTTTTTTCTGTAAAAGTATCTATAGTATCAAAAATCACACAACATTTATAGCAAGGACAAAAAAAAAAGAATCACAAGCAAAATGGAATCATTGTGTTTAGGTGTTTTCTGCTTTTCAAAAAAAAAATAGCAAACCTAAGAGATTCTGAGTTCCTTAAATTCAACAAACTTCGAAGCTCCGTTTATAACTAAAGTTGCTATTTAGTATATTTTACTGAAAAGAATTTTTAAAATCCTCCTTGTCTCCAAAATTTGTAAAACCTTTTCCCTTGTGACTTTATTATTTTGTTGTTGTTGTTTTTAAACTTTTATTTTAGGTTCAGGGGTACATGTGCAAGGTAGTTTTATAGGTAAATTCATGTCATGGGGGTTTGTTGTACAGATTATTTTATCACCCAGAAGCTAAGCCTAGTACACAATAGTTACTGTTTCTGCTCCTCTTCCTCCTCTGATCCTCCAGCCTCTGGGGTGGAGATGAGAACACATGGACACTAGGCCCCAGTGTCTGTTGTGCCCCTCTTTGTGTTCAAGTGCTCTCATCATTTTAGCTCCCACCTATAAGCGAGAACATATAGTACTTGGTTTTCTGTTCCTGCATTAGTTTGCTAGGGATAATGGCCTCCAGCTCCATCCATGTTCCTGCAAAGGATGTGATCTCATTCTATTTTATGGTTGCATAGCATTCCATGGTGTATAAGTACCACATTTTCTTTATCCAGTGTATCATTGATGGGCATTTAGGTTGATTCCATGTCTTTGCTATTGTGAATAGCGCTCCAATAAGCCAAAAAATGTGTGCATGTATCTTTGTGGTAAAATGATTTATGTTCTTTGGGGTATATACCCACTAATGGGATTGCTGGGTCAAATGGTACTTCTGCTTTTATTTCTTTGAGGAATCTCCATAGTGCTTCCATAATGGCTGAACTAATTTATACTCCTACCAGCTGTGTATAAGCATTTCCTTTGCTTCACACCATTGCCAGGATCTGTTATTTTTTGACTTTTTAATAATAGCCATTCTGACTGGTGTGACATGGTAACTCGTTATGGTTTGGATTTGCATTTCTCTAATGATCAGTGATATTGAGCTTTTTTTCATATGCTTATTGGCCGTATGTATGTTCTTTTGAAAAGCGTCTCTTCATGTCCTTTGCCTACTTTTTAATGGGGTTGTTTTTTTCTTGTAGATTTGTTTAAGTTCCTCAAGATTCTGGATATTAGACCTTTGTGAAATGCATAGTTTGCAAATATTGTCTCCCATTCTGTAGGTTCTTTGTTTACTCTGTTGAGATATATATATTTTTTTGCTGTGAAAAAGCTCTTTAGTTTAATTAAATCCCATTTGTACATTTTGCTTTTGTTGTGATTGCTTTTGGCATCTTTGTCATGAACTCTTTGCCTGTTCCCATGTTCAGAGAGCCATTTCTCAGGAAAGCAAGGTGGTAAAGGGAACATCCAGCGAGGAAGTGAGGAGGTAAAGGAGCCTGTTGTTAAAGTGTGGGTTTCCAGGTAAACAGTACAAAGATCTGAGAAGAAGAGTGTTGGGAGTCTGGTTTAGGGAAGATAAAGCACAAAACATGAAGTATGAAGAAGCACAGGCTTGGTGTGGTGGCTCACACCTGTAATCCCAGCACTTTGGGAGGCCGAGGCAGATGGATCACCTGAGGTCAGGAGTTTGAGACCAGCCTGGCCACCCTGATGAAACCCCGTCTCTACTAAAAATACAAAAATTAGCTAGGTGTGGTGGTGGGCGCCTGTAATACCAGCTATTCGGGAGGCTGAGGCAGGAGAATCATGCGAACCCAGGAGGCGGAGGTTGCAGTGAGCTGAGAAGGCACCACTGCACTTCAGCCTAGGCAACAGAGTGAGAATCCATCGCAAAAAAAAAAAAAAAAAAAAAAAAAAAAAAAAAAAACAGCATGAAATATGTGAGGCATACATGAAAAGAGACAAATGACATGTTATTTTTACATTTTAATAGGCAACCGAGTATAACAATAATGTGAAGCAAGACTTTCTAATTACGTGCACAGGCCATCTGATGGACTGCAGAGGTGGAGCATGGGGAGATGAATATGCGAAAGAGGGAACATCATGGCCTCTGAGCTGAAGGCAGCGTGGGTACAGGCTCAAATCCTCAGAGAAGTTTTGGCTCTAAAGGACTTATCTGTGCTTCAACATACCACTGTATTCTTATCTTCTATTTCCAGTTTGTACCATTCGTTATGCCTAAAATGCCTTCATATAAGGGATGCAGAAATTTAGAAAATGCTTTTATAAACTCCATCTGCAAACTTACAATAGAGAATTAAAGGTCTCCTCAGATGCATGTTCCAGTAAATACCTCATCTCCAACCTCAATCATGTCATTTACTTCTGTAGTTTGAATCACTAAATCTGTGTCTTTTTCTCCATTTAGTCTGAATCAAACTGTTTATTTCTAAAAGCCAGCAACTTCTACAAAACACTAAGGGTCACATATTCAGCAGAAAAGAGAATTGTACATTATTTTACTGAAGAATATTACAGTCATAAAATTTTAGATCTAGAAATGTCCTCAGAGACCATTTAGCAATAACTAATGATCAGGAAGGTTAAAAAACACCCAAGGTTCCAAAAAAATATATGCTAGTGAGTATTGCTATCTAAGAGAAGAATCCAGAAGAAGTAAGTCCAATAGCCTCTTATGGTAGAGTAGACTTTTTTTGTAATGTAAGATACCTTCTATCTTATTTCATACTGTAAGAATACAAAATATTTTCAGATAAGTTTATCAGAATTTATTACCGGCACATCTCATTTTATTGTGCTTTGCTTTACTGCACTTTGAAGATACTGCAATTTTTTTACAAATTGAAGATTTGTGGCAACCCTTGTCGAGCAACTCTATTGGGACCATATTTTTCCAACAGAATGTGCTCACTTTGTGTCTCTGTCACATTTTGGTAATGCTCATAATATTTCAAACTTTTGCATTATTATTATATGTGTTATGTTGATCTGTGATCAATGATCTTTCATGTTACCACTGTAATTGCATACAAGATGGCAAACTTAATCAATAAATGTTGTATATGTTCTGACTGCTCCACTGACTGGCCATACCCATGACTCTCTGCTTCTCCCCAAACCTCCCTATTCCCTGAGACACAACACTATTGAAATTAGGCCAAGTAACACCCCACAATAACCTTTAAGTGTTCAAGTCAAAGGAAGAGTCACACATCTCTTTAAATCAAAAGCTTGAAATGGCTAAGTTTAGTGAGAAAAGAATATTGAAAGCTGAGACAGGACAAAAGTTAGACCTGTTGTACCAGGCAGTTAGCCAAGTTGTGGACGCAAAGGAAAAATTCTTGAAGTAAACTAAAAGTGCTACACTATTGACCAGATAAATGATAAGAAAGCAAAAAAAAAGTCTTTTTTGCTGATAGGGAGGAAGTTTGAGTGATCTGGATAGATTAAACCAGTCACAACATCTCCTTAAGCCAAAGCCTAATCCATAGCAAGGCCCTAATTCTCTTCAGTTCTATAAAGGCTGGGAAAGGTAAGGAAACTGCAGAAGAAAAATTTGATGCTAGCAGAGTCTGATCTGTGAAGTTTAAGGAAAAAAGTTGTCTCTAATAACATAACATAACATAACACAACATAACATAACATGCAAGGTGAAGCAGAAAGTACTGATGTAGAGGCAGCAGCAAGTTATCGAGAAGATCTACCTAAGCTCATAAATCAAGCTGGTTACATTAAAGAGCAGATTAAAAATGGAGACAAAATAGCCTTCTGTAGAAAGAGAATGCCATCTAGGGCTTTCATAGCTAGAGAGGAGATGTCAACGCCTGGCTTCAAAGCTTCAAAGAATAGGACCCTTGTTAAGGTCTAATGCAGCTGGTGACGTTAATCTGAAGCCAATACTCATTTACCATTTTGAAAAACATAGATCCCTTAAGAATTATGCTAAATAGACTCTGTCTGTGCTCTATGAATGACACAACACAGCCTGAGTGATAACATATCTCTTTACAGCATGGTTTACTGAATATCTTAAGTCCACTACCGAGACCTACTGCTCAGAAAAATAAGATTCCTTTCAAATTATTGCTGCTTATTGACAATGCACCTAGCCAGCTGAAGAGCTCTGATGGAGATGTACAAGAACAATGTTTTCATGCCTGCAAACACAACATCTATTCTGCAGCCCATGCATAGAGAGGCAATTTAAACTTTCAAGTCTTATTATATAGAAAATGCACTTCCTAAAGCTATTGCTACCCTAGACCATAATTCCTCTTATGAATTTGGGCAAAGTAAATTGAAAACCTCTGGAAAGGGTTCACCATTCTAGACGTCACTAAGAACATTTGTGATTCATGGAAGGAGGTCAAAACATCAACATTAACGGGAGTTTGCAAGAAGCTAATTCCAATTCTCATGGATGACTCTGAGGGATTCAAGACTTTAGCAGAGGAAGTCACTGCAGATGTGGTGGAAATAACAAGTAGTACTAGAATTAGAAGTGGAGCCTGAAGATGGGACTGAATTGCTGCAATCTCATGATAAAACCTGAATGACTGAAGAATTGTTTCTTATGGATGAGCAAAGAAAGTGTTTTTTTGAGATGAAATTTACTTCTGGTGAAGATGCTATGAATAGTGTTGAAACGACAATAATTTAGAATATTTAGATTTGGAATATCACATAAACTCAGTTGATAAAGGAACAACCTGGTTTGAAAGGATTGACTCCAATATTGAAAGAAGTTCTACTGTGCATATAATGCCGTCAAACAGCATTGTATGCTACAGAGAAATCTCTCATGAAAGGAAGAGTCAACTGATGTTGCAAATTCCATTATTGTCCTATTTTCAGAAATTACCACACTCACCCAACTTTCAGTAACCACCATTCTAATCAATCAGCAGCTGTCAACATCAAGGCAAGACCCTCCACCAGCAAAAAGATTATGACTCTCTGAAGGCTCAGATGATCATTCACATTTAATAGCAATAAAGTTATTTCTTAATTAGGGTATACAAATTTTTAAACATAATGCTATTGCATACTTAATATGCTACAGTATAGTGTAAACACAAGTTTCTTTTCTTTTTTTTTTTTTTTTTTTTTTGAGACAGGGTCTCACTCCATCATCCAGGCTGGAGTGCAGCGGCATGATCACAACTCACCACAGCCTCAACATCCCAGGGTCAAGTAATCTTCCCACCACAGCCTCCCTAGTGGCTGGGACCACAGGAGTGTGCCGCCGTGCCTGGCTAATTTTTCTTTTAATGTTTTGTAGAGACAAGGGCTCACTACATTGCCCAGGTTGATCTCAAACTCCTCAGCTCAAACTATTCATCCGCCTCGGCCTCCCAAAGTGCTGGGATTACAGGCATGAGTCACCGGGCCTGGCCTTAAACATAACTTTTATATTCACTGAGAAGCCAAAAAATTCATGTGACTTGCTTTACTGTAATATTTGTTTTATTGTGGTTGTCTGGAACCAAAGCTGCAATATCTTTGGGGTATGCCTGTATTCAAATGAATATGAATGTTATTTACCTTTCCGTGCACACTTTTAGACTATATATTTATGCAATGATGCTGCAACTGCTCAACTACTTTCAACTACAAGGTGAATTTAAAATCAATTTTATTGTTTGATAGTTATGTCTTGTAGGTAATTTTCTATCCTTTTTCTTTACTGGCAATAACAGATTTGAACAAGTATTTTGTGAACTATTATTGAATAAGAATACTAATTGGATCAATATTCTCATTCTGATTATTCTCAAAAGTTAATATCCACCTGAAAGGATTTTTCCTGAAATGTCACCATTATGATACTTAAAAAAATTGCTTGTAGGTTCTATACATAATCTTCAAAGAGGCATTCCAAAAGTATTATGAACATTAGCAGTTATCATTGTACAGCATTCCAGAGTACTACTTAGAAAAAGATAACAATCATTCAGGTCTGTGTTTTTAAAAAAACAAACAATTTTGTAGTGAAATCTCAAAATCAAAATAAAAATTAAAAAAGGAATGTGCATGTATAACTGCTTAAAATAAAAACTTTGAAAGCCAATATCCATTCTTAGACCACAGAGTAATGGAAATCCATGCACATTATTCAAGAATAATCAGAATGGCACATTTAGAAATAGCTGAAAGCACAAATCCAATGTAAAGTACAAATCTAGCTTCTCTGACACAATCACCTGGAATAATGTCAAAGTCTGAATACTAACCATCTTCCATAATTAGCACTCACCTATCAGTAACATGTGCTGAGTTATGTCTATTTATAATTCCAAATTAATAGTGTTTCTTATGGCAATATTATTGTCTAATACTAATAAAATGCCAAAATATTATGTTCCCTGTTTTATAAATAAGCTCTTTTCCTCTCATATACTGAGGACGTCATGAAGTAAGCCGTCATACATCCAGTGGTATTGAATATATTTAAGCCCAAACTGTTTTAGAATTGTTCCCATTGGTACCAGTTGGGTACAATTACCTGCATGCCAACCTCTGCAACCCACCCTTAAAGTAGTGCAATAATTAGTGGATGTATTCTGACATACTACTAAAATTAGAATTCTACTGGCAGAGTCTCTGCTTAATTCCTAACAATTTTTAGGGACAAAACATGATGCCATCTATATAGTCCTAATAATCATTTGGACTTCTTTTCACATTAAACCATTTATGAATGACTCTCGAACATTTTTGAATTAACAAGTATGTTTATATTTCAGCCTAATTTTTCAAGAATGCAACTTCGTCTCTGCCAAATTGACAAATTTCCATAATCTGATTAACAAAGCTATATTGTAGGTAGTTTATCATGTAGGAAGGGTAATTTTGTTAGTTTACTGAGTTTACTAACATACATAGGGATGTATGGAAGCTCAACAATTTATCATTTTTAAACTAATGATTTTATTCCGGTATCACTGAGAAACATAAACCAACACAAGAAATTTCTGTGCCTAAAACAATACTTACTAAAAGGAACCCAATAATCCAGCAGATGATTACAAACAAATTGAGCCTTTTGGGTTAACATCTCAAGTCTCTCCACTCTCCCCTCTAAGAATTCCTTGTGCAATTCTAAATCAATAAAAAGAACTGGAAAAAGGATACTCAACAGAGATCAAATAAGGCCACTAATGATTACTAACAAAATATTCAGGTTTTGAAAAAGCCTGACCCTGTCAGTAACTTGATCAGTCAAAGTGAGGAAATAAAAATCTGATAATTTTGCTCTCAGTGCAGTCCAGTCAGAGAACAGTTTTAGCCTCTCTGATGAAAAATGTCTAAATAAAACTATGTCTCTTAATGAGGCATACATGACAAGATGTATAAACTTTGCATTTTTCAGATAGGAGCATTTTGGTCCAACTATTTTCCAGAGATGTGCAAGAAACATAAGTAACTTCTGAAACAGATAATTATGGTTCATGTTTGCAAATGCGTTAGAATTCCATTCTCACTTCTGAAACTAATAGACTAATAAGGTCAAAAGAAATACTGAATAAATCTCTCATATATTGTTTTCTTTTAATATTTAAACACAGATATTACATATATGTGATATCCATTGAAAAATATTAGCAGAACAAGAACACAGATAGATGACATTTGATCGTCTTTTATTAAAAGCCAATAGGTCCAACATTCTCCTCACTCAGACAGCCTAAGTGACCAATTCAAGTGTCACATTCTTTTTTTCATACTCCATTAGAGTTTATACTGAATAATGAAAACTGAACAAAAGTGGTATGTTCTATAAAGAAAATACATCTGCTTTTACATTCTGTATGCTCTAAATTGCCACTTTTCATTCTTTTTCTTTTTGGAGTTGTTAGCTAAACTGCAGAACAGATCAGGTCCCAGATTTCTTGTTAAATGATCTACTCATCTCTTTTCTGCCTAAGGCCTTCTCAAAAATAAGAAAATTGATATTTATATGGGACAAATCCTATGACGAAAATGCTTGGGAAATCTAAATATTAATAATAAAATCTATGAAGTTGCCTAGATAAACAATAAGGTACTATAGTAGTTTTATTTAAGGGTAAGACTTTTTCTGTGCCATGCTTTCTTTTAAATTAATTTAAATGATGTATTATTTACATAAAATAAAAGTACCCCTATTAAGTATACAATTAGGTAAGTTCTGATAAATGTATCTTATGTCTCACCTTTACAAAGGTAAGGTATAGAATATTCACATCCCCAAAAGTTCTCTTGTGGCCCACCTCAGTCAATCCCCAGTCCAGCAAGGGCCCCAGAAAGTCACTGATCTGCTTTCTAGTGTTGGAGATTAAACTTTTTGGAGAAAGAGTCTCACTTTGTCACCCAGGTTGGAGTGCAGTGGTGCAATCTCCGCTCACTGCAGTCTCCACCTCCTGGGCTCAAGCGATCCTCCAGCCTTAGCCCCATAAGTAGCTGGGACCACAGGCGTGCACCACCATGCCTAGTTATTACTATTATTATTGTATTTTTAGTAGAGATGGGGTTTCACCATGTTGCCCAGGCTGGTTCTTGAACTCCTGAGCTCAAGCAATCTGCCAGCCTCAGCCTCCCAAAGTGCTGGGGTTATAGGCTTGAGCCACTGTAGCCGGCTCACACTTTTGAGAGGTTAAATTAATACAAGCCCTTGGAACAAACTCTGGCACATAATAAGGATTCACTAAACATTAGTTATTGTTTGCCCAGTGGGATTTTGTTGTTTATCACAAGAGCTGCTAGTAAGCTTGGTGGTGCATGAAACCATAAATGAGTAAACAATGACCCAGGAATATTTACTGGTCCTTTCCTTAGATATCTGTGTATATTTAAGTAAGTGTTACTATAGCATGTGGGGAAAGGTAATATGATCCCAAATGAAATACTCAGTGCTAATAAACAGTTCCAGTCTAATTACCTTTCAGTTGATTCATTTATATTCTAAATCTTGTTCCTCTATCATTTGTGTTGTTTTTTTCTATAATAAACTGTATATGCAAGTATATAATACATATACAACACATATATAATAAAGTGTATATACAAGTAACATTAAGGAATATTAATTGTGACATTTCAGAAATATTCTTGGGAGGCTTTGATTATATGCCTTTTCTATCACAAAGTACACCATATTCAGATGTCATAATATACAAATCTTGAGACTGTTCTGTTAGTTTACTTTAGGGGAGGTATTACAAAGTAGTCAAACAATAACATAAAACGTTACTAAGACAATGCACAAGTCAAAATACAGCCAGTTTTCTAAACTGGCTAATTGGCTTTCCCTCCTGAAATGCATTTTTTCAGGTATACCCAACTGTTCCCCCTTTTTACATCAATAATTTTATAAAATTTGAAATAATTACAGGCCTAAAAGAATCTATCTATAAAAAGAGATTGGGATAGAAGTTCAGTAACTAACGCATTCTGGTTGTGCTCTTGTCCTTGGAGACTAGGTTAATGAGAATTTGGAAGAGCATTAAGTCTTCCAAAATGACCCAAACAGATTTATTACAATGAGATTCTAGTGCCTATCTTCAGTTTTTAAACTAGGAGGCTGGCCAAATGTAAACTTCTGGAATATGTAGGTGTTTATAAAAATAAAAGTCTTCATTAACTTTTAAAAATATCTTTGTCTCATTCCAAAATTCTATATTACTCTGTAGCAAGAAAAATAACCTCTGTATTGTTCCAAAACTTCTTGTGAAATATAGACCCAGAGGTCTGGATTTACAGGTCTCTGTAATGCTTTTTTACAAATATATCATATATCTCATTCTTTAATCCATCTAATGGGAAAAAACATAGTACATCAAAAAATGGTTCTGGGGCAAGGGGTGGGGTGACCTGTACTCATGTAAGTAAAATGAATGATATTACCATACTTCAGTTGATTTGCATAATAAATTCCTATTTGATTTTTCTAAGACATATACATTTAAAAACATATTTCTTATCAGACCATATCTTCTTTTTACATTCTATATGTTCTAAATTGCCACTCTTCATTCCTTTTCTTTTTGAAGTTGTTAGCTAAACTGCAGAACAAATCAGGTCCCAGATTTCTTGTTAAATGACCTACTCTACTTAAAAATCTCTTTTCTCCCTAAAGCCTTCTCAAAAAAATTTTTTTTGATATTTCTATAGGACAAATCCTATTTAATTATTATACTTTCCTCTGGCAAAAGTGATCACCGTATCCTATAGTGATTAGAAACACCCAAGAAACTGGGTTTCTCAGAACTGCACACTACTGCATGCAGTAGCTGCATGCTAATGGAGGGCATTAACTGGGATTTTGCAAAAATAGCAATCCTGACTAACTGATTTTGGAAACACTTGGCAAAGCACAACAAAGGAGTTTCTTTACTCAGCATTCAAGTTATCTAAACCCTAACATGCTTCTATAAACTAATAATCTCTGAGAAGAGGATGCATAATATGTGGACTTTCTCATTCTTATTTTACTAGAAAATACCTTTTCACACTCCAAAAGAGTGGAAAAGATTACCGAAAAGACTCTACACATGCTATTCTTAAAACAGAGTAAGAAAAGTTCTAAGTTGTTCAACAGTTTATAATAAAAAGGAAATGATTCATGACTGTTCCACACTAATAAATAACATAAGAACGTCATTTTAGGAGGGGAAAATTTAAACAAACAATATGAATTTATAATCAAAACAAAAAAAAATTACTTAATTTCAAATGAAGTAAAGTTGTGTCTAGGCGAAGGAGTTAAAAAAAAAAATCTAACTAGAAAACCCACACTACAATGTCAGGAAAGCTGCTTTTACTTTCCGGTAATATAAAATGAAAAGATCTCAAGATGAATGGGCCCATAATTTGAGACTATTCCTACCTCAGGATTACTTGTTGATACAGCACTAACTCTTTCCAAAGATAGGATTATTAAGTAATAAGTAACTTCACAAAGCTCCAGAAAATTTGAAAGGGATACAAATTTAAAAACAAAGTAAGTTAAATGACAATTTACAGACATGAATAGTCTGAAAACAATTTTCTCTTTTCCTGGAGTGGCTCTATCAGGTCATAAGTGAAAAGAACTGTGTGGCAGTTTAATGGAAAAGAGGAGAATGTGGCTACAACTGAGTCACATGGAGGCTGCAATTGGTTTTTTGAAATTTGGCAATGTTGAATAATAAGCATATGTGAAATAAAGAGGTCCCCATTGCTCTTTCTTATATGAACCTATATTAGTCATTGATATGATTAGTCTTTCTCATATCAACTACATCAGTCGTTAGTCACATATTAGTCATTGCGTTTTTCTGTAAGCTGATAACAGTAACATATTGTGGGTTCTGTGGTATCCAGAAAAAAAGGTTGAAGTTTTTATTTTCAAACCCCCAGTTAAGAAGAAACTTGGCAATAAAGGAGAATACAGATTCAGAGCAATCCTGGTGGCAAATCAAAATATTAAGTATGGGACATTCCAAATTCTCCACATACCAAGGAATGTAAAGACATAGGAAGTTATAACTTCAAGTAAAAATATTCAAATTCATAATAAAAATGTTAAGACAGTAAGGGCAACATTTTATTTTTTATTACTTTTTGAAAAAATTGTGGGTACATAGTAGGTGTAGGTATTTACGGGGTACATGAGATATTTTGATACAGGCATGCAATGCATAATAATCACATCATGGAAGATGAGGTATCCATTCCCTCAAGCATTTATCCTTTGTGTTACAAACAATCCAATTACACTCTCTTAGTTACTTAAAACTGCACAATTTTGCATTTCAAATTTTCATGCACAAAATGCACAGGTGACTACAGTCACCCTGTTTTGCTGTCAAATACTACTCAGTCTATTTTTTTTGTGCTCATTTTAAAACATGGCCATCATTAAACCAACTTACCTGATATATTAAAGGATCCTAAAGATATGACTATGAAATATCCTTAACAGGGCTACCAAATGAACGAATCTAGAAAATTTTACTGTAAATAGACATAGAAAAGTCTAAACACTGTCATCAAATCCTAACAGAGAAGAATTTTTTTTTCTGAAATATAATGTGCTATCTTGAATTTCCATATTGGTATGTATTAAGTTTTTAAAGGCACCAATTTCAAGTGTTACAGAAGATAATTTGTGTGTAACATACTTTAATTCTATCTAAAAACAACATTCCAGGCCTTAAAATTGAGGTATGTAATATTTTTAAAAACCATATGAAAGAGAAGAAGTTGAAACAAAGGATACCCAGGTTAAAGTTGGGGAGACTTACATATTATGCTTGCAAATATTCCCATGGTTCTATACTTCAGGAAAGCTGTGCTTTTTTCTTTTAGGGGTGATTGGAAAGGCAATGCAGTAAGCTACTTACTCCCTAAGTCCAAGGATTAGATTCAAACAACTAAATGCAAAATAAAGCTTCCTCTAAAACTGAGGACATACATATCATGTTCACAGAATTAGTCTCTCTTTATAGATTTAGTAGTTGTATATGCAGATAATATTTATATGTGTATATATTTATACTAATATTTACATGAGTATTTATAGAATTAATCTTTACATGTAAACTAATTCTCTAAAAGCAACTAATAGCTCCTTAGAATATAGGCAAAAGGGCCGGGCGTGGTCGCTCACGCCTGTAATCCCAGCACTTTGGGAAGCTGAGGCAGGTGGATCACCAGAGGTCAGGAGTTCAAGACCAGCCTGGTCAATATGGTGAAACTCCATCTCTACTAAAAATATAAAAAATTAGCCGGGCATGGTGGTGGGCACCTGTAATCCCAGCTACTTGGGAGGCTGAGGCAGTATAATTGCTTGAACCCAGGAGACAGAGGTTGCAGTGAGCCAATGTGGTGCCACTGTACTCCAGCCTGGGCGACAGAGCGAGACTCCGTCTCAAAAAAAAAAAAAAAAGAGTATAGGCAAAAGACACCATATAAAACTGTAATATTACTTTCTAAAATGAGAATTTGAGAATTTCAAATTATCCCTTTTAAGAAGACATAAAATAAGAAGGTTTTAATATGACTATGAGCAAATCTTGTGTAAAACAATAAATATAAACAATTGACTAAAAATATACAGGAATGCTGTTTTTTCTAGGTTGACTTCATAAGAACTTTGGTTTAAAAACTGCTCTCCAAGTTCTTTTAAAACTTGTTTTTTAAAAAACTTTTAAACAAAGTTTTAAAAAGCTTTTAAAAGGTTCTAAAACAATCAACCACCTAACTCAACACTTACGTTCCAACAAAAATCCTAAACTTAAGTCTTATTCCATGAACTAAAGCAACATTCCATGATTAAAAATAAAGTTTTCTTCTACGATGAAGTATTTTTTACATATAAAAAATAGGTTGATTTTCCTTTAAACTCCTGAAATATAATTATACTAACAGATTCAGATGATTGATTTTACAGTGACAAATCAGGTAAAATCATTACCATTTTAGAAAGAAGATTTTGTGTCAGCTGACAAGAATCTACTTCATGTTATGTGTTATGAAACGAATGTTATATGACACCATCTCTGCTGCTTCAGTTAAGTCTTATTCTGCCAAGTCTTTGTAACTATACTCACCAGTGCTCCACTGACCTTTTCAGTTATTTGGTTAAGTGCCTTTTAACCCCTTCACGTGAAAGTATCCTACTTTTATAGTGTAAAAGTGAGTTTTCAGTGGAAACTGTTAAATGCTTATCTTGCTTGATTCCCTATGTTTGGCCCTATTAATCCCTTCTTTTTTCAAACTCGTATCCCTGACCTTCACTGCTACCTTTCCAAAATCTGGCTCCTTTCCTCTGATGTGCTAATACTCAAATATTGTCACCTAATGCTCTGCTAACAATGAAATATGGAGAATAATAATATGAAACTATTTTATGCTTGCTACCTGATTTTTTAAATTTCCATTCTGATTTCTCTTACCATATTGATAAGTGTTCATGCCCACGGTTAAATTAAAAAGAATAAATGGAACATGTATCTTGGGCCATGATAATAGAGAAAAAGAACATGTTTGATAAAAATACTGCCTGAAGTTAAGCAGTGGATAGATGAAAAAAAGGAAGCACAGGAGCTTATAAAAATGCTCCATCTCTTCAACTCTAGGGAACATTAAAAAAAAATTGAAGGATTTGATCTTTCGATAGTAATTTCTCTTTATGTAAACACATAAATAGTATATTATAGATGAACCTATAATAGTTAATTTAGCAGAAATTTACTAAAAAACTTTTTTTTCAAAGGATTCATAAAAGGTTGTTTCAGTTCTATTTAGTGTCCATTACTTTTGTTGAATATAAGTGAGAATCTTTGTAGTTTAATTCCAGGATAGAAGGCCATTTAAACAACCACTAAGCATCAACATAAAATACATCTAGAAGTGTTTATTTCAGAGTATAAGACATATATTGGGACTTAAAACCAACAAGTAAGCAATTGATTTACATTTTGAAATCTGATATGGAAAATATACCAAACCAGAAGTGCTTGCTGCTATTTACAAATCACTACATAAGTAAGAGATGCACATTACGATCAGTGACGAATTACGTCACTTCTTTTCAGAGCCTATTACTGATTGTTCATCATATGTCTGCTAGTCGGCTCATGCACAGACAGCAAAGTATGTAATTGTGTTGTCTCCAAGTAATAAACTCCCAGCGATATTTTACAAAAATATTTAATCAAAAGAGAAAATTTCCAAAAATGCCCCAGGAAAGTACAACGAAGAAATGAAAAGTGACACTGGAAGTGAAATTAGATGTGACTAGAAGATTTTAAAATAGTAACAGCAAAGTTAAGATAGGACAAAAACTGGCCGGGCTCAGTGTCTCATGCCTGTAATCCCAGAACTTTGGAAGGCCGAGGTGGGCGGATCACAAGAAGTAAGGAGTTCGAGACCAGCCTGGACAACACGGTGAAACCCAGTCTCTACTAAAAATACAAAAATTAGCCGGATGTGGTGCCAGGAGCCGGTAATCCCAGCTACACGGGCTGAGGCAAGAGAATCGCTGGAACCTGGGAGTTGGAGGTTGCAGTGAGCCTAGATAGTGAGTGCTACTGCACTCCAGCCTGGGGGGACAGAGTGAGACTCCATCTCAAACAAACAAACAAACAATAAAAAAAAACCTACCACTACATGAAGCTATAGTATAAACCATATTGAAAAGTCCAGTGAATATTTTGAAAATTAGGTACAATAGTTTTGACTTTTTTTTGTTTTTTGTTTTTGACGGAGTCTTGGTCTGTCGCCCAGGCTGGAGTACAGTGGCACGATCTTGGCTCACTGCAAGCTCCGCCTCCCGGGTTCACGCCATTCTCCTAGCTTCAGCCTCAGGAGTAGATGGGACTGCAAGCGCCCGCCACCACGCCCGGCTAATTTTGTTGTACTTTTAGTAGAGACGAGGTTTCACCGTGTTAGCCAGGATGGTGGCGATCTCCTGACCTCGTAATCCGCCCGCCTCGGCCTCCCAAAGTGCTGGGATTACAGGTGTGAGCCACAGCGCCCCGGCGGACATTTTTTTAGTTTAATCTGCGCAACATACAGAAAGTCACTTAGGGTTGAAAGGAAGCACTGACTTTTTTGCATTGAAGACTGTATAATAAAACAAATTCACGATGCAGTTGGCTAGCATTTAGGTCCAGGCACCAACTCTGAATACAGTAATTGAAAACAGTAATTACAAGAAGACTGAAGATGAATCTCTAACCTCCAGTAAAGGCTGATTTCTTTGTTTCAAAAGTCAGCATGAATTGATAATGTTAAGCTATCTGGTGAACTGCTGGTGCAAATAAAGATTCTGCTGTGAAATTCATACCCAGGAGAACTTTATAAACTCAGGAAAGTAGTTGTGATGCAAAGCATGACAATGTCCCAGGAGCAGTGATGCCAGCGAAGACCTTCACATTAAAAGACCTCTCAGATATTCCATGACATTAAAAATGCACACATCAAAAGTGGACAGCTTATCCACATTTGGAAAGGAGTATGATAATTTGCCAAGGCATAAAAAACCTCTTGCTCCATACAATGAAAACAAGTCAAGAAGGGTTCAAACTACTCTTGAAAAGTTTTTACAAAGAAATAAAACTTTAATTCTGAATGTTTCTGATGTTCACAATTACAATATACTAAAAAAAAAATTAGTTTTACTATTTTTTCATTTCCCAATATAACCAACATTAAGAGAGCTTTTAATGTTTTGACAAAAAAATTTAAAGGTCATAGAACAATTTTAATTTTTCTTATTGGTTATTAAGATAACCTAATAATCACAGTTTCAGGTTCCCTGGTCATTTAGAATTATCACTGATTTACTTACAAAAAGTTCTGTCACTGATAACAAATTGCTATAAGAAAGAGACTAGTAACTTATATGCTACACTGCAGTTCTGTAGCTCTGCAATAAACTGTTAAGTGGTTAAGATTTTAAAACTGAATTTTAGCATACTGTCTTAAGACAGCCAGCCATCTGTATTAAAGTAAACTGCATCCCACCTCAAAGAAATATTTAACAATTGATGAATGTGTAAGATGGCATTTCTTTAGAAGAAAAAACAGCAATAAACATTCTGTCTTTTTTTTTTTTTTTGAGACGGAGTCTCGCTCTGTCTCCCAGGGTGGAGTGCAGTGGCGCAATCTCGGCTCACTGCAAGCTCCGCCTCCCGGGTTCACGCCATTCTCCTGCCTCAGCCTCCCGAGTAGCTGGGACTACAGGCGCCCGCCACCGCACCCAGCTAATTTTTTGTATTTTTAGTAGAGACAGGGTTTCACCGTGTTGGTCAGGATGGTCTCGATCTCCTGACCTCGTGATCCGCCCATCTTGGCCTTCCAAAGTGCTGGGATTACAGGCGTGAGCCACCGCGCCCAGCCAAACATTCTCTTAAATAAACTTTTAATATATTTTGTGAACCAAACAAAACAAGCCTGGGTACTTACATATCCATTATGTGTCTTTTATAAAGAGAATATTTACATTCTTATATTTACTGCCTGTATGTTGTGTAATGCTGACCCCTTAACTACACAACTTCTTTTATAACATGAAACTCAATGGCTTTTGAATCTGGGTATAAATTCCCCAGCAGGCCTAGCCTCAGCACCCCCAGTTTAATCAGAATGAACCAGTAATTTTACATGAGCAGAAAACACAACTGAAAACCAATGTCCACTAGAAGTATTTTGGCTCTGTGTCATGGAGAGCCACAGGCCAAGGAAGATGAGAGACTCAGGGTTATGGCAGAATAGTTAGAATACCGTTTTGTTTAAGGTAACACAACATGGGGAACGGATTCCTATAGTACACTCTAACCTATAGCTTAAATTATCAAACTAAAACTAAGAACAAAAATAAGACTTGGGGCCAGGTGTGGTGGCTCACGCCTGTAATCCCAGCACTTTGGCAGGCTGAGGCGGGCAGAGCACTTGAGGTCAGGAGCTCGAGACCAGCCTGGCCAACATGGTGAAACCCCATTACTACTAAAAATACAAAAATTAGCCTGGCGTGGTGGCACATGGCTGTAATCCCAGCTACATGGGAGGCTGAGGCAGGAGAATCGCTTGAACCCGGGAGGTGGAGGTTGCAGAGAGCTGAGATCGCACCATTGAACTCCAGCTTGGGCAATAGTGAGACTGTATCTCCAAAAAAAAAAAAAAAAAAAAAAGAAAGAAAGAAAGAAAGAGCAAGATTTGGAATTCAACTCAGTGTGCCACAAAGCTTGCTTATCTTCTTGGACCTCCTGCCATTTGAACCCTAGAATTCTGAATCTAGGCTCAGAGATTCCGGTTCTTACATGTAAAAAGCTTGGAAACTGTTACTCCCATCTCACAAGAAAAATGCTGAACAAACTACAAGTTAACAACTCAATCCATCATGATGCATTAGGTTGCCCCCAAAACTAGAAAGACAGGCAAATACAGAGAATCACGGCTTTGAGCAGAAGCCCAGAAGCAGAACCCTGCAGCAAGAGCCAGTATCAGTAGCAAAGCTTTAAACTGTAATTAATGAATTGCTGGAGACTCAGTGTATACTAACTTACAAATTAAAAACTACTAGGAGGTCCAGTCTTATGGGGGCCTCCACACTTTCATAAGTTTTGTCTCCAGGAGCTTCATTAGGTTTTGACTGAAGATTTGAGGAAAAGCCCCCCTTGTGCTTCCAGCAAGTGGGGAGAGAATGGTAACCATTTTAAAAATTTGACTGTTTACATTTATTTTATTTTTAGAGAGGCGGTCTTGCTCTGTCACCCAGGCTAGAGTACAGGGGCACAGTCATAGCTCACTGTAACCTAGAACTCCTGGGCTCAAGTGATCCTCCTGCCTCAGCCTCTCAACTAACTGTGATTATGGTTGCTTGCCACCATGCCTGGTGCCTGGCTAGAGTCTTTTTTTTTTTTTAATTTCTTGTAGATATGAGGGTCCTCCTACATTGCCCAGGCTGGTCTTGAACTCCTGGGCTCAAGCAATCCTCCCACCTCAGCCTCCAAAAGCACGAGAATTACAGGCAGGAGCCACTGTGCCCAGCCTAGTAATCATTTTTTTTAAAATGCAGGAGCATTCTGTTCTTCTTAATAGGACCTATCCTGGAGAGAAATTATTTTGCCAGATCCTAACTTAATGGGGTTCACCAAAGCCTATCTAAACTGGGGGAGGGGAAATATCCAACTACAGTCCTCCCTGGGCTTTCAAATGGAGGAAAGGAAATACTCAAAACTCAGGGTCACTAAAAAACTGACAGCCAATCATAGGACTATAGTAAACATCCCCTTCCCACACACCCTATCACTGCCCCAACAGGGCTCCGGTAGAATAAGAGCAGATTACAGTAAAACAAATTCTAGCCTCAAAGTCTATTTCAGAAGACTCTGGAAAAATCCAAAGACGAGAGGTTAGATAGAAACAACGACACTGAAGAAATTTTAGCCTCTAATACTACAGCTACAGCAAACATTAAACACAGCTTAACTCCTAGCCAGATAAACAAAAACCAGCACATTAAAGATATATCTCCCTTAAGTTCCTTTTACCCCACATATCATGTCCAATTGTCAACAAAATTACAAGGCATCCTAAAAGGCAAGAAATATGGTCTGAAAACACAAAGCAAGCATCAGAATGAGATTCAGATATGGTGGAAATTTTGGAATAAACAGACTGGGAATTTGAAATAACTATGATTAATATGCTAAGTGATCTAAGCAGAGCAATAGAAACTCTAAGAATCAAAAGGTAATGATAGAAATCAAAGTAACAGTACCAGAAATAAAGACTGCCTTTGATGGGCTCATCAGTAGACCAGACACCACAAGGAAAGCATTTGTGTGCTCAAAGAAATGTCAACAGAAACTTCCAAAATTGAAATGCAAAGAGAAAAAAAGAGAGAGAGAGAGAGAAAAGTAACAGAATAGCCAAGAATTGTGTGACAGTTACAAAAGTTGTAAAATAATCACAATGCGAATACCAGAAAGAGAAGAAAGAAGTAAGTATTTGAAGTAATAATGGCTGAGAATTTTACAAAATTAATGACAGAAACCAAGGCACAGATCCAGGAAGCTCAAAGAACATCATGCTGTATAAATACCAAAGTATCTATACATAGGCATATCAGAGTTAAAGTGTAGAAAATTAAAGAGAAGAAGAAAATCTTGAAAGAAGTTTGAAGAAAACTCTCCACAGGAAGAAGAATAAGGATTACATGAAACTTCTCCTCAGAAACCAAACAAGCAAGAAGACTGTGGGGTTAAATATTTCAAGTTGTGAAAAGAAACCCCAACAACCTACAATTCTGCATCATGTAATACACTGATATACTGTAGGAGAAATAGAGACTTTCTCAGACAAAAAATGAAGACATTTCTTGTCAATAGACCTGCCTTGCAAGTAATATTAAAAGATTAAAAAGAAAATTATATAAGTCAGGAATTACGTAGGATATTATATCCACATAAAGAAAGGAAGAGCATTAGAGAAGAAATAAATTAAGGTAAAACAAAATATTTTTCTTTTTCTCAACTGACCTAACAAATAACCATATTTTTTCAAAAATATAACAGCAACAATATGTGCCATAATTATAGTTTATGGACAAGTGAAACAAATGAAAGCAATGTTACAACCGTCAGCAGGGAAGAACTGGAAATACTCGGTTATATGGTATCTGCAGTATTCACGAAGCACCATAGTATTATCTAAAAGTAGACTTGGATTTGTTATAAATGTATAATATAAACTCTGGGGCAACCACTAAACATTTTTTAAAAACAAGTATACAATTGATAGGCTAACACCAGAGAGAAAATGAACCTCGGGTTAGTATTTGTTTCTCCTTAAATGAATTAACTTCTTACTTGAAATATCTGCTAAACTTCTCTTTTGGAGCTACATATATTTCACATTGTGTCTCCACTAACTGCTCTTTTTGCTGTCCATGTTTTGGCAGATGGTAAATAAAAAAAAATGCTGTCCATAAAATTAAAAGAATTGTTCCAACAACTACAGTAGCTAAACAGGTGGAAATGTGTCAGAATTTTATAGCCTTTGCCTCACCATGAACATATAATTAGGTATTAGTTGATATAACATAGCTGTGCAGGTGAGTCTGAATATATTCATAATAATATATTTGTATCTGCAGTGCCTAGAACAAAAGCTGCCATATGGCAAATACTCAATATTTGTTGAAGGAATAAATTAATTGACATTAAAAGGGAGAATATTTAATCCCTGTTGAGGACTAATAAAATCATTTTTATTATTGTCAACTTGCTTTAACAACCATCTCACAAATAAAATGAAGTCTACTATATTGTTCTGCAGTTCTGTATCTAACTTTACAAAAATATTGAAGAGCATGCTAAGAAAAGATCATATATCTAGCACATTAAAGGTGTTTAGGATAGCTATCCAAGTCTTTGAACATAAACTATTCCCTTGTGAAAAAATACTTCAAAGCTTTTCAAATATATATGCACATTTAGGAAGACTTATGCCATGGTAAAATTTTATGGATGTTTAATATAACTTTTCAAAACATCATGGGTCTATAGTGAATGAAAATGAATAAAGTGAGCAAAAATATGCCTCAAATCTTAATTTCATGTGGCTTGGCACTTAAAAAAGAACAATTACTACTAAATCATTCTTTCTACAAAAGCCAGAAGAGATAAGTGAGACATCATCTCTGATAACTCATCCAACAACATTACTTATTAGGTACTCTTTCTATATCCTCTTACATTATCTAAACTAATTTTTACTTCAGGGCTTATTGACAAGACAATCCTAAACCAAAAGAACAAAGCTGGAGGCATCATGCTACCTGACTTCAAACTATACTACAAGGCTACAGTAACCAAAACAGCATGGTACTGGTACCAAAACAAAGATATAGACCAACGGAACAGAACAGAGCCCTCAGAAATAATACCACACATCTACAACCATCTGATCTTTGAAAAACCTGATAGAAGAAATGGGGAAAGGATTCTCTATTTAATAAATGGTGCTGGGAAAACTGGCTAGCCATATGTAGAAAGCTGAAACTGGATCCCTTCCTTACACCTTATACAAAAATTAATTCAAGATGGATTAGAGACTTAAATGTTAGAACTAAAAGCATAAAAACCCTAGCAGAAAACCTAGGCAATACAATTTAGGACATATGTATGGGCAAGGGCTTCATGTCTAAAACACCAAAAGCAATGGCAACAAAAGCCAAAATTAACAAATGGAATCTAATTAAAGAGCTTCTGCACAGCAAAAGAAACTACCATCACAGTGAACAGGCAACCTACAGAATGGAAGAAAATTTTTGCAATCTACTCATCTGACAAAGGGCTAATATCCAGAACCTACAAAGAACTCAAACAAATTTAAAAGAAAAAATCAAACAACCCCATCAAAAAGTGGGTGAAGGATATGAACAGACACTTCTCAAAAGAAGACATTTATGCAGCCAACAGACACATGAAAAAATGCTCATCATCACTGGCCATCAGAGAAATGCAAATCAAAACCACAATGTGATACCATCTCACACCAGTTAGAATGATGATCATTAAAAAGTCAGGAAACAACAGGTGCTGGAGAGGATGTGGAGAAACAGGAACACTTTTACACTGTTGGTGGGACTGGAGACTAGTTCAACAATTGTGGAAGACAGTGTGGCGATTCCTCAAGGAGCTACAACTAGAAATACCATTTGACCCAGCCATCCCATTACTGGGTATATACCCAAAGGATTATAAATCATGCTGCTATAAAGACACATGCACACGTATGTTTATTGCAGCACTATTCACAATAGCAAAGACTTGGAACCAACCCAAATGTCCATCAGTGACAGACTGGATTAAGAACATGTGGCACATATACACCATGGAATACTATGCAGTCATAAAAAAGGATGAGTTTATGTCCTTTTTGGGACATGGATGCAGCTGGAAACCATCATTCTCAGCAAAGTATCCCTAGGACAGAAAACCAAACACTGCATGTTCTCACTCACAGGTGGGAACTGAACAATGAGAACACTTGGATACATGGTGGGGAATATCACACACCGGGGCCTGTCATGGGGTGGAAGGAGGGGGGAGGGATAGCATTAGGAGATACAACTAATGTAAATGACGAATTAATGGGTGCAGCACACCAACATGGCACATGTATACATATGTAACAAACCTGCATGCTGTGCACATGTACCCTAGAACTTAAAGTATAATAATAATAATAAAAAGAAAATGTCAAAACAAGGTTGGAAATCAACCCAAACTTCTGGCCAGGCATGGTGGCTCGCGCCTGTAATCCCAGCACTTTGGGAGGCAAATGTGGGCAGATCACTAGAGGTCGGGAGTTCAAGACCAGCCTGGCTAAGATGGTAAAACCCCGTCTCTACTAAAAATACAACAATTAGCCAAGTGTGGCAGTGGGAGCCTGTAATTCCAGCTACTCAGGAGGCTGAGGCATGAGAATCACGTGAATCTGGGAAGCAGAAGTTGCAATGAGCCAACGTTGTGCCACTGCACTCCAGCCTAGGTGACAGAGTAAGACTCTGTCTAAAAAAATAAAAAAATAAATAGAGAGAGAGAGAGAGAAAGAGAAAAGAGAGAAAAAATAGAAAACTAAACACCAAATTTTCTCAGTCAGCACAAAGAAACTTATAAGAAAATCCAGAAAATGAAGGAAGAGATAATACAACTTAAAAAAAAAAAAAAAACAAAACAAAACAATCAGAGCTTCTGGAATTGAAAACCTCACTTAAGGAATTTCTAAATATAATTGAAAGTTTCATCAATAGCCTAGGCCCTATAGAACAAGGAATTTCAGAACTTGATGACTAGTCTTTTGAACTAATCAAGGCAGACAAATAAAGAAAAAAGATAAATGTAAAACTTAAAACCATAAAAACCCTAGAAGAAAACCTAGGCAATACCATTCAGGACACAGGCATGGGCAAATAATTCATGACTAAAGCACCAAAAGCAATTGCAATGAAAGCAAAATTGACAAATGGGATCTAATTAAACTGAAGGGCTTCTGCACAGCAAAAGAAACTATTATCACAGTGAACAGGCAACCTACAGAATAGGAGAAAATTTTGCAATCTATCCATCTGACAAAGGGCTATATCCAGAATCTACAAAGAACTTAAACAAATTTACAAGGAAAAAACAAACAATTCCATCAAAAAGTGGGCAAAGGATATGAACAGACACTTCTCAAAAGAAGACATTTATGTGGCCAACAAACATGAAAAAAGCTCATCATCACTGGTCATTAGAGAAATGCAAATCAAAACCACAATACCATCTCACTCCAGTTAGAATGGCGATCATTAAAAAGTCAGGAAACAGCAGATGTTGGAGAGGATGTGGAGAAATAGGAACACTTTATACTGTTGGTGGGAGTATAAATTAGTTCAACTATTGTGGAAGACAGTGTGGCGATTCCTCAAGGATCTAGAACCAGAAATACCATTTGATCCAGCAATCCCATTACTGGGTATATATCCAAAAGACTATAAATCATTCTACTCTAAAGACACATGTACATGTATGTTTGCTGCAGCACTATTCACAATAGCAAAGACACGCAACCAACCCAAATGTCCGTCAATGACAGACTGAATAAAGAAAATGTGGCACATATACAACATGGATTACTATGCAGTCATAAAAAAATGATGAGTTCATGTCCTTTGCAGGGGCATGGATGAAGCTGGAAACCATCTTTCTCAGAAAACTAACACAGGAACAGAAAACCCAAACACTGCATTTTCTCACTCATAAGTGGGAATTGAACAATGAGACCACATGGACACAGGGAGGGGAACATCCCACACCAGGACCTCTCAGTGGGTAGGGGGAAAAGAGAGGGAGAACATTAGGACAAATACCTAATGCATCCAGGACTTAAAATCTAGATGATGGGTTGATAGGTGCAGCAAACCACCATGGCACATGTATACCTATGTAACAAACCTGCATGTTCTGCACATGTATCCCAGAACTTGAAGTAAAAAACAAAAACAAAAAAACAAACAAAAAATCCCCAAACATTAAGAAAATCTTAAAGAAATATGTGATTATATAAAGCAACCAAATCTAGGAATTATTGGCATTCCTGAGAGAAAAGGAGAAAAAGTAAACAACGTGAAAAATAGATTTGAGGGAATAATTCAAGAAAATTTCCCTAATCTTGCCACATCAAAATTTGGAAAGATCTCAAATTAACAATCTAACATCATGCCTAGAGGAACTAGAGAAACAAGAACAAACTAACCCTAAAGCTAGTAGAAGAAAATAAATAACTAAAATCAGAGCAAAAGTGAATGAAATTGAGACCCAAAATTCCATACAAAAAATCAATGACATCAAAAGTTGTTTTTTTGAAAGAGGGAACGAGATCAATAGACTGCTAGCTGGATTAACAAGGAAAAAGCAAGAAGAACCAAATAAGCACAATCAAAAACAACAAAGGTGACATTGCAACCAATTCCACAGAAACACAGAAGATTCTCAGAGACTATTATGAACACTTCTATGCAAATGGATTCATTCCCAGAAACACACAACCTCCCAAGATTGAATCAGGAAAAAGTTGCAACCCTAATAAGACCATATTAACTTCCAAAATTGAATTAGCAATAAAAACCCTACCAACCAAAAAAATCCCCCCCAAACCCAGAGCAAATGGATTCACAGTCAAATTCTACCAGATGTACAAAGAAAAGCTGGTCCATATTCTACTGAAATTATTCCAAAAAAATCAAGGAGCAGGCAATCCTCCTTAACTCATTCTATGAAGCCAGCATCATCCTTCTACCAAAACCTGGCAAAGACACAACAATAAAAGAAAACTACAGACCAGTATCACTGATAAGCACATATGCAAAAATGCTCAACAAAATACTAGCAAACCAAATCCAGCAGCACATAAAAAGTTAATACATCATGATCAAGGAGGATTTATTCTTGGAATACATAAACAGATTTAAAAACAAAAACCATATGATCATCTCAATAGGTGCAGAAAAAACTTTCAATAAAATCCAACATCCCTTCATTATAAAAAACCTCAACAAACTAGGCATAGAATGAACACACCTAAAAATAATAAGAGCCATCTAAGACAAACTTACAGCCAATATCATATTAAACTGGCAAAAGCTGAAAGCATTCTCCTTAAAAACAGGAACAAGACAATGATGCTCACTCTCACCACTCCTATCCAACATAGTACTGCAAGTCCTAGCCAGATCAACCAGGCAATAGAAAGAAATAAAAGGTATCCAAACAGGAAAAGAAGAAGTAAATAATCTCTCTGCATAGTACTCCATGGTATATATTTATCTCATTTAAAAATCCAATCATCTGTTGATGGACACTTAGATTGATTCTATGATTTTTCCATTGTGAATAGCACTGCGATAAACATATGAGTGCAGGTATCTTTTTGATATGATTATCTGTTTTCCTGTTTTGTCTTTTCTTAACATTAGACTGAAAATAAGTGAATGGGGGTATAATATATTATAAAACTGATTAATACAACAACCTTAACCAGGAGAGTATAATATATATTTAACAGTTATTGAAAATGTATGTGTATTAGGAACTATTCAAAACAAAATGGATTGGTTTTTCTCTCTTTTGTTCTTTTGCCTGCATCAAAAAGCATAAAAGCTTTAATTCTACTAGACTGTCAGATAAATCTTAATGTAAACTACTTTGAAACCAGAGATAAAGTGAATACATTTAACAAATTATAGTGAGTGCTTTCTTGCAATCAGACTCTGGGGATATTGCAGTAAACAAAATAGACAAAAAAAAAAAAAAAATCCCTACCTTTATAGAGTTTTTATTGTACTTGTTGAAGACAGATAATAAATAAGAATAAGTAAACTATATACCATGTTATAAGGTGATATGTGCTGTAAAGAAGGAAGAAGGAGAAAGCCACTGTGAGATATGCAAATGTTGAAGGGAAGTCTTCACTGAGAAGGTGACAAGTTAGTAAAGACTTGCAGAAGAGGAGAGAGGGATAAAGAAAGGCATGGAGACACCTAGAAGAGTTTTCAGGTTCAAGAGAACAGCAAAAGCAAAGACCCTGAGGTGGGAGTGCACCTGAAGTGTACAAGAAATAGCAGGATTTGGAATGTCGTTGAATGAATCTTCTATTGAATTCACATAAATTTCCCATTTGTTTGAATTTCAAATACGATAAAAGATTATCAAACTGTTTTGTCTTTTTTAGGGAAGTTATGTTTAGGAAAAGAGGAGAATGCATAATTTTCAACTGAATAACTGAGTTTTCCATAGTTGTTTTTTACAGTTGTTTGGGTACAGCTTATCTTCATGTTTAAAATTCAGCCAAAAGCATACAGTCATTGTCATTTCTATTTTCACCCATTCAGAATGTACTAGAGATGCCATCCTGTTTGCACTTGACATATCTGAATTAGATTTCTTTAAATAAGACAGGAGTGTCGTGTACTGATTAAAAGTATGGGCTCTGGAGCCAGAGAGTCTGGATTTCAGTCTCAGACTGCCACTTTCTGATTGGAGCTATACTAAGTTACTCTGTGCCTCTGTTTTCTTACCCTGAAAAATTAAGATAAATAATTGTAAGTATCTCCTAGTTGTTTTGAGAACAAAAATAATTTAAAGCATTTAGAACTGGGCGTGGTACATAACTAACAAATGTACTAGCTGTGACTCTTGTTATTAACACTGATGGAAGAGACCAGGTGGGTGTTTTGATGTGTCATAGTCAAAATGAGAAAAAAAATGCTTCCTTCACTTTTCTATTTTTCTCTCTTGATGTCAATAGTTAAAATCATTCTTCAATTCCTGAAGATTCAATCCATGCTAATATTTGAATACATATCAATTATTTATTCTTACACTTAAAAAGATATTTTTAAATATTAAGAAACAATGAATTCAAATTAAGTTACCTTCTCATAATATCTAAATTAGAAGAAGATATCCTTTTTAATACCTAATATTTATGAGTAGTCAGCAGTATATAAAAGGCATACTTGAAAGCAATTCTTTTGCATTTATAACATTTAAGAGAAAAACACAAACAAGTGATAAACACAGGAGCAGGCTGGCTATTTCAAGGAAAATTAGTCGTTACAAAGCATAAAATATTCCTGAAGAATGTATATTTATATTAAAATTTTCCTTGTAGCCTCACAGTGCTCTATGACTATAAATAGCCCTTATGAACTATATCAGATCATTTTGAGTTACAGTGCAAGTACCCTTTCAGTAAAAACAGCTTAAAAAGAAAGCATCAAATTGCTTTGGAAAGTAGATGTTATGTATTCAATCATATTATTATTAAGCACTTACTATAGGCACTAGTCCAAGCACTTTATATGAACTGTAAAAATAATAAAACAGGTTAGTATATAACACTGAATATTTCAACAATCCTTTAGAAACTGTTTTTATGAAAATTTTCATCAGTGAATACTAAAAACATTTTTATTATGGTAAAAAATATGTAACACTAATCTTATCATAATCTTTTTTTATAATTATACTTTAAGTTCTGGGTTACATGTGCAGAACGTACAGTTTTGTTACATAGGAATACACATGCCATGGTGGTTTGCTGTGCCCATCAACCTGTCACCTACATTAGGTATTTCTCCAAATGTTCTCCCTCCCCTAGTCCCATACCTGCCACAGGCCCCGGTGTGTGATGTTCCCCTCCCTGTGTCCGTGTACTCCCATTGTTTGGCTCCCACTTATGAGTGAGAACATGTGGTGTTTGGTTTTCTGATCTTGTGATAGTTTGCTGAGAATGATGGTTTCCAGCTTCATTCATGTCCCTGCAAAGGACATGAACTCATCCTATTTTTATGGCTGCATAGTATTCCAGAGCATATATGTGCCACATTTTCTTAATCCAGTGTATCATTGATGGACATTTCGGTTGGTTCCAAGTCTTTGCCATTATGAATAGTGCAGCAATAAACATACATGTGCATGTGTCTTTATCGTAGAATGATGTATAATCCTTTGGGTATATGCCCAGTAATGGGATTGCTGGGTCAAATGGTATTTCTAGTTCTGGATCCTTGAGGAATCGCCACACTGCCTTCCACAATGGTTGAACTAATTTACACTCCCAACAATAGTGTAAAAGCATTCCTATTTCTCCACACCCTCTCCAGCATCTGTTGTTTCCTGACTTTTTAATGATTGCCATTCTAACTGGAGTGAGATGGTATTTCATTGTGGTTTTGATTTGCATTCCTCTAATGACCAGTTATGATGAGCATTTTTTCATATGTCTGTTGGCTGCATAAATGTCTTCTTCTGAGAAGTGTCTGTTCATATCCTTTGCCCATTTTTTAATGGGGTTGTTTGCTTTTTTCTTGTAAATTTGTTTTTGTAGATTCTGGATATTAGCCCTTTCTCAGATGGATAGATTGCAAAAATTTTCTTCCATTCTGTAGGTCACCTGTTCACTCTGATAATAGTTTCTTTTGCTGTGCAGAAGCCCTTCAGTTTAATTAGATCAAATTTGTCAATTTTGGCTTTTGTTACCATTGCTTTTGGTGTTTTAGACACGAAGTCTTTGCCCATGCCTATGTCCTGAATGGTATTGCCTAGGTTTTCTTCTAGGATTTTTATGGTCCTAGGTCTTACATTTAAGTCTCTGATCCATCTTGAGTTGATTTTTGTATAAGATGTGAGGAAGGGGTCCAATTTCAGTTTTCTGCATATGGCTACCCAGTTTTCCCAACACTCTTTATTAAATAGGGAATCTTTTCCCCATTGCTTGTGTGTGTCAGGTTTGTCAAAGATCAGATGGTGGTAGATGTGTGGTGTTATTTCTGAGGCCTCTGTTCTGTTTCATCGGTCTATATATTTGTTTTGGTACCAGTACCATGCTGTTTTGGTTATTGTAGCCTTGTCGTAAAGTTTGAAGTCAGGTAGCGTGATGCCTTCAGCTTTGTTCTTCTTGCCCAGGATTGTCTTGGCTATGTGGACTCTTTTGGTTCCAAATGAAATTTGAAGTAGTTTTTTTCTAATTCTGTGAAGGAAGTCAGTGGTAGCTTGATGGGGATAGCATTGAATCTATGCATTACTTTGGCAGTAAGGCCATTTTCATGATATTTATTCTTCCTATCCATGAGCATGGAATGTTTTTCCATTTGTTTGTGCCCTCTCTTATTTTCTTGAGCAGTGGTTTGTAGTTTTCCTTGAAGAGGCCCTTCACATCCCTTGTAAGTTGTATTCCTAGGTATTTTATTCTCTGAGTAGCAATTGTGAATGGGAATGGGAGTTCACTCATGGCTCTGTGTTTGTCTGTTATTGGTGTATAGGAATACTTGTTATTTTTGCACACTGATTTTGTATCCTGATACTTTGCTGAAGTTGCTTATCAGCTTAAGGAGATTTGGGGCTGAGATGATGGGGTTTTCTAAATATACAATCATGTCATCTGCAAACAGAGACAATTTGAATTCCTCTCTTCCTATTTGAATACCCCTTATTGTTTTCTCTTGACTGATTGCCCTGGCCAGAACTTCTAATACTACGTTGAATCGAAGTGGTGAGAGAGGGCATCCTTGTCTTGTGCCAGTTTTCAAAGGGAAAGCTTCCAGTTTTTGCCCATTCAGTATGATATTGGTTGTGGTTTTGTCATAAATAGCCCTTATTATGTTGAGATACATTCCATCAATACCTAGTTTATTGAGAGTTTTTCGCATGATGGGCTGTTGAATTTTGTCAAAGGCCTTTTCTGCATCTATTGAGATAATCATGTGGTTTTTGTCATTGGTTCTGTTTATATGATGGATTTCATTTATTGATTTGCATATGTCGAACCAGTCTTGCATCCCAGGGATGAAGTCGACTTGATCGTGGTGCATAGGCTTTTTGATGTGCTGCTGGATTCAGTTTGCCAGTATTTTATTGAGGATTTTCACATCAATGCTCATCAGGGATATTGGCCTGAAATTCTCTTTTTTGTTGTTGTAGTTTCTCTGCCGGGCTTTAGTATCAGGATGATGCTGGCCTCATAAAATGAGTTAGGGAAGATTCCCTCTTTTCCCATTGATCAGAAGTTTCAAAAGGAATAGTAACAGCTCCTCTTTGTACCTCTGGTAGAATTTGGCTGTGAATCCATCTGGTCCTGGACTTTTTTGTGTGGTAGGCTATTAATTATTGCCTCAATTTCAGAACCTGTTATTGTTTCAAGAAGATGAACAAGTTTCAAGTTGTTCAACAAGTTCAACAAGTTTCAACAAGTTGAAATTGATTCAACTTCTTCCTGGTTTAGTCTTGGGAGGGTGTATGTGTCCAGGAATTTATCTGTTTCTTCTAGATTTTCTAGTTTATTTGCATGCAGGTGTTTATATTATTCTCTGATGGTAGTTTGTATTTCTGTGGGATCGGTGCTGATATCCCCTCTACCATTTTTTATCGTGTCTCTCTCTTTTCCTCTTTATTAGTCTTGCTAGTGGTTTACTTTGTTGATCTTTTCAAAAAACCAGCTCCTGCACTCATTGATTTTTTAAAGTTTGTTTTGGTCTGCCTCTATCTCCTTCAGTTCTGCTCTGATCTTAGTTATTTCTTGTCTTCTGCTAGCTTTTGAATATGTTTGCTCTTGCTTCTCTAATTCTTCTAATTGTGATGTTAGGGTGTCAATTTTAGATCTCTCCTGCTTTCTCTTGTGGGCATTTAATGCTATAAATTTCCTTCTACACACTGCTTTAAATGTGTCCCAGAGAATCTGGTATGTTGTGTCTGTGTTCTCATTGGTTTCAAAGAACATCTTTATTTCTGCCTTCATTTCGTTATGTACCCAGTAGTCATTCAGGAGCAGGTTGTTCAGTTTCCATGTAGTTGTGTGGTTTTGAGTGTGATTCTTAATCCTGAGTTCTAATTTGATAGCACTGTGGTGTGAGAGACAGTTTGTTGTGATTCTGTTCTTTTATATTTACTGAGAAGTGTTTTACTTCCCATTATGTGGTCAATTTTAGAATAAGTGTGATGTGGTGCTGAGAAGAATGTATATTCTGTTGATTCAGGGTGGAGAGTTCTGTAGATGTCTATTAAGTCTGCTTGGTCCAGAGCTGAGTTCAAGTCCTGGATGTCCTTGTTAATTTTCTGTCTTGTTGATCTAATATTGACAGTGGGGTGTTAAAGTCTCCCACCATTATTGTGTGGGAGTCTAGGTCTCTTTGTAGGTCTCTAAGAACTTACCTTATGAATCTGGGTGTTCCTGTATTGGGTGTATATATATTTAGGATAGTTAGCTCTTCTTGTTCAATTGATCCCTTTACCATTATGTAATGGCATTCTTTGTCTCTTTTGATCTTTGTTGGTTTAAAGTCTGTTTTATCAGAGACCAGGATTGCAACCCCTGCTTTTTTTTTTTTTTTTTTTTTTTTTTTTGCTTTCCATTTGCTTTATAGATCTTCCTCCATCCCTTTATTTGAACCTACGTGTGTCTTTGCATGTAAGATGGGTCTCCTGAATACAGTATGTCAATGGGTCTTGACTCTTTATCCAATTTGCCAGTCTGTCTTTTAATTGGGGCATTTAGTCCATTTACATTTAAGGTTAAAATTGTTATGTGTAAAATTGATACTGTCATTATGATGCTAGCTGGTTATTTCACCCATTAATTGATGCAGTTTCTTCTTAGCGTCAATGGTCTTTACAATTTGGCCTGTTTTTGCAGTGGCTGGTACCAGCTGTTCCTATCCATGTTTAGTGCTTTCTTCAGAAGCTCTTGTAAGGCAGGCCTGGTGGTGACAAAATCTCTCAGCATTTGCTTTTCTGTAAAGGATTTTATTTCTCCTTCACTGATGAAGCTTAGTTTGGCTGGATATGAAATTCTGGGTTGACAATTCTTTAAGAATGTTGAATATTGGCCCCTAAACTCTTCTGGTTTGTAGGGTTTCTGCAGAGAGATCCACTGTTAGTCTGATGGGCTTCCCTTTGTGGGTAACCCAACCTTTCTCTGTCACTGCCCTTAACATTTTTTCCTTCATTTCAACCTTGGTGAATCTGACAATTATGTGTCTTGGGGTTGCTCTTCTTGAGGAATATCTTTGTGGTGTTCTCTGTATTTCCTGATTTTGAATATTGGCCTGCCTTGCTAGGTTGGAGAAGTTCTCCTGGATAATATCCTGAAGAGTGTTTTCCAACTTGGTTCCATTCTCCCTGTCACTTTCAGGTACATCAATCAAATGTAGATTTGGTCTTTTCACATAGTCCCATATTTTTTGGAGGATTTGTTCGTTTCTTTTCACTCTTTTTTCTCTAATCTTGTCTTCTTGCTTTATTTCATTAATTTGATCTTCAATCACTCATATCCTTTCTTCCACTTGATCGAATTGGCTACTGAAGCTTGTGTATGCTTCATGAAGTTCTTGTAGTGTGGTTTTCAGCTCCATCATTTCAGCTCTTCTCTACACTGGTAATTCTAGTTAGCCATTCATGTAATATTTTTTCAAGGTTTTTAGCTTCCTTGCAATGGATTAGAACATGCTCCTTTAGCTCAGATAAGTTTGTTATTATTGACCTTCTGAAGTCTACTTCTGTCAATTCATCAAACTCATTCTCCATCCAGTTTTGTTCCCTTGCTGGCAAGGAGTTGTGTTCCTTTGGAGAAGAGGTGTTATGGGTTTTGGAATTTTCAGCCTTGAAAATTCCATCTTTGGTTTCTACCCATCTTTGTGGTTTTATCTACTTTTGGTCATTGATGGTGGGACCTATGAATGAGGTTTTGGTGTGGATGTCCTTTTTGTTGATGTTGATGCTATTCCTTTCTGTTTGTTAGTTTTCCTTCTAACAGGCCCCTCAGTTGCAGTTACATTGCAGTTTGCTGGAGGTACCCTCCATACCCTGTTTGCCTAGGTATCACCAGCAGAAGCTGCAGAACAGCAAATATTGCTGCCTAATTCTTCCTCTGGAAGCTTCATCCCAGAGGGGCACCCACCTGTATGAGGTGTCTGTCAGCCCATACTGGGCGGTATCTCCCAGTCAGGCTACACAGGGGTCAGGGACCCAATTGAGGAGGCAGTTTGTCTGTTCTCGGAGCTCAAATGCCGTGCTAAGAGAACCACTGCTGTCTTCAGAGCTGTCAGGCAGGGACATTTAAGTCTGGAGAAGCTGTCTGCTGCCTTTTGTTCATATATGCCCTGCCCCCAGAGGTGGAACCTAGAGAGGCAATAGGCCTTGCTGAGCTGTGGTGGACTCTGCCTAATTTGAGGTTCCCTGCCGCTCTGCTTACACTGTGAGCACAGAACTGCCTACTCAAGCCTCAGCAATGGCAGACGCTCCTCCCCAAACCAAGCTTCAGTGTCCCAGGTCTATCTCAGACTGCTGTGCTAGCAGTGAGCAAGGCTCCATGGGTGTGGGACCCACCTAGCCAGGCATGGGAGGGGATCTCCTGGTCTGCCAGTTGTGAATATCGTGGGAAAAGCACAGTATTTGGGCAGGAGCATACCACTCCTCCAGGTACAGACACTCACAGCTTCCCTTGGCTAGGAAAGAGAAATCCCCTGACCCCTTGCACTTCCCGGGTGAGGCGACACCCCACCCTGCTTCGGCTCACCCTCTATGGGCTGCACCCACTGTCCAACCAGTCCCAATGAGATGAACCAGGTACCTCAGTTGGAAACGCAGAAATCACCCACATTCTGCATCGATCTCACTGTGAGCTGCACACCGGAGCTGTTCCTGTTCAGCCATCTTGGAAGCTACCTCCATCGTAATCATTTTTAAGTGTACAGTTCAGGAATGTTAAGTATATCCACAACATTGTACAACAGATCTCTAGAACTTTTTCATCCTGCAAAACTGAAACTCTATACCCATACTAATTCTCCCTCCTCTCTTCCCCCAGCTTTTGGCAACCACTTTCTAGTTTCTGTTTCTATTTTCTGTTTCTATGATTTTGCCTACTTTAGATATTGCATATGAGTGAAATAATACTACAATTTCCCATAGGCAAAATTTTTATTTAGGTATTTAGGTATTTTTACTGAAACTGAAGATTCAGTCGTGCCTAACACTTTAACCAGGACAAAAAAAAATAAACTGAATAGAATAGAAATGTATTTTGCCCAGGAAATCAATTGCATAAATGTGTGGGATGGAGAAAGGGGTGAAATGAACTAAGTGAAAGGAGCTGTCATAATATATCTGCTTCTGACTCAGTTGTTTCACTACATTTGCCTTCGTTTCAGGGTATCTCCTCAATTTCTCTTTTGCCCAATTCCTATTTCCAAATGACATCTCTAACATAAAAATTCTCCAGAGTCAGTTTTATAAAAAATATCACTGAAGTGAGCTACTATACTCATTTTAATTCTTCTTTTGCATTTAGTTGTAGCATGTATTTACTACCTGTGTGCACTTGAGATTAATATTAGCTATAAATACTTCTAGGCAGAGACTACAGTTATAGTCTAATCCAGAGTTTAAATAAGAAAACTAAAATAGGGCTAAGGTTGGTATTATCCTCAACTATTTGTAACCAGAAAACAACATAAATGTTTGCATATTAAATTATATATTAAGTATGGGACATGCATGAGGCTAAACTTTTACTTTCTATGCAAGACATTATTATGCCACTGAAATACATACACAATACTTTTCCAAAAACACTGGACAAATATACAACTACTCTATGTATGCTTTGCTCATTTATTAAGAACTGCTAATTTTACACTGTAAATCCATAGGAAAAAAGAAACATGATTTCATCCAGAATTCTGAATTAATTTCAGGTAATCATCCAATTCCCTTAAGGTTACAGAGTTTTCAGACACACCATCTCTGACATTCCAACTCTAAGATTTTACCTCAGCCCTCATTCAACAACCAGTTGTTGACCACCTAATAAGTATTCTATCCAAGCTTGCAGCACCCACCGTCACCAAACAGAGAGGAGAGCGGTCTCTCCTCCTGATGAGCCCTTGATCCCCTGCTCCAAAACAAGCAGAGTCCCCTGCTCAGGCCAGCATTGCAGCTGCCCAACCCCTGGCTGAACACTCCCAGGAGCTAAACAATTCTTGGACGTGGAGCACCCAGGGGCAACTAAAAGCCCTTCTGCCACTGCCTCTGCAGTGGTACTGCCCCTGTTGTCCTCAGACTTGGTAAGGAGCAAAGACTCTAAGTGCCTTATCCACATTTCCAGCAAGCTGCAGTTACCCTAAGGAGGGGAGGCCAATCTGTCTCCCACAGTTACCCCCTGCTCATCAATAGGCAGCGCAGTCTCCCTATCCCAGGCCAATTACACTGATACATTGCAGTGCCACATCTCTCTGGGGTAGAGCTCCAGAAGAAAAGGGGAAGTGAAAGACCCTCAGAAACAACCATTGCTGTTTCCAAGTCGGAGAGGGAACATAAACACTGAGATTGCTCCAGAGCTGTGGTGTGCAGTCCCAGAGTGCCAAGTTGCAATCTGTAGCCAGCATTCAAATAGGAGAGGAACCCACTTTCAGAGCATTAAGAGGGAGCACGGCTGCAGCTGTGGGTAAATATAGCTGTGGGTAAATATAGAGGAGCCACGTCATTAAGAGCCTACCTACTGACCATTATGCTTAAGTGCCCCCTACTGGATCACACTCCAAAACTTCAACACCAAAAAATACTTTGGTAACATACCCCCATGTGAAATCAAAGACAAGAAGACAGCTAGAAATAAAGACTCTGCACAAAGGCTCAGCCCTCTAGAGACATCTAGAAAAGAATTCTACTGACTGTACTCAATCTACATGGCAGTTAAAGGAACACTCAAACACAGAGATGAGAAAAAAAAGAGCAAGAACTTGAGCAACTCAAATGGCCAGAGTATTTTCTGTCCTCCAAATGACCACAGAGTTTTCCAGCAAGGATTCTTAACCAGGCTGAGATGACCGAAATGACAGAAATATAACTCAGAATATGGATAGGAATGAAGATCATTGAGAGTTGGAAGAACACTGAAATCCAATTCAAGAAATCTATTTTTTTTTTCTTTAAGATGGAAGTTTCACTCTTGTTGCCCAGGCTGGAGTGCAATGGCACAATCTCAGATCACTGCCACCTCTGCCTCCTGGGTTCGAGCAATTCTCCAGCCTCCATAAACCAACCCCAAAGCTAGAAGAAGACAAGAAATAACCAAAATCAGAGCTGAACTGAAGGAAATTAAGACATGAAAAACTATTCAAAAGATTAACAAATCCAGGAGTGGTTCTTTGAAAAAAATTAATAAGACAGATAGGCTGCTAGCTAGATTAATAAAGAAGAAAAGAGATAAGATCCAAATAAACACAATTAGAAGCAACAAAGGCGATGTCAACACTGATCCCACAGAAACACAAATAACCACTAGAGACTATTATGAACACCTTTACGCACCCAAACTAGAAACCTTTGAAGAGATGGATAAATTCCTGGACATATAACCCCCCCCTAGACTAAACCAGGAAGAAACTGAACCCCTGAACAGACCATTAATGACCACCAAAATTGAATCAGTAATAAATAGCCTACCACCCCCAAAAAAGCCCAGGAACTGAAAGATTCACAGATAAATTCTATCAAATGTACAAAGAAGAGCTGGTACCATTCCTACTGGAACTATTCCAAAAAATTGAGGAGAGTCTCCTCCTCATTCTATGATGCCAGCATCATCCTGATACCAAAACCTGGCAGAGACACAACAACAACAAAAACCTCAGACCAATATCCCTGATTAACACTGATGCAAAAATACTCAAAAAAAAAAAAAAAAAAAAAAAAAAAAGAAAAGAAAAAAAGACTTGCAAACTGAATCCAGCGGCACATCAAAAAGTTACTCCACTATGATCAAGTAAGCTTCATCCCTGTGATACAAAGTTGGTTCAACATGCACACATCAATAAATGTGATTCATCACATAAACAGAACTAAAGATAAAACACATGATTATCTCAATATATGCAGAAAGGCTTTCGATAAAATTCAACATCCCTTCATGTTAAAAATGCTCAATAAACTATGTATTGAAGGAACATGCCTAAAAATAATAAGAGCCATTTATGACAAACCAACCGCCAACATCATACTGAATGAGTAAAAGCTGGGAACATTCCCCTTGAAAACTGGCATAAGACAAGGATGTCCTCTCTCGCTAGTCCTATTCAACATAGTATTGAAAGTCTTGGCCAGAGCAATCAGTCAAGAAAAAGAAATAAAGGCATCCAATTAGGAAGAAAGGAAGTCAAACTGTCCCTGTTTGCAGATGACATGATTCTATATCTAGTAAACCCCATTTTCTCAGTCCAAAAGCTCCTTCATTTGATAAACAACTTCAGCTAAGTTTCAGGATACAAAATCAACGTATAAAAATCACCTGTATTAAACATCTCTAAGGTGTTCCAACTTCAGAGTTCTATTAAAGTGCTAAAAAGTTGTATTTTGTTTCAACATTCAAGACTGGTTGTATCATAAAATTCAGTGATTCAGTGATACCTGTGATCATTATGAGTCAGTTGAAATTGATCATCACAACATATTTAACTCAGAGGAATAGACTCCTCATTCAACATTTTAAATTACTTTCTTTTGCATAAGAAAATAACATTAATATACGTCAATAAACTTTAGCTCTCCCTTGCTACCTAAGGGATATAAAAGTACCTGCACATAAAAATACACCAACAGCAGCCAAGCTGAAAGCCAGATCAGGAACTCAATCCCATTCACAATTGCCATAAAATGAATTAAAAAACCCTAGCAATATAGCTAACCAGAGTTGAAAGAGCTCTATATTAACAACTACAAAACACTGAGGAAGGAAATCAGAGGCAACACAAACAAAAAGAAAAACATTCCATGCCCGTGAAGAGGAAGAATCAATATCATTAAAATGGCCATACTGCCCAACAATTTAGAGGTTAAACGCTATTCCGATCAAACTATCAATTACATTCTCCACATAACTAGAAAAGGCTATTGTAAAGTTCATACGGAACCATGAAAAAGCCTGAATAGCCAAGGCAATCCTAAGCAAACAAAGAGACTAATGGAACAGTGTAGACAGTCCAGAAATAAGGCTGCACACTTGTGACCATCTAATCTTTTTTAAAAAATATTATTTTAAGTTCCAGGATACATGTGATGGATGTGCAGGTTTGTTACATAGGTAAACATGTGCCATGGTGGTTTGCTACACCTATCAACCCATCACCTAAGTATTAAGCCCTGCATGCATTAGCTGTTTATCCTGATGCTCTCCCTGCCCCCGCACCCCTGACAGGCCCCAGTGTGTGTTCCTCCCTTCCCTGTGTCCACGTGTTCTCATTGTTCATCTCCCACTTATGAGTTCCTGTGTAAGTTTGCTGAGGATAATGGCTTCCAGCTTCATCCATGTCCCTGCAAAGGACATGATCTCATTCCTTTTTATGGCTGCATAGTATTCCATGGTGTATATGTATCATATTTTCTTTATCCAGTCTATCATTGATGGACATTTGGGTTGATTCACTATCTTTGTTATTGTGAATAGTGCTGCAATGAACATATGCTTGCATGTATCTTTATAACAGAAAGATTTATATTGTTTTGAGTATAAACCCAGTAATGGGATTGTTGGGTCAAATGGCTTTTCTGGTTCTAGATCTTTGAGGAAACATCACATTGTCTTCCACAATGGTTGAACTAGTTTACATTCCCACCAACAGTGTAAAAGAGTTCCTACTTCTCCACAGCCTCACCAGCATCTATTGTTTCTTGACTTTTTAATAATCACCATTCTGACAGGCATGAGATGGTATCTCTTTGTGGTTTTGATTTGCATTTCTCTAACAATAAGTGATGTTGAGCTTTTTTTCATTTGTTTGTTGACCACATAAATATCTTCCTTTGAGAAGTGTCTGTTCATGTCCTTTGCCCACTTTTTGATGGGGTTGTGCGTTTTTTGTTTTGTTTTGTTTTTTTGTTTTTTTGTAAATTTGTTTAAGTTCCTTGAAGATTCTGGATATTAGACCTTTCTCAGATGGAGAGATTGCAAAAATTTTCCCCATTCTGTAGGCTGTCTGTTTACTCTGATGATAGTTTCTTTTGCTGTGCAGAAGCTTTTTAGTTCAATTAGATCCCATTTGTCAATTTTTGCTTTTGTTGCAATTGCTTTTGATGTTTCTGTCATGAAATCTTTGTCCATGGCTATGTCCTGAATGGTATTACCTAGGTTTTCTTCTAGGGTTTTTATAGTTTTGTGTTTTACATTTAAGTCTTTAATCCATCTTGAGTTAAATTTTGTATAAGGTGTAAGGAAGGGGTCCAGTTTCAGTTTTCGGCATCTGGCTAGCCAATTTTCCCAGAACCATTTATTAAATAGGGAATCCTTTCCCCATTGCTTGTTTTTGTCAGGTTTATTGAAGATCAGATGGTTAGAGATGTGTGGTCTTATTTCTGAGATCTCTATTCCGTTCCATTGGTCTATGTGTCTGTTTTTTTTTTTTTTTTTTTTTTTTTTTTTTTCCACCAGTACCATGCTGTTTTGGTTACTGTAGCCTTGTGTATAGTTTGAAGTAGGGTAGTGTAATGCCTCCAGCTTTGTTCTTTCTGCTTAGGATTTTCTTGGCTATGCAGGCTTTTTTTTTGGTTCCACATGAATTTTAAAGTAGCTTTTTCTAGTTCTGTGAAGACTGTCAATGGTAGTTTAATGGGAATAGCATTGAATCTATAAATTACTTTGGGCAGTATGACCATTTTCACAATATTGATTCTTTCTATCCATGAGCATAGAAGGTTTTTTCATTTGTCTGTGTCCTCTCTTACCTCCTTGAGCAGTGGTTTGTAATTCTTCTTGAAGAGGTCCTTCACTTCCCTTGTTAGCTGTATTCCTAGATATTTTATTCTCTTTGTAGCAATTGTGAATGGGAGTTCATTCATGATTTGGCATTCTGTCTATTTTTGGTGTATAGGAATGCTTGTGAATTTTGCATACTGATTTTGCATCCTAAGACTTTGCTGAAGTTGCTTATCAGCTTAAGGAGCTTTTGGGCTGAGACTTTGGGATCTTCTAAGTATAGGATTATGTTGTTTGCAAGCAGAGATGATTTGACTTTTTCTCCTCCCATTTTAATACTCTTTATTTTTTTCTCGTGCCTGATTGCCCTGGCCAGAACTTTCAATACTAAGTTGAATAAGAGTGGTGAGAGAGGGCATCCTTGACTTGTGCCAGTTTTCAAGGGTAATCAGCTTTTGCCCATTCAGTATGATATGTGCTGTGGGTCTGTCATAAACGGCTCTTATTATTTTGAGATATGTGACATCAATACCTAGTTTACTGAGAGTTTTTAATATGAAAGGATGTCAAATCTTATCGAAGGCCTGTTCTGCTTCTATTACGATAATCACGCAGTTTTTGTCTTTAGTTCTGTTTATGTGATGGATTTCATTTATTGATTTGTGTATGTTGAACCAACCTTGCATCCCAGGGATGAAAGGGAGGAAAACGACTTGATTGCAGTGGATAAGCTTTTTGATGTGCTGCTGGATTTGGTTTGCCAATATTTTATCAAGGATTTTTGCATCAATGTTCATCAGGGATATTGGCCTGAAGTTTTCTTTTTCTGTTGGTTCTCTGCCAGGTTTTGGTATCAGGCAATCATCTAATCTTCAATAAAGCTGACAAAAACAAGCAGTGGGGAGAGGACTCCCTATTCAATAAATGGTGCTGAGATAACTGGTTAGCCATATACAGATTGAACTGAGACTCCTTTACACCATATACAAGAATCACCTCAATAAAGACTAAAATATAAAACCCCAAACCATAAAAACCCTGGAAAATAACCTAGGAAATATCATTCTGAGCATAGGATCTGGCAAAGATTTCATGACAAAGATGCCAAAAGCAATCACAACAAAAGCAAAACTTTATAAATAGGATCTAACTAAACTAAAGAGCTTCTCCACAGCAAAAGAAACTGTCAACAGAGTAAACAAAGAACCTACAGAATGGGAGAAAATATTTGTAAACTATGCATCTGACAAGGTCTAACATCCATTATCTATAGGGAACTTAAATCTACAAACAAACAACAATCCCACTTAAAAGTAGGCAAAGGACATCAACAAATATTTTTCTTTTCTTTTCTTTTCTTTTGAGATGGAGTTGTGCTTAGTTGCCCAGGCTAGAGTGCAATGGCACGATCTCAGCTCAGCTCACTGCAACCTCCACCTCCTGGGCTCAAGCAATTCTCCTGCCTCAGCTTCCCGAATAGCTGGGATTACAGGCACCCACCATCATGCCTGGCTAATCTTTGTATTTTTACTGGAGACGGAATTTCACCACGTAGGCCAGGCTGGTCTTGAACTCCTGACCTCAGGTGATCCACCCACCTCGGCCTCCCAAAGTGCTGGGATTACAGGCGCGAGCCACCATGCCCGGCCAACAAATACTTTTCAAAAGAAGATATATATGTGGCCAATGAACATATGAAAAAAGTTCAATATCACTGATCATTAGAAAAATGCAAGTCAAAGCCATAATGAGATAACCATCTCACACCAGTCAGAATGGCTATTAATCAAACATCAAAAAACACAGATCCTGGTGTAGTTTCAGAGCAAAGGAAACACTTATACATTGCTGATGGGAGTGTAAATTAGTTCACATGTTGTGGAAAGCTGTGTGGAGATTCCTCATAGAGCGAAAAACATAACTACCATTCGACCCAGCAATCCCATTACTGTGTATGTACCCAAAGGAATATAAATCAATGTACCACAAAGACACATGCACATGTGTGTTCACTCCAGCACTATTCAAAATAGCAAAGATATGGAATCAACCTAAAGGCCCATCAATAGAAGACTGGATAAAGAAAATGTGGTACATAAGCACCATGAAATACTATGCAGCCTTAAAAAAGAATGAGATTATGTCCTTTGTAGGAACATGGATGGAGCTGGAGGCCATTATCCTCAGCAAACTAATGCAAGAACAGAAAACAAATTACCACATGTTCTCACTTATAAGTGGAAGCTAAATTATAAGAACATGTGAACACAAAGAAGGGAAAAACAGACACTGCAGCTTACTTAGAGGAGGAGGGTGGGAGGAGGTAGAGGAGCAAAAAAAGTAACTAACGAGTACTATGCTTAGTTCCTGGGTGATGAAATAATCTGTACAACAAACCCCCATCATACAAGGTTATCTATATAACAAACCTGCACATGTACTCCTGAACTGCAAGTTATTAAAACGAAGTATCACAGTAACAACATATATTATAAAGGAAGACAGAAAAGAACGAGGCCCTGACCTCTAATATATTGATGACTTAATGCTAAGACAAATAAATAAATATAATTACAATACAGTGTGATGCATGCTATTTTAGTGTATACATGCTAGGATACTATACAGAAAACTTCTCTAATCCAGTCTAGATATTTAGAGTGATGAAAGATAAGCATGAATTAAATAAGCAAAAGCACTAGGGGAAGAAGGAGCAGTTTATACAGAGGAGAAGTGTGACAGAACAATGACATGCGCAGGCAACTAAAACTATTTATTTACACAATGGTGTAAAGGATACACGGAAGGGTGGAGGATGGCAAGACAGGAAAGTGAAGTGCATGGGCCAGATCACAAAGGTATTTATATGTAGGTGAATACAGTCAATAGCGGGTTAAAGGTAAGTTCCTGAATACTTATTAATGTGATCCTAAAGAAAATCAGAAGTTACCGACATGGTGTAAAGATATAAAAAGGTCAAGTTGGGTTATGGTTATAGAAACTGGGTTATGGTTATGGAAATGGATCAAGGACATGATAGATGAATTGTCTGGATAGATTTAATAATGAATCTGCTCTTAAGATAAATGCACAGGACAATAATGGGGTCATAGAAGAGACCCAAGAAGAATAAATTATTTCCATATCTGCTTTAGAATACAATCAGATGATACTGATACAGATGTTTCAACAAAAGAGAGAGTTGAGAACTGGTCTAGTCAATTGGCATAAACGGCTTATGTAAACCCACATCTTATTCTTTGCAAAGTTAATTTGATAGTTGCTTGTATCCATGTACCTTTTTTATTGTGAAAGTAATTTTTACTACAAACTTACTTTGAAGCTAATTGTACAATTAATATGTAGCATAGGGAATAGGATGCAAGGCAAATAAAAACTTTTTGTGAACTTTTTTTTCTTTTGAATTATTTACTTTGCTAATTGTCCCTTGAGCCCTTTATGAAATAAACTTTGGGTAGCAAGGGAAAGCTAAAGTTTACTGAAGTTTATTAAAGTTGTTTTGTTATGCAAAACAAAATAATTTACAATGTTGAAAGAGAAGTTTATTCCTCTGGGTCAAATATATTGTGATGATCAATTTCAACTGACTCATAATGATCACAAGCATGGCTGAATCACTGAATTTTATGAAACAACCAGTCCTGAATGTTGAAACAAAGTACGATTTTTTTAGCACTTTCATAGAATCCTAAAGTTGGAATGCTTTGGAGACATTTCATTCTAATCCATCATCTCACATGAAAGTAGAAATATTTATATCTTTAAGCACATCAGTCCATGTTCTTAGAGTGACGGAGAGTTCACAAATAATATTAACAACAGAAACAATAAGGAATAACAACCTCTGAGTAATTTTTATGCACAAGTACTTTCATATACATTATTTTATTTGGGGACAATTCTAACTATTAAATGCTCCATTTAATATTAAGCCAAATGTGCCAGCCTATACCTTTTAACTAAATTATTGACCCTAGTAATCCTTCCTGAAAAATAAAAATTATAGTTACTATTTATAGCACTTGATAAAAGTAATTTGTTTTATATATTTTCTCTCAATCATCATAACAACTGTCTAAAGGTACTATTGAAGGTACTATTACTATTTTCCCCAATTTACAGGCAAGAAAATTAAGCCTTGGGGAAGGTAAGTAATTTTTCCAAGGTTACAAATGTACTAGTTGGTGGAGCTGAGGATTGACTCCAAAGTGCAGGTTTTACTTATCACATGCACCTGAGATATGGGTTTTGCAAGCTGTCAAAATTAGATTTCTAAACTTCCTGAGCTGAGAGTCAGGCTCCAAACTATGGCAAATTAACTGAATTAGGAAATGTCATTCTATGACACCTCTGAAGAAATGGACTGCAAACCTGTCCCAGGCAACAAACACCATTCCAACATGTACTCAGTAGGATGAGCCTTTCTTTCCATCTAAATTTCTACACATCCCAATCTAACAATATTGGTCAAGAAAAATTTAACAGTTGCTTTTTTTTTGTTTTCTATTCACAAATGTGGCATTTTTACCATGTATATGCAGAATATGATATTATTTTAATGAGGATATGAAAAAAGTGGGTCACCATCTGTGGATACCACAAAGAAAAACACTCTTGAGAATTAATCACTACATCATAGTTAAATCAAAAACATGGCAAACTGTGTTAATTCTGGCTTACTTTATAGTTAGTGAAATAACAGTAACAGTCAAATCATGGAAAACTGAGTTAGCCAGAATGTGATCATCTTGGCAATAGAAATGATTATTTTGTTTTTACATTTTGATTATGGCAAATTTTACACAAATTTTGTTGTAGCTTTAAATAATGAGACTTTGACATATATCAGCTCAAACAATATTTACTACCAACTTGCATTAAGTGTCATTAGATTACTCTATGTAACATGCTAACTTTAGAACTAACTTCTAATTCCTTGAGGGATAATCTGCTCCTGGGACCTGAGACAATCGGGCATTCATCACTAACCATGTGCTGATGGCTCTCCTTTCCACATAAAAATGATGCTAGTAATTCAATAAAAATAAGGCATGTTTAAATGAAATAATTTTCTAGTAATGGTGAAAGATTTCTGCAAAACCACTCACATTGTCTTACGTGGCCTGCCTTTGAGTATCTCAATTCAGTTCAACAAATATTTATTGTTTATCTACTCTGTGCCAAGCATTGATACATAAAATGAACAAAGTAGATCCCTGTCCTTGAGAGTATACCTTCTAGTGGAAGAAACACACAATAAGCATAAACATAATAAATGAATAATGGTAATAAGTGATATTTTAAAAAAGGAAAAGTAGATCAAAACAAGGGTGATCAGGAGAGCCTGGGTGGGGAGAAGATGGGACAGGTTTCAGTATTACATAGGGTAGTCAGGGTAAAACTCAGAAGAAGGTTAAGATTTGAGCTAATATATGAAAAGGATTAAGTTCTTAACCAAACACATTTCTGGGAGAAGAATATTTTAAACAGAGGGAAAAGCAAGTGAAAATATTCTAAGTTAGAAACATGCCTTGAGAGTTCAGTGACAGCACAGGTAGCATGGAGAATGTGGGTGCAGGAAAGTGAGTGCATCACAGAGGTGAGGGAGGGGGCCATATCAGGTCTTGAGGGTCATTATAAGGACTTTGGCTTTCATTAAATGAAATGCACTGACTGTCAATACTAACGTTAGGTCCAGATACGATATGAGTTGCAATTAGGGTTTCAATTTCGTAGAGAACCAAAACAGTACCCTTAATTTCTGACCTTACCCCCAAACCAATTTTCTAACTTTGCCTCTTTAATTATTCTTTTCCTTTCAGCATCTTTAATCTCTAATAATGAAAATATATGTACTTCATTCTAATATTGTTATAAGATTTCCCCAAACCAGCCACATAGATGGTCTTTAGAAAGGAAAAGTAAACTGCTTTACCTTTGTCTATAAATACATGTAAATTAAGCATGGCAAGAAAAAACTATTATAAACAAAAGATCTTATTTTAACCTACAAGATATTGCTATTGATAGTGTTTTTTGTTTTGTTTTTAGGTTAATCTATAACGGAAGAAATCACATTGAGTCTCCTTTTTTATGTTACCAATGAGCAGATGTATCATTCTTATTTTCTAATTTATTACATGTAGGAATACAGATGGAAAACAATAAGAAGCACAAGCTTTTAAGAAACTGGGCTTAATCTTGCTAAATGAAAGTTAAGACAAGTATACATATGTAACAAACCTGCACGTTATGCACATGTACCCTAGAACTTAAAGTATAATAATAATAATAATAAGAAGAAGAAGAAGAAGAAGAAGAAGAAAAAAGAGAATAAAAAGAGAGAGATACAGAAAAGAAACATGGTATACAGATTATTTTCAAATCATAATGATTATCTTTAATAATCTAACAATTTAGCTTTAATAAATTCAGATAAAATATTAAGGCCTTTCTCTATATAAATGTCAATGTTTACAAATTCCAAGAGAAAAAGATAGGTGACAATGGATACAACAGGAATTGATTAAAATGTTTATTTTCTTTAGATAAAATTACAACCTAAAACATAAATGTATCTACATAATTAAAACTCAAATCTTTAGTTTACTATAGGCAGAGACTCTTTATTTGGAAAATTGTGACTTTCTCTAGTTTATGTTGGGGAGCTAACTTTACTTCAGATATATGTCACTGTAGTTTCAGGAACATTAGACTCAATGCTTAAACAATGCTTTCAACAGCAGTTATTTTATGCCTACTATAGGGTAAAATATAATATGGGATAGTCAGAAAAAAGCAATCCCTTGATAATACAGTACTGTTTCTAACACAGCTTATATTCTAGTAGGGAAAATAGTGCTAAATGAAATAATGCAAGCACAAGACTCATGTAACCAGAATAAAAGCAGTGTAAAACATATATATCCATATTAAAGGAATGGTGGAATTTATGCAATTGATTAGAAAAAAATGGAATTAGGCACAAAAAGTATCTAAAAAGAAGAGTTGTAAACCATGTTCAGAAAGAAACGGTAAACTTGACTTGCTAAAGTTCTGGCTTCTCCAAGGTTGGACTGGGATACTGTCAGGGATGTAAATCAAATATCAAAATACTGAAGTATATATCCACTTTAAATCCATTATGGAATATAAGTGCACATGTATTTATACATACATACACATAATGTATACCTTTAGATTTCTAATTCTTTCATGACCCACCATTTTTATTCACTTGAAAAAAAAGTAGAGAGAATGGTATAAATAGAAATAGTTGGGATTTTAAGGAACATATGGCTATAGTTAATTGTGAATCTGATCTTTCTTTGGATGTGAAAATGGAAAAAAATTCTGAGTCAGCAACCTGATTTGAGTCATGTTCCCTAGTAACATGACTGCTGATGTTTTTCACATTGACAGACATTCTTTGCATTTAATTTTTTCAGCAGGTTATTTCACCTTGGGTCCACAAGGAAGAATAGCACGTGGTATCCCATATAATCATATGATTTCATTAAATTTCTTATGAAAAGCAAAGTAATTCATGCTGATCAAAGTGACAGCTGGAATCTAAAAAGCCTCATAGACTTATAGATAAAATAACCTAAGTTATAAATATATCCTCATCATCTAAAAAATGATCAGGCATAAAAAGCAATGATTAGAATGGGTGGAAAAACATAGCACAGAAAGTCAGCCATGATATTAACTGCAGAAGAAATGGCAGAAAGAAGAGGGCAGTAGAAAAAGGCCCTTCCCTGTTAGGAAGCCAAGGATTTAGTGTAGAGTTGGGGAAACTCTGTCTAACTGCAACCCCGAGTAAGGGTGAAGAGTACATATTAATTTACATATCTGATGCCTTCTTTAGAAAAGAGGATATTAATAATTAAAAAAATAAATTTAGTAGATCTGGCCATGACAATTCAGGGGCTATATATCTTGAAATCTGGTATGTGACCCTCAAGGACGACTACCAACTTGATAGCTTCTCTGACTAGTCTGGTCTGTTTCAGGCATACAGCCAAGACTTTTGTTCAACCATACTCAGCAAAAAAAGCATAATTTTATGAAAACCCCATTATCACACCTGGCAGCAAATGGCAGATGATATGGCTTCAGACTAAGATTATTTCTCCTAAACTTTATGTGACAGATCACAGAACAATTTGTGATGGCAGCCAAGGTTGAAGGAGGGTGTAGTATAATAACCATGTTTATGGCCATTCCTAGTGCTTCCCAATAACTTTTAATTTTTGTCATTTAAAATAAAAAAGAAAAAAATTTAAAATACACTCTGTTGAATATTAGTTATTTATTCCATTTAAAAAATTTAATATTAGTTCTTTAAAGCTTACTTGAGGTAAAGTTTTTGTTCTCATTTAGTTAATAATAATTAACGAAATTCTAATATAGAGAATTTTAGGCAGTAAAGCTGAAGTTGCCTCTACATTTCTTTAATTTTCAGGGGCAACTGATTCTGTAAAAAAAAGGATACTATAAGAAGTACAACTATGAAAACAAACACACATATTTAAGAGCTTTAATATTTCCTGAAATTCAATCACATGAAAAGAAATTCTTTAATAAGTTCTTCCATTCATACCTTTCATTTTAAGCTATATAAACAAAACAAATCAAATTCTATCATTTATTTAACAAATATTTATTCAGTACTTATCACATACTAGATAACTTTTTAGAAACTAGGGATATGGCAGTGGAAGAAAAAGAAAACTCCCTGCTTTCATAGAACTTAACAGTACATGAATAGAAACAGAACATAAATAATTAAATATAAAATATGTCAGCTATTTATAAAGGTATGAAAAGAAGAAAGTGGACTGAGGGTAAAATTTTACATAGGTTGGACAAAGAAGGCCTCACTGAGAAAAGGCTATCTGACGAAATGTTAAAGGAGGTGAGAGAGCTAGTCATATGGAAAACTGGGCAGAGGCAGGTATGGTAAAGATGAGAAGTAGACAGAAAGGCAAGCTTTGACCTAGTTTGAATTAGAAAAATAGCAAACAAGTCACAACAAATTGGGCAAGGGGGGGTAAACTAGCAGGAGATAAAGTGAGAAAGGTAACAGGAAGCCAGAAGTCCCAGGGCCTTTTATGCTATTGCAAGAACTGGTTTTTATTCTGAATAAAATGATAAGCTTTCCTGGGGTTTTGAGCAGAGAAATTACCTAACTCAGAATCATCACAGCTTTTGTGTTGAGGACAGACTAAAGGTCAATAAAGGAGGAAGCAGTGAAATAGAATTTTCAGGCTCAAGGGCAATAAAGGAGGAAGCAGAATTTCATTAACAGTTAAAAAATTGTTACAATAATCCAGGGAAAAGAGGTTCAGATAAGAGAAGTAATGATACTGGCAATGAGAAAAGGTTAGATTCTGGATACATTCTGAAGTTAAAGCTACTAAGTTTTGCAGATGGCCTGGGTACAAAGTGGTAATTCCAACATTTTTAGTCGCAGGAACAGGAAGAATGGGGCTGCCATTTACTGAGATGGGAAAGGCTGCAACAGGAGCAGGGCTGGGGGTGAGTGGGAGATTGGGAGTTCAAGTCTGGACGTGTTACAATGCTATGTCTATTACAGATCTAAGTAGAAATGTCAAGGAGGAGTTTTACCACAGGATTCTGAAGTTCAGAGAAGAGGTACAGGTTAGAGATAAAGATTTGGGAGTCACAAATATAAAGATGTATGACTTGATGAGATTATCAAGGAAGTAGAGATAAATAGCAAAAAGAAAAGTTTCAAGCTTCAAGCCCCGAAGCATTTTAATGCATATAGGTGGCAGGGAGTGGGGAAGATGAAAAGGAATAAACTGAGGAAAAGTACAAAGTAACAATCAGCGACGTAGGAGGAAAGCAAGGGGAAGCAAAGAGAAGAAATTCTGTATGTTGGGCTTCAAATTTTTCCTTTACCTGTATTCTTAAAGTATTTTCTTAACCTATATACTCAGACGTAGAATTACTAGGCCCAATTGATACATTTATTGGACAGGCCAGTACTAGGAAATGGATTTGTGCTACTCCACTAGAGATGCTAATTAATATCCAAGCTAATTAATCATTACTTTCTGAATTCAGTAATTACATTGAATATCATAATATGCCTCTCAGATCCCCCACTGTTGTCCTGGGGGTTGCCTCAGCTGCAAAGAGTCCTTTCACCATAGACCATGACCTACGCTCTTCCCCAGAGTGACCTACATCCAGGGACTAACTGATGCAGGAATATAAAGCCTTGACCATCTCAGCCCCGCTGGTAACAACTCTGAAAAGCCACTGTAGCTTCAGAGTTTCCCACAGGATCAGGGAAAGCTGTCATCGTGCCTGCAGGCAGCTCAACTTCTCCCTCTGCCCATTCCTGCTTCCTTTGCTGTTTCTTCCACAGAGTTGAGTCTCAAGGGCACTTCTTAAAAACTTCTTAAACACTAAACTTCATTTCCAAATGCGCCTCCCAGGTAACCTAATCTTGGAATAGTCTGAGAAAGCTGGTAATAAGATGGGGCTTTGGTGCTAGTTAACTCACTGCCACAGTGGTAATGAGGACCCCACCACTGGTAGAAGATGGAGCATACACCCAGTCCAAGGTAGCAGTCCAACTATTAAAACTCACCAGAGGTGAGCTGAGATGTTGGGAAGGGAACATCTTAGTTAGAATGGTATTTCAGATGTTTGAGAAATACGAGAGAAGTAGTAACAATAAGGACAATGGAAAAAACACAAAAAGCTCAGAGAAAGTAACTGCCAAGAAGAAAGCCAGAGGGCCTTCTTTGTAAATACAAAGATGTTCTTAGCTTCTGTAGCTGTTGGGTAAAGAAAGTTGATGTCCAGAAACAGAGCTTAATCATCAGAATATTCAAGCTCCCAAACTCAATGAAAGCAGATCTGCTAAGTCAGAATCCTAGTTAGAAAAGAATGGGAATTTGCCACATGGAATGGGATGTCTGGTTTGATGTCTTCTGAAATCCTGAATCCCCAGATTCCCCCAGAGCTTTCTAATCTCACAAAGTGGCCTTCCCCTTCTTTCTTGGGACGATAAGGATAGAGATTTCACCCCTATAAGATAACATGTGCCCCTTAACTACCATCTACCTCTGCCTCCCCTGCAGATCCCTGGGCCAATAACTAAGGTTTTATCACAATATAACCTATCTGGGACACACTAGAGTTAATAAAGAAAGAAAGAGACATTACCCCAAAGGAGCCGCAAGACCTAGATAGTTTGTATTAGCCAGGAGAATACATGTAGAATTAAATGTTGAGGGTGTTTGATTAAAAGGGCTGGAACCTAAGAAAAGGGAGAGCTTACTGATTTGCAGGCACTCTCCTGAGATGCAGGATTTAACATGGGCAAGAATCCCAGAAGATGGTCCAAACTCACTACTAGGATGGTTCCTAGAAATATGGACAAATTAATGGCTGATACTAATATGACTGAAATGCCAGGAATGCTGTGGCAGATGGCAGAAGAGGGGATTGCGAGGCTCAGAGAACTGGGCAGTCTGGTATATAGATACGAGGTAAAAGCCAGAAGATCCTTAAGATGAATATATACCACAGGAAGACCCAGAAAACACACCATTTCCCAAAGCCATAAGGAATATGCCAATGAGAAGACACCAACATTACTAAAAATTTCAGAGGTGGCTCTCCCCTGAAGGTCAGGAGTGACAGAAGAAAAGGATGATATATAACCAGGCTGACTGATAGCAATGAGGATGCTGAGACCAAGTGAGAATGCTTAACCATCAGAAGCCAGGTAGACACAATTATCATAAGAGCGGCAAAAGTGGTGTGTGTGTGTGTGTGGCTGGCTAACCCACAAAACATTTTTGAGATAATTAATGGAATCTTGCATCCCTAGAGGCAAAACAGAGAGCTAACAAAGCTACTACTCAATATTTACCATCAAAAGAAACCAAAGATGAATGACCACAGAGTTGAGTGTAGCTGCCCCAATGAAGTCACAATCTCTTGCTCAGCTTCCAAACCTGAGTTAATTTTTAGACCCAGAACCCACAAACTGAAGAAGAGGCCTAGTTCCCAGAAGAAAGAACCTTTTAACACCATGACAAGAGTACAGGATAATAATCCCCCCAATATTTATCCACAGGGAACTACAGTCCTTTACCCAAGTAACTGGGCACTGGAGAAGGACTATCCAAATGTTTGAGGACTAATGAGCACACAGCTGACACTGATACCTGGTGACCTGAAGCATCAAAATGCTGTTCCCCTTTCCCTTTTAGAGTAGAGGCTTATAGGAGCCAGTAACAAATGGAGCCCCAGCCAAAGTCTGGCTCATAATAGGTTCACTGTGACCACAGATCCACCTAGTGGTGATTCCTCAGACCCTAAATCTGTAATCAGAAAAGACAGACTTGGTAAGTGCCACAAGACTCTCATCAAATCCTCAGCCTGTGATGAAGAGTTCTCATTGTGGAGAAGACCAATAGGAAGAATTTGAAGCTGCTCTACCCCAAACCTACCAAGATGGCAAATAAAAAAACCAACATAGCATTGAAGGAGGAAGAGGGGGAGGTTGATGGGCATTGAAGGAGAAAGAGGGGGAGGTTGATGGGCAGAAATTAATGTCCATGTAAGTATCTAAACAGCATGCAGGGGTGGTCCCAACTAAGTTATCCATGGCTGTTGGTGGGTCCATGTTGCACTATAACTTCTGTACTACGCCCTTTCTTCCAAAGAGGTTTATCCCAAAGGTACTCCATTATTATTATCATTATTTTTTAAGAAAGAGTCTTGCTCTGTTGCCCAGGCTGGAGTGCGGTGGTGTGATCTTGGCTAACTGCAACCTCCACCTCCTAGGTTCAGGTAATTCTAGTGTTTCAGCCTCCAAGTAGCTGGGATTATGGGCATACACCACCATGCCTGGCTAATGTTTCTGTATTTGTTAGTAGAGACAGGGTTTCGCCATGTTGGCCAGGCTGGTATCCAACTCCTGGCCTTAAGTGATCCGCTTGCCTCGGCCTCCCAAAGTGCTGGGATTACAGGTGTGAGCCACTGTGCCCAGCCCAAGGGTACTCCTTAATAAACTCTATCTCAGAGTCTGATGTCTAGGTAACCTGTAACAATCATTTCCCACTTTGAATTTAAGTTATGTTTCTTTTAAAAATAATCTTAGGTTTATCTTCAGTACAACTTCTCAATTTAATTGGGTAGTGTTAGGTTTCACATCTAAATCATTTTCCTGAAACAATGTTATGACAGAGGTATTTTTTTAGTCTTTCGCATTTTTCTCTGGAACTACAACCCCTGATTTATAGGTGATCTCTACATTTAAAATTATTGTTGACACTTGTCAATCCCTGTTTCCTTACAAAGAACTTAGGTAACTCCTCAATTCCACATTAAAAAAACAACAGTTTTCCTGATTCTGGATTGACACAAAATATTCAAAATTCACTCATATCTCATTTTTTCCCAAAAGCTTTTCATTGGTTCCCAATAATAAAAATTCCTTCTCCCCTTATTTCATCAGCACTTACGTGTACCTAACTTGTTAGCAGTGTCTGTTTGTTAAAGTTGTCTCATTTAGATAGACTTTATTCCAGATTGCATTTCCATTCCTTTTATACAGCCTTACACTATTATCTATACAATCTCTTGATTAATGGTGCTACTGAGGAAGTTGGATAATTTCAAAACCTTACATGAGCGTTTCACAAGATAAGCCACTTTAAATATGAAAAGCTATTAGAAATTAACTGTATTATGTGACCTCAAAAAAACTGCAGAGTTTCTCAACTATTTCTATAAATAAGTATAGTTTAATGAAATAGGTTAAATAATTACAATAAATAAATCAAGCATGTGGTTTTAAAATGTAGTCCATACTAATTGGCAAATGTACTCAGCATTAAAACCTTGAGTAATGAGAGGTTAAATGCATTCTAAATGTTGTGCAAGCTGATGAAAGCACTTTCTGCTGTTGGATACAACTTCTTAAAAATAAACATTATAATAAAAAGAAACCAGAAGTGCGTCTCTAGTTACAGTAAATTCTAGTGATGACTTTATTTCTAAGAAAAACCAAGGCAACATATGTGTTTTTAAATAGCATGTGGTTTCTGTGGCTATACAGTAACCAAGGGATGACTGTCAGTGTGATAAAATTCTCTTCGAATATATTACTAAATTATGGAGGGAGCCTCTTTTCTGGAAAAAAAAATGGAAAAATTTACTATAGCATCTGGCCCACAATCAAATGTTTACTTGAAAAGATGAAAATACAGGTTGAGCATCCCTAATCCAAAAAATCCAAAATCCAAAATGCTCCAAAATCTGAAACTTTTTGAGCGCTGATATGATGCCACAAGTTACCCTGAATACATTACGTTTTTCATTGCATTAATGGTATATTAACTATGTTTTTTGCTGTTAAGGATTTATGTGTGATAAGTGCAAAAAAATGAGTGCTTATTGGTAGCATATAAAATTCAGAGCCAGGGATAATGGTGATGCCAAACAACCATACACTGTCCACATGGGTAGCTGAGATAGTGACATCTTTGCCTCTGATGGTTCAATGTACATAAACTTGGTTTTACACACAAAATTATTTAAACTTTTGCATAAAATTACCTTTAGGCTATGTGTATATGATTTATATGAAACATAAATAAATTTTGTGTTTAGATATGGGTACCATCTCATTATATATATGCAAATATTTCAAAATCTGCATAAACACTAATGGTTTCAGGTGATTTGGATAAGAGACACTCAACCTATATAGTACTGCATCTTAATCAAATATAGTTTTAATCAGATATGTGTGGATCATGATGGACTGCCCTGTTCTTGCTCCATTCTGGACCCCTGTGGACTCTACCAACTCATGCTCAATCCCCACCTCTTTTTCTGCTTTTCCTTTGTGGCTGGTGGTTGACCATAAAAGAGTCAAATATCAGCCACAAAGATGACTGAAGATCAGATTTTGCCATCAACCAGAAAGTATAGATTGTCAATAAACATAAAAAGGTGTGCAGGAAATTTAGTCACTGGTCACTGTCTCCTTTACCATAATTATGCATTTCAACAGCCACAGGTTCTAAAGATTCTTGTAAAAAAAAAAGTAGATTCAGGGACAGCAACAGAGATAATCTCTTCTGGATAGACACATGATATTATCATTTGTCCGTTAACAGTTATGAGGAAATAGATAGGATATATGCATTCAAATTACTTCTAATTATTAAACCATATTGCATAAATCTTTGATTTTTTAATAGTCTGTTACGTTATTGTTACTGACTAAAATATAGATAAAATAAAGATACATACTTGGAAGAAACCGACTCCATGAATTCGTCCAAAAAATCATCATATTCAGAACCTCTTACTCTTCTCTGGCGTAGTCCAATGTAGAGTGGATCTTTAAGTAACTCCTATTTTAAAAAGTACCATAAAAAGAGAAATAACTATAACCAAGTCATTTATTGAGCCTTAGTTTCTTAATCTGTATAAAAGGGATAAAAATAGAAATAAAATCTTACCATACTGATTCAGAATTTAACCTACAGGGTAATTACTTAATGTTACATAGAATATATTGTAGTATTTATACACCAAATAAGAAAAATAATTCCTGCCCAGGAGCAGTGGCTCACACCTGTAATCCCAACACTTTGGGAGGCCGAGGCAGGCCAATCATGAGGTCAGGAGATCAAGACCATCCTGGCTAACACAGTGAAACTCCGTCTCTACTAAAAATACAAAAATTAGCCAGGTGTGGTGGTGCGCACCTGTAGTCCCAGCTACTTGGGAGGCTGAGGCAGGAGAATTACTTGAACCTGGGAGGTGGAGGTTGCAGTGAGCCGAGATCACACCACTGTACTGCAGCCTAGGTGACAGAAGGAGACTCTGTCGCAATAAAAAAAAAAAAAAAAAAAAAAGGAAAGAAAAATAATTCCTAAATGTTAACATTCTAGACTATTCTGAGGAAAACAAAAGAAAATTAAAATATTTCATTTGTGTTAATTAGAAAAGTTCAATTGAGATTTTACAGACAAAGGCAATCACACAGAGAAATAACATTTAGTTTTGAAATACTAGCTTAAAGAATGGAAAGATAGCAATTCCTTTCTTAATTTTACACTTCCAAAAGCAAAACCATCAAACAACAGTTTTATTTTACCTTTACTATGGTAGTTAACAGACTTTAAAATAAATTTTTTTAACCTTTACTAGTGTTTTCTTAAACTTTTTAACTTTACACAGTTTAAGTTGTTTCTTAAACTAAGAATGTTGCCCTGTATAAGTTTTGGTATATATAATATGTAATATCACTTTTATTAAATCAGTTTTGAAATTGAGATATAATTTAAATACAATATAACATACCCATTCATAACAAAATCTCAGTAAACTAGAAGCAGAAAGGAACTTCCTCAATGCAATAAAGGACATCTATGAAAAACCCACATCTAGTAGCATATTAAGCAGTGAAAGACTGAGTGCTCTTCACTTAAGATAGGGAACAAGACAAGGATATTTACCCTCATCACTTCTACTCAACACTATACTGGAGACCCTAGCTATTACAATAAGGCAAGAAAAAGAAAGAAATATAGTTTGAAAAAAAAAAAAAAGAAACAAAACCTTTTTGATTTGTACCCACGATTGTGTACATAGAAAATACTAAGAAATCTACCAAAAAAAATCCCAGTAGAAAAAAATACATGAACTTAACATAATCACAGGTTATAAAGTAAATATACACAAATCAATTGTACTTGCAATGGACAGTTAAAAATGAAACAAAATATACAACTCTATTTATAATACCAGCCCAAAATGCAAAATTCATAGGGACATATTTAAGAAAATACGTGTAAGACCTGCACACTGGAAAATACAAAATATTGCGGAAAGAAACTAAAAAAGACTTAAATTGGGAATAACCTGCAAAAATAAGTAAATAAATAAATAAGACCAAAGTGACACCTTCAGTAACCTAGAATAGAGAAAATTGAAATAATGAATTTGTGAATCTGGCTAATGATATTTCCAGGCAGAATGCTGACTTGGTTTCTTGTGGCTATATAATAAGGTCTAAAACAGAGAAGAGCTAGAGAAGAAAATGTTCAGTTTGTGAGCAAAACTGAAGGAATATAGGACACAGGATTTGCTGGTAAAAGATATGCATAGTAAAATAAGGTCTTCAAAGATCAAATTAAGTATGTGGTTTTAATAACTTTTTCAGAAATCTCTGAATGATTTAAAGTGAAGACTAATAGATCACCTTAACTAGACAAAAGGAACTGGTCGAACAACATTCTGACATGCCAGCCAATATAGGAAGGAGCCTATTTTGAAAAGAATTGCGAATGGAGCCTCTGTCACATTGAGTAGACTATATCTGATACAGAGACGGCCTAAAGAGTTTTTAAGGGCATGGTACTATCTTGGATTATTAAGATTGAGACACTTCAAAATGAAAATTAATTATCTGGGTCCTCAATTTTCTGTAGTCAGTAAGCAGACTGAGAAAGTTATTCAGCTGCTAATACAGATCATTTCTTATGAAAGAGGAAGGATATCTCAGAGGACAGAGCCAAGAACCCAGAGGGCAAAACCAAAAGCCTAAAAAAGAACCATGAACTACAGAAGCACCCTGAGGAAATTGAATGGGCCCTACTCAAAGAATATTCCCTTCTCTTCCCCATGTAGGTGGCCTGGCAACATGTGTCCCGTGAGATTTCAGAATTGCTATGTACCATTTAGAGCCATATGATTCCTACTCCTCCAGCTTTGAATGAGAATGTTGATGGTGGTTATTCTGTCCCTACCTCACCATTGTATGTTTGATGTGTGGGAACACAGAAATGAGTTCCACCAAGGAGCAAAACCCAAGAAACGTCATTTGCATCTAGACCAGATTTAGATGACAATATCTTGAACTTTGGACCTGCTGCTATTAGTGGGATGAAACTTTTGAAATCCTAGGATGGTGATGAGCACATTTTGCATGTGGAATGTGACCAATTTCTGAAGAATGAGAACCGATGTGGAGAAAGGCCCAGCTGTGCCAGGGATCCTAGCCTTCCTAGCCATTCCAGTCCAAACTGCCAGCCCACAGAATCATAAACATTAATAAAACAGTAATTGTTTTAAGCCACTGAGATGGTGATGTTAAGAAGGTTAAACCTTCGGATGTTAAGAATAATCTGAAGAGGAGTTTACTTAAAGCCAATAGAAATTATAGCCTTTCTTCACACTTGTTGTCCTGTTGTAATTAGTAATGGCACTCTCTGTCATTATATAATTGTTTTGGTTTGGCCAGTATATCCCATGTATAATGTATTGCATAAGAAGAGTTAAGGATTTCCAGCTAGCTGAAAGTTAACAAGTTATATCACATAAATGTATTTCAGATGAAATGTAAAAACTGAAACCAAGTGCTGCTATAAAGTGCAGCTGTTCCTTAAGGCATAAAAACTCTAAACAATCTACTGGCAGGCTTCTGAGCAGCTGAGGTTGAAGTGCCAATGTGCTACTAATGACTGCCAGAATTAAAATACTTTCTACACGTCTAGAATATATTTAGACTTCTAAAATGTGAATTAGAAAAATAACAAAATTGAGAAAAAAATGTTACATGTTTCTCCTTCTCTTTTCTCCCTCCTTTCCCATGTTAATGATTAAAGTATACACCATAAAGAAGTCTGACTACAATGTAGTCAATTACAAAGGCTTATGAACAAGACAGAGATTTTGAAGTAAATCAGAAAGTTAAAAAATTCTCGATTCCCGGGTAAGATGACCAAATAGGAACAGCTCCGGTCTGCAGCTCGCAGCAAGACCAATGCAGGTGGGTGATTTCTGCATTTCCAGTTGAGGTACCCAGTTCATGTCACTGGGACTGGTTAGACAGTGGGTACAGCCCACAGAGGGCAAGGAGAAGCAGGGTGGGGCATCGCCTCACCCAGGAAGCACAAGGGGTTGGGGAACTCCCTCCCCTCGCCAAGGGAAGCTGTGAGGGACCCTGCCCTGAGGGACCATGCACTCTGGCCCAGATACAACACTTTTCCCACAACCCACAGACCAGCAGATTCCCTTGGGTGCTTGCACCACAAGGGCCCGGGTTTCAAGCACAACACTGGGCGGTTATTTGGGCAGACACCAAGCTAGCTGCAGGAGTTTTATTCCATACCCCAGTGGCACCTGGAATGCCAGCGAGACAGAACTATTCACACCCCTGAAAAGGGGGCTGAAGCCAAGGAGCCAAGTGGTCTTGCTCAGCAGATTCCATCCCCATGGAGTCCAGCAAACTAAGATCCACCGTCTTGAAATTCTTGCTCCAGCACAGTAGTCTGACCCGGGACACTCGAGCTTGGTGTAGGGAGGGATGTCCATCATTACTGAGGCTTGAGTAGGCAGTTTTCCCCTCACAGTGTAAATAAAGCCACTGGGAAGTTTGGACTGGAAGCCCACTGCAGCACCACAAAGCCACTGTAGCCAAACTGCCTCTCTAGATTCCTCCTCTCTGGACAGGGCATCTCTGAAAGAAGGGCAGCAGCCCCAGTCAGGGGCTTATAGATAAAACTCCTATCTCCCTGGGACAGAACACCTGAGGAAAGGGGCAGCTGTGGGCACAGCTTCAGCAGACTTAAACATTCCTGGCTGCTGCCTCTGAAGAGAGCAGCAGATCTCCCAGCACAGCATTCGAGCTCTGCTAAGAAACAGACTGCCTCTTCAAGTGGGTCCCTGACTCTTGTGCCTCCTGACGGAGAGACACCTCCCAGCAGGGGTCAACAGACACCTCATACAGGAGAGCTCCGGCTGGCATCTGGCAGGTGCCCCTCTCAGGGGAAGCTTGCAGAGGAAGGAACAGGCAGCAATCTTTGCTGTTCTGCAGCCTCCGCTGGTGACACCAAGGCAAACAGGGACTGGAGTGGACCTCCAGCAAACTCCAGCAGACCTGCAGAAGAGGAGGTTGACTCTTAGAAGGAAAACTAACAAACAGAAAGAAAGAGCATGAACATCAACAAAAAGGATGACCATGCAAAAACTCCATCCAAAGGTCACCAACAGCCAAGACTAAAGGTAGATAAATCCATGAAGATGAGCAAAAACCAGCACAAAAAGGCTGAAAATTCAAAAAACCAGAATATCTCTTCTCCTCCAAAGGATCACAACTCCTCACCAGCAAGGGAACAAAACTGGACAGAGAATGAGTTTGACTAATTGACAAAAGTAGGCTTCAGAAGATGGGTAATAACAAACTCCTCCGAGCTAAAGGAGCATGTTCTAACTCAATGCAAGGAAGCTAAGAACTTGATAAAAGGTCAGAGGAATTGCTAACTAGAATAACCAATTTAGAGAAGAACATAAATGACCTAATGGACCTGAAAAACACAACATGAGAACTTCATGAAGCATACACAAGTATCAATAGCTGAATCAATCAAGTAGAAGAAAGGATATCAGAGATTGAAGATCAACTTAAGGAAATAAAGTGTGAAGACAAGATTAGAGAAAAAAGAATGAAAAGGAATGAACAAACCCTCCCGGAAATATGGGACTATGTGAAAAGACCAAACCGACATTTGGTTGGTGTACCTGAAAGTGACAGGGAGAATGGAACCAAGTTGGAAAACATACTTCAGGATATTATCCAGGAGAACTTCACCAACCTATCAAGACAGGTCAACATTCAAATTCAGGAAATACAGAGAACACCACAAAGATACTCCTCGACAAGAGCAACCCCAAGATGCATAATCGTCAGATCCACCATGGTTGAAATGAAGAAAAAAATTTAAGGGCAGTGAGAGAGAAAGGTCGGATTATCCACAAAGGGAAGCCCATCAGACTAACAGCGGATCTCTCTGCAGAAATCCTGTAAGCCAGAAGAGAGTGGGGGCCAATAATCAACATTCTTAAAGAAAAGAATTTTCAACCAAAATTTCATATCGAGCCAAGCTAGGCTTCATAAGTAAAGGATAAATAAAATCTTTACAGACAAGCAAATGCTGAGGGATTTTGTCACCACCAGGCCTGCCTTACAAGAGCTCCTGAAGGAAGCACTGAATATGGAAAGGAAAAACCAGTGCAGGCACTGCAAAAACAAACCAAAATGTAAAGACCATTGACATTATGAGGAAACTGCATCAACTAATGGGCAAAATAACCAGCTAGCATAATAATGACAGGATCAAATTCAAACATAACAATATTAACCTTAAATGTAAATGGGCTAAATGCCCCAATTAAAAGACACAGACTGGTAAACTGGATAGTCAATATCCATCAGTGTGCTGTATTCAGGAGACTTATCTCACATGCAAAGACACACATAGGCTCAAAATAAAGGGATGGAGGAAGATTTACCAAGCAAATGGAAAGCAAAAAAACAAAAACAAAAACAAAACCAGGGATTGCAATCCTGGTCTCCGATAAAACAGACTTTAAACCAACAAAGATCAAAAGAGACAAAGAAGGCCATTACATAATGGTAAAGGGATCAATTCAACAAGAAGAGCTAACTATCCTAAATACATGTGCACCAATACAGGAGCAACCAGATTCATAAAGCAAGTTCATAGAGACCTACAAAGAGACATAGACTCCCATAAAATAATAGTGGGAGACTTTAACACCCACTGTCAATATGAGACAGATCAACAAGACAGAAAATTAACACGGATATTTAGGACTTGAACTCAGCTCTGGACCAAGCAGACCTAATAGATATCTACAGAACTCTCCACTCCAAATCAACAGAATATACATTCTTCTCAGCACCACACGGCACTTATTCTAAAATTGACCCCACAATTAGAGGGAAAACACTCCTCAGCACATGCAAAAGAAAGGAAATCATAATAAACACTCACTCAGACCACAGTGCAATCAAATTACAACTCAGGATTAACAAACTCACTCAAAACCACACAACTACATGGAAACTGAACAACCTGTTCCTGAACGACTACTGGGTAAGTAATGAAATTAAGACAGAAATAAATAAGTTCTTTGAAACCACTGAGAGCAAAGACACAATGTACTAGAATCTCTGGGACACAGCTAAAGCCGTATTTAGAGGGAAAGTTATAGCACTAAATGCCCACAGGAGAAAGGGGGAAGATCTAAAATTGACACCTTAACATCACAATTAAAAGAACTAGAGAAGCAAGAGCAAACAAATTCAAAAGCTAGCAGAAGATGAGAAATAACTAAGATCAGAGCAGAACTGAAGGAGATAAAGACATGAAAAATCCTTAAAAAATAAATGAATCCAGGAGGTGGTTTTTTGAAAAGATTAACAAAATAGACTGCTAGCCAGACTAATAAAGAAGAAAAGAGAGAAGAATCAAATAGAAACAATAAAAAATGATAAAGGGGAGATCACCATTGATCCCACAGAAATACAAACTAACATCAGAGAATACTGCAAACACCATTACAAATAAACTACCAAATAAACTAGAATATCTAGAAGAAATGGATAAATTCCTGGACACAAACACCCTCCCAAGACTAAAGTAGGAAGAAGTTGAATCCCCGAATAGACCAATAACAGGTTCTGAAATTGAGGTAGTAATTATAATTGAGGTAGTATAACAACAACAACAACAGCCCAGGGAGACAGATTACAGCCAAATTCTACTAGGAGCTGGTACCACTCCTTCTGAAACTATTCCAAATAATAGAAAAAGAGGGGCTCCTCTCTAACTCATTTCATCAGATCAGCATTGTCCTGATACCAAAACTTGGCAGAGACACAACAAAACAAGAAAATTTCAGGCCAATATCCCTGATGAACATTGACGCAAAAATCCTCAATAAAATACTTGCAAACCGAATACAGCAGCACATCAAAAAGCTTATTCACCATGATCAAGATGGCTTCATCCCTTCATCCCTGGGATGCAAGGCTGGTTCAACATATGCAAATCAATAAATGTAATCCATCACATAAACAGAACCAATAACAAAAACCACATGATTATCTCAATAGATGCAGAAAAGGCCTTCGATAAAATTCAACACCCCTTCATGCTAAAAATGCTCAATAAACTAGATATTGATGAAACATATCTCAAAATAATAAGAGCTATTTATGCCAAACCAGTGGACAATATCCTACTGAATGGACAAAAGCTGGACGCATTCCCTTTCAAAACTGGCACAAGACCAAAATGCCCTCTCTTACCACTCCCATTCAACACAGTATTGGAAGGTCTGGCCAGGGCAATCAGGCAAGAGAAAGAAATAAAAGGTATTCAAATAGGAAAAGAGGAAGTCAAATTGTCTCTCTTTGCAGATGACATGATAAAACCCATTGTCTCAGCACAAAAACTCATTAAGTTGATAAGCAACTTCAGCAAAATCTCAGGATACAAAATCAATATGTAAAAATCACAAGCCTTCCTATACACCAATAATAGGCAAATAAAGAGTCAAATCATGAGTGAACTCTCATTCACAATTGCTACCAAGAGAATCAAATACCTAGGAATACAGCTAACAAGGGATGTGAAGAACCTCTTCAAGAACTACAAACCACTGCTTAGGGAAGTAAGAGAGGACACAAACAAATGGAAGAACATTCCATGCTCATGGATAGGAAGAATCAATATTGTGAAAATCACCATAGTGCCCAAAGTAATTTATAGATTCAATGTCATTCCCATCAAACTACCATTGACCTCCTTCATCGAATTAGAAAAAAACTACTTTAAATTTCATATGGAACCAAAAAAGAGCCCATATAGCCCAGACAATCCTAAGCAAAACAAAACAAAACAAAAAACTGGAGGCAACAAGCTACCTGACTTCAAATTATACTACAAGGCTTCAGTAACCAAAACAGCATGGTATTGGTACCAAAACAGATATATAGACCAATGGAATAGAACGGAGGCCTCAGAAATAACACAACACATCTACAGCTATATGACAAATCTGACAAAAACAAGCAATGGGGAAAGGATTCCCTATTTAATAAATGGTGTTGGGAAAACTGGCTAGCCATATGCAGAAAACTGAAACTGGACCCTTTTCCTTACAACTTATACAAAAATTAACTCAATATGGATTAAAGATTTAAACATAAGACCTAAAACCATAAAAGCCCTAGAAAAAAACCTTGGGAATACCATTTAGGCCATAGGCATGGGCAAATATTTCATGACTAAAACACCAAAAGCAATGGTAACAAAAGCAAAATTGACAAGTGGGATCTAATTAAACTAAAGAGCTTCTGCACAGCAAAAGAAACTAGCATCTGAGTGAACAGGCAACCTACAGAATGGGAGAAATTTTTGCAATCTGTCCATCTGGCAAAGGAATAATATCCAGAATCTACAAGGAACTTAAATTTACAAGAAAAAAAAAAAAACCAAAACACTCCATCAGAAAGTTGGCAAAGGATATGAACAGACATTTTCAAAAGAAGGCACGTATGTGGGCAAAAAACATAAAAAAAAAGCTCATCATAACTGTTCATTAGAGAAATGCCAATCAAAACCACAATGAGATATCATCTCATGCCAGTAAGAATGGCAATTGTTAAAAAGTCAGGAAACAACAGATGCTGTTGAGGACATGGAGAAATAGAAATGTTTTTACACTGTTGGTGGGAGTGTAAATTAGTTCAACCACTGTGGAAGACAGTGTGGTGACTCCTCAAGGATCTAGAAACAGAAAAATCATTTGACCCAGCAATCCCATTACTGGGTATATACCCAAAGGATTATAAATCATTCTACGATAAAGACACATGCATACATATGTTTATTGCAGCACTGTTCACAATAGCAAAGACTTGGAACCAATCCAAAGGCCCATCAATGTTAGACTGGATAAAGAAAATGTGGCGCATATACACCATGGAGTACTATGTAGCCATAAAAAATAATGAGTTCACATCCTTTGCAGGGACTTGGATGAAGCTGGAAACCATCTTTCTCAGAAAACTAACACAGGAACAGAAAACCAAACACCGCATGTTCTCACTCATAAGTGGGAGTTGAACAATGAGAACACATGGACACAGGGAGGGGAACATCACACAGCGGGGCCTGTCAGGGGGTGGAAGGCAAGGGGAGGGATAGCATTAGGAAATACCTAACATGGATGACAGGTTGATGGGTATAACAAACCACCATGGCACGTGTATACCTATGTAACAAACCTGCATGTTCTGCACATGTATCCCAGAACTCGAAGTATAAAAAAAAATTCTTCCAATCATAATAACGTCCCTGTCAAAAATTAAGTTTTTTTAATTTCATAATTTTAATTAAGATAATTAAGGCTTGAATAATGAGTGCATTCTCAAAGATTTGACTGACAAAAAAATTAGTATCTACAAAAAGCAATTTAGCAACATTATTCCATTTTGATAATTGTTCCACAGACAAAGTAGACTGGTACAGAAGTGATATTAATTTACTGGATTAAAAACTTCTTATTGTCAGGAGCAAACACTCAATAGATCACTGTTAGAGAATAAACACTTGGTATTAAGCAAGCACTTAAAAAAGGGTGGAACTTCTTTAGCACGAGGTGTTACATTAAATGCATGTGGTGCCACTGAAGACTTATGAAAATTTACAAGCCTGAGAAAAGGAAAAAGATTGGGGAAAAAGTAAGGAACAAGACACATGGAAATATAAGAGAGCTCAAAAAAGGAGATAAGGAGGGTATATGTTGGTAATTATACTAATTATCTTACTGTTAACATTATCTCAATTCTGGACCCTTCAGAGTTTATAACTGAAGCATCCATTTATTTGAAGTTAATAGTAATCACTATCAAATCCTGGGCCCAAGTGATTCTCCCACCTCAGCCTCCCAAAGTGTTGGGATTACAAGTGTGAGTCACTGAGCCTAGTCTCCTCTCAAAGTGTTGGGATTACAGATGTGAGTCACTGAGCCTAGTCTAATATTCTCTTACCGACCTGAAAGTATTCTTTAAATATTAAGAACATTATACACCTTTATCTTCTATACGAATGTAACTATTCCTCATTTTAGCATTTATTTTTAAACTTTATTTATAATCTACAGAAAATTATTTTCTTTGTTACCATTTCTCCTCTTTTGTTACAGATTCTATAAAGATATACACGTTTTGCTATTTTGTTGGCTCCTGTTATCAACAAGAATAAGCAAAGTAACCATCACATTCAGGTGAGTCTAAAACCAGTACCACTAAAATGTCAGCATGCATATGAGCTGGCATGACTGTTAAAAAGTGCTAGAAATAAAAATGATTAAAATTTAGTTGTGATTCAGTATGTCTGGAGTGTGGTGCAAAATTCTGCATTCTTAACACATGCCCCTGATAATTCTGAAGTGGTGAGGAACTGGTATTGTTAAGTTATTTCGAACTTGTATTACTAAGTTAAAATAAAACCATTCTACTTCCTACTAGGTTTCTGTCTCATTCAAATAAATTTTCTGTTTTGTTCTATACAATCAGTATTTCTAAAATTTACCTCAAAATTTCAAGGAGTTCCTGCTAGTTATAGTGTGTATAAAATTAAACTACAGAAAGACTCCATTCTCTTTCCCAAGGCACTAGTGTAGTGTCTCAGGAAATAGATAAATAAATTCTTGATAAAACTTATTATGATCTTCTAATTTAGAGAGGATAGGGCAAAATGAGACCACAAAGAGCAAGCAAATGAAACTCCAAACCAAAATTCTGGGAGTTGAGAATTTTCTTCTCTCCCCTGGCTTTACTAATGATGGTAATGAACTGGTATTCATTCCAATACAGGACCACTTGTCCGAAGTGGCAAGCAATATAAAAGGATAAAGGGTAGAAGTGAAGGCGGGCTGAAGGACAGATGATGATACTATAGTTGGTACCACGTGATAAGCAAAATAATGACTCCCCTCCCTACCCCAAAAATGCCCACGCTCTAATCCCTGAGAACTGTGAATATGTTATCTTATGTGCTAAAAGAGACTTTACAGATGTGACTAAGGGTGAGTCCTTAAAAGTGAAAACTTTTCCTGGCTGAAGTCAGAGAAAGAGATGTAAGATGGAAGCAGGCCAGAGAAATGCTGCTATATTGCTGGCTTTGAAAATGAATAAAGGGGGCCATGAACCAAGGAATGCAGGCAATCTAGGAGCCGGAAATGGCCAAGAAATGGAATATGGCCATACTGACACCTTTCGTAACTTTAACCTTTTGAGACTGTGTTGGCCTTGTGACCTACACATCTATAGGGAAAATGCATTTATGTTGTTTTAAGTCACTAAGTTTGTAAAAATTTGTTACAGCTGCAATAGAAAACAAACACAGGCCACACTTTAGTGTCAACATCAGATTCTGTAGACAGGCTGGAAGATACACAAAGTCTATAAGGGTTTTCCTTCATTCAGTTTCTTTCCAACATAGCCGGTTCATGTCAAAGATGAAGACTACTTTCTGGAACACGCAGGAGAACTGTCAAAATGGGAAAGATCTCTCTTCAACTTTGCCAGTTCAAGTTCCAATAAGGATTCTATATTAGGGTACACTGTACACATCAATCAGAGGCCAGACTAACCATAAAACTAGACACAGAAAAGCTGAGACCTGGAGCAATGGTTTAATAAGGAAAGAATAACTATGCAGAAATGACATTCTCCTACTCGTTCTGCCCATGACCTCTTGAGGACTGACCATGTGCTATGGGTTGAATAGTGTTGCCCCCAAATTCATATGTTGAATCCCTAACCCCAGTACCTCAGAATGTGATGTATTTGGAGACAGAGTATTTAAAGGGGTAATTAAATTAAATGAGGTCATTAGAGTGGGTCCTAATCCAATATGACTGGTCCTTTTAAGAAGAGAAAATTGGCCAGGTGCGGAGGCTCACGTCTGTAATCCCAGCACAGCACTTTGCGAGGTCGAGGCAGGTGGATCATGAGGTTCGGAGTTTAAGACCAGCCTGGCCAAGATGGTGAAACCCCATCTCTACTAAAAATACAAAAATTAGTCGGGCGTGTTGGCGGGTGCCTGTAATCCCAGCTACTTGGGAGGCTGAGGCAGAGAATTACTTGAACCTGGGAGGCGGAGGTTGCAGTGAGCCAAGATCATGCCACTGCACTCCAGCCTGGGCAACAGATGAGACTCCATCTCAAATACAAAAAAAAAATAGAGAAAATTAGGATACAGACATACACGGAAGAAAAACTATATTAAGACACCAGAGGAAGATGGACATCTGTAAGTCAAGGACACAAACCACAGAAGAAACCAATCCTACGAACACCTTGATCTTGGACTTCCAGCCCCCAGAACTGTGAGAAAATAAATTTCTGTCAGTTAAGCCACCTAGTCTATGGCACTATGTTACAATAACCCTAAAAAACGAATATACCATATAACACATGAAAAGGTTCTTTAAGACACAATAATGTCCAAAGAAGCGTGAAGGGAACACAAGGAACATCTACTCAAATTATTTTTAGTCAAATAGCAAGCCTCAATATTAGTCATATACAAGAAAAAATAGACATATAATCAACATAATTTCTATGGAAATATTTGGCAACAGCAAAAAAAAAAAAAAAAAGAGAGAAGGAATCAAACATTATATGCTCTAAAGAAAATTTACCTCAGGTAATAAGTAAATTTTATATAGTAACTGCTTCACAATTAAAGAAAATGTGGACTGTGAAATAAATAGATGAAAGATGAGATGAAAATATAAACATAAACACCCTACCTAATTTAATACTTAGTATTATTAACTTAAAGAATAAGAGTATTTTCGATCTTAACAAAATCAAAATGGCCATTATTTTAAAATCAAAAAAACAATAGATGTTGGCACCATGTGGTGAAAAGGGAAAACTTATACATTGTTATTGGGAATGTAAATTAGAACATCATCTATGGAAAACAATATGGATATTTCTCAAAGAACAAAAAGTAGATCTATTATTCAATCCAGCAATTCCACTACCAGGTATCTACCCAAAGGAAAAGAAACCATTATATCAAAAAGACACCTGCACACGTGTGTTTATCACAGCACAATCTACAATTGTGAAGATATGAAATCAACCTCAAGTGCCCATCAACCAATGAGTGGATAAAGAAAGTTTTCACATATATATCATAGTATACCACTCAGCCATAAGAAAGGATAAAACAATGTCCTTTGCAGCAACTTGGATGAAACTGGAGGCTATTAACCTAAATGAAATAACTCAGCAATGGAAAAGCAAATACCACATATTCTCACTTATAAATGGAAGCTTAGCTATGGGTACATAGGAGCATACAAAGCAGTATAATGGACACTGGAGACTCAGATGGGAGGAGGGTAGGAGGTGGGTAAAGAATAAAAAATTATCTATTGGGTACAATGTTTTTCAGGTGACGGGTACACTAAAAGCTCAGAGTTCACCACTATATAATTCATCCGTGTAACCAAAAACCACTTGTACCCTTAAAGCTATTAAAATAAAAAAATAAAAATAAAAGAATAACAATATTTTTTAGCCAAGTACTTCTGTGTACTTCTGTTTTGGTGTCTTAGTTCCTCAAATTTCCTTTAGTTGAAGCTGCAGAAGCTTAAAAGCAGTCAGGCAAGTGTATCTTTATGGCAAGTGAAGAGTGTCTTATTAACTGGCAGCTAATTCCGTTTCTATTTTCATTACTATCCAGTACACGTAGATATGATAAAAGAGGAAAACAGTTATAATTTGTATTAAAAGGGGATTTACTTTTATTAAAATTTGCTAGGTTATTCTGGATAAGAAACTAAGTGTTATTATCAAGTAGTTTCTATATTTTTATTATGAAGTGTAAAACTATGCAGAGATTCAAAAAAGCAATTAAGATTAAAAAGTATTACTACAGGAACATTTTGACTAAAATCAGTTTTCCACATGTGAAACTGTCACTACATAAAAACACCATTACATTTTAAACGAACTCATAGACTCAGTCATAATTAAGTTTTCCTTCTGTCTTCTCAGTAAAGCAGCAGTGAAAGAATAAATACAAAAAACAAAATGTCAGAATGAATAAAATGAGAACATTATGAGTGGCAACTCAGTTGATTCCAAATATTTTTCTATTCTTCACCACACATTATGAGTTAAAGACAATAAAAATTTAGATTAGGATGTTTTACAGGCTACAATATTTCTAACATATCTTCACTCCAAGAGCTCAAACAGAAAGTTATGTGTTGGAGTATTTCTATCTATTTTAAGCAACGGAAAAGTTAATCCAGAATCTTACACAGCTTCTATTTTTACCCTGAAAAGTACTGTATTGCTAATGGAATACAGTTGATATGTGTAGCTCAAAAGTTAATAAAATTAAGGGCAAACTGAGTCAAAGATGAAAACATATTTTGCTTAATAAATGCAGCATACCTTGATCAGTTTTTGGAAAAAAAAATACTTGCCCCAAAATTAATTCTTCTGATTAACCAAATAATATGTAACTATTTCTTTGCTTAAAAATGTCAAATACCATATAACATTAGCAGAATAGCAGAATAGAATATTGTTGCTATTGTGAATGAGTTAATTTTTAACTGGTTATTACAAGTACATAGAAAAGCTATTGTTTTCAATATTTGTTTTAAAGCAGCCACTTTACTGAGTGCTATAATTTGACCACAATATTTTTTAGTTGGTTTTCTTGGGTTTCAGTAATAAACATATTCCCTATAAATAATGATAATTTTGTTTTTTCCTGTCAGTTATATCCCCTTTGTTTTACTGTCTTATTACACAGGCTAGAATTTTCTGAATGATAAAAAAGAGAACAGCCGTGATAACAGGTGTCCTGTCTTTTAAAATAATGCCTCTAATATATCACCATTAATTATGATGTAGCTAATGGTTTGAATAGATTTCAAACATTATTTCAACATTAAAATATTCTGCAAGATCTTACTTGCCAATATTTTATAAAGAACTTTTGCTTCTACATCTATATTAATGTGAGGTAACATTTACTAAGTGCTCACAAAATGCCAGTCACAATTTTAAGCATTCTAAATGTATTAAACCATGACAGCTCTATGAGGTAATTACTCATTTTACATGAGCCAAACACAGAAACACCACTAGTAAGTGGTGAAACTGGGAACAAGGGTAAATATGAGACTGACTTAGCAATTTCTTATTTATGTGCTAATTTTTTTTTACCAGGTTTGGATATCAAGGTTATGCTCTTTTTAAAAACTGAAATGTTAAGCTGTCAATTGTAATACGCTCTGGGACAGTTTATATAGCATAGGAACTATATTTCCTTAAAAGCTTGATGATCAAATCCTTAATCTTATCTGAGCTTAAAACTTAATTCTGCTTAACAATAAAATTTACATCTGTTTTCCTTTTTGTCTATTTGTCTCTTATACTTTTATTTATTCTGTGGATGGACTCTGGTGACAGTTTACAAGCATTCAACCAGTTTAAATAGGGCCTAATCCTTTTATCTAGTAGCTTAGCGACCATAACTGAGAGTCACCGGGTGAAGACTGGCCATTGCAGAAAGACTAACCATGTGATCTGGGGTAGGGCCTTTGCGTCATATAGTATAGGCCAACCTGGAGGCTGAGTTCAACCACCTGGACAATCAATCAATCAATCATGACTAGGTAATGGAGCCCCAATAAAACTCTGAACAGTGGGACACATGTTGATATTTCATATCTGTACTGGGAGGGTAACATGTCCTGATTTTACAGGAAAGTGGACGCTTCCCATTTGGGACTCTTCTAGACTCTTCCCTATACATCTCTTCTTTTGTGTGATTTTAATGTGTTATCTTTCACCCATAATACACTGTAACTGTGAGTACAATAGCTTTCAGTGAGTTTTTTGAGTCTTAGCAAATTATCAAGCCTGAAGTTGGTTTTGGGAAGCTCTTGAACTTGCAGTTGATGGCAGAAATGAGGGCAATCTTGAAGAGTATGTATACCTGTAAATTTTGTAGTTTAACTAACTCTGGGTAGAGCTAAACTATCTTTTATAAAGGGAACAAATAATTTACTCTCCTTTTAGAATAAGAACTCTAGTTGATCATTTGCTAGTATACATTTTTACAATTAGATTCCCAAAATATGATTTATTTAAAAGGACAAGATGCAAGAAAATAACAGTAATACAGAGTTTAAGAGTAAGAATGAGGCTGGAGAATAGGGTCTGGAGGCAGGGAACCTAAGGCCGTTTTGCACTGACTTCCTAGAACTAAATTGAAAGGAAAACCCTAACTTTCTATGCCTAAGTAACAAAATGACCAGAGGCTACTCCCTTTGCAAACCCCTACCTTTTCTGCTGGCAGATGAGAAATTCAAAGTACCTCTGATTGGTTGGTTTTTGCAACTAATCAGACACTTGCACAGGAGCGTAACTTTGTAACTTCACTTCAGCCTCTGATCGGTTGCTGTCCACAACCAATCAAACTGACTGTGGGCCAAGCCTTCATTTGCATACAAACGCAGTTTTGTAACTTTACTTTATCCTCCCATTGGTTGCTTTCCACAACCAATCAGATGTTTGCTAGGAATGTGACATTTGTAACTTCACTTCAGTCTCTGATTGGTTGCTTTCTGCAACCAATCAGACTGATTGCAGGCCACCACTTCATTTAAATGGGGTGAACACCAATTGGCCGATGGGAAACCTCTAGGGGGTATTCGGACCTGAGAAGATTCTGTATCCAGGTCCTTGAGCGGCTGCTCAGGCCCATTCCCACTCTGTGGAGTATGCTTTCATTTTCAATAAATCTCTGCTTTTCTTGCTTCATTCTTTCCTTGCTTTGTATGTTTAGTCCAATTCTTTATTCACCGATAACAAGAGTATATAATAATTGTCAGAGAATTGGTTTGCTAAACGCCTTCAAATGCCTTTACCAAAGAAAGCAATTAATACATACTGAAACTAGTTACATGTGTATCTCCTCTTCTAGATTCAGAGCATCCTGCTGGCAAAATCTTACATTTTTTACGCCAATATTATCTAGGTTTTGCTTAGGCTTTGATGGATAGCAGATATTCAATACTTTTTAAAAATTTGTTTATTGATACATAAATTTGTATATTTTTATGGAGTACATGTGATACTTTGTTACATGCATGGAATGTGTAATGATCAAGTCAGGATATTCAGGGAGTCCATCATCTTGAGTATTATTTCTTTTCTTTTTTTTTTTTTTTTTTTTTCTTTTTGTGAGACAGAGTTTTGCTCTTGTTGCCCAGGCTGGAGTGCAATGGCATGATCTCAGCTCACTGCAACCTCTGCCACTGGGTTCAAGCAGTTCTACTGCCTCAGCCTCCCAAGTTGGTGGGATTACAGGCATGTACCACCATGCCCAGCTAATTTTGTATTTTTAGTAGAGACAGGTTTTCTCTATATTGCTCAGGCTGGTCTCAAACTCCCAACCTCAGGTGATCCTCCCGCCTCGGCCTGCCAAAGTTCTGGGATTACAGGTATGAGCCACTGCGCCCAGCCACCTTGAGTATCATTTCAATGTGTTGATAGCATTTCAAGTCCTCTCTTCTAGCTATTTTGAAATATACAATACAGTGTTGGTAAATGTAGTCACCCTACTCTACTATCAAACATTAGAACTTACTTCTTCAATTGACATATTTGTACCCATTAACCAACCTCTCTTCATCCTCCCACTCCCTACCCTGACATACACACACCCTTCCCAGTCTTTGGCAACTATCGTTCTTCTCTTTACCTCCATGAGATCAACTTTTTTAGCTCGGGTGTGAGAACATGGGATATTTGTCTTTCTGTGCCTGGTTTATTTCACTTAACATAATGAGTAGGTACTCAATATTGGTATAATACCAAATGCAATTTGAGGGGTGTCAGAAAGGTCTCTCAAAGACCTCTGTCACTCTCAAAGTGACAAAGGTATTCTCCGGTGACCTGTCAAAGAGTTAAAGGTTCACCATTCACTTAATTTTCTTCCCTCAATATTCCTGAAAGTCCAATGGCAGTAAGCAAAATCTCTAGAAATAATACACAGCATTTTAACAGTAGATTCATTTAGATAATCAGATTATTTTCTAATTATCAGCTTAAAAATTCTGAAATGTAGTATGAACCAGACATGTCTTAATTAAAAAAAAAAAAAAAGAGAAAAAGCTAGATCTACAGTTGGGTAAACTAAGAAATTTCGTGAAGGATAGGTGGATGACTTCTTCAGGCTGAGGAAGTAAGATACTGGATAGAAATGTAATAACATAAAAACAATGAATACCAAAAGAGGAAAGAAACATACACTAAACAGAGATAATGTGGAAAACTGAAGACAACCATCAATTTGGCAATTTTAAGACCTACTTTCATGAAATCAATTCTTTAATATAAAACAATCTCGCTCATGAAATTAATTCTTTCATATAATACAATCAATGCAAGAGTCCTAGTGTTACAGTTTCACTAGTGCACAGCCTTTTATAATGTCCACATTATACAAACAAACTCAATAAATGGCACAGGGTTAAAACTGTTTAAAACTTCACTGTTATCCCAGTGAAGTAGGAGGATTATTTGAGACCAGGAGTTCAAAACCAGTCTGGGCAACTTACATAGCAAGAACCCGTCTTAAAAAACAAAACAAAAAACAAAACAAAACAAAAAACAGTTAAAAAAATTAGCTGGGTGTGCTGGTGCACACCTGAAATCTAAGCTACTTGAAAGGCTGAGGCAGGAAGACCACTTGGGCTCAGGAGTTTAAGGCTGCAATGAGCTATGATATTGCCACTGCATTACAGCCTGGGTGGCAGTGCGACATCCTATCTCTTACAAAAAAAAAAAAAAAAAGAAAAAAAAAAGAAAGCCAAATTCTAACATTTTTGCACGTCTGTTTTGTCATTATATATTCCTCTTCATTTCTCCACAGAATTTGTAAGATGTATTACCTATTTTTGTGATTTTTAAAATTTGATTTCAATATAAACAAAAAATTACCCAGTTGTGGTGGCATGTACCTGTAGTCCTAGCTACTTGGGAGGCTGAGGTGGCAGAATCACCCGAGCATGGGAGATTGATGCTGCAGTGAACCATGATCATGATAGTGCACTCTAGCCTAGGCAACGGCAGTGAGATCCTGTCTTAAAGAAAATAAAAACAAATAGGTCGGGTGCAGTGGCTCACGCCTGTAATCCCAGCACTTTGGGAGGGTGAGGTGGATGGATCAGGAGGTCGGGAGATCGAGACCATCCTGGCTAACACGGTGAAACCCCCTCTCTACTAAAAATAGAAAAAATTAGCCAAGAATGGTGGCACGTGCGTGTAGTCCCAGCTACTTGGGAGGCTGAGGCAGGAGAATCGCTTGAACCTGGGAGGCGGAGGTTGCAGTAAGTGGAGATCATGCCACTGCACTCCAGCCTGGGTGACAGAGTGAGACTCCTTCTTAAAAAACAAAAAACAAACAAAAAAAAAAATCAAAAATAAGAAATTAACTATTTTATGTCAATGCAACTTATCACAGAACAATTTTTAAAATATATTTTTAAAATAAAGTAGAAATATATTTATTTTATTTTAATTTAAATTTTTTAGAGCAGGCTCTCACTCTGTAGCCCAGGCTGTAGTCCAATTGCATGATCATGGCTCACTGCATCCTGAACCTCCTGAGTTCAAGCAATCCTCCTACCTTCCAGCCTCCTGAGTAGCTAGGACTGTAGGTACACACCACCTCTCCTGGCTTAAAGACGAAATGTTAATGTTCAATGTATACACACAATTTTAGGACAATTGTTTAAAGAGGTCAAGAAGCCAGCTTTGATAATTTCTAAGCCATTTCTATTGGTATCAGAAAAGAAAATGCCAGATGAGCAATGTATTTTTTATCAAAATGTATCCTTTGATAAAGGTTAAGTGAGCATTCATGCACAGATCAAGTTAAATATTATAACTTTTTATGTGTATGTTAAAAAACATAACTGTTTAAGTCACTATTGTAAATATATTTTTGTTCATGCAAAAATATATTTCACATTACTTACAGATCAAAAGTTTTAACTTCAATTGTTTTAGAAGGAGACAAAGAAAATAAACATAATGCATGTACGTATTTGTGTTATGGTCTTATTTGATGATATATCTGCTTGGGACCTAGGTCTGAAATTTGTAAATAACTTTTTAAATGTTCATCCTTAACTGACTATTATCTTTCATTTCTATTTCAGAGAATTCTACATTTAACTTCTAGTATCTAGTTAGCTAACTAATCCTAAATATTAGCAGTAAAGGATGAGCAAAAAAGTAGTACTTAACATATGACTTTAAGATTCTAAAATATAAAGTCATGAATGAGAAAAGTTAAACTCCAAATGATCTACTTTAGGTTCAATATAGTTTTTAAAACAAGAATATTTCAGACTGATTAATTTAATAAATCCCATGGGATTAGTTCCTATATAATAAAAAAATAATAATTTTTAAAACTCTTGTCTTAAAACATATACTCTATAGAATAACGGTGAAAATACATATCAAAGCAACATAAGGCACTAGGGAAGCAGATAAAAGATTAATCACGTTATAAAGATGGGAAAAGGAGAACAGGAAAAGTAATTTTTTTAATAATACTAAAGGGAGATTTGGAGAGAGAGAGAGAGAACCACACAAAAAAGAATGAATTTTATGAAGTTCCTGGAATAAGTTCAAAATGCAAGGATTTATGCCATTTTTAAAGGTACATAGCTGCCTTATAGACGTAAATAAATTACCTCATTTTCGGTTCCCACATCCAGAATGACAGGCAGACATTTTTGAGGATTCATCCCTCCGCAAGCTGTATATAGAGCCAATTTACCCACAGGGATGCCCATGCCATTACAGCCAAGGTCTCCCAAGCCAAGAATACGCTCTCCATCAGTCACCACAATGGCCTAGAAGAAAAAGAAAAATTACCTATTAACAGGTTTTCACAAATCCTGAGACACAATTTCTGACTCTACTTCTGAAGTAACTACTAGTGAAATATTAAGCTGTTAAAAAAACATAAATTGAATATATATGAAAAAGATTTTATAAATTGTAATTGTGGAAGAATAAGGTGAAGAAATGAACTTGATTTATAAATATGCTTAATTAGGTTATTGAAAAAAGAAGGGCATGTGTGCACATAAAGACTCAAACATACCAAATAACTTAAGTTTTCAATCAAGAGGAGCAAGTAGGTAAAGCATAAGGAAATAAGAGCTCACACCAGGAACCAAAAGAAGGTGGTTTTGCGCAAGAGTGTCCTTAGTAAATTACTGCATAGTTACTGAAGAGATTGAGGAGGTTACACCTCTGCCCTAAATGCTCTGATCTTTAGTTTATGCATCCTGGCACTATCCTCCTATTTTTACAACAATCTGACCCATTCTCCTTAACTCCTATAATCACTTGATATCTTTGAAACATGTCCAGTACAGTCTGCTACTTCTCTTACCTGAACATTTTCCACTAGATTTAATGAATTTTGTCTGCTTCCCCCCTCCCTCCCTCCCTCCTTCTTTCTTTTTCTTTTTCTTTTTTCCGAGACAGAGTCTTGCTCTGTCGCCCAGGCTGGAGAGGAGTGGCACGATCTCAGCTCACTGCAACCTCTGCCGCCCAGGTTCAGGCAATTCTCCTGTCTCAGCCTCCCGAGTAGCTGGCATTACAGGCGCTCACCACCATGCCCAGCTAATTTTTGTATTTGTAGTAGAGACAGGGTTTCACTGTGTTGGCCAGGCTGGTCTCAAACTCCTGACCTCGTGATCCACCCGTCCCAGTCTCCCAAAGTGCTGGGATTATAGGCATGTGTCACCACCGCGCCCAGCCTGCTTTGTTTATTTCTAATTAACTTGAATATTTATGAAGCATATACTTTAATCATGTGGAGATTTTAATTCGATGTAATTTGATATCATTATTGAACATCTTCGTGATCATGTCAATTATATGAATTTAAACAAAACCAATCTGATATCATTATTGAATATCTTTCTGATTCATGTCAATTATATGAATTTAAACAAAACCAATCTTATGAAACACAATTTATTAGTCTACAAACTGCTACACTCATCATATTCAGAGAAATGTGGGAAAATGTCAGTTATTTGGCTTTGGGTGAATTTTAAGCTTCTGTTTCTTATTGGTAAATTGGGAGTAATAAATGTACTTTTCTGAGTAGCTATATAAAATTGGGAACTAGGTCTTTTTGCTTACCACTGTACATCAGCACCTAGTACAGCATTTGGCACACAGTAAACAATCAACAAATATTAGTAAATTGAATAAAACTATGATTACATAAAATGAAATCATGATATATAAAGAACTTACCACAGTACCTGGTACATTACAAATTCTTAAAAATTTATAGCTATTATTACTATTATTTCATCAGAGCTAATTATAAAGTCATAGCATTTTAGAAGTAAAGAGAAATCTAAAGTATATTCCATCTATTCCTCTTATTTTATAAATTAGGAAACTGAAAAATCAGAGAACTGAAATAATTTCGCTAAGGTGATTTACTTGATTAATATCAAAGAACCAGAAACCCACATATGTTAATTCCTAGTACAGTGCTCTTTTCACCATACCACATTGCAGAATATATTTTAAAATATATTTCTAAGATATTTTATTTAATTTCCTGTTCACCTATATTATTCAGCTCTTGCAAAACTATCTTAAAAGCAAATACATTTGGGAGGTAGGTGAAAATCATTTTTGCATATTCTATACATTTGTCTTTGGAAGATTTTTCATGTCAAATAGCCATGGATCAATATGTGACGCTCTTTTGGAGGAAGCAATCCGATACTACTGGGTTAACTTAGCCCTGATTTAAGGTAAAAAAGATAAATACTGCAGAGAACTATAACTTTGTTTTTTAAATTAAATTAAGGCCAAATTTTCAAAGTCCTAATACTTCTAAAGTGTATTTAACAGACAGTTTTATTTATTGCATTACCACAAATAGAGGTACTTTTACATATCATTGATAATATATAACTTTTATGAATGTGATCTTTACATAGGTAAAGTCCATTTGGCCTGCCTATACTTACAAATATTTTTAATGATATGTTTTATAAGAAAAGTAATATTGTCATTTAGCTTAGTTAGCTTAGTCATTTAGCTTAGCTTAGTTATGACCTGAATAATAATTTATAAAATGCTTTCCAAATTTCATCGAAAGTGCTTAAACACAGAGAGGTGTTATTTGGTTTCAAAATTCTGAAAAAGGAATTTCAAGTGGCATACCTTTTCACTTATTTTTGATAGCTCATCTATGTTAAACTAAATATATGTCTTGAACATGAAAAAAAAAAAAAAAAAGCAGTCCACTCGGTAGCTCACGCTTGTAACCCCAGCACACTTTGGGAGGCTGAGGCAGGCGGATCACCTGAGGTCAGGAGTTCGAATCCAGCCTGACCAACATGGTGAAACCCCGTTTCTACTAAAAATACAAAAATTAGCCGGGTGTGGTAGTGAGTAGCCTCCCAGCTACTTGGGAGGCTGAGGCAGGAGAATTGCTTGAACCTGCAAGGCAGAGGTTGCAGTGAGCAGAGATTGCACCATTGCATTCCAGCCTAGGCAAAAAGAGTGAAACTGTCTCAAAAAAAAAAAAAAAAAAAAAAAAAAAAAGTTCATTATTTCTTATTTCTTCATAACTTTTATTCCCTAAGTTCTTCTCTCAGAGTTATTTATATTATTTAATTATATACATATACATGAACATTTATATGTGTAGTAGTTTGAGAAGTTTTTAAAATATATTTTGAGACATTTGATATTTATGCTTTATTACAAATGTACATTTATGGCATTAATTCATAAATACTTCCATATAAAAGAGTAGATTTTAACAGTAAAACAATTCTCTCAAAGAAAAAAAGTTTTGTCACTTAAGTAGTTTATCACTAAATTAATATTCTCTTGCTTTTTTTTTTAACCTACTTTATCTCCTGCTTCAGAAAAATGAAGCAGTTGGATGTTTTCTATACAATCATTAAGTCACAACTGCAGGATTAATGTCAGTAAGACAACTACAATTCTATCAGTGATGTCCATTTCTCAGAAATTAAATCTTCACCACACTATACAAATTATTATCTAGGCATTACCTGAATAGAAACTTCTGTATGAAATATGCAGATTTCTGCTGAACACACAAAGATACTCTCCATGTGTCCTGTCTTCATCCCTTCATTTAATTTCCCAAGGCCCATCCTCTTGTAGCCTACCTAAATGCAGAAGCTTTGCATCTTTTCCTGCTTTCCTGAAACTACTCTAAAATCTGTTTCCAGTGAACCTTGTTCAAATATTACTAATACAAAGTGATTTCCTTGTTAAATATGACATTCTATTTGTTCAAATCTAAATCTTTTTCTGAATTTCAAAACCTTTTATAATTTGATTACCCCTTAAACAATCTTAATTCCACTATACTCCAATATTAATTCAGCTTTAGTCAGGCCAGTGAATTTTCTTATTGTCTAAAAACACCCCATTCTCCTACTGAACTTGATACCTACATTCATCTGTTCCCTTCTTAGAATAGTATATTTTTCCCTTTCTAACTATCAAAGGTTGGATTTAAGTTCCGACTTTGCTATAAAAGTTTTCTTAACTATTCCAGCCTTCTCTAAATAATAATATCCTCAGAATGAATAAATAAGGCACTTATAATACCACATAGTTTGATATATTTTGCCTAATAATTGACTTTATTTCATGGGTACTTTCAAGTATATAGTGAGAGACCATATAAGATGTACTTATCTATCTTCAGCATTCTTTTACAGTCAATAGCTGTCATTTACTAAGTACCTACTATGTGCCAGGCACTACACTAAGACTTTTAAATAAAACAGGGCATAGTTGGGGATAAGAACATCAGTAAGGGCCCAATATTAAGAGTCCAAAGGATAAAAGTAGCCTATGAATAAAGTTAAAGATGTAGAGATCAGCTAGTTGGAAAAACAAGAAACATGGTGTGATAGCTTTCTGCCTAGCTGTTACGATTACAGGGATATTGACTAGAACTCTCTACTGCAGAACTATTTCCTATATTGACTTGTTAATTCTTTTTTGTTTTTTGTTTTTTTTCTGAGACAGGGTCTCAATCTGTTGCCCAGGCTAGAGTGTAGTGGTGTGATCATAGCCCATTGCAGAATCGAACTCCTGGGTTCAAGTGATCCTCCTACCTCAGCCTCCCAAGTAACTGAGACTACAGGCATGCACCACCATTCCAGCTAATTTTTAAATTTTTTCTAGAAATGGAGTCTCACTATGTTGCCCAGGCTGGTCTCAAATTCCTGAGCTCAAGCAATCTTCCCACCCACCTCGGCCTCCCAAAGTGTTGGGATCACAGGCCTGAGCCACCACTTCTAGCCAACTTGTTAATTCTTTAAATCTCCTTCAGATCCTGATTAAAAGTAAACATCCTTAGGTGACCAGACATTTATGCTTTATAGAATTAAGATGTTTCTTAGGGTAGTTTCTAAGACCAGAATCTGGATAACATGGTCTTGTTGATAGCAGAAAAGCTGAGGAAGCAACTTAGGTGGAGAAAGCAAAAAAAAAAAAAAAAAAAAGAAAAAGAAAATTGAGGACATTGGAAATAATAAAAACCACTTTAATTTACAAGTTTTCCTAGCATGAGCCCTACAGAACCAAATTAATCAATTATAGCCACAATATCTCAAATAGGAAAGATCACCCAGGCATGGTAGCTCACACCTATAGTTTCAATACTTTGGGAAGCTCAGGCAGGAGGACTGCTTGAGGTCAGAAGTTCAAGACCAGACTGAGCAACACAGTGGGACTTTGTCTCAAAAAAAATTAAAATAATTTTAAAAAGATCATTAGTGGACTTACATTCAGAAGTTATACCTGAAGTGCCTTTGTACCACCAAAAGGCATTGATTTATTCCATCCTGGTACTAAAAGATACCACAAAGTTGCTAGGCACTCAACAGAAAGGAAAGAGGGAACCAAAGGGAGAGCAAACACTTCTCAACTCCCTTAGACAAGGAAGATGGCATAGCCCTGTGTCTAAGAACAGGGACTCAGAGGCCAGCTCTGGGGCCTGTATGGAGTTCCCACCACTATCTTAGGCTTCTTTGTAACCCATCTGTGCCTTTCTTTCCTCAATCAATTATTATTATTATAAGAGCTAATCCATGTAAAAAGTCTCATTCGGAATGCTACCAAATGTCAGGTACTATTATTACTTTTATTTTCATTAGCTCACTTACAGAGGGAAGTCAAATGAGCTACTTAAAGTCATAATGATAAAAGAAATGAATTAACAGACTTTTTTTCTTGCCTACTTGGATTCCTCCTAGTGGATAATTAAACACAACAGATAGAATTTAAGGGTTTGCTTAAAGAAATTCAGATGCTCTCACATATTCAACATTTATCATTACTTAGAATGGAGGTACTAAGAAATTAGATAGAAATAATAGGAAAACTTAGTATCTAAATGGCATCAGAATAAAATTAACCCACTATGTAAAAATCAAAGGGATATAAATTAGGTGATATTCACTAGAAAAGCTAATGAATACTACCTATTATCATGAGAATTGTCAGTATGTTTTAAACAGTTTTATGGGACAGAAAAAAGAAAAAATTTGCCATAATGGAAAAACATGATAACTTACCTTGATGACATCTTCTGGCCATGCATTGAGAACTGAAGCAATATGCCCTCGATCGTGGATACTAATAAAGAGACCTCTGGCAGAAAAAAAAAAAAAAAAAAAAAAAAAAAAGGAGTAGTTTACATTTACTTCAGGCCTGTCAAACTATCATGAATATCTTAAACATTTTCTCAAACAACAATTTAATATATCTCAATTTTTATCAAACTGGTGAACATTATTTCCTTAAACAAATAAGGGGCAGGAACTCTTATAAGTAAGGGAAAAATTACTTGAAATAATATATTGACATCTAAAGTAAAGGGAAGTTTGTTTTCTTAGATATTTTAAAATATTTTTAAATTAATAAACATTCACTATTTTTATGTACAGAGAATTTAGATAGCATTATCAGTTCCACTCACAAATTCATTTAGAATCTGTCATGATATGATATACATAAAAGCACTTTGAAAAGCAACATGAAGCATCTGTAAACAGGCATTTTCAATGTATATTCCACTTAATCCATTTTCAACACGAAGATGAGAACATGTGTTAGAGATGGCTGAAGTGACCGACTAATGCTGAGCAGCTCTTTCATGTAGAGCTCACTTGATTTCTTTGATTTGTGATCTTAGTTGCCGTTTGCAACTCTGTTATTTACTCTCAAGTCTTTAACACTGTTTGTCCCTCCCATTTCCTACAAAAGCTTAACAAGTAACTTCACAAATTAAATTAATAGAATTTAAAATATGTAAATAACTTATCCTCATTTAAAAGTTTTGCTCTAGTATTGTTAAATATAACTCAGATATAAAGAACCACATACAGCTTAATGAATTGTTATAAGACAACCACCTTTCTACATAATATTCATTTAAACAGAATCTTGCCAGCTACCCAAAACCTATCCACATGTTTTCTCCCAAAGACTCTTCCTTTCCAAGTGTAACCACTATCCTCACTTTTATGGTATCACTTCCTTTATAGTTAATGTATTGTTTTATATCACCAAATCATAAACCTTCCGTAGGCACTATTGTTTAATTTGGTAGAGTTTCCCTTAATATGGATTTGGCTAATTAAATCCCTACCATATAGATTAACATGTTAATCTTTCTTCTGTATTCTTGGAAAATTGGTAATTGAAAATTGAATCTAGAAGCATAATCAGATTCATGTTCAATTTTTTTGGACAAGACATTTCATGGTTTGATGTTATCAGAAGGCACACCATATTTGGTATTCCTTTTTGTGATGTTAGTAGCTTATTTTGCTAAATGTCTAAGTTCATGAATTAATCTGGAATTACAAAATGGTGATGTTCCAATTATATCATTCATTATTTATTTACTGGAACACCCCTTTAAAAAGAAATTTCACCACATCTATGGGTATCCAAGGACATGGCTGATATAGAAAAAGAAAAAATGCTCGATTTTCTTTATCAGTTTTTAAATTAAAAAGCTGGTTAACTAGATTTCTTCAGAAGTTTCCACTTAGTTGTTGTTGTGTGCATGGTTTTGTTGTTGGTTTTTGTTTTTTGTTTTTTGTTTTTATCAATTTGAACTCATGGATTTAAACATATTTGATGTGTTTCAATCCATTATAGTTATTTTCCTTATTGATATTCATATTATTTCATCTTGAGCAAGTGAAAGACTCTTCATGCTGTCCCCTGAGTCCTTTTGACATGACTATAGAAGTTTTTGATGGCTTCTTTGCTCTGTTATGATCAAATGTCAGGTCTATTTTGAAAGTTTTCTGCCCCAGACCTAAAATGAGTCATTTTTCTAACCTGTTTCCTTGAGCAGAAAGTGGTTTTTCAAGATACTATCTAGGTAATAGAGATGCCTACTGCTACTGATTGGCAAAAGTATTGTTTTAGAAAAATCACAAAAAGTGTTGATAAGATTTACTTACTATTTATGGCTGCAAATTTCCAACTGGCACTCTTCTCTTGTGAAGTTTACCACCCACTACGATGTCTTAGCAAATTTAACTTACTATTCTCAGAGAGGACAAGTTTACATCTTCTTTCTCCTCACTCTTGCACACCTGTTCCTCTGTCACACTTTGTTGATAATCTAATCTTGAATTTCAAGAGAAGTAGATGCAGTACGGTAAAAACTACTTCATCATTCTAATATAAATTCCACTAACCCATCTGCATCTTTTTTTTTTTTTCCCCCACAACTTCTGCCTTCCCTCCTGTTATAAGAGAAGAAATTTTCCTACCATTATTAAGGCCATCCTCTTTGCTCAGGATCCTATCCCATCTCACCTTTTCAAAGGCTTCACTCCTGTAATTATTCCATCTCTATGCTGCATCACTGCTTTTTCTACTGGAGTTTTTGGCACAAAAACCTGTGCTATATTATCTATCTTTTCAAAACATTGGATTTTATCCCCTATTCTCCTCTAATTCATAGCAAATCCTTCAAAAGATTTGCATATTCTTATTGCCTCGGTTTTTTACCACCTATTCTCTCTTCTATCTGTCGATAAGGCTTTTCTTCCTCACTTCTCCAAAGACAACTCTTACTAAGTCACTGATGAGTCTCACCTCAGTGCAGACAAAGGTCAGCTCTCAACTCCCATCTTATTTGACCTCTTGACTGTGTTTGACATTGTTGGCTTTCCCTTTTGTGAAACACTTTCTTTTCTGGCTGCTGAGATACCACATTTGCCTAGGTTTCCCCCTAATCACCACCTGCTTCTTCTCAGGTTCCTTTGCTGCCTCCTCCTCCTCTTCATCTTCTTAACGTTGAACTGTTCCAGGGCTCTATACTCCTCTCTTCTCCAGTTATATTCACTGATGTAACTTAAGCACTCTCATGGTTGGTTGGTTGTTTTTGAGACAGTGTCTTGCTCTGTCACCCAGGTTGGAGTGCAATGGCACAATCTTGGCTCACTGCAGCCTCTGCCTCCTGGGTTCAAGCTATTCTCCTGCCTCAGCCTCTCAAGTGGCTAGGATTACAGGAGCCTGCCACCACGCCCAGCTAATTTTTGTAGTTTTAGTAGACATGAGATGGGGTTTCACCATGTTGGCCAGGCTGGTCTTGAACTCCTGACCTCAAGTGATCCGCCTGCCTCAGCTTCCCAAAGTGTTGGGATTACAGGTGTGAGCTACTGCACTTGGCCTCTCATGGTTTTAAATATCATATTCATAATAGTGACTCTCAAACTTCTATCATCACCCTAGACTTCTCCTTGAGCTCCAAACTATAAATCTAACTACCTACTTAATTCTTTCTCATTATTCAATCTTCAGCTAAAATCTTGGCTCCTCAGATAACAGTAGTCAGTGCACTTCCACCCCAAAATTTTTATTACCTTCATAATACTTAAAAATATCTGGAATTTTTTATTTATATATTCAAATGTTAACTGTCTGTGTCTTCCCTGGCATCATCACCCAGCGTACATGTACACACAAAGCGGTAAGGTGCTTCAGTATACAGACTCTATTTTGCTTACATATGTAACCCCAATGCCTATAAGTGTGCTAGCAATTAGTATGTATCCAACAATATGTGCTGACTTCAGTGCTGAAAAATAAGCCTTTTATAATCAAATATTATAAAGCATAGAAAACATGAAATAAATCCAGACTTATACTGACTCATTAAGTAACCAAAAATTATGTCAGTGCTATAGGAAGATTACTGATGACTGTCTGATTCAACAAGAATATTAATGTACTAAGCTGACACTACATTATATCTTTTCATGGTTTTCTTGCTGTTTCATGTGAATGTATTTTGTTTCTCAAAACTGATTAAAGTTCTTTATAAGGTATATATTTCTTTCGGATCCTTGTCATAGTACAATGTGAGCCTATAAAATCAGCAGGATCTCAATAAATAATTATAAAATTAAAGTATTTTTGGACTTTTTAAAGAAGGCGTTTTTGTTGAATTATTAAGATGTTCTTGGCAATACACTATTTTTTGTTTGTATAAATTTAGGGGGTACAAGTGCAATTTTGTTACATGCATAGCTTGCACAGTGGTCAAGTCAGGGCTATTGGGGTATCCAATAATATTTCTCAGGAACTTGCGAGTTAGCCAAGGTTTTCCAAGTAACACTGGTTTCAGAAAATACCATTTTTTAAAATAAGAGAGACAATGAATTACACTAAAATTAACACCAATTAAATGCCAATGTTTACTATATCTGAGTTCAGCTTCAGGAAGAGAGTCATTTGGCCACCTGTAATCTCTTGCACTGAGTAGAGATTCATTCATAGAAAGAATTATTACTTTTGAAGAGAGCTCAACAAATAAAGGACCTGTAATGTCCCACCAAAACCAAGCATTTTGGGAGAGCTATTTGAGTTATTTGCAAAAAAATCGAATGAGATATCCAAAAGTGTTTTGGTACAGAAATGACTCATACTTTCTGGTGGAGAGTTGGATATAAAACATTAATTTTCAACATACACATATATACAGCTGTAAAATAAAAATGCTTAAATAAGAAAGGTATTTATCAACATTTTTAAATGAATGGAATTATAATGAATACCTTTTCACCATCCCTGCTATTCTTGATCAATTTAAAATGTTTAATTTTAAATATGCCAACTAAAAATACTCATATTTTCACTCTTATTTCATGTTAGAACTAAGACAATTTTATAATATGAACTCCTTTTTCATATATACAGTTAAAACTTGTCTCATAACCTCTTCCTTCAAAACAGATTTGGGAGATGAGATAATATTTTTACTTCTTCATGTTATCTCAGATAATATCCCTAAAAGTTTGTTTCATATCAAGATAAAATTCACCTTTTTATAACATGCAACCTTCTACTGTAATCAAACTTGTCTTTCATTTTGGAAATAAGTTTGCGACCCTGATCCTAGATCAGTATAGGAAGTAACTATTCTGAAATTTTCTTAATAACCCTCTGTTCCATTACAGAAGCCAATTTTACTATCTTTCGAAATAAGAAAAGTAAACCCCACATTTTTCACAAAATATGAGTATGCATTAGTGAGCCCGTCAAGTTAACCCAGTACTGAGTTATATACCAAAGGTCTAGATTGACAGAAAAAGAAGTACTAAAAAAAGCTAACTTCAAGTAAAATGTAGGTCTAAAGATCAGGAAATAGTTAGGATAAAGATGCAGATTTAGGATAGATACGCCTAGAGTTGAAAGGAATAGAAGAAATTATTAAAGGGGAAAGAAGAGAAGGCCAAGGAAAAAAACATTACAAATTAGTACCCACAACAAAAGAATAAGGTGACTAAGAATGGTCCTTGAGAAGAAAATAATCTAACAGGTAAGACAACCAGTGTTTCTGAAGCCAAAGGAAGTCAAGGGGAAAAAAAAGTTAAGAAAGTATAGATCAATATGATCATTAAGTGCAATAAATTCTTTGAATTCTTTGAAGTACATTACATAAAAATGTTTTTTTTCCGAACTATGATTTAAATGCCAACATGATGCCGCATCACTACCAAATGATGTAATGCATTTCCTACAAATAAAAATATTCTCCTACATAATCTTTTTTTTAGAATGATGTATTATTTTTAATAAATTTGTATTTTCTATCATCAGTATTACTATTCATTGTAGGGTATTTTTTTATGCCCAATGCTAATATGCTATGACTTAGTAAAATTAATTTCCCCTAGGATTTAAATAACCAGATTAATAAATTGTGAGTTGTAGAGAGTCCTGGAATTGCCTGAATTGACATTAAAATATTTGTTTTGAGAAACGTATTTTTTTTTTTTTTTTAGAATTTCATGGTCTCTTAACTTTTAAAAACTGTATAATATGTGAAAGTATTCTTTTTTTTATTATACTTTAAGTTCTAGGGTACATGTGCACAACGTGCAGGTTTGTTACGTATGTATACATGTGCCATGTTGGTGTGTTGCACCTATTAACTCATCATTTACATTAGGTATATCTCCTAATGCTATCCCTCTCCCCTCCCCACAATAGGACCTGGTGTGTGATGTTCCCCTTCCTGTGTCCAAGTGATTTCATTGTTCAATTCCCACTTACGAGTGAGAACATGCGGTATTTGGTTTTCTGTTCTTGCGATAGTTTGCTGAGAATGATGGTTTCCAGCTGCATCCATGTCCCTACAAAGGACATGAACTCATCCTTTTTTATGGCTGCATAGTATTCCATGGTGTATATGTGCCACATTTTCTTAATCCAATCTGTCACTGATGGACATCTGGGTTGATTCCAAGTCTTTGCTATTGTGAATAGTGCCACAATAAACATAGGTGTGCATGTGTCTTTATAGCAGCATGACTTATAATCCTTTGGGTATATCCCCAGTAATGGGATGACTGGGTCAAATGGTATTTCTAGTTGTAGATCCTTCAGGAATCGCCACACTGTTTTCCACAATGGTTGAACTAGTTTACAGTCCCACCAACAGTGTAAAAGTGTTCCTATTTCTCCATATCCTCTCCAGCACCTGTTGTTTCCTGATTTTTAAATGACTGTCATTCTAACTGGTGTGAGATGGTATCTCATTGTGGTTTTGATTTGCATTTTCTCTGATGGCGAGTGATGATGAGCATTTTTTCATGTGTCTGTTGGCTGTATGAATGTCTTTCTTTGAGAAGTGTCTGTTCATATCCTTTGCCCACTTTTTGATGGAGTTGTTTGTTTTTTCCTTGTAAATCTGATTGAGTTCTTTATAGGTTCTGGATATTAGCCCTTTGTCAGATGAGTAGATTGCAAAAATTTTCTCCCATTCTGTAGGTTGCCTGTTCACTCTGATGATAGTTTCTTTTGCTGTGCAGAAGCTCTTTAGTTTAATTAGATCCCATTTGTCAATTTTGGCTTTAGTTGCCCTTGCTTTTGGTGTTTTAGACATGAAGTCCTTGCCCATGCCTATGTCCTGAATGGTATTACCTAGGTTTTCTTCTAGGGTTTTTATGGTTTTAGGTCTTACATTTAAGTCTCTAATCCATCTTGAATTAATTTTCATATAAGGAGTAAGGAAAGGATCCAGTTTCAGCTTTCTACTTATGGCTAGCCAATTTTCCCAGCACCATTTATTAAATAGGGAATCCTTTCCCCATTTCTTGTTTTTCTCAGGTTTGTCAAAGATCAGATGGCTGTAGATGTGCGGTATTATTTCTGAGGGCTCTGTTCTGTCCATTGGTCTATATCTCTGTTTTGGTACCAGTACCATGCTGTTTTGGTTACTTTGACTTGTAGTATAGTTTGAAGTCAGGTAGCGTGATGCCTCCAGCTTTGTTCTTTTGGCTTAGGATTGTCTTGGCAATGCGGGGTCTTTTTTGGTTCCATATGAACTTGAAAGTAGTTTTTTCCAATTCTGTGAAGAAAGTCATTGGTAGCTTAATGGGGATGGCATTGAATATGTAAATTACCTTGGGCAGTATGGCCATTTTCACTATATTGATTCTTCCTATCCATGAGCATGGATCATTCTTCCATTTGTTTGTGTCTTCTTTTATTTCACTGAGCAGTGGTTTGTAGTTCTCCTTGAAGAGGTCCTTTACATCCCTTGTAAGTTGGATTCCTAGGTATTTTATTCTCTTTGAAGCTATTGTGAATGGGAGTTCATTCATGATTTGGCTCTCTGTTTGTCTGTTACTGGTGTACAAGAATGCTTGTGAGTTTTGCACATTGATTTTGTATTCTCCTACATAATCTTAACCAGAAAATTAATATTGACACATTATTACCATCTAATCCTCAGACATCATTCACATTTCACCAGTTGTTCCAATAATGTCCTTCATAATAAAAAGAGTAGTTCAAAATGTTGTGCAGCATTTAGTCATCAGGTCTCTTTGGTCAATCTTATTTCCTCAGTCTTTCCTTGACTTTCATGTTATTAATATTTTTGAAGTTAACAATTTAGTGATTTTATAGAATGTCCCTCAGTTTGAGTTTGCATGCTGTTTGCTCATAATTAGATTCAGATTACACATCTTTTGCAGTAATATTACAGAAGTGATGCTGGCTTCTTCTCACTGTTTACTATCAGGTAGCACCATTGCCGACTGGTCCTATTAGTGATGATGTTCACATTCATCACTTGATTAAAGTGGTGTCCTCCAGGCTTCTTTACTGCAAAGTCATTCTTTTTTACCTTCATAGTTAACAAGTATTTTGTGAAAGATTCTTCAAAACTCTGTAAGTATACTGTTTCTTCATCCAACTTTTAATTTATTCAGATCAGTATGGGCTCATGGTTTATTATCTTATTCAAGGGGTTTTAATTATTGCAAATATGATGTGTCTGATGGCCAAATCGTCCCAAATTTGCCAGAGGGAGGCCCTTCAAGCTGGCTTCTATGGCTTTTCAGGTATCCCGATTGTGATGGTTAATACTGAGTGTCAACTTGATAGGATTGAAGGATATAAAGTATTAATCCTGGGTGTGTCTATGAAGGTGTTGCCAAGGGAGGTTAATATTTGAGTCGGTGGGCTGGGAAAGGCAGACCCAGCCTTAATCTGGGTGGGCACAATCTAATCAGCTGCCAGTGTGGCTACAATATAAGCAGGCAGAAAAATGTGAAAAGAGGCTGGCCTAGCCTCCTAATCTACATCTTTCTCCCGCACTGGATGCTTCCTGCCCTCGAACATTGAACTCCAAGTTCTTCAGCTTTGAAACTTGGACTGGCTCTCCTTGCTCCTCAGCCTGCAGCCTATTGTGAGACCTCATGATCATGTTAGTTAATATCTAATGAACTCCCCTTTCTGTACACGTATATATTCCATCTGTCCCTCTAGAGAACCCTGACTAATAAAGATTTTGGTACAAGGAGTGGTTCTAGCAGAAGAGAATATTAAGGATGGAGTTCTTTCATTGGTTTTGGGGTTTGGGGAGTTGGCTGCTTAATATGATTAGACCACAAAATGCTAAGGACTCTATTTCTAATAGCATGGAAAACACTGATAGTCCTTGGCGTGAAGTGTTTACAGAGTTACGCAAAATAAATGCATTTGACAATCTTGATTCATCACTCATGAGAGGCACGGAGTTTAGTGACTCTATACCTAATAACTTTGACCCTATGTGGAGAACTAAGTACCATAATAAAGCTGGTTGGTTGCTCCTAAGTTCACTGGACAAAGTGATGAAAGCAAATGATGAGCTCAAATATTCTATCTCCTGGCTTCAGAAGCATATACTGAGCCTCAAATCTGCTAAGATTGCTCAGAGTGAGAGTCTTATGTCCTGTAGAGAAAGAGCTGAAATTGTGGGAAAACAGACACAAGCTCTTATTGTGCAAATGGCTGACCTGCAATGAAAGGTGTATGCACAGCCTTGCCAGGTGTCTACTGTTAAAGTGAGGGCATCAATTGGAAAATAATGGGACCCTGCAACTTGGAATGGGGATGTGTGGGAGGACCCTGATGAAGCTGGGGACACTAGTTTATAAACTGTGATGAACTCTTTTTGCCAGATGGAACAGCTTCCCCATCTCCATTAGTGGCAACATCCCCTCCTGGACCCAGGCTGCTATCAGCCTTTCCACATTTGTCTGAGGAGATAAACTCTGTGCTGCCTGAGGCAACAGTGATGGCCTCCCCTGAGGCAGTTGCCAGGCAAGATAATGTTGATTCTCCTCAGGAGCCACCCCAACACCTCCATTTGCTTCTAGACCTATAACTAAAGTCCCAGCAGGCCCCTACAGGTGAGGTTGAGAGTGGGACTCATGAGGAGGTGCACTACACTTGAAAAGAACTGCTTGAGTTTTCTAATTTATATAAACAAAAATCTGGAGAACAGGCATGGGAATGGATATTAAGGGTGGGGGATAATGGTGGAAGGAACACAGAGTTGTATTAGGCCAAATTTATTAATTTGGGCCAACTAAGTATGGACTCTGCATTTAATGTTGCAGCTTGGGGAGTTACAAAAGGTTCTAAGAGTTTATTTGCTTGGTTCAGGGAGTTACAAAGGTTCTAATAGTTTGGTTGCTTGGTTAGCTGAAATATGGATTAAAAGACTGCCCACTGTGAGTGAGCTGGAAATGCCTGATCTCTCTTGGTTTAATGTAGAGGAAGGGATCCAAAAGCTTAGGGAGATTGGGGTGGTGGAGTGAATTAGTCACTTCAGACCAACTCATCCCAGTAGGGTGGGTCCAGAAGATATACCCTTGACCAATGCCTTGCAAAATAGATTTGTGAAGGTAGCACCTACCTCTTTGAAAAGCCTTGTACTTACTCTTCTCTGTATGTCAGATCTAATGTGGGAACTCAACTACAAAATTTAAATACAATGGGAATAACTGGATCCTGAGGAGGCAGGGGCCAAGTGGCAGCACTCAACCTTCAAAGACAAGGTGGGTGGAGTTACCATAATAGATAGCAGAGGCAAAACAGCAATCAGAATAGTCTAACTTGTGCAGAGCTAGAAGTGAAATTGATAGGAAACCTACTGCATTCCTACTTAATCTATACAAGCAGAAAACTTCTAGGTCAAATGGACAAAAGACTAATTTGAACTACAAAAACAGAGAATCAAGGCCCCTCAATCAATTTCCAGACTTGAGCCAGTTTACAGACCCAGAATCCTTTGAATGAAGGGGAGGCTGGATCCCCTGGAGGAAGGATCCCACTACATTACTGACAATTTATGCTGTGAATCTTTCTCACACCCTTCCCCAAGGAGACCTCTGGCCTTTTACCAGGGTAACTGCACTGGAGAAAGGGAAATGATCAGACATTTTGGGGACTACTGGACACTGGCTCTGAGCTGATGTTGATTCCAGGGGACCCAAAACATTATTGTGGTCCTCCAGTTAAAGCAGGGGCTCATAGAGGTCAGGTAATTAATGGAGTTTTAGCTCAGGTCCAACTTACAGCAGGTCCAGTGGGTCCCCAGACTCATCCTATGGTCATTTCCCCAGTGCCAGAAATGCATAATTGGCATAGACATACTTAGACCCACACTGGCTCCCTGACTGGTAGGGTGAGGGCTATTGTGGTAGGAAAGGCCAAATGGAAACCATTAGAGCTGCCTCTACCTAGATAAATAGTAAATCAAAAACAATATCGCATCTCTGGAGGGATTGCAGAGATTAGTGCCACCATCAAGGACTTGAAAGACGCAGGGGTGGTGATTCCCACCGCATCCCCATTCAACTCTTCCATTTGTCCTGTGCAGAAGACAGCTAGATCATAGAGAATGACAGTAGATTATTGTAAGCTTAACCAAGTGGTGACTCCAACTGCAGCTGCTGTACCAGATGTGGTTTCATTGCTTGAGCAAATTAATACATCTTCTGGTACCCGGCATGCAGATATTGACTTGGCAAATGCCATTTTCTCCATTCCTGTCCATAAGGCCCACCAGAAGCAATTTGCCTTCAGCTAGCAATGCCAGCAGTATACCTTTACTGTTCTACCTCAGGGGTTATCAACTCTCCAGCTTTGTATCATAATCTTATTTGGAGAGACCTTGATCACTTTTTGCTTCTGCAAGATATGACACTGGTCCATTACATTGATGACAATATGCTGATTGGATCCAGCGAGTCAGAAGTAGCAAACACACAATGTATTGGTGAGACATCTGCGTGCCAGAGGATGGGAAATAAATCCAACTAAAATTCAGCGATCTTCTACCTCAGTAAAATTTCGAGGGGTCCAGTGGTGTGGGGACTGTCAAGATATTCCTTCTAATGTGAAGAATAAGTTGCTGCATTTGGCCACTCCTACAACCAAGAAAAGGGCACAATGCCTAGTGGGCCAATTTGGATTTGAAAGGCAACACATTCCTCATTTGGGTGTGTTACTCCAGCCCATTTATCAAGTGACCCAAAAGGCTGCCAGTTTTGAGTGGGGTCCAGAACAGGAAGGTTCTGCAACAGGTCCAGGCTGCTGAGCAAGCTGCTCTGCCACTGGGGCCATATAACCCAGCAGACCCAATGGTGCTTGAAGTGTCAGTGGCAGATAGGGATGCTGTTTGGAGCCTTTGGCAAGACCCCATAGGTGAATCACAGTGGCGGCCTCTAGGATTTTAGGGCAAGGCCCATCCATCTTCGGCAGATAAATAATGTCCTTTTGAGAGACAGCTTCTGGCCTGTTACTGGGCTTTGGTGGAAACTGAACATTTGACTATGGGTCATCAAGTAACCATGTGACCTGAACTACCTATCATGAACTAGGTGCTTTCTGACCCATGTAGCCATAAAGTGGGCCATGCACAGCAGCATTCCATCATCAAATGGAAGTGGTATATAGGTGACTGGGCTCAAGCAGGTCCTGAAGGCACAAATAAGTTACACGAGGAATTGGCTCACATATCCATGGTCTCCACTCCTGCCACTCCACCTTCTCTCCTCCAGCCTGCACCAATGGCCTCATGGTGAGTTCATTATGATCAGTTGACAGAGGAAAAGAAGTAGCTGGTTCACAGAAGGTTCTACATGATATGCAGATACCACCCGAAAGTGGACAGCTGCAGCACTGGTACAGCCCCTTTCTAGGACATCCCTGAAGGACAGCAGTGAAGGGAAATCTTCCCAGTGGGCAGAACTTCAAGCAGTGCACCTGGTTGTGCACTTTGTATCAAAGGAGAAATCGTCAGATGTGCGATTATATACGAATTCATGGGCTGTAACCAATGCTTTGGCTGGATGGTCAGGGACTTGGAAGAAGCATGACTGGAAAATTGGTGACAAAGAAATTTGGGGAAGAGGTATGTGGATGATCTCTCTGAGTGATCAAAAATTGTGAAGATATTTGTATCCCATGTGAGTGCTCACCAACGGGTGACCTCAGCAGAGGAGGATTTTAATAATAAAGTGATAGGACGTGACCCATTCTGTGGACACCACTCAGCCTCTTTCCCCAGCCACCCCTGTCATTGCCCAATGAGCCCATGAATAAAGTGGCTATGGTGGCAGGGATGGAAGTTACGCATGGGCTCAGCAACATAAACTACCACTCACCAAGGCTCACCTGGCTACGGCCACTGCTAAGTGCCCAATTTTCCAGCAGCAGGGACCAACACTGAGCCCTTGATACGGCACTATTCCTCGGGGTCATCAGCCAGCTACCTGGTGGCAGGTTGATTATATTGGACTTCTTCCATCATGGAAAGGGCAGAGGTTTGTCCTCACTGGAAAAGACACTTGCTCTGGATATGAGTTTGCTTATCCTGCATGCAATGCTTCTGCCAAGACTACCATCCGTGGACTCATCGAATGCCTTATCCACCGTCATGGTATTCCACACAGCATTGCATCTAACAAAGGCACTCATTTTATGGCTAAAGAAGTGTGGCAGTGGGCTCATGCTCAAAGAATTCACTGGTTTTATCACGTTTCCTATCATCCTGAAGCAGCCTGATTGATAGAATGGTGAAATGGCCTTTTGAAGTCACAGTTACAATGCCAACTAGGTGACAATACTTTGCAGGGCTGAGGCAAAGTTCTCCAGAAGGCCGTGGATGTTCTGAATCAGTGTCCAATATATGGCACTGTTTCTCCCATAACCAGCATTAACTGGTCCAGGAATCAAGGGGTGGAAGTGTCAACACTCCCCATCATCCCTAGTGATCCACTAGCAAAATTTTTGCTTCCTGTTCCTGCAACATTACGTCCTGCTGGCCCAGAGGTCTTAGTTCCAGAGGGAGAAATGCTGCCACCAGGAGACACAACGATTCCATTAAACTGGAAGTTAAGATTGCCACCTAGATACTTTGGGGTCCTCATACCTTTAAGTCAATAGGCTAAGAAAGGAGTAACAATGTTGGCTGGGTGATTGACCTGGACTATCAAGATGAAATCAGTCTACTACTTCACAACGGAGGTAAGGAAGTGTATGCGTGGAATACAGGAGATCCATTAGGGCTTTCCTTAGTATTACTATGCCCTGTGATTAAGGTCAATGAGAAACTACAACAGCCCAATCCAGGCAGGATTACAAATGACCCATACCCTTCAGGAATGGAGGTTTGGGTCACTCCACTAGGAAAAAAAACTACAACCTGCTGAGGTGTTCGCTGAAGGCAAAGGGAATACAGAACAGGTAGTAGAAGAAGGTAGTCATCAATACCAGCTACAACCACGTGACCAGCTACAGAAAGGAGGGCTGTAATTGTCATAAGTATTTCTTCCTTCTTTTGTTAAAAAGTATGTTTGTGCATGTATACACTTGTGCTAAGAAAATATCTTCATTTTATTTCCTTCCTCCTATATCATGTGACATAAGATTTATTAACTTTACTTCAGCATTTAAGTATTGTTAACTTTATGTAACAATATTTGGGTTGGGGATTGGTAGGTTTCCAGTTGTAGGAAGGATAGTTGTATTATGTTAGGCATAATTATGACCTTATTATTGTCCTTATTTGAAGATTATGTATGATCTCAGGAGATGTGTATGGGTTCAAGTTGACAAGGGGTGGACTTGTGATGATTAATACTGAGTGTCAACTTGATGGGATTGAAGGATACAAAGTATTGCTCTTGGCTGTGTCTGTGAGGGTGTTGCCAAAGGAGATTAATATTTGAGTCAGTGGGCTGGGGAAGGCAGACCCACCCTTAATCTGGGTAGGCACAATCTAATCAGCTGTCAGCACGGCTAGAACATAAGCAGGCAGAAAAATGTGAAAAGAGAGACTGGCCTAGCCCCCGCAACCCTTCATCTTTCTGCTGTGCTGGATGCTTCCTGCCCTCAAACATCAAACTCCAAGTTCTTCAGCTTTGAACTCAAGACTGGCTTTCCTTGCTCCTCAGCCTGCAGACAGCCTATTGTAGAACATTGTGATTGTGTGAGTTAATACTTAATATATTAACACCCCTATATATTTTTCCATTATTTCTGTACCTCTAGAGAACCCTGACTAATACACTGATCATTTTTCAAGTGCTTTCTTACTTTTTGGTACATATCCAAACTCAGCTTTTACTTACTCTGGCACAGCCCTGGAATCAGCAGTTTTTCTAAGGAGTTCTGGTTCCTTTTGGTAGAGAATGCTATTTAGATGTGAGTGTTCCATGTACTCATTGATCCAGGTGTGTTGCTTCATCCAGGCCAACCCAATGGACAGAGCTAGAGACTATATGTAGGTACATATATACTTTATACATATGTATGTGAATATATGTGTATGTACATATCTATCTACCTATCTATCTATCTGAAACATAAATTTGCAGCAATACTTCCAACAGGGTTCATTCTGGTTGTTTCCCTTCAGTTTTCACTTTTTCTTATAGTGAGAAACCTAGCTTCCATTATGCTTAATATATTTACTTATTTGATCAGTCCTCCTGAATGAAGCCAACTAGCTCCCCTCCCCAAGTTAATGCCCCACTCACCTCACTCAGACATCAATCTCTGAAGTAAGTAGCTCTCCTACCTGGAAGTCCTCCTCACCCCACTGAGGCTCTGTCACCTGGCACTGGGCTGCCCTCCTACACAGATTCTCCCCTCACCTCACTTGTCCTCACACCCTGAGGCAGGCCACCAACCTATGTGGGTCTTTCTTTCTGTCTTTCTTTCTTTCTTTCCTTTTTTTTTTCTTTTTTTTGAGACGAAGTATCATTCTTGTTGCCCAGGCTGGAGTGCAGTGGCATAATCTCGGCTCACTGCAACCTCCACCTCCCGGGTTCAACCAATTCTCCTGCTTCAGCCTCCCGAGTAGCTGGGATTATAGGCTTCCGCCACAATGCCTGGCTAATTTTTTAGTAATTTTAGTAGAGATAGGGTTTCAGGAGTTGGCCAGGCTGGCCTTGAACTCCTGAGCTCAGGTGATCCACCTGCCTTGGCCTCCCAAAGTGCTGGGATTACAGGCATGAGCCACTGCGCCTGGCCCTATGTGGGTGTTCTTAACCCTGCCCAGTCTTCAACATTTCATGCAGGGTTCCCAGCCCTTTCAATGAGAGAAAGAAAGGGCATGATGCAGAAAGGGGTGCAGCCTGACTGTTGCTGTTACCTCCAAGGAACACAGAATAACTAGTGCAAGGTATACAAAAACAAGCTATAATTATTTACTGTTGGCTGGGTGCAGTGGCATGTGCCTGTAATCCCAGCACTTTGGGAGGGCAAAATGGGAGGATCACTTGAGGCCAGGAGTTCCTTACTAGCTATACTTAGATTCTTCACAAGAGGTACTTCATATTTCCCCTGTCCCTCACTCCCACCCCTCTATACTCTCATTAGATTAGTACACTTTCATTTGCTCCAAAGACAAACAGAGACTCAGCTTCTAGCTATCTACCTATAAACTTCCTTCCACTTGTATCCCAATTCTTTCCTTCATTATAGTATTAGTAAATAAAGGGGCAGTGTCTCGGTCCTCTAGTCCAGTTTACTCTGACACTGTCAGTCTCTGGCTACTCCTCAGTCTTCCTCACAGTCTCTTTGTTTCTGCTTACCCCTTAAATGCTGGCATTCTCTAGCCTCCGATGTTCAACTCTTCTCTTTTTTACTCTAATGAACAGTGAATGCCTAAGGAATCCTTGCTTTGCTCCAATCCTTGGACTCATTTTCAAAGTCCACTTTGTCTCAGCTTCTGCTATATCAGATCATTTGGCTTCATCTCCCATTAAGGTTCCCACCCTGTTCTTGGCATTTGATCAACTAAGCCTGAGAACTATCTGGTTTCCAACTCCGAGTGATCTTTTAAGGATTCATTTAGGCATCTGTCCAATATCTCCAGCTCCTTTTCATTGCTAGGCTAGCTCCTAATTGAGAGGCAGTTCAAGTGTTAGCTCCTCTTGGAAATATTTCCTGACTACATTCTCAATCTGAGTTTGGAATCCCTCAGAAATCCCATAGACTGTTTTTCTCTACTATAACATTTATCATATTGTCATATAATTTTTCAGTTTCTTATATGTCTGTCCTACTAGATTACCAACTCTTGAAGTCAGGAATTTTGTGTGAAGAAGGAATTTGCCTTCAAAAAAGAAGGAAACAAGGAGAAACAAAAAGGATAAAGGTAAGAAGAAAGAAAGATAGTTCAGATCTGACTGGGGCATTAGCTGGCTCAAAAGTGAGTGAAACACTATGGCAAAAATTCTAGGATGAAGAACACTGAGGAGCTATATGATCAATACAAGGTATTGATCATACCAGGTATTGCTGTATACAACTCTTGCCACTTCTGTGACCAAATTACCAATGCATTGCATTGCTAGTTCAGATTTAAATAGCACACATAGATGGCTGTAGTTTCCAGAAATCAAAGACTTCCATTGAAGTCTTGAATCCCTCAAAGTCACTTATGAGGTCTGAAATCAACTTCTTCCAAACTCCTGTTAATGTTGATATTCTGATCTCCTCCCACGAATCACAAAAGTTTTCAATGGCATCTAGACTGGTGAATACTTTCCAGAAGGCTTTCAATTTACTTTGCCCAGATCCATCAAACAAATCACTGTCTATGGCAGCTATAGTATTACAAAATGTATTTCTTATATAATACGACTTGAGAATTTGAATGTCAGCCTGCCTTGCTAGGTTGGGGAAGTTCTCCTGGATAATATCCTGAAGAGTGTTTTCCAAGTTGGTTCCATTCTCTCCGTCACTTTTAGGTACACCAATCAGATGTAGATTTGGTCTTTTCATATAGTCCCATATTTCTTGGAGACTTTGTTCATTTCTTGTTACTCTTTTTTCTCTAAACTTCTCTTCTTGCTGCATTTCATTCATTTGATCTTCAATTACTGATACCCTTTCTTCCATTTGATCGAATTGACTACTGAAGCTTGTGCATGCGTCATGTAGTTCTCGTGCCATGGTTCTCAGCTCCATCAGGTCATTTAAGGTCTTTATGCTGTTTGTTCTAGTTAACCATACATCTAATCTTTTTTCAAGGTTTTTAGCTTCTTTCCGATAGGTTCAAACATCCTCCTTTAGCTCAGAGAAGTTTGTTATTGCCAATCGTCTGAAGCCTACTTCTGTCAACCTGTCAAAGACATTCTCTGTCCAGTTTTGTTCCACTGCTGACGAGGAGCTGTGTTCTTCTGGAGGAGAATAGGTGCTCTGATTTTTAGAATTTTCAGCTTTTCTGCTCTGGTTTCTCTCCATCTTTGTGGTTTTATCTACCTTTGGTCTTTGATGATGGTGATGTATAGATGGGGTTTTGCTGTGGATGTCCTTTCTGTCAAATTCAGGAAATACAGAGAATGCCACAAAGATACTCCTCAAGAAGAGCAACTCCAAGACACATAATTGTCAGATTCACCAAAGTTGAAATAAAGGAAAAAATGTTAAGGGCAGCCAGAAAGAAAGGCCGGGCTACCCACAAAGGGAAGCCCATCAGACTACCAGCGGATCTCTCTGCAGAAATTCTACAAGTCAGAAGTGGGTGGGGGTGAATATTCAACATTCTTAAAGAAAAGAATTTTCAACCCAGAATTTCATATGCAGCCAAACTAAGTTTCATAAGTGAAAGGAGAAGTGAAATCCTTTACAGACAAGCAAACGATGAGAGATTTTGTCACCACCAGGCCTGCCTTACAAGAGCAGGGCTCCTGAAGGAAGCACTAAACATGGATAGGAACAACTGATACCAGCCACTGCAAAAACCAGCCAAATTGTAAAGACCATCAATGCTAAGAAGAAACTGCATCAACTAACGAGCAAAATAACCAGCTAACATTATAATGACAGGATCAAATTCCCATATAACGATATTACCCTTAAATGTAAACGGGCTACATGCTCCAATTAAAAGACACAGACTGGCAAATTGGATAAAGAGTCAAGACCCATCGGTGTGCTGTATTCAGAAGACCCATCTCACATGCAGAGACACACATAGGCTCAAAATAAAGGGATGGAGGAAGATCTACCAAGCAAATGGAAAACAAAAAAAGGCAGGGGTTGCAATCCTAGTCTCTGATAAAACAGACTTTAAGCCAAAAAAGATCAAAAGAGACAAAGAAGGCCATTACATAATGGTAAAGGGATCAATTCAACAGGAAGAGCTAACTATCCTAAATATATATGCACCCAATACAGGAGCACCCAGATTCATAAAGCAAGTCCTTAGAGACTTACAAAGAGACTTGGACTCCCACCCAATAATAATCGGAGACTTTAACACCCCACTGTCAACATTAGACACATCAACGAGACAGAAAGTTAACAAGGATATCCAGGAATTGAACTCAGCTCTGCATCAAGTGGACCTAATAGACATCTACAGAACTTTCCACCCCAAATCAACAGAATATACATTCTTCTCAGCACCACATCGCACTTATTCCAAAATTGACCACATAGTTGGAAGTAAAGCACTCCTCAAAAATGTAAAAGAACAGAAATTATAACAAACTGTCTCTCAGACCACAGTGCAATCAAACTAGAACTCAGGACTAAGAAACTCAATCAAAACCGCTCAACTACATGGAAACTGAACAACCTGCTCCTGAATGACTACTGGGTACATAACAAAATGAAGACAGAAATAAAGATGTTCGTTGAAACCAATGAGAACAAAGACACAATGTACCAGAATCTCTGGGACACATTTAAAGCAGTGTGTAGAGGGAAATTTATAGCACTAAATGCACACAAGAGAAAGCAAGAAAGATCTAAAATTGACACTGTAACATCACGATTAAAAGAACTAGAGAAAAAAGAGCAAACACTAGCAAAAGCTAGCAGAAGGCAAGAAATAACTAAGATCAGAGCAGAACTGAAGGAGATAGAGACACAAAAAACCCTTCAAAAAAATCAATGAATGCAGGAGCTCGTTTTTTGAAAAGATCAACAAAATTGATAGACCACTAGCAAGATTAATAAAGAAGAAAAGAGAGAAGAATCAAATAGATGTAATAAAAAATGATAAACGGGATATCACCACCGACCCCACAGAAATACAAACTACCATCAGAGAATACTATAAACACCTCTACGCAAATAAACTAGAAAACCTAGAAGAAATGGATAAATTTCTGGACACATACACTCTCCCAAGACTAAACCAGGAAGAAGTTGAATCCCTCGATAGACCGATAGCAAGCTCTGAAATTGAGGCAATAATTAATAGTCTACCAACCAAAAGAAGTCCAGGACCAGATGGATTCATAGCCAAATTCTACCAGAGGTATAAAGCGGAGCTGGTACTATTCCTTCTGAAACTATTCCAATCAATAGAAAAAGAGGAAATCCTCCCTAACTTGTTCTACGAGGCCAACATCATCCTGATACCAAAGTCTGGTAGAGACACAACAAAAAAAGAGAATTTTAGACCAATATCCCTGATGAACATCGATGCAAAAAACCTCAATAAAATACTGGCAAACTGCATCCAGCAGCACATCAAAAAGCTTATCCACCATGATCAAGTGGGCTTCATCCCTGGGATGCAAGGCTGGTTCAACATATGCAAATCAATAAACAAAATCCAGCATATAAACAGAACCACAGACAAAAACCACATGATTATCTCAATAGATACAGAAAAGACCTTTGACAAAATTCAACAGCCCTTCATGCTAAAAACTCTCAATAAATTCAGTATTGATGGAACGTATCTCAAAATAATAAGAGCTATTTATGACAGACCCACAGCCAATATCATACTGAACAGGCAAGAACTGGAAGCATTCCCCTTAAAAAATGGCACAAGACAGGGATGCCCTCTCACCACTCCTATTCAATATAGTGTTGGAAGTTCTGGCCAGGGCAATCAGGCAAGAGAAAGAAATAAAGGGTATTCAATTAGGAAAAGAAGAAGTGAAATTGTCCCTGTTTGCAGATGACATGATTGTATATTTAGAAAACCCCATTGTCTCAGCCCAAAATCTCCTTAAGCTGATAAACAACTTCAGCAAAGTCTTGGGATACAAAATCAATGTGCAAAAATCACAAGCATTCCTTTACACCAGTAACAGACAAACAGAGAGCCAAATAATGAATGAACTCCCATTCACGATTGCTTCAAAGAGAATAAAATACCTAAGAATCCAACTTACATGGGAAAGACCTCTTCAAGGAGAACTACAAACCACTGCTCAATGAAATAAAAGAGGACACAAACAAATGGAAGAATGTTCCATGCTCATGGATAGGAAGAATCAATATCGTGAAAATGGCCATATTGCCCAAAGTAATTTATAGATTCAATGACATCCCCATTAAGCTACCAATGACTTTCTTCACAGAATTGGAAAAAACTACTTTCAAGTTCATATGGAACCAAAAAAGAGCCCACATTGCCAAGACAATCCTAAGTCAAAACAACAAAGTTGGAGCCATCATGCTACCTGACTTCAAACTATACTACAAGGCTACAGTAACCTAAAAAGCATGGTACTGGTACCAAAACAGAGATATAGACCAATGGAACAGAACAGAGCCCTCAGATATAATACCACACATCTACAACCATCTGATCTTTGACAAACCTGACAAAAACAAGAAATGGGGAAAGGATTCCCTATTTAATAAAGGGTGCTGGGAAAATTGGCTAGCCATAAGTAGAAAGCTGAAACTGGATCCCTTCCTTACTCCTTACACAAAAATTAATTCAAGATGGATTAGAGACTTAAATGTTAGACCTAAAACCATAAAAACCCTAGAAGAAAACCTAGGTAATACCATTCAGGACATAGGCATGGGCAAGGACTTCATGTCTAAAACACCAAAAGCAAGGGCAACAAAAGCCAAAATTGACAAATGGGATCTAATTAAACTAAAGAGCTTCTGTACTGCAAAAGAAAGTACTGTCGGAGTGAACAGGCAACCTACAGAATGGGAGAGAAAACTTTTGCAATCTACTCATCTGACAAAGGGCTAATATCCAGAACCTACAAAAACTCAAACAAATTTACAAGAACAAAACAACAACCCCATCAAAAAGTGGGCAAAGGAAATGAACAGACACTGCTCAAAAGAAGACATTTATATAGCCAACAGGCACATGAAAAAATGTTCATCATCACTTGCTATCAGAGAAATGCAAATCAAACCATCTCACACCAGTTAGAATGGCAATCATTAAAAAGTCAGGAAACAACAGGTGCTAGAGAGGATGTGGAGAAACAGGAACACTTTTACACTGTTGGTGGGACTGTAAACTAGTTCAACCATTGTGGAAGACAGTGTGGCGATTCCTGAAGGATCTACAACTAGAAATATCATTTGACCCAGCCATCCTATTACTGGATATTTACCCAAAGGATTATAAATCATGCTGCTGTAAAGACATGCATATTTTGAAAATAATTTTCTTTTTTCTGAGCAGTAGGTCTCAACAGTGGGCTTAAAACAGTAAATCGTGCTGTAAACAGATGTGCTGTCATCTAAACTCTTGTTCCATTTATAGGTAAGGTAGATTTAGCAAAATTTTTAAGGGCTCTAGGATATTCCAAATGCTAAGTAGGTATTGGCTTCAACTTAATGTCACCAGCTGCATTAGGCTTTAAAGAGAATCAGTCTGTCCTTTGGAGCTACGAAGCCAGGCATTGAGTTCTCCTCTCTAGCTATGAAAGTCCTATGGCATCTTCTTCCAAGGCTGCTGTGTCTCCACTGAAAATCTGTTGTTTAGTGTAGCCACCTTCATCAATGATCTCAGCTAGATCAGGATAACTTGCTGTAGCTTCTCCATTAGCACTTGCTTCTTCACCTTGTACTTTTATGTTGTAGAGATGGCTTCTTTCCTTAAACCTCATGAACCAACCTCTACTAGCTTTACCATTTTCTTCTGCAGCTTCATCACTTCTCTCAGCCTTCTCAGAAATGAAGAGAGTTAGGGCTTGCTCTGGATTAGGGTTTGGCTTAAAGGGAATGTTGTGGCTGGTTTGATTTTCTATGCAGACCATTCAAACTTTCTCCATATCAGCAATATGGCCGCTTTACTTTCTTATCATTGATAAGTTCACTGGAATAGCACTTTTAATTTCATTCAAGAATTTTCCTTTGCATTCACAACTTGGATAATAGTTTAGCACAAGAGGCCTAGCTTGCCGCTTGCCTTCCTCATTAAGCTTAATCATTTCCAGATTTTGATTTAAACTGAGAGATGTGTGACTCTTCCTTTCACCTGAACACCTAAAGGCCATTGTAGGGTAATTAATTGGGCTAATTTCAACACTGTCATGTGTCTGGGAATAGGCCCGAGAAAAGGGAGATGAGAACTGCCGTCAGTGGAGCGGTTGGAAAACACCCATTTATGGCTTAAGTTTGCAGTCTTACATGGGAGCAATTTGTGGCACCCCAGAATAATTACAATACTAACATCAAAAATCTGATTTCAGATATAAGATCATTATAAAAGTTATAACAAAATTATTTGAAATATTGTGAGAATTACCAAAATGTGACACAGATATACTAGATACAAGTGAGCATGTGCTATTGGAAAATGGCGCTGATAGACTTGCTCAATGCAGGACTGCCACAAACCTTCAATTTGTAAAAAACAAAAAGAAATTATCTGCAAAGCCCAATAACATAAACAAAAATTAAACAAGGCATGCTTGTACTAATAAGCTTGATTTTAGTTCTCTGTTAAATATTTCCACATGCTTTGCCTGAGATCTAAATATTAACTATTAATTACATTACTTTTATGGTCACTTTTATGGCCACATTTCTAATTTTTGTTGCATTTAGTCCAGTAACTTCAAAGGAGTCAAATGTTATCATATAATAAATTAAAATGCCATATAACTACATGCATTGATCTCACCATTTACAACATTGATTTACAAAACTAACACATTACAATTTACTGAGTAGACCCTATCATATTTTTTGGCTTCTATTAAGAAAGGCACTGGATAAGAATAGGAGTTTTAGTCATGGCTATGAATCCTTAGAACAGTCAATTTATCTTCTCAAGACTCAGTAATTTAGAGATAAGAAAAGCTGGACCTAGAATATTCAGTAAGCTGAGACTCAATATTCTCTGGGTCTATGATATTGTCTTTCCCAAACCTGAACTTGCCATAGAAAGGATTTTCCCATTTTGTTTTCATTTCCCTCTGCAATATTTGCTAGCAACCAGAGAACGGCAGGAAAGCTGAATGAAGAAATCCTCCTTTCAAAAAAAAATAGACTTTATTATTATTATTATTATACTTTAGGTTCTGGGATACATGTGCAGAATATGACTTTTAAAATAAAAATAGATATATATTCTTTAAAGAATTTTCTCCTGTAATTTTTTCTCACTCTTCCTTGTACTTCCAGGCACACAGTTAAGTGTCAGGTCATGTGGGTCATTACATGAAGAATAGGGTGATGAATGGGAAATCGAAGACCTAACTAACTGTTGGTAGCCCAAAGAGGACATGTCATTGGAAATTTCTATTCTTGACACTGAACTTACTGTAGGCACTCTAAATGTCTACTGAAGTGAATTGAGGTGTTTGTTCCATAATTTTAAAAATATACTTTATTTACGAGGGTTTGGGCCTCACAGATTATATTAAAGTAACTTTCTAGAGTTTTTCCAAGTCAATGACCTTATTTTCTCCCTTTACCTAAGTGCAAAATCTGCCACCATATGATAAAAATGCTATCCTTACTAAGATGGAGATACACCTTCCATTTTCAAATGACTGATAGAAAAATGATCCTTCTATTTTCTAAGACCCAGAGAGGTTGAGATTGGAGTGAGCCATGATCATGCCACTGCACTCCGGCCTGGGCAACAGAGAGCAACCTTGTCAGAAAAAAAAAAAAAAAGAAAAGAAAAGAAAGGAAAAGAAAAGAGAGACAGAGGAAGGAAGGAAGGAAGGAAGGAAGGAAGGAAGGAAGGAAATGAAATCCAATCCACAGAAAATAACGCTTTTTTTTTTGTTTGTTTGTTTTGTTTTTTGAGACGGAGTCTGGCTCTGTTGCCCAGGCTGGAGTGCAGTGGCTGGATCTCAGCTCACTGCAAGCCCCGCCTCCCGGGTTCACGTCATTCTCCTGCCTCAGCCTCCCGAGTAGCTGGGAGTACAGGCGCCTGCCACCTCGCCCGGCTAGTTTTTTTTTTTGTATTTTAGTAGAGACGGGGTTTCACCGTGTTAGCCAGGATGGTCTCGATCTCCTGACCTCGTGATTTGCCCGTCTGGGCCTCCCAAACTGCTGAGATTACAGGCTTGAGCCACCGCGCCCGGCCTAATAACGCTTTTTTTTATAGCAACTTGAGAGGAAGGAATATATTCTTTCTCAGTTCAAAACTTGACAGTCAACTATATCAAAGTTCTATATATTTTCAATCAAATTTACTTTGGTATAGTAAGATTTAAACTGATTACAGAGAATTTTTTTTCTGAGCCTTACTTGACTTTTATTTTCACAAGTTGAGTCAATACACATAATTCATTGACAATGCATTCATAAATGAGGGTATGTGAAATCTGTCTTCCAATTGCATTTTAAAAGAACATATTTTCAGAGTAAAGTCTATTTGTCCCAGGAAGCATTAGACTATTTGAAAGACGGAAATGGAAAAGTGAGCGATCATACTTAGAACTGAGGTTTGGGCTTCATTTCTGTCACAGAGAAGTTTTAAAGGGTCATAAAAGAACAGTAAAGATGATTCAATGTTTTAAAAGAGAACCCTTTAGAGGTTCCTTTAGGAAAGGTTTTAAATCCTTTAGGAAAGGTTTTAAAAGGAAGCAGCAGAGAAGATATGAAGAGAAAAAGATAATAGTTCTTAAATATGTATAGGATTACTGCAAAGAGTTTAAGAATCTATATCTCAATGAAAAATAAAAACTTAGGTAAAATACAAGTGATTCAGGCTAAAATTTGTAAAGGCTGTTACATACTAAAATGGATAAAGTTAGGAAGATATGTTCATACTTTTCTGTGACATTGGAAGTTAAAGAAATGAAGTAGCTGACAAATCCTTGTCTTTCTCAGTCTGTACTGTAATTATTTCAAGATACTATATGGTGATAGGAAAAGGCATAATAAATTCTACAACATAACTTTGCAGGAAAAACAGTCAACTTTGCTTACACTGTATTCAATGCCGTATGTGATAACCTGCTTGCTTTATCTAAACTCCCTTTCAGTAAACAGGGTGGCAAAGACACCGTAATATTTAATGGAACAGATGACAATTGCTTGAATACGACATTATAGAGAGGAAAATAATTTGAAAAGAGGATTGAAAAACATAAAAATATCCATAGAATGATAAAATCCTATGCATAAAAAGCAACTGCATAAGTACCAAAGGCTTGCCAAGTATTCATCTTACTCATCCTGTTTGAGTTAGCGAATTCTATCAAATAGAATAATTACTTAGTCTCACATCCAGACTGGTATCTCAGGTTCCTTTCCAAACATTACAAATAACAGCAATGAAGTAAAGGGGAAAAAGCACTTCTCACTGTTAAATGAAAATATATACATCCTATCCAGCATTTATTGGCAATGCAAAGAAAAAATATTTCCATTACTTAATGTCTAGGGAATGACAGTTACATCTAGGGCCAATATAAACTGACTATGCAATGGGATGCAAGAGCGGAAATAGGAGAGACACTCTATGATGGAAGTGCACCAGAGTAACACCATGCTTTTATGTAAGAAGTCAAAGGCATAAAGCACAAAAAACAGCAATGAAGAAAAAGAGGATACAGTAGAATTCAATTACTTCTAAACATATAACACCTTACTTAGACCATTAAGATTTGACCCAATGTTTACATGAAATTTACCTACGCTGGCTCAAGATCTCATGTCCCAAATCTTTAGGTAATCTCTATCATTAATACAACTTTCATTAATCATATTTTCATTGCTATAAACTTTCTAATAATTTCATTAATAATTTATTCTAATAATTTTATTGTTTCTCTGATAAACAGCATTCTTGAAAAGCAAGAGCTTCTTAGTTAAGTTTTATTTTCAAGTTCTTTTCAAACTGCTACTAAAGCAAATCCTACAGCCTTGACTCAGCCTTTATCCAGAAGTCTTTGCTTTGCTGATCTTTACATTGGAAGTCTACGTTCTTGCAGATTAGTGTATCTAAACCCAAAACGAACTGATCAAACCATTCAACCAACCGGTCTCATTTCCTTTTCTAATGTTCTAGAAAACTGACAGAGACTCACATGCATATGCTGAAAACTGTAGGAATAGGCCTATATAAACCTTAAACAGAAAAACCGTTGTTTGTTCACAGGCCTTGTTGCCAGGTTTTTCCTTTTCAGAGAAAAGAACATTTATCAATAGAAAAATATAAGCCATATGGACAGACTTGGTAAACTGCCAAATATAGTTCAAGCAAATTCTTCTGATATGAGGCCATTTTTCCAAATAATTTTCCAGGGGAGGTTGCTACTGCTGGGTACTGAGAAAATGATCCCTCCAATTCTATTCTTTATAAACAAAATAATGCCCATTTTCCCTCAGATCTAGATAATCTCTGCACAAATTCAAAGTTATACTATTACTGAAAATCTGTCACTAATTTCCTTCAAGTCTAGCACGAGTGAGAAATATGTTTTCAAAAGGTATAGCTATATTATTATCATATCAATAAGACTTGGTTCACAATAGAGTTCTCAGGGTACTTCCTTTGGGGAGCTGTGCCTGAATTCCAGTTCTCTCTGGTTTAGGGGCCCCTCCTGTATGATTCCATAGCACCCTATATTCTCTTATCATGGTGTTTATCACACAATATTATAATCACTCGTTTGTCTCCTCTGTTAGACCATATGCTTCATGCAACAAACCATTATGTCTATTGTATTCATTATTTTACTCCAATGACCTAACACAGTGTCTAGCAAATAGTAGCAGAGGCATATTAAAGATGATCACAAATCCTTTGACACTTCTCCCATAGAGAAGTGGTTTCGATGTCTTCTCCTTGATTTCAGATGGCCTCTGTAACTACTTTGACCGATAAAATATGACAGGAGTAATACTGTGCCAGTTTCCAACCAATTCTTAAGAACTATCAGCTCCCACTTCCTCTCTCATCAAAAATTTGCTCTTGGAATCCAAAGACTGACTGGGGTATGGTTTGAGAGACTTTCCTAGGACAACAAAAGCATCAACAGTTTTAAAGTAATCAATTTCTAGATATTTACCTTTCATACCTCTCTTTCCTAAATTTGATCTGCCAAGACCTAGTGTGGTTCTCCAAGATTGATCCACTCATGTAGATTCTCCATTCCCTAGCTGCTTTAATACTGAACTTTTTTCTATCTTACAAAAGAAAGACACCAAATTATCTATCTCAAGTTACTATCAGCATTGTCCCGAGGTGTAAAAACCTTTGGGATTTTACTGGATTTGGTGAAGTAACTTACATGACCAGGTAAGGCCTGCTAATGTGTGCTTTATCTGGTCTTTCACATATTCCTGTTACAGGTAAATTCTGACACTAGAATGAGGGTATTTTAACTCTGAATTCAGACAATGTAGAGTAGACCAGTGGGAGACGGCTTCACTGTTGAGGGAGACACTCATGAAAGTAAGGCAAAAGAACCATATGTTGAAAATGGCTTTTTCTCTCACATATTTGACAAAAATCATACCTTTCCTGCTATTCACAATGGTTATGGTATGTCCACCGGAAAGAAAGAAATATTCAAACAGCTGAAATAAGTAAATGTTTGGTGATACTGATTATTTTAACATAAATAGACTATTTTCCAAAACTATTAAATATTCCTAGATATACTGGCTAAAATCTGCAGATAAAAATTTCATGTTATTTTCATTCAAATAAAACGTCCATCATTCAATTAGATATATAACACTATTAAATTGAAGCATTTATTCCTGTTAAATAACCCTCATATTAATTTATTTTATCAAACGTTTTATATTTCCTGTATCTTTCTGCAAAGGTCAAATTATTGACTGACCACCAAACCAAGCATTTTTAGCAACATGTATTCTTTTTTTTTTCCTTCTGACAGAGTCTCACTCCGTCGCCCAGGCTGGAGGGCAGTGGTGCGATCTCAGCTCACTACAACCTCTACCTTCCAGGTTTAAGCAATTCTCCTGCCTCAGCCTCCCCAGTAGCTGGGACTACAGGTTGGCAACAACAAGACCAGCTAATTTTGTATTTTTAGTAGAGATGGAGTTTCACCTGTTGGCCAGGCTGGTTTCGAACTCCACCCGCCTCGGCCTCCAAAAGCGCTGGGATTACGGGCACGAGCCACTGCACCCAGCCAGCAATGTGTATTTTTATCTTTCATTAAATATGTAGAAAGTTTGATCATTATATTTAACAAAATTAATTTGTTAAATTTATTTTTATTTAAATTTTATTTTACTTTAGGATCTGGGATACATGTGTACAGAACATGCAGGTTTGTTACACAGGTAAATGTGCGCCATGGTGGCTTGCTGCACCTATCAACCTGTCATGTAGGTATTAAGCCTTGCATGCACTAGCTATTTGTACTGATCTCCTTCCCCTCACGCCCCTGACATGCCCTGGTGTGTGTTGTCCCCCTCCCTGTGTCCATGTGTTCTCATTGTTCAACTCCTACTTATAAGTGAGAACATGCAGTGTTTCGTTTTCTGTTCCTGTGTTAGTTTGTTGAGGATGATGGCTTCCAGCTTCATCCATGTCCCTGCAAAGGCCATGATCTCATTCCTTTTTATGGCTGTATAGTATTCCGTGGTGTAATATGTACCACATTTTCTTTATCCAGTCTATCACTGATGACCATTTGAGTTAGTCCCATGTCTTTGCTATTGTGAATAGAGCTGCAATAAACATATGTGTGCATGTATCTTTACAACAGAATGATTTATATTCCTTTAGGTATATACCCAGTAAAGGGATTGCTAGGTCAAATGATACTTCTGGTTCTAGGTCTTGGAGGAATTGTCACACTGTCTTCCATAATGGTTGAACTAATTTACATTCCCACCAACAATGTAAAAGCATTCCTATTTCTCCACAGCCTCACCAGCATCTCTTGTTTCTTGACTTTTTAATAATCACCATTCTGACAGGTGTGAGATGGTTTCTCATTGTGGTTTTGATTTGCATTTCTCTACCAATCAGTGATGTTGAGCTTTTTCATATGTTTGTTGGCCACATAAATGTCTTCCTTTGAGAAGTGTCTGTTCATGTCCTTTGCCCAGTTTTTGATGGGATTGCTTTTTTCTTGTAAATTTATGTTTCTTGTAAATTCCGGATATTAGACCTTTGTCAGACGGGTAGGTTGCACAAATTTTCTTCCATTCTGCAGGTTGCCTGTTCATTCTGATGACAGTTTCTTTTGCTGTGCAGAAGCTCTTTAGTTTAAGTAGATCCCATTTGTCAATTTTAGCAATGTTGCAATTGCTTTTGGCAATTTCATCATAAAATCTTTGCACATGCCTATGTCCTGAACGGTATTACCTAGATTTTCTTCTAGAGTTTTTATGGTTTTGGGTTTTACATTTAAGTATTTCAGCCATCTTGAGATGACTTTTGTGTAAGGTGTAAGGAAGGGGTCCAGTTTCAGTCTTCTGCATATGGGTACCCAGTTTTCCCAGCACCATTTATTAAATAGGAATTCCTTTCCCCATTGCTTGTTTTTGTCAGGTTTGTCAAAGATAGTTAGAGATGTGTGGTCTTATCTCTGAGGTCTCTATTCTGTTTCATTGGTCTACGTGTCTGTTTTGGTACAAGTACCATGCTGTTTTTGTTACCGTAGCCTTGTAGTATAGTTTGAAGTCAGGTAGCATGATGCCTCCAGCTTCATTCTTTCTGCTTAGGATTGTCTTGGCTATATGGGGTCTTCTTTGATTCCATATGAAATTTAAAGTAGCTTTTTCTAATTCTGTGAAGGAGGTCAATGGTAGTTTGATGGGAATAGCACTGAATCTATAAATTACTTCAGGCAGTGTGGCCATTTTCACAATATCGATTCTTCCTATCCATGAGAATGGAATGTTTATCCATTTGTTTGTGTCCTCTCTTATTTCCTTGAGCAATGGTTTGTAGTTCTCCTTAAAGAGGTCCTTCACATCCCTTGTTAGCTGTATTCCTAGGTATTTTATTCTCTTTGTAGCGATTGTGAATGGGAGTTCATTCATGTTTGGCTCTTCTCTTGTCTATTTTTGGTGTATGGGAATGCTTGTGATTTTTGCATACTTATTTGGTATCCTGAGACTTTGCTGCAGTTGCTTATCAGCTTAAGGAGCTTTTGGGCTGAGACCTTGGGGTTTTCTAGATATAGGATCATGTCATCTGCAAACAGAGACAGTTTGACTTCCTCTCTTCTTATTTGAATACCTTTTATTTTTTCCTCTTACCTGATTGCCCTGGCCAGAACTTCCAATACTATGTTGAATAGGAGTGGTTAGAGAGGGCATCCTTGCCTCGTGCCAGTTTTCAAAGAGAATGCTTCCAGATTTTGTGCATTCAGTATGATATTGGCTGTGGGTTTGTCATAAATGGTTGTTATTATTTTGAGATATGTTCCATCAACACCTAGTTTGTTGAGAGTTTTTAACATGAAGGGATGTTGCATTTTATCAAAGGCCTTTTCTGCATCTATTGAAATAATCATGTGGTTTTTGTCATTGTTTCTGTTTATGTGATGGATTACATCAATTGAATTGTGTATGTTATTTCTAAATGCCCAACACCAGAAATTAATATATGCATACATACATACTTCCAAGTAATATAATACTTGGAACTGTTTCATACTTTCTAGTTCATAAATAACTTGTAGTTTCTGCTACATATTACACTGCTTTATTACAAATTAACAAATGAGAAACAATTACCTTGTTTTATATTTTATTTTTAAATAGATAAATCAATCTAATTATATCTGCATCATTTTAATCTTGACATTATGATTTTTATTAATCATGTAAACTGTGTTCTATAAATTATTTCTCAGTGGTGTTTATAATATTTAAAAAAAGGGCCGGGGCTGAGCATGATGGCTCATGCCTGTAATCCCAACACTTTGGGAGCCTGAGGCAGGTGAATCGCCTGAGGTCAGGAGTTCAAGATCAGCCTGGGAAACATGGTGAAACCCCATCTCTACTAAAAATACAAAATTAGCCGGGTGTGGTAGCGCATGCCTGTGATTCTAGCTACTTGGGAGGCTGAGGCAGGAGAATCACTTGAACCTGGGAGACAGAGGTTGTGGTGAGCTGAGATTGTGCCATTGCACTTCAGCTGGGGCAACAAGAGCAAAACTCTGCCAAAAAATAAAAATAAAAAGAGGCTGGGTGCAGTAGCTCACACCTGTAATCCCAGCACTTTGGGAGGCCAAGGCAGGCAGATCCCCCAAGGCCAGGAATCCAAGACCAACCTTGCCAACGTGGCAAAACTCCATCTCTATCAAAAATAAATAAATAAATAAAATAAAATAAAATAAAATTTAAAAAAGCTGGGTGTGGTGGCAGGGGCCTATAACCCCAGCTTCTTGGGACGCTGAGGCATGAGAATCACTTGAACTCAGGAGGCAGAGACTGCAGTGCACTGAGAATGCGCCACTGAACTCCAGCCCAGGCGACAGAACCAGACCCTATCTCACAAAAAAAAAAAAAAAAAAAAAAAAAAAAAATCACAAAAGAAACATTAACAAATTTTGATTGAAAAATGAAGTCAGAATTTTTCTGGCAGAAAGTAAGTCTAATTCACCTGTAAGATTTGATAAAGAGGACTGTTTGGGCCAATGAGGTTACATGGCAAGTATTTTCCACTACGTCAATGAACCAAATCTGTAACTTCAAGTTTATGACAAAAGTGCAAGATACACACATTTTATATTGAAAAAGTTTATACCGTGGAAATGTATCAAAATTAACATTTTAATTTTCCCAACCCTTTATGAATATCTCAGATTAAATGACTTTAATGACTTTAAGTGAAAAAATAACAGATATTGGACCATTTAAAAAATCTTGGTAAAGACTTTTGGAGATAGTTTTCAGAAATTGAAAAAGTGATGATTATGATGATGGGGTAACAAATCTTTTTGCAATTGAAGTGACTTCTAATTCTTTGCTTTCAACAATTTTGAAAGAGAATATAATCTAGTTGTCAATTGGTACATCAATTCAAAATAAGTTTCCGTAATATATCTCTATGTGTTTTTTGGCATATGACTTGGAAAAAGTTCTAAGAATTAAATGACATTGCTAAACAAAACTCTTTGACATTTAGTAATAAGAAAGAAAAAAATAACTTTCTATCAAAAATGTCTTTTCAGAAAGAGGAATGATAATCATCTGGCATTGATGAAATTACCAGTCACTCTCAAACGTGCAATTGCACATTTGAGAGCATAGTTTTTGGAAATACTTAAATTTAACCCAATATTTGGCAGCATACTGGCAATCAAAATAATTTAACCTTTTAAACTCCCAAATATATAATATAATAACTTAATTTAAAAGGGAGAGGTACTAGGTTGGTAAATAATTATTTGAAAAAAATGTATGAAGCCTTTGGGATCTCAGCCTTCAGATTCCCTCAAGATCTTGCTAATTAACTATGTTCACAGCTGGGAAGGCAACAGGATTGGTGTTTAGAAAGTATTTTAAAAAAAATAAAGATTCTAATTATGGTTTTAGTTTCTGATCTTTTTTTTCCATTTGAACTAAAATATAATAAATTACTAGTGGTTTCAAATAAATTTAAAAAGGTTTGAGGCAATAATTAATAAAGTCACAGATTCAGTAAAATCATGAAATTATTCAAACCATAGAAAAATGAGAGGAACCACAGAGATCCAGAAGACACGCAAGATTTACTCTGTTTTCTCTGAGCTGCGGTAAGGTGCCCCATACCCGGGAGGAGGAAGAAAGTGTGACACTCTGCTAAAGCGGGGCAGATTTTTTTTTAAAGGACACGAGCCCTCCACTGAGCCTAGGAGGAACTCAACGGCTAAGAGTTATCTAAAATGTGGGTTTGCAAGACTCATTAATTAAAAATAATTAATAGAATGGGGGGTGGGGAAAAGACAGGAAAAAGATAGTCTAAAGAAAACTACTATAATTGAGCATAAAATACTATATACGCAAAGCTCAGCAGGAAAAACTGAATTAGTTCTCAATTCTAGCAAGAGGGAAAGAAGAAAAAAGGCATTTCTTCGATTTTGAGAGGAATTTATCAAATGGGTCTTTATATAAAGCACATTGAACAACATAGTAGACATTGTTTTTAACCACTGTTTCAATGAAAGATATAAAAGAATTTTCTCTATTTGGTATTATTTTTCTCATATAGACCCTTACAAAAACTAGATACAATGAAAGTTACAAATGCCTGTAAATCAGGTTGAATGAGTCAGAAATAATCTTTGCCAAAGACAGTTTGCTATATTGTTAAAGTATCAAACTAGAAGGTATATTCTCTATTCAGATATTTACATTTGTCCATTGATTGGAGAAGACAGCAGAGGGAAGATTTTCTCTTTCTTCTTCTTCTTTTTTTTTCAATTCAATGTGGCAGTTAACAGATAGTTGAACAACAGAAATCCTTCATATAACTCTCCAACTGACTGAACTGGCTTAATACATAAATGAGAATTTCAGCAACTTGTTCATCTGTTTTCCAACCACAAGGAGTTCTTCCCACCATAGTCATTGGTGGTTTTCTCTGGGTACAAACTAAAGAAGACTGCCCTCTGGGATTGCTTGAGGTTTTTGTTTTGTTTTGTTTTGGTTTTTTAGCATGTACCTCATTTCCAAATAAAAGCAAGAAGAAAACAGTTCAATATATTCTTTGGCATTGCTCATAATAGTGACTTACTTATTATACAAGCACTCTAATTACTTCCTTATTTTTGACACTAAAAAATGAATTTCATTGGTGTAACTTTTCACATTTTAAAATAAACTCTGTGTTCTATTTTGTTACATGAGAAATAATGAAACATAATAAAGAAACCATATTACCATCTCTAAGACTTTAACAGTCACATGTTAGGAATGTCTTATAACTGCAAGATAAGTCACAAATTAAATTTGGTAAAGAAATAATCTTTGCAAAAAGAAGTCCATAACATCAGTATCATATTTATCTTACTAGAAAAATTAGTGAGCTCATCTGCTCATGTGAAAAAGAAAGAACTCTCCAATAATAAAATAGATTGTTTTCTGGGTGAGGACTTTCTTGAGAAACTTTACATAGTTTAAATTACTGCTTAGATTTAACACTTCCCACCTGTCTTCAGAAATACTTTTATTTCCTTTAAGGTACTAAATATGATATACTAGTCATGAGGCAGAATAACCTAATAGCTTCCTTTGCATTCTATGAATACTTGTAAACACTGTTTTTAGTAATTTTTATATCAATCTTGATTGGTTAGTGTCTTAGAAATATCTTCATTAATGATATTTATAATACATAATTTACATTTGCTTGGTTTTTTGAAATCCAGTCCTTAAAATTATAATTTTAGTTGATGAGTCAGATGACATCCATTCTTTTCCATTATTATATATTACTAAATACATGTTATAACATTACAACCAATTACGTTCCAATGATAATTTCCGTAATCACGTGTCAAACTAAGTTTCAATACTTAGAAAAAGGAACTTCTGCTTTATAAGAAAGAATTTGATATTTGAGAACTTCAGGTACATTTGAATGTTAGATAAATCAGTTTTTAAGTTCTATATACCTCTTGTCAAAAGAAAGGTTTAAGAGGGAACATTTTACTTAAAGTAACAATACTGATTTTACAGAAGAGGAAACTAAAGTTCAGATGAGACATTTAGTAAGAAGAAATGGAGGGATTCAAACCAACCCTCTTCAGGTCCAAAGCACATACAAGGCTGGCAATGTTTGTCATGCTTTATTGCCCACTTACTCACTTAACAAAAATTGCTAATTCTACTAAGTTCAGGGGTAGAGCTGAAAGATACAGAGTTGCGACCCTCAAGAAAAAAAAATCAGTAGATAGAAAAGAAAGTCAGTTACTACACCGTCAATATGATTTAGATTGTGAAAATGCCCAGGGGATTTTGAGGGCATTCAACTTGCTGTAGGGACCTGAGTGGAAGAAACAGGAAAGAGATGACAGAGACGCAGGCAAAGGAATCAGATTACAAAAATCCTTGAATATCATGCTAAAGAGTTTGAATTTTATCATGGGGGAAATGAGGAGCCATTCAGTTATTTTAGTCAGGAGAATGACATAATTAGATACATCCTTTTGAAAATCCACTCTCTTTTGACAGTTTTCAAGGGTAAATATGCAGTAGTAGTCCAGGAAAGAAACAAGAAGAACCTAGCTAAAAAAAGTGGCAATGAGGATTGAAAGGACAAAAGAGACTCGACAGATAATTAAGGGGTACAATTTCTAATGCTCAAAAAGGGAAAGGAAGGGGAAACAATCCTGAATATCTCTGAGGTGTTTGGTTTAGACAACTGAATGAATGATGTTGCACCCTAAACGTTAGAAAACAAGGGAGCCTGGGATGTTAGGCTGGGGAGTGGGTCGGTGGAAGTAGTTGTTTTCCACACAAGGCGAGCTACTTAATAGTTGAAAATATGAGTAATAATCTTAGCAAAAGAAATCTAGGCTACAGATATTAACTTGGAAATTCATCAGTTACATGTGACTAAGAGAATATACAGAATAAAAAAAATAGAACCCAGAATAAAACCTTAGCAAGTACCAACATTTTAGTGGGTGGAATGGATCACTGTAGTTAGTTGAACAGATTAAGAAGGAAATAATTGAAGAAAGAAAATGTATTAGATTTAGTTCATGGAAATAAAATGTTGAACCAATGAATTCATGGGGGACATGGAGAGAAATATCTGAGATAAGGAGGATAAGGCTGCAGAGTGTTTACATTCTTGTAACTGCAGGAGTGAGATGAGCCAAAAACACAGCTGGAACGAAACACTGAGGAGCAGAAGGCCCAGCTGAAATTGAACTGTGCAGGCAGAATTATAGCACTCCACCCCCACATGAATAATATTTTAATTAAAAAATAGGTGCATGGAAATGAAATGAATAATACTTACTGGCTGCATAGAACATGATCTAACTGACTCTTCTGGGAGGGTAAGAAAGGATTGGTTCAGGATGAATTTGTGCAGTGAGCAAAGGACAAGATAGTGGGAGATTGACTTGGGCTATAAATAAAATGAACTATATTAAGCCTGAAAGCCTGAGAATTTTTTTTTTTTTTTTTTTGAGATGGAGTCTCGCTCTGTTGTTGCCCAGGCTGGAGTGCAGTGGCAAAATCTCGGCTCAAGAGAAATTCTTATGTAGAGGAGACCTTCTTATCTCCAGCTGATGTATTTAGAGTCTGTGTATATACCTAGGTGCTGTGTATCCATATCATATCCCTATCACCTCACCTACCTATAGCCATCAATACAGGACTACAAGACTGTGGAATTATTCCCAAGTGAACTGGTTGCTGCTACTGGCAACTCTATTAGCTTACAGCTTTTCTTGATTTCCTTGCTCCATATCCTAAGAGGATCAAGTGCATTCAAAGCAATTAGGATTGGAAAGGGATCCAATACTGCAAGTCTTCTTAGTGCTCTTTCCATTCCATTCTAGCTCTCATTTCTAATATTGTATCCACATAGTAGCCAGAGCAATCTTTTAAAACTTTAGTTAGATGCTGTCGTTCCTCTACTTCAAATATTCAATGGCTTTTTAAATGGATTAAGCACTATAATGAAACTCTATTATGATACCACACACCCTGCATGAGACTGCTGTCTACCTCAAACTTCATCTCATGCCACCTCCCCACTCCCAGATCTTTTGAACATGCTATTCCCTCAGGCTCAAAGGTTCTTCCTTTCCTTTCCCTCCCTCCCTCCCTCCTTTCCTTCCCTTCCTTCCTTTCCTTTTCTTTTCCTTCCCTCCTTCCTTCCTTCCTTTCCTTTTCTTTTCCTTCCCTCCTTCCTTCCTTCCTCTTTCTTTCTTTCTCTTTCTCTTTCTTTCTTTCTTTTTCTTTTCTTTCTTTCTTTCTCTCTTTCTCTCTCTCTTTCTTTCTTTCTTTTTTCCTGATTTTCACAAGCTGCTTCCTTATCCTTCAACTGGCAGCCTAAATATTACCTCCTCAGAGGTACATCCCTAACTATACTGTGAACGGAAATTCCCTGTTACTGTTTCTCACTGTCCTCTGTTCATTTCCTTCATAACACAAACAGCACTCATGTATTTCTTTGTTCACTTGAATATTACCTGTAAATTCCACACATGCAGAAATTAAGTCTTTATTTACCTAATCTCAATGCTTAGTAAAGTGCCTGGCATGCAGTGGACACTCAATAAATTTCTGGTAATGGAAGGAAGGAGAAAGGAAGTAATAAACATAGTCAATAATTTAAAAGACTATAAAAGATGGCAGAGTTGGGAAGAAAACAAAGCAAGAACCTTCTGGAAGAACTGAATGGTCAATAACATGATCTGACAATTTCTAAAATTAGATTTAAATGTTAAATTACTACAATTAATCCAGTCAGTATTAGGAACTTTTACAAGTGAAACCATAGTAGAGTCATATTCCTAAGAAACATCTGCTAGAATTAAGCTCCTCTGGAAAGCAATATATGAAACTCTTCACATGTAAACATCCCCATATTTGAGAAAATAATCTTAATTAACAAGCATAATATATCATTTTACCTTTTGAAATTCAGAACACATACTAATAGGGAAAGGTCCAGGAAGCTACATGATAGAGTGCAGCTTCTTTGAACAACTCACAGTCGAGTTGGAAAACATAATCAATCTAAGATAAGAAGACCCGACACTGGTCTAGGAATATGTATTGGCTATTTTCATGTGTCACCCGAGCTAGGCATAGTACCCAGATGTTTGATCAAACATTCTAAATGCTTCCATGAAGGTAGTTTTTAGATGATACTAATATTTAAATCAGTAGATTCTGAATAAAACAGATTACCCTCCACAATGTGTATGGGCCTCATCCAATCAGCTGAAACCTTATTAGAAAAGACTGACCTCCCCTGAAGAAGAAGAAATTCTACCATCAGACTGTCTTCAGATTCAAACTGCAGATTTTAGACTTGCCAGCCTCCACAATCTCATGGAACAATTCCTTAAAATGTATACACACATACATATACACACATATACATACATACATACATACACATGCACACATATATATACTATTGGTTTTGTTTCTCTGGAGGACTCTTACTAATGCAGAGGATTAGGAGAAAGAAAACAAGTTCAAGTGCCAACTCTGGCATTTACTACCTGGTCATACTTTCCTTAGAATGATTGTTTTCCATTATAAAATGAGCAGATTTTAGAAATCAACAAATAGCAAATGTTACTGACTCAGTCTCTACATATCACAGCTCAACTATTGTTTCCAAATAAAAGTGGACTCAAAATGTACACAAAATAATTTTATATAACTTCTTCATTTATTCACTTTAAAACTAGTAGAAGCACCCAATTAATTAAGTATAAATCGACTATTGTTCTGATAAACTCCAAAGTACTTTCCATGGTAAAAAGCACTGGAAAGAATCCTAAGGTAACACTGATTTCATCAGGCAGATGGCATTTATTTGGCACATTTACAATAAAAATGATCGTATTTAAACAGGGAAATAATATACTTGCACATTTTCAGCTTTCAAAATAAATTACCTCATTTCATAGTGAAAATGTTTTATTTAACAAGGCAGCACTATTTTTGTAAAATATGTAAAATATGATACTCCCCAAATTATTATGAATGCCATTAATTCAGCCACCAATCATACTAAGATAAGGGTTTATACTGTTAAATGAGAAACTTCTTTGCTTAGAAAAAAATAAAATTTGATAACTTTAAGGATATATTTTAAGCAGATAATATTTAATTTGGAATCCTTCTATCAACTATTTTATAAATTTTACCATAGCAAAAATAAAATATTATTACAAAATATACAATAAAACATATGGTATTGAGTTAAAATTGACAATTTGCTGCATCCATGTTGCTGCAAAGTACATGATTTCATTCTTTTTATGGCTGTGTAGTATTCCATGTGTATATGACCACATTTTCTTTATCCAGTCCACAGATGGTGGGCATCTAGGTTGATTCCATGTCTTTGCTTTTGTGAATAATGCTGCAATGAACATACAAGTGCATGTGTCTTTTTGGCCGAATGGTTTATTTTCCTTTGGGTATATACCCAATAATGGAATTGCTGGGTTGAATGGTAGTTCAGTTTTAAGTTATTTGAGAAATCTCCAAACTGCTTTCTACAGTGACTAAAATAATTTACATTCCCACCAGCAATGTATAAGCATTTCTTTTCTTTGTAATCTCACCAACGTCTGATTTTTAAAAATTTTTTAATAATAGTCATTGTGACTGGTATGAGATGGTATCTCATTGTGGTTTTGATTTGCACTTCTCACTGATGCTCAACCTTTTTTCATGTCTTCTTTTGAGAAGTGTCTGTTATGTTTTTTGCCCACTTTTTAATGGGATTGTTTGTTTTTTGCTTGTAAATTTAAGTTCCTTATATTAATAGATTCTGGATATTAGAGCTTTGCCAGATGCATAGTTTGTGAATATTTTTTCCCATTTGGTAGGTTGTCTGTTTATTCTTGTAATAATTTCTTTTGCTGTGCAGAATCTTTAATAAGGGTCCTTTTTTTGTTTTGGTTGCAATTGCTTTTGGGGACTTAGTCATAAATTATTTGCCAAGGCCAATGTCCAGAATGGTATTTCTTTTTTTTTTTTTTTTTTTTTTTGAGATGGAGTCTCGCTCTTTGTCATCAGGCTGGAGTGCAGCGGCACAATCTTGGCTCACTGCAAGCTCCGTCTCCTGGGTTCAACTGATTCTCCTGCCTAAGCCTCCCAAGTAGCTGGGACTACAGGCGCCCACCACCACACCTGGCTAATTTTGTGTATTTTTGTAGAATCAGGGTTTCGCCACATTGGTCAGGATGATCTCTATCTCTTGAACTTGTGATCCACCCGCCTTGGCCTCCCAAAGTACTGGGATTACAGGCGTGAGCTACCTCGCCTGGTCCAGAATGGTATTTCTTAAGGTTTCTTCTAGGTTTTTATAGTTTTAGGTTTTACATTTAAGTCTTTAATCTATCTTGAGTTAATTGTGAAAGGAATGGGTTCTGTTTCAATATTCTACATATTGGTAGCCAGTTACTGTAGCACCATTATTGAATAGGGAGTTCTTTCTCCATTGTTTGTTATCGTTGACTTTGTCAAAAATGACATGGTTGTGGGTATGTGGCTTTACATCTCATCTAGTAACTTAAGTTCTACATTCTGAAGCTATGCCATGCAAGCATACACTTTCTTGTATATAAAAATCTTTCAAATAATTGACGGCTTAACTTTCAAGTCTTTCCTTTTAGGCTAAACATTCCTATTTCCACCAACTGTTTCTCACATGACAAGTTTTCAATAACTGTCACTGCTATTGTCACTTTCTCGGATATCAATGACACTTCAAAACCATGGTATGCAAAACTAAATACACTATTCCAGAAGTGATTTGGGTAGGGGATGCAAAGTGATATAAGAACTATGCCTCCTTTTAAAAAATTCTTTATTTTGAGTAAAGAGGAATGAGATTTATAATCTTCCTTAAAAATAAATACCCTTCTAAAAGATGAAGAAATAATGCTCAAATTAATAGACTTGCATAAATATCACCTGAGATAAAAATTGGCAATTTTTCTTAATTCTCCATATGCTATGTGTAAACTTAAGTCAGAACACCTGAATGTACCACACAGATTGTTGAAAAGTTATTTTTGGATCCTAAACTAAATTTCCATTCAAGTTTTCCACATGTACAATCTCTAGATGAATATGGAGACCCGATGAACTGTTACTTTATATTTTTAATGGCATTTTACAGTAAAAGATAAGTTTCACTGCATTGCTAAAAAGATTTATATGTCTATGCACAAATTTAGACAACTCTTAGATCTTGATGTAAAGAACTGATGTTTGAAATATGTCTACATTTTTTCCATTCTCCAAATTTTTCCTCATTAAGGCAATGCTTAGGAAAGAAGATAGTTTGGTATTTTAAACTACTACTGGGCACTCGCTGAATTTCCAGTACTTAAGATATACGATACTCTACCTCACTCCTATTTAGCACAAGTCATATATACATTTTCATAAAAATAACTTTTATTCTGCTTGGAAAAAATAATTAGTTTAAATTCATAATTTAAGAAATCATCTATATCTCTATAATAAATAAAAATCAACTTTTAATAAATAATTATCTTTAACTATAAAATCAACTGAGGTAACAGTTAAGACTTGAACTAGTCCAGACATTCCATCTGACTTGTTTCACATCTTTGAAAAAAATTACACCAAGTATTTCTTTTTCTCATACCTTAAAGTAGGGTTAAGCCAGTTTCAAGGGAAATAAGATAAATGGACAAAATAATATTACAGAATAAGTATAAATCAAAATCAAAGGCTTATTACCATAGATAAGTAGTGAAAATGTTATTAATATTTAACATTAAAATGGTCACTTTTCTGGAAGTATTAAAAGCTAGCTGCCCTCTTAAACATCAACTATTTGATGTTTAAGAGAACTTCTAGAAATGCAAACAATTATAACACAGTAAAAAATAAAAGTCACATACTAAACCAGAACTATAAGCCAAAAATATTCCCTGGTTCTCAAAAGTTTCCTAGATATTTCTAAAGATTCTAAAGTAGTTTAATTTTAAAAAGGCAAATCCAATTAAGAATAGTTCTGGTTCACCTGGGCAGCTCTAGTATCCCGGACTACCTAAAGGTTTAGGACCACCTCTCACCTCTTCCCAGAAACTCCCATTCTGGTCCATGAAAAAAAGCTAGCTCCACATATCTCAGCGTAAGGACCTAGGACAGCAAGGCATGTCTACTAACCTCTGGGTACTGAATCACCTGACAGTTTACATTATAACTGTCAAATAACAAGTAGAATAGCATTAAACTATTGAAAGTTCCTGCAACAGACTGAATGTGTACCCCAAAATTAATGTATTTTGAAATCCTGACCCCCAATATGATGGTATTAGGAGATGGGGCCTTTGGGAGGTGATTTAGGTCATATGATTAGTGCCCTTTAAAAAAGGGACCCCAGAGAGCTCTCTGCTTTCTGCAACGTGAGGAAACAACAGGAAGCTGGCAGTCTGCAACCCAGAAGAGGGTCCTTACTGGAACACAACCATGCTGACACCCTGCTTTCGGACTTCCCAGCCTCCCCAGAACTGTGAGAAATGCATTTCTGTCACTGTTAAAGTACCCAGTTTATGGTAGTGTATTATAGCAGCCCAAATTGACTAAGACAGTGCCACAGTCTTATTTCAAACATTAGAATTTTAATTTGCAGTTATTAAAACTGGCTGTGAAACCATGTTTCTTTTCCATAAAAAACTTAGGCTCATTTTACAATCACTGAGTTATTGAAGTACTTAAAACTTAATCAAGGAAAATTACCATACTATACAGTATATCATTAAAATAGATATACGAAAAAAGCCAGGTAGATTTAAAACTAGAGAAAATTTATAAAGCAAGAACAATATGAAAGTTTCATTCTATTAATCTCTCCTTTGATAGCGTACTTATAATCTGTACTATAAAATGAGAACATTTTTTGGTTAAAGGAATATTAGATTTGGGAAGGTTTCTTTCTACCTTTATTCTTTTTAAGCTTCTTTTCTTGCTGCTATTTCACAAATCAAATATCAATTAAAACTGACACCCTCATCATATGAGACAACACTATTGGCTATACATCTGCAGAAACTATATGTTTCCATGTAAGTAAACATTATTTAGACTCTCATATTTGTATACATCTCCATTTCTAATCATGGTCATGATGGCATACTAGACATACTTCCTCACATGAAATTACACATTAAGTAATAATATGTAAGCTTAGTCCCCACAATTTAAATAATGAATACTCTACTTCAAGTCCTTTTGGGATTCTAAAGGAAAAAAGTATAAAAATGTATTACTAAATGTAGAAAAAAATACTTTAATATTTTGTTTTGGCTGATTTTAGTATTTCCTTTTATGCATTTTTCAAAGAATCTTCTATGAAGACATATAGCAACATAATAGAATATCTTATTGATTAAATCTTTTTAACAATTACACTTGTTGATAATCTGTGACATTGCCAAACTCGGAACAGATACCATTCGCGCAGCATTTATAATATGCAAGTTAAAATGTTAGGATGTTTTAAGTACATCATCTACTAAGTTCCAGGTCCATATATTTAATTGACTATTAGACCCTTCTACCTGGAAGTCCAAAAGACATTTAAAATTTAGCATGTCTCAAAAATAAACTCAACTCTCCCCTTCCCTCCCATCCCCTCCCCTTCCCTCCCTTCCTCCCTCCCTCCCTTTCTCTCTCTTTCTTTTCACAGGATCTCATTCTACCCCACAGGCTAGAAAGAGTGCAGTGGTGTAATCACAGCTCACTGCAGCCTCAACATGCCAGGCTCAAGCAATCCTCCCACCTCAGCCTCCTGAGTAGCTGGACCATAGCACGCACCACCACACCAGTTGATTTTTGTATTTTTTGTAAAGACGGGGTTTCACTATGTTGTCCAGGCTGGTCTTGAACTCTTAAACTAAACTGATCCGTCTACCTTGGCCCCTCAAAGTACTGGGATTACAGGCATGCACCACTACATCTGGCCCCCCAAATGAACTTTCTATCTCTCTCAAATATTCCAATATTCTGAAATTTGGTACATGATACCATAATCTATTTGATCATCAAGAAACCTGAGAGTTAAAATAATACCAGTAACAATAACCACCATTTGAGAATATCTACTTTGTGCCAATAATTAGGCTATATATACTACTTTATTAAATCTAATTCTCACCATCCAAAAAACTCACAAAATAGGTTATCAGTCTGAGAAACTTTGCTGTAAAGAATCCTGTTTGATTTCATTTAATTCCGTTTTTCTCCAATTAATTCGAGCACTGAATATTTTTTCATCATAATTTTTTGGTGAACCAAAAGTACTGATCTAATCGAACTCTGGAAAATGCTTTTTTAAAGAAGACTATCCCCAGAAAACTGTTTTAGCCCATTCTGTTTGCCAAAATCAAATCAGTCATGCCCTGTATATGGATGAGTGAATGAAGCCAGGTATGGTGGTAATCCCAGCACTTTGGGAGGCCAAGACGGGTGGCTCTCTTGAGCCCAGAAGTTCAAGACCAGCCTGGGCAACATGGTGAAACTCTGTCTCTGCTAAAAAAAATACAAAAAAGTAGCTGGGCATGGTGGCGCATGCCTGTAATCCTAGTTAGTTGGGAGGCTGAGGCAGGAGAATCACTTGAATCCAGGAAAAAGAGGTTGCAGTGAGCTGAGACTATGCCACTACACTCCAGCCTGGGTGACAGAGTAAGACTCCTTCTCAAAAGTAAAAGAATAATAATAATATTTCATGTCCTCACAGTCTGATTCCTTAGAGTGTGTCCAATTTCTTTAATATCTATTATTTATGAGAATTTGCCTGTCAGAATAATATGCTTAAACAGTAGGAGAAATAAAGAATATATGAATACTTTACATTTTTTTCTGTGTGAGTGAATGAATAAAGTAATTCTAAGTTACAATTTCTCTGAGATAGCAAACAACATATATTAATTGAACACCAACCAGGCATTAAATCTAAATAGCATGAGAAATACAATAATAATTTATAAAATATGATCCCTTTTCTCTAGAATCTTAAAATCCAGTTGAGACAAAATGAATGGTAAAATACCAAAAAAAAGAGATCAAGCATATTTTGATAGAACATTAGAAATATCAAAAGTAGAAACATGAATAATCGCCAAATACATGGTATAATAATATGTAGCTAATCAGAACTCAAAAGAGAGGGAGATAAATCTTAGAAAATGCAGTGTAACCAGTTACAATGGCAATCATTAAAAAGTCAGGAAACAACAGGTGCTGGAGAGGATGTGGAGAAATAGGAACACTTTTACACTGTTGGTGGGATTGTAAACTAGTTCAACCATTATGGAAAACAGTATGGCGATTCCTCAAGGATCTAGAACTAGATGTACCATATGACCCAGCCATCCCATTACTGGGGATATACCCAAAGGATTATAAATCATGCTGCTATAAAGACACATGCACATGTATGTTTATTGCGACACTATTCACAATAGCAAAGACTTGGAATCAACCCAAATGTCCATCAGTGACAGACTGGATTAAGAAAATGTGGCACATATACACCATGGAATACTATGCAGCCATAAAAAAGGATGAGTTTGTGTCCTTTGTAGGGACATGGATGCAGCTGGAAACCATCATTCTTAGCAAACTATCACAAGAACAGAAAACCAAACACCGCATGTTCTCACTCATAGGTGGGAACTGAACAATGAGATCACTTGGACTCAGGAAGGGGAACATCACACACCGGGGCCTATCATGGGGAGGGGGGAGGGGGGAGGGGGGAGGGATTGCATTGGGAGTTATACCTGATGTAAATGACGAGTTGATGGGTGCTGACGAGTTGAGGGGTGCTGACGAGTTGATGGGTGCAGCACACCAACATGGCACAAGTATACATATGTAACAAACCTGCACATTATGCATATGTACCCTAGAACTTAAAGTATAATAATAATAATAAATAAATAAATTTAAAAAAATAAATAAATAAATAAAATAAAAAATTGAAAAAAAAAAGAAAATGTAGTGTAAAAATACAGTAGGTAGAAATATTTCCAAAGAAATTATATGAATCTGCTTTAGCTATCCATTACATATAGCTGCATTATCAATTTGCACAAAACTTTTCTTTAAAAAAAAAGTTTCACAACATACAGGTAACTTAAGTAACATAGGAAGCTCAGCAGTCTGCAAAAATAAAAAAAAAAAAATTGTCTCTAGCTTCCAAAAATCACACGTCTATATACAAACTAACCACAATTAGGCACACTGACATAAGCAGACTGCACTACCAAATACCGGAAATTCTGCAAGAATTAAAATGATTTGGGCACATGGGAACAAGACAATCCAAGCAAGCCCAAAAATATTCTTAAAAATGATTATCTATGACATCTGAAAAACCCACACAAAGTATCTATGCCAAAAAGCAAATAAATTCCCCACAAAACCAATAAATGAATATCCCAGCAGTCACTTAGAAAAAAAATAGAAATAGTATTAGTCATACAAGAATTTATTTTGGGATACCTACCCAGATTTTAATGCCATATTCAAAATAAAAAAAAAAATCTATCCACAGAAAAGTATCACAGCATTAAGACATATACTTAAAAATGTGATCAAAAGATATATCTGTTTTTAATTATGTTAAACTCAGTGCTTGAAGTATTATTAACCTTTAATTTTCACTATGTTCCTAAGTGCTACCACCAAAACCATACACAGTAAGTATTAATAGAATTAGGCGTATAATTCTCCTCTTTACTTTCTGAATGTCTTCAAATACCTGCTGTTGTAGTAGATAAGGTTTACTAGACATTTTTCCATTTTGGCTTAAAAATAAAATTCATCTATATGCTAATGGAAGATCCATCATTCACAGCATTCACACATCCACAATTCCCTTTCTAATTAAATACAACACTTAAATTTATGCCACATAACACAATTTCAAATAGGATTTTTTTTATAATTATAGGAGAAGCCATAATTATTTTACTGGAAAACTTCAAAATCATCAAACATTCAATAAAATATACACACTAAATTGCAATATGACAGAAAACTGTATGAAGAGGTCATACAGAAATGGACTTAGAAACTTTGCTTTCTCTGGTAATAAAGCATTCCTTACTTAAATTTCAAATATTACAGAAAAGTTGAAAGAATAATACAATAAATACTTCCACCTAGATTCAACATTTATACGCATTTTGCCACAAATGCTTTCCTACCTCTACCCTCTTCCCCATTTCTTCCTCTCCCCTTCCCCAGCCACCCATCTCTCTAAATACATACATTAAAAAAATATACTTATATAAGTTTATATATGTAAACATATTTATTTCTAAGAACGCCCCCATAATCAAATACATTAGTATTTCCACAGAAAAACAAATGATAGTAAGTGAGATAGACTATTATAGTCTTATAAATCCAGTTTACTGCTAGACTTAGACTTAAAAGACTATATATAGTCTTTGGTACTGCTGCCAATGATTTCAGATAAGATCCGGTTTTGTCCCAAATGAGATTTTTTTACTGTCTTGAATTTCAGAGTTTTGGAATTTAAAAGTATGGATAAGATGTGGCAGACTGTAGTATTACTCCCAATTTACAAATGAGGAAACTGAAGCACAGAAAAGTTAAATACCTTATACCAGACTACAACAGGAGGCGAAACCAGTAAGTGAAAATGGCTACCTACTCCAGAGCCCATACTTTCAATCACTACTCTAGGAAGCTTTCAGTCCAGTAGAAAGTCCTTGTGACTGTCTACATTTTTATCCAGAATTTGGATTTTAAAACTTACCCCTAATTCCATTATTACCCTCCTAATCTGAGCCACTCTCATCTCTCACTGGGTTTACTGTAATAGTCTCCTAACAAGGGTCCCTGATTCTTCTTTTGCTTTAGTCTGTTCTCAACACAGCAACCAGAATGTTCTTTTTAAAAATATTAGATCATATCATGTAACTGTGTAAGACCATTTACGGCTTTTCATTTAGCTAACAGTAAAAGCCAATGTTCTTCCAAAGAGCCTACAGGAAGCCCTAAGACCTATACTCGCTCATTGACCTACCTCTGTGAACTCATCTCCTATTCTCCATCTCTCTCACTCCACTTCAGACACAGTGGTCTCCATGCTGCTCCTGGTCCCCAGGCATGTTCCCACTGAGGGCCTTGGCATTGGCTGTTCCTTCCATCTGGCATGTTTCCACTCCTATCTTTGTGACTTCCTCCCTAACTCCTCCAATATCATCTTCCAATGAGACCTACATTGTCCACTCTATGTAAAATTACAACTGCCTCCTGCAAAGCAACTGACACTTCTGATCCCCCTTTTCCTGTTCTCTTTCTCCATAACACTTATCACCTTCAAACATTCTAGACAATTTATTTATTTTATATGTTTGTCTCTTCTTCTTTTGGAATACATGCACACCAAAGTATCCTAAGCCCGAGAAAACCATCTAATATAGTAAAAGCTCTCAAAAATACTTGCTGCGGCTCTCTGCTCCTCCCATTCGACAGACAGCTGCATCTTCTCGTGTACTGCCAGCTGCATCCCTGAGACACCATGGTGAAGGTGAAGACTGCAGTCAACAGATTTGGTCATATTGAGTGCCTGGTCACCAGGGCTGTTTCAAACTCTGGTAAAGTCGATATTGTCGCCATCAATGATTCCTTCATTGATCTCAACAACACCATCTACATGTTCCAGTATAATTCCACCTATGGCAAATTCCATGGCACTGTCAAGGCTGAGAACGGGAAGCTTGTCATCAGTGGAAATCCCATCACTATCTTCCAGGAGCAAGATCCCTCCAAAATCAAATGGGGTGATGCTGGCACTGAGTATGTCATGGAGTCCACTGGCGTCTTCACTGCCATGGAGAACGCTGGGGCTCACTTGCAGGGAGGAGCCAAAATGGTCATCATCTCTGCACCCTCTGCTGATGCCCCCATGTTCGCGATGGGTGTGAACCATGAGAAATATGACAACAGCTCAAGATCGTCAGCAATGCCTCCTGCACCACCAACTGCTTATCGCCCCTGGCCAAGGGCATCCATGACAACTTTGGTATCGTGGAAGGACTCATGACCACAGTCCACACCATCGCTGCCACCCAGAAGACTGTGGATGACTCCTATCGGAAACTGTGGCGTGACGGCCACAGGGCCCTCCAGAACATCATCCCTACCTCTACTGGTGCTGCCAAGGCTGTGGGAAAGGTCATCCCTGAGCTAAATGGGAAGCTCACTGGCATGGCCTTCCGTGTCCCCACCGCCAACACGTCATTGGTGGACCTGACCTGCCATCCGGAAAAACCTGCCAAATACGATGACGTCAAGAAGGTGGTGAAGCAGGCATCAGAGGGCCCCCTCAAAGGCATCCTGGGCTACACTGAGCACCAGGTTGTCTCCTCTGACTTCAAAAGTGACATCCACTCTTCCACCTTCGATGTGGGGGTTGGCATTGCCCTCAACGACCACTTTGTCAAGCTCATTTCCTAGTATAACAATGAATTTGGCTGCAGCAACAGGGTGGTGGACCTCTGCCCACATGGCTTCCAAGGAGTAAGACCCGCAGACCACCAGCCCCAGTGAGAGCATGACAGGAAGAGAGCCGCCCTCACTGCTGGGGAGTCTCTGCCATACTCAGTCCCCCACCACACTGAGAATCTCCCCTCCTCACAGTTTCCATGCAGACCCCCTAAAAGGGAGGAGCCGAGGGAGCCCCACCTTGTCATGTACCATCAATAAAATCCCCTGTGCTTAGCCAAACAAACAAACAAAATTTTGTTGCTATTGAGATTTCTATCGACTTCAACCCAAATACTTCATTTGATTCAAGCTCTTCTACATTTCTTATCATTGTTAGTACTTAGTATCTCACAGAAACAGAATTTCAATAAACATCCTTGAATTTAAAACAGCTTTTTATTATGCTCGTATTAAGATTCTTTATATAGAAATATATTTTTGGACATGCACAGATGTTTATGATACATTACTCAGAGAAGACAGTAAGGCAAGAAAGAGTTTACATAGCATGATCCCTTCATCTATAAGGAAAATACTGTAGGTTTCTTGCCTATAGTAAGGCAAGAAATAGTTTATATAGTCTGATTCCTTCATCTATAAGGAAAATAGTATGTATTGTGTCTGTCAGGGTTTTATGGTATGATGACACTAGGCATTTTTAAGTTTCTTCTTTCTGAATATTTGTTTCATTATTTTCTCAATATGAATATCTAATCATTTGTATATTTAAAATAATATGCTTATATACACAGAAAACAATTACTTTGCAATACAATTAACAGTAAATTCTAACTCCTGTTCTTCCATGAAAAAAATTTAGTCACTGTTAATGTAACTATTATATGAACATAACATGGATATGTGCTATTAATGTAGTTTAGTATGCAGATCGATGGAAGAAATAAGAACTATTGTATATTTCAAAACAGCTAGAAGAAGATAATCTGAATTTTTCCAGCATAAGGAAAAGATAAATATTTAAGGTGATAGATATCCCAATTACACTGATTTGATCTTTACAAATTATATGAATGTATTAAATTATCACATATATCCCCAAAATATGTATACCTAATATGTATCAATAGAAAAAATTTAATGTCATTTGGATCACCTATAGATACTTGTCTAATTATTCTCTTTATACAAAGGGATGATGTGTTCAACTCTTTTCTTTATACAAAGGGTTATGTAGCACAGTATGATAAATATTACCACTATATCAATACAGCTACGTGACATTCACATTCAATTTTGCTTTCAGATAATACCCCTGAAATATTCCTTTTAAGGACAGTACTTTCAATAGCTTTTATGTTTGTGGTATATACTTTAAACATTTGTTTTTTATCTTTAAATTCAGAGCCAAAAGTAGCAAAAACATATTCAACTTGAACTTTTGTCATTGCTGTTGTTAAAAGTATTAATATTTATTTATTTCAAATGTTTCTTGTTTCAAAAAGTATTGAAACTAATACAATGAATAAGTAGTGCTAGAAAAATTGTGTTCTATATTTTAGGCATCTCAAAGGTGACTACTATTTCATTTAAGGGAAAGAACAAAAGAGCTCCTTTAAGATTATTTAATTCTGACTCAATTTAGAAAGTAATATTCTCCTCATTTCAGAAAAATTTGGAATCTTTGTTTTAACCTGTAAAAATATATATAATGGGGTAATTAGCATATCAAAGGCAAGCTTAATTATGATCAATATTACTTTTTTTTTTTTTATTTTTTGAGACGGAATCTCACTCTGTCACCCAGGAGTGCAGTAGCAATCTCAGCTCACTGAAGCTTCTGCCTCCTGGATTCAAGCAATTCTCCTACCTCAGACTCCGTAGTATCTGGAATTACAGGTGACCACCAGCACGCTCAGCAATTTTTGTATTTTTAGTAGAGATGGGGTTTCACCATGTTGGCCAGGCTGGTCTCGAACTCGTGACCTCAGGTGATCTGCCTGCCTTGGCCTCCCAAAGTTCTGGAATTACAGGTGTGAGTCACCATGCCCAGCCAATCACTTTCTTTCAAAACAAAAAAGAAATTCATTTACTATCTGTAAAAGGGAACCCAAATTGATTTGGAAATACTTTCTATTATCTTAATTTTTTTTTTTTTTGAGATAGTCTTGCTCTGTTGCCAGCCTAGAGTGCAGTGGCGCGATCTCGGCTCACTGCCACCCCACTTCCCAGGTTCAAGCAATTCTCCTCCCTCAGCCTCCCGAGTAGCTGGGACTACAGGCAAATGCCACCATGCCCAGCTAATTTTGTATTTTTAGTAGAGATGGAGTTTCACCATGTTGGCCAGGATGGTCTTGACCTCTTGACCTCATGATCCACCCGCCTCAGCCTCCCAAAGTGCTGGGATTACAGGTATGAGTCACTATGCCTGGCCAAATCTTAAATCTAGAGAGAAAATTTGGTACTAGAAGTCCTAGCCAGAGCAATTAGGCAAGCAAAGCAAAGAAAAAAAAAAAGGCATCCATATTATAAAGGAAGAAGTTAAATGGTTTCTGTTTGCAGACAATATAGAAAACCCTAAAAACTCCAACAAAAAACTGTAACAACTAATAAATTCAGGAAAGTTCCATGATACAAAATCAACATATAAAAGTCAGCAATGTTTCTAATACACTAACTATAAACTATCCAAAAATATCAAAAAAGCAATCCCATTAATAATAGCTACCAGGGCTGGGTGTAGTGGCTCATGCCTGTAATCCCAGCACTTTGGGAGGCTGAGGCGGGTGGATCACTTGAGGCCAACAGTTTGAGATCAGCCTGGCCAACGTGGTGAAACCCTATCTTTATTAAAAATACAAAAATTAGTTGGATGTGGTGGTGTGCACCTGTAATCCCAGCTGCTCAGGAGGCTGAGCCATGAGAATCACCTGAACCCAGGAGGCAAAGGTTGCAGTGAGCCAAGATCATGTCACTACACTCCAGACAGAGTAAGATTGTCTCAAGACAATAATAATAATAATGATAGCCACCAAAAAAACAAAATACTTAGGAATAAATTTAACCACAGAGGTGAAATATCTGTATGCAGAAAACTACAAAACATGATGAAAAAAATTTAAGAAGACACAAATAAATGGAAAGATATTTCGTTTCATGGATTGGCAGAATTAGTATTGTTAAAATGACCACACTACCCAAAGAGATCTACAGATTCAGTACAATCCCTATCAGAGTTCCAGTGACATTTTCTCACAGAAATATTTTAAAAAAAATCAAAAAATTCATATGAACCACAAAAACCGCAAATATCCAAAGCAATCTTAGGCAAAAAGAACAAACCTAGAGGTATCATACTACCTGATTTCAAAATATACTGTAAGTTATGGTAATCACAACGGCATGGTACCAGTATAAAAACAAACACACAGACCAATGAAAGAGAATAGAGAGCCCAGAATGAAGCAGAATAGAGAGCCCAGAAATAAATCCATGAATTTACAGTCAACTGATTTTTTACAAAAGTGAAATGGAGAAAGAATAGTCTCTTCATTAAATGGTGATGGGAAAACTGGTCTTCCAAATGCCAGAAGAATGAAATTAGACCCTTACTTCACACCATATTTTTTTTTAAAAAGTCAACTCGATAGGTAAGAAAAATTAACACTTGAAACTATAAAACTACTACAAGAAAATTTAGGGGAAAAGCCTCATGATATTGGTCTGGGCGGTGATGTTTTTAGATATGACCCCAGTGGCATAGGCAAAAGCAAAAATAGACAAATGGAATTGTAATAAACTAAAAAGCTCAGCACTACAATCAACAGAGTGACGAGACAATCTATGGAATAGGAGAGAATATTTGTGACCATACATCTCATAAGGTATTAATTCAAAATATATAAGGAACTCAAATAACTCAATAACAAGAACACAAATAACCTGTTTTTAAAATGAGCAAAATACCAGAATAGACAGTTCTCAAAAGAGGATATATAAATGACCTACAGGTACATGAAAAGTTGCTCAACATCACTAATCATCAGAGAAATTTAAATTAAAAGCACAGTGAGATATCACCTCACACTTGTTAGAACAGCTATTATCAAAAAGATGAACAATAAGTATTGGCGAGGAACCTGAGGAAAGGAAACTCTTACTCACTGTTCAGTGGGAATGTACACTAGTAAATCTATTATCGAAAACAGTATGGAAGCTCCTCAAAAAATTAAGAATAGAACTACCATATGATCTAGTAATAACACTACTGGGTACGTATCCAAAGGAAATGAAATTAGTATGTCTAGGAGATATCTGTACTCCCATGTTCACCGTAGCATTATTCATAATGGCCAAGATATGGGATCAAGGTAAGAGTCCATCAACAGATGAATGAATAAAGAAAATGTGGTACGTATACACACTAGGATACCACTCAGCCTTAAAGAAGAAATTCTGTCATTGCAACAATACGGCGAACCTTTAGGATATTCTCTTAAGTGAAATAAGCCAGATACAGAAAGACAAATACCACATGATCTTATATGTGGAACCTAAAAATAGTCAAACTCATAGCAGCAGAGAGAAGAATGGGTTACCAGAGGGTAGGAGAAAGGTACGGGGAGAGGGTTGCAGGATTAGGGAAATGCTGGTGAAAAGGATACGAAATTTCAGTTAAACAGGAGGAATGAGTTCAAGACATCTATTGTACCACATGGTAACTATTGCTAAGGATAATTTACTACATATGTGAAAACTGCTAAGATTTTAGCATACTCACCACAAATGAATGGTATGAATGTGAAATAATACATATGCTAATGAGTTTGATTTTACCATTTCACAATGTATACACATTTCTAAACATCCTCTGTATATCATAAATATATGCAATTTTATTGTCAAATTTAAAATAATAATAACGAATTTTAAATTACTGCAAAAAAACTTACAAAAATAAATAAAGACACAAGTTGCATTTAAAATAAAAGTTGACATACCTTGGCTTCCGAAACACCAAACTATATTGTTGGCAAGCCAGACCCACAGTGGGAGTATAAACAATAGGCATGAATTTCTCAACGTCAGACGTTAGCACTTTATAAAAGAGTTTTTCATTTCTATCTTGGAGATCCATTAAGAGAAGATACCTGTAAAAATTGGACATAATTAGATCTACATCCCATAAAGTCATGAAATAGCTACTTAGAAATCTAACTAAATATTTTCAACCAAGTATAAAGTACATTTAGGTTACATAGAAAACATCTGATTAAAAAAGACTTAAGAAATATTATTTTCTTTTTCTTTAAGACAGAGTCTCGGCCAGGCTCAGAGGCTCATGCCTGTAATCCCAGCACCCTGGGAGGTTGAGGTGGGTGGACAACGAAGTCAGGAGTTCAAGACCAGCCTGGCCAACATGGTGAAGCCTCGTCTGTCTCTACTAAAAATACAAAAATGACTGGGCATGGTGGCTCATGCCCGTAATCCCAGCACTTTGGGAGGCAGAGGCGGGTCGATAACGAGGTCAGGAGTTCAAGACCAGCCTAGCGAACATGGGTATCTCCTGAGTAGCTAGGATTACAAGCGCGCCACCACACACGGCTGATTTTTTTTTTTTTTTTTTTTGAGACAGAGTCTCGCTCTGTCGCCTGGGCTGGAGTGCAGTGGCACGATCTCGGCTCACTGCAACCTCTGTCTCCCTGGTTCAAGCATTTTCTCCTGCCTCAGCCTCCCAAGTAGCTGGGACTACAGGCACACACCACCAAGCCCGGCTAATTTTTTTTGTATTTTTAGTAGACACAGAGTTTCAACATGTTGGCCAGGCTGGTCTTGAACTCCTGACCTCAAGTGCTCTGCCTGCCTCGTCCTCCCAAACTGCTAGGATTACAGGCGTGAGTTACCACGCCCAGACAAGAAATATTCTTAAATATCGCAAAGAATAAAGAACCATAAACTTAATTAAAATCATGTAAACATTAAAATCATTGCTGAAATCGCACAGTTTTATTTAATACTTGAAGAGACTTTATCCCTATTTTAAAAGAGATGAAACTATCACTGTAGATTTAGTTTAATATTAACTAAGTTAATAGAAAGATTTCATCCTTTGACTTGCACTATTGAATAACCAAGGGAAATGACATACAGGAAATGAGAGAATGTAACACTCATCCTAAAAATAACTAAGGTAGGGAAGTTCAAGAAACTTTGTATCTGTGTCTTATGGCCTTTTTCTTTCTAGAGGCATTTCTGACCCAGAGTTATCTTTGTAAATATAAACCTTTTCATGTTATCTGTAACCTTCAATAGTTTGTAGAATAAAACTTAAACTGCTCAGTTCAACTTAAAAGAATCTTGCAAAACTACTCAACAATCTTACCAGCCTTTTTGAATTGACTTTCATTCCCTAGAATAGTTGAAAATGCACAGAATTCTGAGTAAGACATGCATGGATTCTAATGTTTGGGCAATTAGATAGACATAACTAAGAAAATAAACATATGGAAGACAAAGAGTTTAACTTTAGACATGATAAAATTAATTCGGCAATGTGGAAATTACCAATGCTAAATCAATGGTCCATTCTCAGACCTCACCCTACCTATCAGAACATTTGACACAAGAGATATTCCTTAGGGCTCAATACACTTTCTTTCCTTGACTTCCAATCTATCATATTCTCATGGTTTTCCTCCTATCTCTCTGGTCATTCCTTTTCTGTTTCCTTGCTGTTTTCTCCTTGATATGGTTTGGGTGTTTGTCCCTTCCAAATCTCATGTTAAAATGTAATCCCCAGTGTTGGAGGTGGGTCCTAGTGGGTATTTGCATCATAGGGGTGGGTCTCTCATGAATGGCTTAGCACCAATCCCTTGGTGATGAGTTCTTGCTCTGAGTTGATGTGAGATTTGGTTGGCACTTCCCTCCTATCTTGCTCCTGTTTCCACCATGATTGTAAGCTTCCTGAGGCCCCACCCAGGCATCACATAATTGGTGCCATGTTTGTACAACCTGCTGAGCCATAAGCCAATTAAACCTCCTTTCTTTATAAATTACCCAGCCTCAGGTATTTCTTTATAGCAATGCAAGAACAGACTAACACACTCCTCTTCTCTGAAAGCTTTCTAACACTCATGTGAAATATATGAAGAAATTGTGTTGGCTTTACTTTCAAAATATATACAAAATCTGACTACCCTCATTGCTACCACCCTAGATCTAAATCACCATCATCTCTTGCCTGGATTATTATAATGGTCTCCTAAAAGCTGTCCCAGCCTACATTCTATTCTCAACATTGCAGCCAGTCTTTCTGAAATTATAGCTTAGATCATGTACCTCTTCTGGTCAAAAACTTCAAAAGCCTACCCTTTTCACTCACAGTATAGCAGAAGTCTTTAGTAGAGTACAAAGCCATACCTAATCCATCGCCCATCACCTCGTTAACTTCCTTTCCCAATTTACCATTCTTTCCCTAGCTCATTCTGCTCTAGACACAAGTCTCCCTGCTAATTCTTGAACACGCCAGCTACAAAACGCTGTTCCTCAGATTTCTTCATGGCTAACTGCTCTACCACCTCTGATTATTTGCTCAAAACTCACCTTCTCAATAGAGGCTACCCTTATCACCCAACTCAAAAATGCAAACTGGCCATACCTACCCTCAGCATTCTCAGCTCCTCTTACCCTCCTCTACCTTTACTTCCCCCACTCTACCTTTACTTCCCCCATCCCAAGACACTAGCCATTTTCTATCATATTTTATAATTTACCAATTTGTATTACTATTTATGAAATTTAATAATTTGTATTTAAAAATAAGCCAAGCATGGTGGTGCATGCCTGTAGTCCTAGCTATTAGGAAGGGTGAGGCATGAGAACTGTTTGAGCCCAGGAGGTTGAGGCTACAGTGAGCTATGGTCACGTCAGTGCGCTGCAGCCTGGGCAATAGGGTGAGACTCTCTCTCAAAATAATAATAATTTTGGCTGGGCACGGTGGCTCACGCCTATAATACCAGCACTTTGGGAGGCCAAGGCGGGTGGATCATGAGGTCAAGAGATCAAGACCATCCTGGCTAACATGGTGAAACCCCGTCTCTACTAAAAAAAAAAAAAAAACAAAAAAAATTAGTTGGGTGTGGCAGCGTGCACCCATAGTCCCAGCTACTCAGGAGGCTGAGGCAGGAGAATGGTGTGAACCCGGGAGGCGGAGCTTGCAGTGATCCAGGGTGGTGCCACTGCACTCCAGCCTGGGTGACAGAGTGAGACTCTATCTCAAAAAAAATAAATAAAAATGAATAAAATTAAATAATAATTTAAATAATCTACGTAAATTTTATGAGCTCAGAGATCATTGCCTCTAACCCCAATATGTAAAAGAATACCTGACACTGAGTTGATGTTCGATATATATTGAGGAAGACTCTGTAGCAAATATATGAAGGTCACCAGCTCTTAGCAGGTAGCTGATAAAATGGCCCAGGAAAAGAATATATGGTAAGGACACAAGCAGCTAAAGGAAGATGTTATGGAACAAATGAAAGAGAAGGTTGTGAAGGAGTTTAGAAAGAAGCAACTGTATACACATTGGACAAACTGAGTCAGCCTCTTTGCCCAGCCACCCCACCACATCCACTGGGCTCACGAACAAAGTGGCCATGGTTGCAGGGATAGAGGTTTTGTATAGGCTCAGCAACATGGACTTTCACTCACCAAGGCCAACCTGGCTATTATAGCCACTTCTGAGTGTTCAATCTGCAGCAGAGACTAACACTGATTCCCAGATGTGGCACCATTCTCCAGGGTAATCAGCCAGCTAGCTACCTGGTGGCAAGTTCATTACACTCAACAGCTTCCATTATGGGAAGGACAACTTTTTTTTCCTGGAATAGACCCTTACTTTCGATCTAGATATGCTTTCCCTGCATGCAATGCTCCTGCCAAAGCTACTATTCATGGACTTACAAAATGCCTTATCTACCATCATGGCATTCCACGTAGCATTGCTTCTGATCAAGGAACTTACTTTATAGCAAATGAAGTGTGGGGAATGAGCCCATGCTCATGAAACTCACTAGTTTTACAATGTTTACTAACAATCTGAAGCAACTGGCTTGACAGAACAGTGGAATGTACTTTTGAAGACTCAGTTACAGTACGAGCAAAGTGGCAATACCTTGCAAAGCTGAGGCAAGGTTCTCCAGGAGGCTGTATGTGCTCTCAATCAGTGTCCAAAAAATGGTGCTGTTTTTCTCATAGCCAGGATTCATAGGTCTAGGAATCAAGGGGTGGAAATGGGAATGGAAATTCTAACAACCCTAGTGTCACACTAGCAAAATTTCTCCTTTCTGCCCCTGTGACTTTATGCTCTGCTGGTCTAGAGGTCTTCATTCCAAAGGGAAGAACATTTCCATCAAGAAACACAATAATAAACCCATTGAACAGGAAATTAAGACTCCTCCTGGCCACTTTGAGCACCACATGCCTCTGAATTAACAGGCCAAGAAAGGAGTTACTGTGCTGGCTAGGAAAAATTGATTCTGACTACCAAGAGGAAACTAAACTGTTGCACTACAGTGGAGGTGAGAGAGAGTATGTCTGAAATACAGGAGATCCCTTAGGGTAGCTCTTAGTATTACCATGCCCTGTGATTAAAGCTAATGAAAACAACAATCCAATTCAAGTAGGATTACTAATGGCCCAGACCATTCAGGATTGAAGGTTTGAGTCACCCTCAGCAGGTAAAGAACCACAATCAGCTGAGATACTTGCTGAGGGCAAAGGGGATATGGATTGGGTCATGGAAAAAGGTAGTTATAAATACCAGCTATGACCATGTGATCAACTAAAGAAAAAGAAGACTGTAATTGCCATAAGTATTTCTTCCTTGTTTTGCTAATAATATGTGCATATACATACATAAGCAAAAATCCATATGCAAATTTCAGAAAATATAATTTTCTTCCTTCTCTTATCACCTTATCCGATAACATAAGATATACTGACTCTGCATCATAATATTTAAGTACTACTAATGTTACATCATAGTGTTTAAGTTAACGAATATCGACGAGAGTAAATATCATTCAAGGATTTGGCATCTTCTTTTGAGGATAGGGTTGGTGCATTTCTGGTTGTATGCAAGACAGTTGTATTGTGTTAGCTGGAAGTATGGACTTTGTTATTGCCTTTATTCAAAGATTAAGTATGATTTGAGGAGATGCCTATGGGTGGTGTCATAGTCCATTCATTTTGCTATGACAAAAATACCATAGACTAGGTAGCTTATGAACAATAGAAATTGATTTCTTATAGTTTTGTAGGCCGGTAAGTTCAAGATCAAGGTGCTAGCAGATTCTGAGCCTGATTAGGACCCAATCCACATAGACAGCACCTTCTCGCTGCATCCTCACATGAGGGAAAGGGAAAGGCAGCTTTCTTAGGCCTCTTTTTATTTTTTATTTTTTATTTTACTGTAAGTTCTGGGATACATGTGCAGAACGTGAGGTATGTTACATTGGTATACATATGCCATGGGTTTGCTGCGCCTATCAACCGTCATCTAGGTTTTAAGCCCGGCATGCATTAGGTATTTATCCAAATGCTCTCCCTCTACTTTCCCCCATCCCATGACAGGCCCTGGTGTGTGATGTTTCCCTCCCTGTGTCCATGTGGTCTCATTGTTCAGTTCCCACTTATGAGTGAGAGCATGTGATGTTTAGTTTTCTGTTCCTCTGTTAGTTTGCTGAGTATGATGGTTTCCAGCTTATCCATGTCCCTGCAAAGGACATTAACTCATTCTTTTTTATGGCTGCATAGCATTCTATGGTGTATATGTGCCACATTTCCTTCATTCAGTCTATCATTGATGGGCATTTGGGTTGGTTTCATGTCTTTGCTATTGGTTATAGTGCTGCAGTAAACATACGTGTGCATGTGTCTTTATAGTAGAATGATCTATAATTATTTGGGTACATAACCAGTAATGGGATTGCTGGGTCAAATGGTGTTTCTGGTCCTACATCCTTGAGGAATTGCCACACTGTCTTCCACAATGGTTCAACTATTTTACACTCCCACCAACAATGTAAAAGCATTCCTCTTTCTCCACAGCCTCACCAGCATCTGTTGTTTCCTGATTTTTTAGTGATCCCCACTCTAAGTGGTGTCAGATGGTATTTCATTGTGGTTTTGATTTGCATTTCTCTGATGACCAGTGATGATGAATTTTTTTTTCATGTTTCTTGGCTGCATGTCTTCTTTTGAGAAGTGTCTGCTCATATCCTTTGTCCACTTTTTTTTCTTGTATTATACACGTGCAGAATGTGCAGGTTTGTTACATAGGTATACACATGCCACGGTGGTTTGCTGAACCCATCAACCCGTCATCTACCCTCCCATCATGCTATCCCTCCCCTAGCCCCCCACCCCCATACAGGCATGCATGTGTGATGTTCCCCTCCCTGTCTCCAGGTGTTGTCATTGTTCAACTCTCACTTGTGAGTGAGAACATGCGATGTTTGCTTTTCTGTTCTTGGGTTAGTTTGCTGAGAATGATGGTTTCCATCTTCACCTATGTCCCTGCAAAGGACATGAACTCACCCTTTTTTATGGCTGCATAGTATTCCATGGTGTATATGTGCAACATTTTCTTTATCCAGTCTATCACTGATGGGCATCTGTATTGGTTCCAAGTCTTTACTATTGTAAACAGTGCTGCAATAAACATACATGTGCATGTGTCTTTATAGTAGAATGATTTATAATCCTTTGGGTATATACCCAGTAATGGGATTGCTGGGTCAAATGGTGTTTCTGGTTCTAGATCCTTGAGGAATTGCCACACTGTCTTCCACAATGGTTGAACTAATTTACACTCCCACCAACAATATAAAAACATTCCTGTTTCTCCACATCCTCTCCAGCATCTGTTGTTTCCTGACTTTTTAATGATCGCCATTCTAAGTAGTGTCAGATGGTATTTCACTGTGGTTTTGATTTGCATTTCTCTAATGACCCGTGATGATGAGTTTGTTTTTCATGTTTGTTGGCCGCTTAAATGTCTTCTTTTGAGAAATGTCTGTTCGTATCCTTTGTCCACATTTTTTTTTTTTTTGTATTATACTTTAAGTTCCAGGATACATGTGAAGAATGCACAGGTTTGTTACATAGGTATACACATGCTATGGTGGTTTGCTGCACCCATCAACCCATCGTCTACCCTCCCAACATGCAATCCCTCCCCTAACCCCCAACCCCATACAGGCACCGGTGTGTGATGTTCCCCTCCTTGCATTCAGGTGTTGTCATTGTTCAACTCCCACTTGTGAGTGAGAACGTGCGATGTTTGGTTTTCTGTTCTTGTGTTAGTTTGCTGAGAATGATGGTTTCCAGCTTCATCTATGTCCCTGCAAAGGACATGAACTCATCCTTTTTTATGGCTGCATAGTATTCCATGATGTATATGTGCAGCATTTTCTTTATCCAGTCTATCACTGATGGGCATTTGTATTGGTTCCAAGTCTTTGCTATTGTGAACATTGCTGCAATAAACATACGTGTGCATGTGTCTTTATAGTAGAATGATTTATAATCCTTTGGGTATCTACCCAGTAATGGGATTGCTGGACCAAATGGTATTTCTGGTTCTAGATCCTTGAGGAATTGCCACACTGTCTTCCACAATGGTTGAACTTATTTACACTCCCACCAACAATGTAAAAACATTCCTGTTTCTCCACATCCTCTCCAGCATCTGTTGTTTCCTGACTTTTTAATGATCGCCATTCTAAGTAGTGTCAGATGGTATTTCACTGTGGTTTTGATTTGCATTTCTCTAATGACCCGTGATGATGAGTTTGTTTTTCATGTTTGTTGGCCGCTTAAATGTCTTCTTTTGAGAAATGTCTGTTCGTATCCTTTGTCCACATTTTTTTTTTTGTATTATACTTTAAGTTCCAGGATACATGTGAAGAATGCACAGGTTTGTTACATAGGTATACACATGCTATGGTGGTTTGCTGCACCCATCAACCCATCATCTACCCTCCCAACATGCAATCCCTCCCCTAACCCCCAACCCCATACAGGCACCGGTGTGTGATGTTCCCCTCCTTGCATTCAGGTGTTGTCATTGTTCAACTCCCACTTGTGAGTGAGAACGTGCGATGTTTGGTTTTCTGTTCTTGTGTTAGTTTGCTGAGAATGATGGTTTCCAGCTTCATCTATGTCCCTGCAAAGGACATGAACTCATCCTTTTTTATGGCTGCATAGTATTCCATGATGTATATGTGCAGCATTTTCTTTATCCAGTCTATCACTGATGGGCATTTGTATTGGTTCCAAGTCTTTGCTATTGTGAACATTGCTGCAATAAACATACGTGTGCATGTGTCTTTATAGTAGAATGATTTATAATCCTTTGGGTATCTACCCAGTAATGGGATTGCTGGACCAAATGGTATTTCTGGTTCTAGATCCTTGAGGAATTGCCACACTGTCTTCCACAATGGTTGAACTTATTTACACTCCCACCAACAATGTAAAAACATTCCTGTTTCTCCACATCCTCTCCAGCATCTGTTGTTTCCTGACTTTTTAATGATCGCCATTCTAACTGGCATGAGATGGTATCCCATTGTGGCTTTGATTTGCATTTCTCTAATGACCAGTGATGATGAGGGTTTTTTTTTCATGTGTTTATTGGCAGCATAAATGTCCTCTTTTGAGAAGTATCTGTTCATATCCTTTGCCCACTTGTTGATGGAGTTGTTTCTTTCTTGTAAATTTGTTTAAGTTCTTTGTAGATTCTGGATGTTAGCCTTTTGTCAGATTGATAGATTGCAAAAATTTTCTCCCATTCTGTAGAGTGCCTGTTCACTCCAATGACCGTTTCTTTTGCTGTGCAGAAGCTCTAAGCTCTTTGGTTTTATTAGATCTCATTTGTGAATTTTGACTTTTGTTGCCATTGCTTTTGGTGTTTTAATCATGAAGTCCTTGCCCATGCCTATGTCCTGAATGGTATTGCCTAGGTTTTCTTCCAAGGTTTTTATGGTTTTAGGTCTTACATTTAAGTCGTTAATTTTTGAGTTAATTTTTGTATAATGTGTAAGGAAGGGGTCCAGTTTCAGTTTTCTGCATATGACTAGCCAGTTTTCCCAACACCATTTATTAAATAGGGAATCCCTCCCCCATTTCTTGTTTTTGTCAGGTTTGTCAAAGATCAGATGGCTGTAGATATATGGTGTTATTTCTGAGGCCTCTGTTCTGTTCCATTGGTCTATATATCTGTTTTGGTACCAGTACCATGTTGTTTTGCTTACTGTTGCCTTGTAGTATAGTTTGAAGTCAGGTAGCATGATGCTTCCAGCTTTGTTCTGTTTGCTTACAATTTTCTTGGCTATGTGGGCTCTTTTTTGGTTCCATATAAAATTTGAAGCAGTTTTTTCTAATTCTGTGTAGAAAGTCAATGGTAGCTTGATGTGTATAGCACTGAATCTATAAATTACTTTGGGCAGTATGGCCATTTTCACAACATTGATTCTTCCTATCCATGAGCATGGAATGTTCTTCCATTTGTTTGTGTTCTCTCATTTCCTTGAGCAGTGGTTTGTAGTTCTCCTTAAAGAGGTCCTTCACATCCCTTGTTAGCTGTATTCCTGGGTATTTTATTCTCTTTGTAGCAATTGTGAATGGAAGTTCATTCATGATTTGGCTCTCTGCTTGTCTATTGTTGGTGTAATGCTTGTGATTTTTGCACATTGATTTGGTATCCTGAGACTTTGCTGAAGTTGCTTATCAGTTCGAGGAGTTTTGGGGCTGAGAGGATGGGGTTTTCTAAGTATAAAATCATGTCATCTGCAAAAAGAGACTATTTGACTTCCTCTCTTCCTATTTGAATACACTTTATTTCTTTCTCTTGCCTGATTGTCCTGGCCAGAACTTCCAATACTATGTTGAACAGGAGTGGTGGAGAGGGCATCCTTGTCTTATAGTGGTTTTCAAAGGGAGTGCTTCCACCTTTTGCCCACTCAGTATGATATTGGCTGTGGGTCTGTCATAAACAGCTCTTATTACTTTGAGATATGTTCCATCAGTACCTAGTTTATGGAGAGATTTTAACATGAAGGGATGTTTAATTTTATCAAAGGCCTTTTCTGCATCTATTGAAATAATCATGTGAGTTTTGTCATTGGTTCTGTTCATGTGATGGATTACGTTTACTGACTTGCATATGTTGAACCAGCCTTGCATCCCACGGATGAAGCCGACTTGATTTTGGTAGATAAGTTTCTTGATGTGCTGCTGGTTTCGGTTTGCAAGTATTTTATTGAGGATTTTCACATAGATGTTCATCAGGGATATTGGCCTGAAGTTTTCTTTTTTGTTGTGTCTCTTCCCAGTTTTGGTATCAGGATGATGCTGGCTTCATAAAATGAGTTAGGGAGGAGTCCCTCCTTTTCGATTGTTTTGATCAGTTTCAGAATGAATGGTACCAGCTCCTGTTTATATTTCTGGTAGAATTCAGCTATGAATCCATCTGATCTTTGGCTTTTTTGGTTGGTACTCTGGCCTCTTCTTTTTAGAGTACTAATTCCATTTCATGAAGGTGCCATTTTTATGACCTAATCATCGCCCAAAGTCCTCACCTCCAAATAACATCACACTGGGGATTAGATTTCAACATATGAATTTGCAAGGGGACACAAGCATTCGGTCCATAACAAACATGGTGTATCAACATTTGGTCAAACACTATTCTGGATGTTCTGCACAGGTGTTTTTGGATGAGATTAACATCTAAATTGGTGGACTTAAATAAATCAGATTACCCTCCAAAATGTGGGTGGGCCTCTTCCAAACGGCTGAAGGCCTTAATAACACAGACAGACCTTCTGTCCAGCAAAAATAAATTTTGCCAGCACACTGCCTTTGGACTCAACTGTGGCCTGACAGTTCCTTCAGTCTGTGGCCTGACAACCTACCTGAAAATTTTGGATTGAACAAGCCTTCTCCCTCTCCTTCTTTCTCTCTCTCTCTATCCATTTGTATTTATATTTTCATTTACACACACACACACACACACACACACACACACACACACACACACACACATCCTATCAGCTCTGTTTCTTCGGAGAACCCTGGTTAATACCAATACTTATTTGACATTGAGTTGGCTACCTCTTTTAACCCTCACAACAATGTTTTCAAATAGCTATTGTTCTCTCTAATCCATTGATGAAAAAAACTAAGGTCTACAAAGGCTTAGTACCTCAGTAAGAAAGAGTGGAGTCAAAAACAGACAGCAAAGCAGTTACAGTCACCATGGCAGGGCATGTAGTGGTTTGCTCAAGGATCTACTGCTAGTGAGATAGAGCCAGAATTTCAATCTAAGGTTATCTAATCCCAAAGGTAGGGAAAAATACTATCTTTATCTTTGTGCAAATACAGAAACTGAATACACTACACAAAGTAAGTGACCTAAACTTGCAACCGTGTTGGAACAAAGACTGGAGGCTGCAAAAGTGTGCTTTCACCTACAATATACGTAAAGTTTGACTAAAAGTCACTCTAATCTGTTTTGTTCCATTTAGGATGGCATTTCCCAATCATTTACTTTTACAGTATCATATGATAAACATGGTCTGTCTGAGCATACAGTTTACAAAGCAAATTTTTATTTCATTCAAATGTTCCTAGAGAGAGTAAATTTTTTTTTTTTTTTTTTTTTTTTTTTTTTTTTTTTTTTTTTTTTTTGAGACGGAGTCTTGCTCTGTCACCCAGGCTGGAGTGCAGTGGCCAGATCTCAGCTCACTGCAAGCTCTGCCTCCCGGGTTCCCGCCATTCTCCTGCCTCAGCCTCCCGAGTAGCTGGGACCACAGGCGCCGCCACCTCGCCCGGCTGATTTTTTGTGTTTTTAGTAGAGACGGGGTTTCGCCGTGTTAGCCAGGATGGTCTCGATCTCCTGACCTTGTGATCCGCCCGTCTCGGCCTCCCAAAGTGCTGGGATTACAGGCTTGAGCCACCGCGCCCGGCCTGAGAGAGTAAATTTTTAAAAAACATCATTGTTTACAGGCAAATTGTCCTCAAAGTTGGCTATCCTTTCCAAATCATTAAATGTTTTCATTTTCTCACCCAATAAAAAATAAACTAGGCAACTGTCTAAGAGAAATATAAAAACCACCTTCAGCAATGTGTTACCTGTCAAAGTCAGAGTTCAGACGCTCAAAATTTTTTACTACTCTAAGAACCTGGATCTCCTGACTGATGAAGGAAGGTGGCAACAATCCATGAATGTTCAATTGCTGTCTCTCTTCCAGGGTAAAGGCCAAGTCCTATAGAGGAAAAAAAAAACACACACACAATAGCATTTGAGAGGAAAGTAGACGAAAAGAATACATATAAAACTCGAGAAGTATATGCAATTAAAAATCAGAAGTCTGCATCACTGGAAACATGGCCATGTGGCTGTGAGTAAACCATGTAAGCTCTCCATATCTCAGTTTCCCTCTCTGTAGAAATTAGAATACCATAATGTTTCAGAGCTGTGCCACTCAGATATCATTAGGATAAAATCAGAAGATGAATGGAAGGAAACTACTTAAAGACACAAAAATGAAAGAAGATATAATCATTAAGACTAACATCAGTAAATATAAAAATAAAAAGAGAAGAGATTATTATTAGAAGAGATTTTAAAATTATGAATGTGAATAAGACACCTGTGACCTCCTGTGATTTCACCTTTAAAATAGCTCAGGAAATGCCTTATATGATTCTGAGTTACCTGTTTCAACACTCCTCTCCCAAGTTGTAGCCTTTGATTCTTATGCACTCCTAGGCATACAAAACTTCTCACCATTGCCCATACATACCACACCCTTTTATTCTTCCATGGCACATGGTCAAGATATTCTTCCCTGTTTCTCTGCCCTTCATGCCTTACCTCAAATGCTTCCTCCTCTCTAAAGTCTCAGTATATCCATAACGACCCTATTATTATACCTATGTTATCTGTCTACATGAACATTGATTGTATAAAACAAATGATAATAACAAACTATGAAGCTCAAAAACATGAAAACTAAATAGAAGTTATGCATTGATGCATAAACCATAATGGACCTAAGATATGTGCTGGCATATAATACAAGACAAAGTAATATCAGAGCAGCTACCGTAGTCATTAAGAAAGTGATCTGGTAGATTAGGATAAGAAGTCCCTCTGGAGAGGCCTTCAATTGGAGACACTGAAGCCCAAGAGACTTCTTTATGTAGACTGTGACTGCTGTTCCTCTGGGTCCAGTATAAGTACACCAATATGATATGATAGTTGGTGTTATGGTCTGAACATTTGTGTCCCCCAAAATTCACATTGAAATCCTTACCCCCAAGGCGATGGCTTTAGGGAGAAGGGTCTTTGGGAGGTGATTAGAGCAGACCCCTCAAGAATAGGATTATTACCCTTATAAAAGGAACCTCAGAGAGCTTTTCACCCCTTCTGCCATGTGAGGACACAGCAAGAAGACCGCTGTCTACAAATCAGGAAGCAGACCCCTCACCAGACACCAAATTTGCAGTACCTTGATGTTGAACTTCCCAGCCTCCAGAGCTGGGAAATAAATTTATTTTGCTTATAAGCCACCCAGTACATGGTGTTCCATTAAGGCAGCCTGAATGGACTAAGATAGTTGGTTTTGCTCATTGTGACTACTGCTATCTCTAATCAACCTGGATGGGTAAGAATGTGTTCACTAACTTTGCACTGAGTGATTCTACAATGATTCCTCTCTCCCTGAAAGCTTCTTGCAATGACAGAATAGTGACTCGAGTACTTACAAAATGTATTACTTAGGAGAAAGGAGAGACAATTTGGTTCATCCCACAGGGAGATGACAAACTTTGATTGGTTAGGAATAAACATGTCCAACCCCAGGAAGTTTGTGAAAGAGGTCAATGAATGAACAATTCCTCTCTTTCTTCTAATTTTTCATACAGATATACCCATTAATTCATGTTACTGATGGAAAGGTTTGTGTTTAATTAGCATCCTGGGTTGAGGGCCAGACTGAAGAGAGACAAATTGGTCCACTGAATGACGCCATGATAGAGCTCTCTGAAATAACTGCAAGAGTTGTCTGGGACCAATAGCTCCAGAATCTTCAGTGCAAGAAGCAGTGTACAATCTTCAATTCTCATAAGGTCTCTAAGTGCTATCACCACAGCTGGTGTCTACTTGCAAGGTATTTTTCATTAGCAGCCATTCTCATAGCTGCAAACGCCCCCACTGTTACAGTTGGGCATCCTCTGAAGTTTCAGTATGTGTGGACAGGAGCAGAATGGTCCCTTTCCAAGAGGATAATCCAGCTTGTTCAACTGTGTCTGGACCAATCACCCTCTCTTGGACCTAAATGGCAGACGGTACAATCTGTCAGTCCTTTGCCCAGCAGTTCCAGCTGGCACCAGGAGACATTTGTGGCATTGCCTAAACTCTTTGCTTGCCATTTACATTTTTACTTGTGGTTCGCGTCCCCACAACAGAATGAAAACTCCATAGGGCCACAGAATTTTGTTTTCTTCACTGCTTTCTCCCTAGTGCTTACAACAGTGCCTGACAAAATTAGAACTCAGTAATTTGTTGCACATAAAATTTTAACATAGTCAATAGAATATTTATAATTCATTAGAATGTATTATTAGAAAATTCAGAATTCATAGAAAATCTCAAATATTCAAATTTTGAGACATTAAAATTTTTTAAATCTATTACATTGCTGCTCAAAAACCTGATTAGCACATTCATTCTGATCAAATTACTTTCAAAATTCAAAGCAACAAGAGATATTTATATGAAAAAGCAATTTATAAAATGGAAGACAAACTTCACTTGTTAAAGATATAACTGGGAAGACAACATTTAAGTCAAAATGTCATGAAATAAGTCCTTGGAAAGAGACAAAATTACAGTAATATATTTGAAAAAGAAAGAAGAGAAAATTCAACAGATTTTTATCTAACTAGAAAATGAAAAGGGGGAAGGAAAGCTGGCTAAAGTCTCAAAAATATACAAATATATGTGAAGAAGCAGTAAACTTCTGAGTGTTATGCCTTGAAAATCTGCCCAAAAACATAACAATCAAAATATATAACATTTTGATAAGTCTTGTGAGAAGTACTAACATATGCTCTTTCATTCCCTGAATAATGGCACTTAACATTTATTGCTATAGTTAGCCGGTCTTTTCACATAAATTTTCCAATGGTCTCTTCTGAAACTGATTCCTAAATCTAACGATTCTCCATATCTTATGCCATGTAAATAATAATGCCATCTGGAAATCTTTTTATATTCTTTGATGTTTAGTAACTACAAACTCCCAAACACTGTTAGCCAGATTTTCTAAGACATACTGAAGTGCTAATTCAATTCTTTTAAAAACAACAGCAACAAAACCTAGGGCTTAGAAATTTAGGGAACTGGGCCAAGTTAAAGTCCTAAGATTGGGGAGAAAAACAGTCCTAGGGGCCAGGCGCGGTGGCTCACACCTGTAATCCCAGCACTTTGGGAGGCCAGGGCAGGTGGGAGTTTGAGACCAGCCTGGCCAATATGGTGAAACCCCATCTGTACTAAAATTACAAAAATTAGCTGGGCATGGTGGCATGCACTTGTAGCCCCAACTACTTGGGAGGCTGAGGCAGAAGAATTGCTTGAACCTGGGAGGCGGAGATTGCAGTGAGCTGAGATAGCAGCACTGCACTCCAGCCTGGATGACAGAACAAGACTCTTTCTCAAAAAACAAAAAAACAAACAAAAAAAAAACTAGTCCTATGATTGGTGATAGACATTCTATCACTACCCTTTATAAGTTAAAAGAACATCAACAAATAAGTAAATGTAAATCTTAAAACCCCGGAAAATTTTAAAATGGATATTGTATTATTTCATTTAAGCCACAGTTTCTATTTTTCATACTAACAGAGACATATTCATTAGAGATCTATTTTTATAGGCAGGTCAGTTATGTCTAAAGTTTGAAGTAAAATATTTCGAAGAATTTTTACCTTAGCATTATCCTGCAGGGCCTATCCAACAAAGAATAATTAACCCAAATTAGACATGCAAGTTCTAACTTTCATTTGATTTCTACCAAATCTTTCATGTAGTTGAAAACATTAGACGTCTATATATATGTGTGTGTGTGTATATACCTAATATACATATACCTAATATATATACACACCATATATATATACACACACACACACACACACACCCCTAATATATATATATATTAGGTTTCCAGACCACCTGTACATCTAATTCTCTAAAGGCATCCTCATATATGCTAAGTTTGACCCTGGTTTTTCTCCTTTTTGTCTTTTCTTTCCTGTCCCTATTCCTTATAAAACCTTTGGACTAGATCCCTAGACAGCAGAATGGTACGTTGTTTCACTGCTGAGGGCAGCAAACAGGACAACTGTTCGTCTGGACTGTGCTAATTAACTTATGTATATCTTCTTGAGAAAACTGAGACTACCAAGCAGAAATGAAAAGAAAATTCCTGACATGACAAAGCACTTATATTAGAAATGATATTTGCAGGGAGCAAGCATAACTGAGAAAGAAACTTAGTCCTGAGTAATTTATCAGAAACTATTTTCATATATATATTTCAAATATATATATTTCATATATATATTTCAAACTATTTCAAATATAGTATGTATTCTGCACTAACGATCCTTAATATTTCCAATGAACGACTTTCTTTTTTCCCGGAAAAATTACTAAATCAAGTTGAATTGCAAAAAAAAAAAAAAAAAAAAAAAAAAGGAAATCTTTATCTTATTCACAAAGATCTTTAAGACAGTTAATCTAAACATGTATGAAAATTCATTATGGTAACAGAACTTATAATTTAAATGTTTGAGGCTATGATTATATTATGGCAGAGATGGTTTGTGTGTTCTTTTTAACTAGTGTAATTCCTAGTGTCTAGAATAATACCTGTGTGGCACTTCATAGGCAATAAACAAATATGTGTTGGACTAACTAATGATTAATTAATTATACTTGTTATAGTACATTTCAGAGAACACAAAGCAGAAAAGTGAATAAGGAAGGTTAAAAATGGTAGAGAAGCAAATGGAAAGTAATAATTGCAAATAATTTGAAACAACAAAAGTCCTTCAACTGGTAAATGGATAACATTAAGGTATATCCATACACTGAAATATTACCCAACAGTAAAAGAAACAAACTATTGATACACAAAATATAGATGAATCTTAAATGCATTATGTTAAGTGAAAGAAGACAGACTCAAAAGGGTACATACTGTATGATTCCATTTATATGACATTCTGAAAAAGCAAAATTATATGGGTAGAAAAAGATCAGTAGTTGCCAGGGACTGGGAGTGGAAAAAAGGGTTTGACTTCAAAGAGGAGGCAAAAAGAAAATGTTTTTCAGTGATAGAACCATTTCTTATTGTGGTGCTGGTGACACAACATTGTATATTTGTCAAAACTGATAGAACTGTACATCAAAAAGTAAATTTCATTAAACTGAATTTTATTAGGCTCTATAGAGTCAATTCAGTAACTAATATTCTCTTTACTTAAAAAGAAATATAATTACAATGACAAAAAATTTGTTTAGCAAATTATTGATATATTTCATATTCCACCACCCAGGCTCAAGTGGTCCTCCTGCTCAGTCTCCCAAGTAGCTAAGACAATAGGCACATACCACCATGCTCAGCTAATTGTTTTTGTATTTTTTGGTAGAGACTGGGTTTCACCATGTTGCTCCAGACTAGTCTCGAACTCCTGAGCTCAAGCGATCTGCCTGCCTTGGCCTCCCAAAGTCCTAGGATTACTACACAATCAAATTAAACAAAGAATATTTTAGGCCAGACACAGTGGCTCACACATCCAACCTAAAATATTCTTTATCTAATACGATTGTCTTTAAATCCTTTATGAAAATTTTTCTTAATTTTTTATTTCAAATGAATTATAGATATTTTATTAATGTGACTTTGCAAACAATATAGATCTATCCTAAAATTATTTCTTCATATCAAAAGAGTTTTAGAATTAATTTTAATGCTAATTTGGGGGATAAATTATTTATATATAAAGAGTACAGGAAAAGGATCCTTTATATTTTTATTATTTATTATTCTGAAATAAAGTTGAGCTTGTTTTAAGGGTCATATTTTCAATTTATTAACATAGTTTATGTGCATATTTTACATCCACATTAAGAGAAGCAATACTAATTTGTCCTGAATACATTCTTGAAGGGTTCTTTCCTCCAAGGTTTCTATAGGGCCAAAAATTGTTCTTTGGAAATGTTTATTTTTAAATTCTAATTGACAATATAGATAACAATTTCTAGAAATGACTGGGCATGATGCCACACACCCGTAATCCCAGCACGCTGGGAGGGTAAAGCAGAATGATGGCTTGAGCCCAGGAGGGCAAGTCCAGCCTGGGCCACACAGGAAGATACTACCTCCACAAAAAATAAAAATAAATTAGCCAGGTATGGTGGTGCATGCCTGTGGTCCCAGCTACTCAAGAGGCTGAGGTAGAGGGAGGCTCCCAAGATGGCCAAATAGGAACAGCTCCATCCTCCAGCTCCCAGCATGAGCGACACAGAAGGCGGGTGATTTCTGCATTTTCAACTGAGGTACAGGGTTCATCTCACTGGGGCATGTTGGACAGTCAGTGCTGGTCAGTGGGTGCAGCCGAACCAGCGAGAGCTGAAGCAGGGTGAGGCATTGCCTCACCTGGGAAGTGCAAGGGGGAAGGGAATTCCTTTTCCTAGCCAAGGGAAACTGAGACACACAACACCTGGAAAATCGGGTAACTCCCACCCTAATACTGCACTTTTCCAAGGCTCTTAGCAAACAGCACACCAGGAGATTATATTCCATGCCTGGCCCAGAGGGTCCCACACCCACAGAGCCTCCGTCATTGCTAGCACAGCAGTCTGAGATCTAACTGCAAGGTGGCAGCGAGGCTGGGGGAGGGGCATCCACCATTGCTGAGGCTTAAGTAGGTAAACAAAGCCACAGGGAAGTTTGAACTGGGTGAAGCCCACCGCAGCTGGGGACAGGGCATAGTTAAACAAAAAGCAGCAGAAACCTCTGCAAATGTAAATGTCCCTGTCTGACAGCTTTGAAGAGAGCAGTGGTTCTCCCAGCATGGAGGTTGAGATCTGAGAACGGACAGACTGCCTGCTCAAGTGGGTCCCTGATCCCTGAGTAGCCTAAGTGGGAGACATCCCCCACTAGGTGCAGACTGACACCTCACACCTCACACGGCTGGGTACACCTCTGAGGCAAAGTTTCCAGAGCAAGAATCAGACAGCAACACTTGCTGTTCAGCAATATTCTATTTTCTGCAGCCTCTGCTGCTGATAACCAGGCTAACAGGGTCTGGAGTGAACCTCAAGTAAACTCCAACAGACCTGCAGCTGAGGGTCCTGACTGTTAGAAGGAAAACTAAAAAACAGAAAGGACACCCACACCAAAACCCCATCAGTATGTCACCATCATCAAAGATCAAATGCAGATAAAACCACAAAGATGGTGAAGAAGCAGTGCTGAAAAGCTGGAAATTCAAAAAATCAGAGCGCATCTCCCCCTCCAAAGAAACGCAGCTCATCACCAGCAACAGAACAAAGCTGGACGGAGAATGACTTTGACAAGTTGAGAGAAGAAGGCTTCAGTTGATCAAACTTCTCAGAGCTAAAGGAGGAACTACGTACCCAGCACAAAGAAACTAAAAACCTTGAAAAAAGAATGGATGAATGGATAACTAGAATAATCAATGCAGAGAAGTTCATAAACAAACTGATACAGATGAAAACCATGACACGAGAACTACGTGACAAATGCACAAGCTTCAGTACCAACTCGATCAACTGGAAGAAAGAGTATCAGTGATTGAAGATCAAATGAATGAAATGAAGCGAGAAGAGAAGTTTAGAGAAAAGAGAGTAAAAAGAAATGAACAAAGCCTCCAAGAAATATGGAATTATGTGAAAAGACCAAATCTACGTCTGATTGGTATGCCTGAAAGTGACAGGCAGAATGGAACCAAGTTGGAGAAAACATTGCAGGATATTATCCAAGAGAACTTCCCAACCTAGCAAGGCAGGCCAACATTCAAATTCAGGAAATACAGACAATGCCACAAAGATACTCCTCGAGAAGAGCACCTCCAAGACACATAATGGTCAGATTCACCAAAGTTGAAATGAAGGAAAAAATGTTAAGGGCAGCCACAGAGTATGGTCGGGTTCCCCACAAAGTGAAGCCCATCAGACTAACAGCAGATCTCTCAGCAGAAACTCTATAAGCCAGAAGAGACTGGGGGCCATATTCAACGTTCTTAAAGAAAATAATTTTCAACCCAGAATTTCATATTCTGATAAGCAACTTCAGCAAAGTCTCAGGATACAAAATTAATGTGCAAAAATCACAAGCATTCTTATACACCAGTAACAGACAAACAGAGAGCCAAATCAGGAATGAACTTCCATTCACAATTGCTTCAAAGAGAATAAAATACCTAGGAATCCAACTTACAAGGGATGTAAAGGACCTCTTCAAGGAGAACTACAAACCACTGCTCAGTGAAATCAAAGAGGACATAAACAAATGGAAGAACATACCATGCTCATGGATAGGAAGAATCAATATCGTGAAAATGGCCATACTGCCCAAGGTTATTTATAGATTCAATGCCATCCCCATCAAGCTACCAATGAGTTTCTTCACAGAATTGGAAAAAACTGCTTTAAAGTTCATATGGAACCAAAAAAGTGCCCGCATCTCCAAGACAATCCTAAGTCAAAAGAACAAAGCTGGAGGCATCACGCTACCTGACTTCAAACTATACTACAAGGCTACAGGAACCAAAACAGCATGGTACTGGTACCAAAACAGAGATATAGACCAATGGAACAGAACAGAGCCCTCAAAAATTATATCACACATCTACAGCCATCTGATCTTTGACAAACCTGAGAAAAACAAGAAATGGGGAAAGGATTCCCTATTTAATAAATGGTATTGGGAAAATTGGCTAGCCATAAGTAGGAAGCTGAAACTGGATCCTTTCCTTACTCCTGATACGAAAATTAATTCAAGATGGATTAGAGACTTAAATGTTAGACCTAAAACCATAGAAACCCTGGAAGAAAACCTAGGTAATACTATTCAGGACATAGGCATGGGCAAGGACTTCATGTCTAAAACACCAAAAACAAAGGCAACAAAAGCCAAAATTGACAAATGGGATCTAATTTAAATAAAGAGCTTCTGCACAGCAAAAGAAACTACCATCAGCATGAACAGGCAACCTAGAGAGTGGGAGAAAATTTTTGCAATCTACTCATCTGACAAAGAGCTAATATCCAGAACCTACAAAGAACTCAGACAAATTTACATGAAAAAAAACAAACAACCCCATCAAAAAGTGGGCAAAGGATATGAACAGACACTTTTCAAAAGAAGACATTTATACAGCCAACAGACACATGAAAAAATGCTCATCATCACTAGCCATCAGAGAAATGCAAATCAAAACCACAATGAGATACCATCTCACACCAGTTAGAATGGCAATCATTAAAAAGTCAGGAAACAATAGGTGCTGGAGAGGATGTGGAGAAATAGGAACACTTTTACGCTGTTGGTGGGACTGTAAACTAGTTCAACCATTGTGGAAAACAGTGTGGCGATTCCTCAAGGATCTATAACTAGAAATACCATTTGACCCAGCCATCCCATTACTGGGGATATACCCAAAGGATTATAAGTCATGCTGCTATAAAGACACATGCACACGTATGTTTATTGTGGCACTCTTCACAATAGCAAAGACTTGGAATCAACCCAAATGTCCATCAGTGACAGACTGGATTAAGAAAATGTGGCACATATACACCATGGAATACTATGCAGTCATAAAAAAGGATGAGTTCATGTCCTTTGTAGGGACATGGATGCAGCTGGAAACCATCATTCTCAGCAAACTATCACAAGAACAGAAAACCAAACACCGCATGTTCTCACTCATAGGTGGGAACTGAACAATGAGATCACTTGGACTCGGGAAGGGGAACATCACACACCGGGGCCTATCACGGAGAGTGGGGAGAGGGGAGGGATTGCATTGGGAGTTATACCTAATGTAAGTGACGAGTTAATGGTTGCAGCACACCAACATGGCACATGTATACATACGTAACAAACCTGCACGTTGTGCACATGTACCCTAGAACTTAAAGTATAATTAAAAAAAAGAAAAAGAGGCTGAGGTTGGAAGATCGTTTGATCCTGGGAGGCTGAGGTTGCAATGAGCTGAGATCACACCATTGCACTCCAGCCTGGATGACAGAGCTAGACCCCGTCTTGAAAAAAAGAAAAAACTAAACTAAAAAAATAATTTTACTGATGGTATCCAACCTCATTTTCCCCAAAAAAATTCAGCCAGATGACATATGTATTTATAAGGTAAAGTTTATATCAGAAAATAATCATATAAAAATAATTCGTCATTTTCCCCCCAAAAAAATCAGCCAGATGACATATGTATTTATAGGGTAAAGTTTATATCAGAAAATAATCATATAAAAATAATTACTCTGAATGCATTTTACTATACAAACTAATTCTTCACTATTAGTCTTCTTTAAAGGACAGAAAACCAATTATTTAAGACCAACAATATATTAAACACAGCTTCTTTACAAAAAAGATCATTTGGTTTCGTGGCATAGTAATTAATTTTTACTCATGTGTGATATAAAGTAATTTTAACCTGGTAATGATTTTAACAATATATCTAAAATACATTCAGCTAAGTCTTGGCCCTTGATACCCTAAAATTTACAGCAAAATATCACTTTACAGTACCCCCAAATTATTTCATTGAGGTATAAATATAGGACATAAGCAAGTGTTACAATTTTGTGATTTAAGTGACATGTTTGCTTATATTTTTTTTAAAAAAAGGAAAGAACACCTGTACCTGAGAGCAAATGGATTTTTAAAACATTGGATGAGAGGTTTAAGTATTTTTCACTTAAAAGTCTTATTACTGATTATTATAGATTCTTTCTAAGGTTGAAAAATTGTTAGCCATCAACATCAACACTAAATTTTCCCAAATATATTTCTTGAAATCACTGAAATCATTTGAAAAGTTTCAAAAGCTTTTCAGCAAGATGGAGTGCTATTTTATCATAAGAAGTTGTAAGGCAAATTTCACAGTCACTAAATCAGTAGAGAAAAGTATCTGTTAAATAAGCAGATTGAGACTTTTCAGTAAATAACTGAAACTAGCAATGTACACAAATGATGAAAAATCAAAATTTAAGATCTTCAATTGAAACATGTATGAATAATCCAAAAAACCACTGGTTGCCAGTAGAGTTCCTAGTTATCATATGTACCTTTACACTATTTTTAAAAATCTTATATATGTGACAAAATCCTCTATGCCTATGACAATGTGTATAGTGATTACTCATATAGTGAACCAGAAAGATCAGAATTATAAAATAATCCTCTATTGTGTCTTGATTTCTTAACTCTTCAAGCTAATAGAAGAATCTGCAGACTACGAGCATTAGAGAGCAATTGCAACACATTTAATTACCAATTAATTTACACATGAAGTTGCAAATGTCTGTTTCTTCCTGTGTCCCTTGCCTATCCCTGAATAATGATCTCCTTCAAGGGATAATTCTATCATAGAATTTCCCATACTTCATTGTTTCTGCTTACCTGTTGTTTTACCCAGGTCTAGAAGACAGGCAATATACTATTCATATTTGTATGACAGCACTAGTACAATATCGGGATGGAGCAGGGCCTTAATACATTTTAAATAAACAAATGGATGCATAAATATATTAATGTGAAACAAATTTTCAGTACTCTGTGGTTCAGTTATGTATAGTTCTATTTTGAATAACCAAATCATCGAATTCAAATTTCAAACAAAGATTTATTTATGCAACAGTACAAAGAGTGCTCATGATTTTAAAATCTCCCAAATAATAATTAAGCTTTCCACACATACGTTAGGAAATCATTTAATTAAACTAATCCACTATTAACAAGTTTTTTCATTGACTTTAAACCAGGCATTCAAGATCAACTTTGGTTTAACCAAAATATGTATCTACATATCAGCATAAGTGCCAGAGTTTATGGGGATTTTTTAAAGTACTTTCATTTTGACCAGGTTTCTCAATCTTGACACTAGTGACAGTTTAGGACAGACAACTATTTGTTGTAGGCAGCTATTCAGTACATTTTTGGTATTTAATAGATTGTGATAATCCATACACTAGAAATTTAGATGCACACTTCACCAACAAATATGACTGAATAGCAACATAAGACTAAAGGGCATACCATTTGTCAAGTTTGAGTCACAAGTAGATATGACTTAACACTTGACTTTGAGCAAATATTTAAGGTATTAAGGGTTAAATGGAGATTTGCCTCAATTACTGCATCTGCTAAATAAGGCTAATCAACTATTTATTGAACATGTAGTACATGTTATGTGTGTTTCACTGGGTTGTTGGGAAGAAAAAATGAGACCAGGTGTTTTTGCATCCTATGTAAATTATAAAGTGTTATATAAATGTTTATGTTATTAAGTTTTAAAATAAAGTCACTAATATGCACATGCTAAGTGAATACTGACTTTTATTCTTCACATTCCAGTATGGTGAAAGCTTCTGAGTTTAAGAATCAGTTTTCAGAGACCAAGGTCATTGCTTTTGGTGAAGAACCAATTTAGCTCCCTATCAGAGGCTTTTACCTTAAGGTTCACAGACCTAATCACAGATTCTCAAGGCATAGATGAGTAATTAATGAGGCCTGAATTTGGACATCTTTTTCATAAACTCTATGAGATTTAGTATTTCCTTCCATTTTAAATGAAATAAACAAGAGACATATTAATAGTAGTTCCTGGCCAGGCACAGTGACTCGTGCCTCTAATCCCAACAGTTTGGGAGGCCAAGGTGGGAGGATTGTTTGAGCTCAGAAGTTCGAGACCAACCTGGGCAACATAGTGAGATCCCCATCACTACAAAAAGAAAAAAGAAAAAAATTAGCTGGGTGTGGTGGCATGCACCTGTAGTCCCAGCTACTTGGGAGGCGGAGGTGGTAGGATGTCTTTTGCCCAGGAAGTCAAAGCTGCAGTGAGCCAAGATCATGCCACTGCACTCCAGGCTGGGTGACAGAGTGAGACCTATCTCCAAAAAAAAAAAAAAAAAAAAAAAAGCAGTTTCTTTGTCTTTTCAATAGAAATAACAATTATTTTTATGTCATGTTACATCTGTGGCATGTATCTGGAAATAACATTCATGTTCTTCATTACTTTGAAATTTCTGCAGCTTTAGATCTGCAATAAGGTTTGTTTTGTTTTGCTTTGTTTAGAGACAGTCTGTTGCCCAGGATAGAGTGCGGTAGTATAATCATAGCTCACTGCAGCCTCAAATTCCTGGGCTCAAGCAATCCTCTTGTCTTAGTTTCTTGAGTAGCTGGGCCTATACACATACACCACCACATCTGGAAATTTTTTTTTTTTTTGAGACAGGGTCTCACTATGTTGCCCTGATTGACCTCAAATTCCTGTCCTCTGTCCTCAAGCAATCTTCCTCCCTTGGCGTCCCAAAGTGCTGGGATTACAGGCATGAGCCAATGTGCCTAGCCAACTGTTTGTTTGTTTTTTTTTTTTTTTTGAGATGGAGTCTCACTTTGTCGCCCACGCTGGAGTGAAGTGGTGTGATCTCAGCTCACTGCAACCTCCAACACCCAGGTTCAAGCCGTTCTCCTGCCTCAGCCTCCCAAGTAGCTGGGACTACAGGTGCATGCCACCATGCCCAGCTAATTTTTGTATTTTTAGTAGAGATGGGGTTTCACCATGTTAGCCAGGACAGTCTCGATCTCTTGACCTCATGATCCACCCACCTCACCCTCCCAAAGTGCTGGGATTACAGGCTTGAGCCACCGCACCAGGTCCAACTTTTTTAAATAACATGAACAGGCACACAGGCTACTCATGTAGACAACCGTGATATTGATCCCTTTAAAAAATAAAACTTCACTTTAAATTGCCCATATTTAAATATATATCTTGCTGCATAAGTCTTCAATAAAGAGGAATATATCTTACAATACACATTTGTAAGATATATTTGTTAATATTTTGATATCTGTAATTACAAATGGTTTCCTTTGTAATGCTATGTATACTGTTTATTTAAAATCATTGCTTTAAGGAGTCTACAGACTTCATCAACTTTCCAACTTTTGTGCCTTTGGCACAAAATATGTTAAGAACTGTTGCAGAGGACTACACTTCAGTTTCTTAAGGGATACATACCTCAGACATGATATTCCCAGAAACACCACAAGATGGCTTTCTTGCTTCAGATCCACTGGGGAGATGTTTTTGTCTCCTTTTACAGTTACTTTACGGGGGGTTGTGAAGCTCACTGTACTGGTCAGTTTTCCTAAGAAACTGAACCTTCATATATATGAAGAGATTTATTATGAGAGAAATATTGTAACTGGTTCACATGATTATGAAGGCTGACAAGTCCAAAGACCTGCTGCCAGCAAGCTAGAGACCCAAGAGAGCCAATGGTAATGGTGTAAATCCAGTATGAAAGCCAGGAGGCTCAAGACTCAGGAAAAGCCCACATTTTAGTTTGAGTCCAAGGGCAGGAAAAAATTGATGTCCCAGCTTCAGGACAGTCAGGCAGGAGAAGTTCCCTCTTACTCAGCTTTTTTGTCCTTTAACTGATTGGATGAGGCCCACCCACATTAGGAAGGGCAATCTGCTTTACTCAATTCAAATGCTCATCTTATCCAGAAACACTCTCACTGACACTACAAGAGTTACAAGAGTAATGTTTGAACAAATGTTTGTGCACCCCATGGCTTAAGCAAGTTGACAGATAAAATTAATCATCACACTCACAGATATCGTTGAGTGAATGTTTACAATGTATATAGGAACTACCCCAATGAAACAGCGTTTTGTCAGGTATGGTCCATAGTCTCATTAGGCTTATGATATAAAGAGCTTAACAGGATATTATATGAAAAGCTACACAAATAACTATAACAATTGTGATAAGTACAGGGAAAAGAAAAGGAAAAACTTAATTTAGGCAGTTAAAAAAGAATAGTTCACTGAGGAGTAATGTCAAAATGCAATCTGAAGGATGACTAGAAAGAGTAGCAGTTGACCAGGTGAGAAGTTGGGGATAGGCAGAGAAGAAACAGCATGGACATAACGCCTATTGCAGAAAAGCTTGGCTTCTCAGGGAAAGCATAGGGAAGGAAACTGCACCAACCATGAGAAAATGATAAAAGATGAGCACTGGAAAGACGGTACGAACCTGAGTGGGCAAGTCCTAGTTAACCAGGTAAGAAGTTTCAAACATTATCCTAAGAGTAATGGGAAGCCCCAGCACCTTTCCTGACTAGTTATTCCATTTCATTAAAATGTTGTGAGTTTAGCAATAGTCAACCCGCATGTTTATCACTCACCATACTAAGGAATCCACATACTAAGGCTAGCTCAGATTTAAAAAAAAAAAAAAACAAAAGGTGGTGAGTATAACAATGCTTTAGAACTAGTTTCAGACTACCAGGCAAATCATAGATGGCTCAACCTGATATCATGATTCTTAATCTGTTTTGGGTGTCTCTATAAAATTCACATATATACTCCCACCTGAAACATTTGTCTTTATAACATTATCTCCTATCTACCACACTAAGGGCATATCTGATTCATGCCCTGTATCAATAACATTTTAACTTATGAAAATTAACTTTAAAAAAGACTTCATACAATATCTGTAGTATATAACGAAAACACTGGTCACTGGCAACAGTGGTTGCCTCTAGGAAGGGGAACCAGCTAGCCCAGACACAGAAGTGGCAGACATACTTTTCATATTATTATATCTTCTTATTTTTATAAAATTAATCTATGACTACTTTTAAAATATTAAGAACCATTCACCTCAATTTCCAAGAATCTTACATTCATATTTAATATTTACATTTATTAAATCTCAATGCTTTTGCTTCTGGCAGCTCTAACTATAGTAGAGACTACCAATTGCCTACCACAACATCTATTTCCCTTTTCCTTCCCAGGAACAGAATCCTAATATTATTTGGGGTTGCAATGCATTAAATAAAAGACATTTCCTGACTCCCCTGTAGTTATATGTGGCCATATGACAGAGTTCTGAACAATGAGACCTAAGTGGAAATATCATGTGAAATGTGGGGAAGGCTACTTTAAAAGAGGGGACTCCACTGAAAAGTAAGCCTTCTTGTAATTCTCTCATTTCTTCCAGCAGCCATCTTGGAATGTGTAGGTGGTATTTTTTTTTTCTTTTGAGACAGAGCCTTGCACTGTCACCCAGGCTGGAGTGCAGTGGTATGATCTTGGTTCACTGCAACCTTCACCTCCTGGGTTCAAGCGATTCTTCTGTCTCAGCCTCCCAAGTAGCTGAGACTACAGGCTCCCACTGCCATGCCCGGCTAATTTTTATATTTTTATTAGAGACGGAATTTCACCCTGTTGGCCAGGCTGGCCTCGAACTCCTGACCTCAAGTGATCCACCCACCTCAGTGTCCCAAAGTGTTTGAATTACAGGCATGAGCCACTGCGCCCAGCCTGTAGATGGTATCTTTAGACCTACATACTCAATTAGGACCATGAAGTGATCCTGAAGATGACAGAGCAGCAAGAGAGAAGCCTATGTTCCTGATGACTTTGTGGACCCACCAAACAGTTTATCATAATTAAGCTGTATCGTAGTTAACTCACTTTCATTTTGCTTTTTTGTTATATGTAACAAAACCTAATCCTAAACAATATAGTGGTCATCCATATAACCATTAAGGAAAAGAGATTCTCCAACACACATTCAACAGCATATAAAAGAGGTTATTGTGCATTTATCTCACAAGGTAGAATGTGAACTACCGAGAGGTGATAGCAATATCTGCAAGGCAAGACAGTGTTACTTCAAGAATAATCCCTGATGCATCCATTCAACAAATTATCACAGAATGCCTACTACATTCCAGGCCCTAAGAGCAACTATATTGAAAGATAAATCTATGATGCAAACCAGTATAACACTCCTTCCCACATCCACAAAGAAATTTTGTTTTGTTGTTGTTGTTGTTGTTGTTGGGTTTTTTGTTGTGTTTTTTGTTTTTGTTTGTTTGGTTTTAAGTAGTGGAAAATTTAATAGGCACGAAAGAAGGGGGAAGAAAGAAGAAGCTTCCCTGTATGGAGACAGGGAGGGGGCCCCAAAGCCAAGAGAGGGAACCCCAAAGAAATTTTGAACATTGAACTTCCTATTCTCCTTCACAGCACAAAGAGGGGCAGAAATGAAGTATGTAGATATCAAAAAGGCAAAACTTCTTTCTAAATCCTTAGAACACAGACATTTTAAAAATTATGTATAGAGTTTTGTCTTACATGAACCATTTCCACACAATAATCTTTATTATTAATATTGATTGGTATAGCAAATATGCACCCAGTAAAATGGGAAAAAATTTTGAGTATACATTTGGGAACCAATTCCCTGATATTTTCCTTCTCTGAACTTAAAATCAAGTTAGACTGAGTTTCACACATTCATACCTTAAAAATAACAACCTGAGGATCTGGTTCTGTGCAAAATGGTAGCTATAGTATACTTTGTCTCTCCCACTAAATCCAACAACACAAAACCAGATTAAGTTTCCTGGCACTTTTTTCTTCCAATATGGCGTGGCTTTTTTTTCTCTCTGCTGTAATCAACTGGCCTTGACTCAAAAGCAGCAGAAAAGCTGGAAGTGCAACTGATTGTGTACAAAGACTGTGAAGAGAAGCCTTATCTTTCTGGTCCAAGAATCAGAAAGGGGATGCTTAAAGGTCAGAGAAGCAAGAACATCCAATATTCTTTTCCATCCTCTCCAGTTCCAACTCCCAGATAATCCCACAGGGATGGCAGAAGCAAAAACCATGACAGATGCCTAAAATTCTAAGGTAAGGGAATCATTCTTTTTACCAGAGGATGTAGATCTGGTCTCAAGATCTTAGGTCAAATGCCTGTTGCAACTTTCTCTCTCTGTCTTCCAATCGCATGGCCTCAGATGCAAATACATCTGAAGGAAGTACACAACAGGGCAGGAAAACAAAAGCCTAGTTTTCCGTTCAGAGGACTGGAAAGGGGGTCCTCATGGAAACAAAAAACATCAGAGAGATCACAGAAAGAAGGGAACTCACGAGAGCAATCCCATAAAATTGTATATTAACATCTACACTCGCCTTTGAGCTAAACGTGCATAGATCTGACCTTAAACAGCATACCAAAGGCTTTGAGAAGTAAACTATAGCGTAGACTACTGCACAGATCCCACACTATCCACTGGGTGGCACACATAATGGACAAATCCAAATAGTACTACTGAGTAGACTTTGAAAACCAAATGGATATCAGAACCACAGGCCACAGGTGGGTCCAACTTGCAAAATGACCTAACCAGGTTGAGTGACCACTAAAGCTAAGAAGAACAGTATTCCCCTTAAGATATAACCGACAGCTAGAATTTCATAATATGTAAATGTCCAGAAAAGATTAAAAAGTTACTAAACATAGAAAGAAACAGGAAAACGTTGACTTGGAAAATAAAAGACAAATAAGCAAACACCAATCCTGAGGTGTCAGACCTTGAAATTTCTGTACAATGTACAAAGACTTAAAATCAGTTATTATAACCATGCCTAAGAACATAAGGGCAAAGTCTTTCTAAATAAATGGAAAGAAAGTATTGGACAAGAAATAAAAGCTATACCAAATGGAAATTTTAGAACTTAAAAATACAATAATTGTAATAAAATATTCATCGGATGGGCTGAAGAACAGAATTGAGATGAGAGTAGAAAGCATCAGTGAACATAAAGCTAAATCATTAGAAACAAATCAGTTTGAAGAGAAAAGAAGTCCCTAAAAAAGTAGGCCTTTTGATACTATCATGTAGTTACCCGAGGCTCCGAGCCTCAGGACAATATCAAAAGGCCTAACATTTGTTTCATCACAGTCCCAGAAAGAGAGAAGAAAGAAAAAAATATTTGGAGAAATAATGGCTGAAAATGTATCAAATTTGGTAAAAGACATATACTTACAGAATCAGGAAGCTCAGAAAACCCCAAGAAGATAAACCCCAAAACCTCCAAACCCAGAAACATTATATTTAAGATTCTGAAAGCTAAAAAGAAAATACCATTAAAACATCCAGATAAAACCGATGTATTACAAACATATATCAACTTGAATGACTGCAGATTTCTCATCAGGAAAAAGAAACAGCAGGAGGAAGAGAAATGGCTTGTTTTTAGGTCTTAAAGGGAAAGAACTGTCAACTCATTATTCCATAACTATCGAAAATATCCTTCACGAATGAAGATAAAATAGACATTCTCAGAGGAAGAAAAACTAATACAATTGGTTTCCAGCAAACCTGCTCTAAAAAAATGTTAGAGGACATTCTTGAAATGGAAGAGAAATGATACCCCAAAACAAACATAGAACATGAAGAATGAAAGAGAGCAACAGAAATAGTAACTACCTGGTTAACTATAATAGATTATCCTTTCTCTCTTAAACTCTTTAAAATATGTGTGACAGTTAAAAACGAAAGTTTGGGTCAGGCACAGTGGCCCAAGTCTGTAATCCCAGCACTTTGGGAGGCCGAGGTAGGCAGACACCTTGAGCTCAGGAGTTTGACACTAGATGGAGTAATATGATGAAATTGTGTTTCCACAAAAAATGCAAAAATTAGCCAGGAGTGGTGGCACATGCCTGTAGTCCCAGATGCTCAGGAGGCTAAGGTGGGAGGATTGCTTGAGCCTTGAGATCAAGCCTGCAGTAAGCCATGTTACCACAGCCCTCCAGCCTGGATGACAAAGCAAGACTCTGTCTCAACAAATGAATAAATAAATAAATTAATTAATTAAATATATAAGAAAAATAAACAAAATAAAAATAAATAAAAGTTACAGGCCAAACCTATAATACCAGCACTTTGGAAGGCCACAGTGGGACGATTTCTTGAGCCCAAGAGTTTCAGATCAGCCTGGGGAACATGGTAAAACGCCCTCTCTATGGAAAAATACAAAAATTAGCCAGGCATGATGGTGTGCACCTAGAGTTCCAGCTACTCAAGAGGTTGGACTGGAAAAAAAAAAAAGGTGTAAACATTACATTAAATTACTATTTTAAAAATATTTATGTAATACATATAAATAGATATAAGAGGATATAATACATATAACTACAACATAAATAGAGGAAGGTAATGAGACCTATATAATGGTAAGATTTCTATATTTCAATTGAAGTGGTGAAATTTTAACTTTAAGTTGACTGTGAAAAGTTCAGTAAGTGTATCATAATCACCACACCAAGTACTAAAAACAAGCTATACAAAGAAATATTTTCAAAAACTCATGGAATAAATCAAAATGGAATAATAAAAATATTTAAGTAATTAAAAATTAGTTTGGAGACAAAAAATAGAGGAATGAAAAATAAGGAAACAGACACCTATGATATGATAGAAATCTGTTTATCTCTCTGTGTATCAACAATTACATTAAATGTAAATGGCCTAAACACAGAAATCAAAAGACAGAGATTGTCAAAAATTGGCAATGGCTACAAGCAAACCTGACTGATTAGATCATTACTTCTTCTCACCTACATGTTCCTGTCAAAGTCCAGAAAATGTCAACTAAACAAAGCAAGGGAAAGTGCTGTATTATGAAATTTTGCTTTAATTACAGAAGTATATTATTACTTTGCTAGGGCTGCCACAACAAAGCACCACACAATGGGTGGCTTAAACATAAATTTATTTTATCAAAGTTGTGAAGGATAGAAGTCCAAAATCAATGTGTCTGCAGGGTTGATTTTATTCTATGGCTTCTCTCCTGTACTTACTAGATAGCCATCTTAAGACTCTGAATAGACAATTTAAATGTATTTTAATATATTCTAAGCCTAAAAGGCCAATGCCTAATAGTATAATGGAAGTCTTAGAACTCCTTCAGCCTCTGGATCTCTAAGGTTTTATTTTTCTGTTTTTCTTTTTTCTTTCTTTCTTTTTTTTTTTTTTTTTTTGCTTTGTTTTGTTTTTCTGAGACAACATCTCACTCTGTTATCCAGGCTGGAATGCAGTGGGTGTGATCATGGCTCACTGTGGCCTCCCACCTCAGCCACTCAAGTAGCTGAGACTACAAGTGTACACCACCGTGCCCAGTTTTTTGTATTTTTTTTTTTTCATTTTTGTAAAGACGGGGTTTTGCCATGTTTCCCAGTCTGGTCTTGAACTCCTGGGCTCAAGTGATCCTCCCACCTTGGCCTCCCAGGTGGCTCACATCTGGCATTACAGGTGTGAGCCATCACACCTGGCCTCATAACATAATTACTAACACTGGTATGAATACTGTATTAGTCTGTTCTCATGCTACTAATAAAGACATATCCAACACTGGGTAATTTATAAAGGAAGAGGCTTAATTGACTCACAGTTCAGCATGGCTGGGTAGGCTTCAGGAAATATACAATCATAGTGGAAGGGGAAACAAACCATCCTTCTTCACATGGCAGCAGCAAAAAGAAAGAGCAAAATGGGGCAAAGCCCCTTATAAAACCATCAGATCTCTTGAGAACTCACTCACTACCAGGAGAACAGGAGCATGAGGATAACCACCCCCATCATTCAATTACCTACCACTGGGTCCCTCCCACAACACATGGGGATTATGGGAACTACAAATCAAGATGAGATTTGGGTAGGAACACAGACAAACCATATTAAACATGCAAGTACTTTTGCTGATGTTCTTACTCAACCATTACCTGATTATTGAAAAAATAATACCAGTGTTTTAAAATCCAGGGTTTGTATATTAGTACAAAAGCTCTAGTAGTTATATTCTCCTGTTTTTAGAGAACATTATTCATTATTATATTACTTGATTTCCTACTATGGTTTCAATGTGTCCCCCAAAGTTTATGTGTTGTTTAATCCCCAATGCAACTGTGTTGAGAGGTGGGATTTTTATAAGGTGATTAGTATTGTTAATGCAGGAGTGGGTTCCTTATTGCAAGCAAGAGTGGGTTCCTTATAAAAGCAAGTTCAGCCCTCTCTTGGTCTCTCACCCTCTATCATTCCCTCTCTTGCCTTCTGCCATGGGATGATGTAGCAAGAAGGACCTTCCCAGATGCTATATCACACAGCTAATTAGCAGACTTGGGACTTGGGCTCATTTCTTCTAGGTACAAAGTTTTAGAATGTCCATTCCTTTACATCACATTCTCCCCTACCTGTCCAGAAGTTAGAGGGAAATCAGAGCTGAAAAACGAAAAATCTCAAATCCATTATTCTCTTCAATATTTCTTATACTCCATATCACCTGTCTCAAGAGTTATCACATCAAACTCATCTTTCTTATTATACCACACATTTTGTTATTGTGATATTCTATACTACTACTGTTGTTTCAACTGCAGAAAGGTAACAAACATATACAGAGGTATCTGGCTGTATATGACATTCACATAAGTAGGATTCTATCATAAATAATAAATCAGTTTCTCATGTTGCGGAGGCAACTCTAGAGAACTGTGGTTGGATGAAATTTTCTGAACAATTCATTCAGGTCTAGTTTACATTGAGGAAAAAGAGGTTTAGGGTACTTTTCCTTCATTGTCATGGATCTTATTTCTCTCTTTTTTCCTTACAACACACCCAACTAGGTCTTGTCATGCCAGGAAGCAAACAGCTACAAAAGCTGATTTTTTAGATTTAAAAGTCAGTAATGCTGACCCAAATTAACTTCAATAAAACACTATCTTCTACTGGAACATAACTCTTAAACATGACTTATACTGAACCAAACTGCCTAAAAGATGGAAGAGTGGTGTCTTTTGGAGATTTACTTATGGGTCATATTATTATTTAATCTTAAGATATAGAAACCACGTAAGCACAATTATGATAGAACTAACAATTAGTGTTTTCTACCATTGCAAAGGGAAATAAACTAATTGAGAAATAAAAAATAAGATTATTTTATTGTGTGTAAAATTTTAATTTTGAAGGGCAATTTATAAAATATGATTGTTAGTCGCATGAAAATTATTGAGAAAAAATTTAAAACACAACTCATCTATATCAGACCATATCCCTGAAAATAAAATCAAAACCACAATGAGATACCATCTCACACCAGTTAGAATGACAATCATTAAAAAATCAGGAAACAACAGGTGCTGGAGAGGATGTGGAGAAATAGGAACACTTTTACACTGTTGGTGGGACTGTAAACTAGTTCAACCATTGTGGAAAACAGTGTGGCGATTCCTCAAGGATCTACAACTAGAAATACCATTTGACCCAGCCATCCCATTACTAGGGATATACCCAAAGGATTATAAGTCATGCTGCTATAAAGACACATGCACACGTATGTTTATTGTGGCACTATTCACAATAGCAAAGACTTGGAATCAACCCAAATGTCCATCAGTGACAGACTGGATTAAGAAAATGTGGCACATGGGAGGCTGAGGCAGGAGAATGGCGTAAACCCGGGAGGCGGAGCTTGCAGTGAGCTGAGATCCAGCCACAGCACTCCAGCCTGGGCGACAGAGCAAGACTCCGTCTCAACAAAAAAAAAAAAAAATAAAGAAAAAAGAAAAGAAAATGTGGCACATACACACCATGGAATACTATGCAGCCATAAAAAAGGATGAGTTCATGTCCTTTGTAGGGACATGGATGCAGCTGGAAACCATCATTCTCAGCAAACTATCGCAAGAACAGAAAACCAAATACCACATGTTCTCACTCATAAGTGGGAATTGAACAATGAGATCACTTGGACACAGGAAGGGGAGCATCACACAACGAGTCCTATTGTGAGGAGGGGTTGGGAGGGGATAGTATTAGGAGATATACCTAATGTAAATGATGAGTTAATGGGTGCAGCATACCAACATGGCACATGTATACATATGTAACAAACCTGTATGTTGTGTACATGTACCCTAGAACTTAAAGTATAATAAAAAAAAAATTTTTTTAAACATTAAACATTAAATTAGACACTTTTATACAAAACCGGCAAAGATAAGCATCTTAAAAATAGTCTGGGCTGTGCACAGAAAAATACTAAATCTCCTAAACATGAGGCAGATTTACTTCCTCAATGGCTTTGATGAAATCCTACCTGGAATAACGCATATTTTCGTGTAAACAAATAGTAAGGCTTAAACTCATACATGAATCATAACAAATGAAAATCCTAATTCTCTTGTTTTATGAAAATTTTTGAATTCATATCACATCTACTGTTAACTTTGATTTTACCAAGATGAAGCACCTCCCTTAGGTTATCCAGCAAGTAATTAAAATTTCATGACATTATCAAGCTTAAACCAAATTCCAACTTTTCTGACTATATTCCAGCATACAATATAATGGCATAAGAAGTCAACTAAACTTTAGACTTCAATGTGAATTTATTTTCACAAAATTACTTTAAAGAGGATAATGCCCAAACGATCACTTTAAAAGCTGAGTTCTGTTTAAAGACAAAAATAAAGACATGGCTCATTCATTAAGTAAACATTTATTTAATGTCTACTGAGCAAAACACTGTACTAAATATTGTGACTCCTGCCCTATGACAATCAAAGAAATAAGAAAAAAAAATACAACTTATGGCTGGGTGCAGTGGCTCACGCCTGTAATCCCAACACTTTTGGGAGGCCGAGGCTGGCGGATCACTTGAGGTCAGGAGATTGAGACCAGCCTAGCCAACGTGGTGAAATCCTGTCTCTATTAAAATATAGAAATTAGCTGGGCATGGTGGCGCATGCCTGTAATCTCAGCTACTCAGGAGGCTGAGACACAAAAGTCACCTGAACCCAGGAGGTAGAGTTTGCAGTGAACGGAGATCGCACCACTGCACTCCAGCCTGGGCAACAGAACAAGGCTCTGTCTCAAAAAAATATACAACTTAGTAAATACAAACTTATATAGTCTAACTGAATAATAAAAACAGAGGTGTTAAATAATGATAATAAGACTAACATAACTAGGAAATGCTTCCCTAGAGAGATTATTATTAAATCAACTAAGACATTTTCATAGTAGAAATTACACACAAAAAGGAAAGAATTAAGAGATTCAACAAATATATTTTAAGTGGAAGGCTACATTGGGGAACTAATAAGATAAATTTGGAGAAGACTGCAAACCCAATTGACAGATTGATTTTACATTAAACATAATAGGAAATAATAACATACTATAAATGCTTGGATAATAGAGAAGTGAATAAAATGTTAATTAATGAAGGTATCTCTTTCATACATATATGTAGAATGAACTATATCAATGGAAATAAAACCAGCAAAACTGTTGTTACAGCTACCCAAAGGTAAAATGATGAAGTTCTGTGTTAGTGTGGTTGAAGAAAACATGTGACAGGCTGGGTTGTTACGGGAAACTAAAATCTACTATTGTCTCTTTGGAGTCAAAGTTATTACAAAATAATAAGAATAAAAATAAACCAAAACATTCCTGGGCTACTAGCAAACTTAAAGGCCTAGAGGTCTTGAGTGTATGACAGATGAAGAAAGTCCCATAGCTGTAGTTTCAGTAGTACCCAGGAAATTCTGTTACTCTCATAAGGCACCAGATCACCATCCTAGAACTGAGTAAAAGATTTCATTGATTGCCTCAAAGTTGGTACGCTGAATTGTGAATCCAATTTGACATAATACAAATAAAAAGTTCACTTATTACAAATTTGAAAATGTGCTTTTAACATATTAATGTTACATCTTATCTTTGATGGAAGATCTTTGTGATACTATTATTCTGAAGTAGGAATTAATCCTTAATTCCTAGTAACCTTGTGAACAGGAGTCAAAAGGATTTTTATATAATAAATTCTTGATGTAACCATAGTAAAGGCAATAATTACTCTTGCTCAGGGATTGCCTATGCCATCTACACACTCTGAATAGACACTCTTGCCCCTGACTTGAGGAAAACCAAACAGGTTATACAACTCATGTGGTCTTTCTTAAGTGTCAACCCAAAACGTGGTCATAAATTACAGTAGGCAGGTGACACATACAAGTCACAAATAGTTTTGTCACATCAAATTTTACTTTTGTTTTACTGAAAATAGGTGGCAAACCTGCAGAATAATAAAAGAAAAGAAAAAAAATCAAACTAGCAATTAAATTTATTTTAAAGAAAGAAATAAGTAGGAATTACTTACAATTTCATAATGCTACATGACCACAGATAGCACATCATCATAGATTTGTAAAAGGTGCCTGTCACCGCAAAAAAACAAGAAAGAACTCACACTAACTGTCACTTATTAAATAAATCATGTCTTTAAGTCATTAATATGATCAACAATTCATCAGGAACACGACAAGGAAAAAGCTGAGCTCCTGTTCTTAATGCAAAAAGCAGTCCACCAAAGAGACAACCAAAATAACTAAACAGACCTCTGTGCTGACTGATGGCATTTTCAAAGTCCTGAATAAATAGGAAATGTCCAAAGCGCACACACACACACAAACAAAAGGCACAATTCAGAGATAAACCGGGCTGTAAAATAAGTGTGGAAGTAAAATGATAAATTTGGAGGTATTTTTTTTTTTTATTTGAGAGAGATCCCGAGTGTTTATATTGCATCACCAGTGAAGGAGAATGAAGTGTTACCAGGATCCGAAAAGGAGTCTCTGAACAGGGTGTACACCGAATTCCCCTTTAATAAAAAGAAAACAGCTCTAAACAAACAAACAAACAAAAATTGTTTTTAACTTCCAGAAAGCCAAATTAAAAAAAAAAAAAAAAAAAAAAGAAGAAGAAGAAAGAAAAGAAACGGCTTTACCCACAGTCCCATGTCTGGGACAGAGCTCTTCTCTTCTACCAAGCCATGCAAAGTGTCCAAGACAGAGGCCACCCACCACGCATTCCCAGACTCTTAACCGTGTCACTCCAGAAACCAAGAGGACTTGGATTTCCACATTGCTAACGTGATCTGAAGGCAGTCCGTACACATTTCTGTCTGGGCAGGACCAGTTGAATCACTTCTCGCCTTATCAGCCTCCAATAATTGCCACACTGTGCAACCAGTAAGTGGGAGGCACATGGAGTCTGACCTGGCAGCCTGTCTGCTACCTTCACCAAAAATACCCCATTCACACACTTTGTCTGATACTACTTTCATTGTCTGGGCTCCTGTTTTCGGAGAATTGCTGCCGAAGTATCCTAAACAAGTTACATCTTTACCTCTATCCCTAACATGGGATGCCGAGGTGCAGAGGCACCGGCACCGCCCTGCCATCACTCTCGTGGATATGGACCCGATTAGGCGTCCTTCTTCCTTCTGCCCACACCAAGGCCCCCCAGGCCGCCGCCGCTCACCGGGAACCTTCCCAGGGGAGTGGCCGAGGGGCGAGGCCATGGTGCAGGGACCTGCAAGAGGGGCCTGACCCTGATCGAGAGGGGCCGATGGGCAGCCAGGTGGGCCTGTGGGTTTACCTTGTTGAGGTGAGGGTTCCGCGTCAGCAGGTAGCCGCGCTGATGGGTGTGGCGGCGACGGGGGACTTCGGGCTCCATGGCTGGCGCCGGGTTCGGCGGCGGGGTCAGGCTGGGGCGGGCGGCGCGCGCGGTGCAGGCGGCGGATGCTGCTGGGGTGCCCGTGCTGACTGCAGCTGTGGCGGCGGCGGCCGCACTGGGAAAGGCCCAGCGGCTAGGGGCGGGCGTGGGTGGCGAGAGGGGGTGGACGCGTCGGGAGAGGCCCGAGCGAAGCCGGTGTCCCCAGCAGGGCAGCCTGCGAGAAGCGCTGAGTCATGGCAGGAGATCATCCGAGCCGGCGTGTGAGGAGGAGGAGGAAGAGCGAGGCCCTGGCAGCGCTGCTGGTGGCGGAGTGGGGGTGGCCGCCGGAGCCCTTGGCTCCATAGGGCCTCTGCCCACCATGGGCTTATGATCACCACTATGGTCGCCTCTCTGCATGTGGGCATGCCAAACACAGTGCACTGGGTGGCTCGGCTGACCCCAGAGACCCAGGGTGGGGGAGGGGAGCGTCAGGCCAGGTTCCCCCTGCCCGGGAAGGCTGGAGAAAGTGCGAGAAAATGCCAGAAGGTGCGAACCTGAGAGGTTCAGGCAGAGCCAGCAGCGGCCAGCAGTCATAGACACCGAGGGGGCTACGGGACCGAAGGACTCCTGAGGGGTCCCCAGGACTGTTGACAGAAGACCTCGACACGCTGAGGAGAATCAGATTCGTCTCTCCCTTCTTGTTAGCGTCTTGGAAGCTCTCTAGCCACAGATCCACAGCCCTCGCCGCGCCGTCCAGAATGCCGGCCGTGCGGGGCGCTGAGGCCGGAGGGAATCAACCTTGACCCAGAATGCCAAGGCCCAAGGGAACTGGGAGGAAGCCCAGAGAGGGGAGCTCAGGCACCACACCTGTCAGTTTCTATAGGTTTTCCACTGGAATTTATTTGAATTCCAGTAAGATAAGAGTCAAGATGTTAGGGTGCAAAGGCCCAATGAACAGTCCTATTTATCTTGTATATTATTTTTCTGGGAGTTTTAGAAACCTGATGTTCAAGAACCACTGCTCTCTCTGAATAATGATGAGTAAGCAGTCTTTCAGGCCTTCGGTTTCTTCTTTGGTAAAAGCAGAAGGTTAAACTAAATGATCTTGCAAAGCTGATTTATTTATTTATTTATTTAGAGACGGAGTTTTGCTTTTGTTGCCCAGGCTATAGTGCAATGGCACGATCTGGGCTCAAGGCAACCTCCGCCTCCCGGGATCAAGCTATTCTCCTGCCTCAGCCTCCCGAGTAGCTGGGATTACAGGCATGCGCCACCACGCCCAGCTAATTTTTGTATTTTTAGTAGAAACGGGGTTTCTCCATGCTGGTCAGGCTGGTCTCGAACTCCCGACCTCACATGATCCGCCCGCTTCGGCCTCCCAAAGTGCTGGGATTATAGGTGTGAGTCACAGAGCCGGGTCATTTTTATATTGTGTTATTTACATTTATGCTTGGAGGTTCATGGACTGGAGGAATAGTAAGATCATAGCCAAAAGGAGTGTCTGTCTAATAAAAATAAAATAATAGCAACAGACGCTAAAGCCTTCTGTGCCCCAGTTTCCTTTTCAGTTGAATAGGATTGCTAGTTTCTGTCCTATTTGTCTCTGCGTACTGATATTACAAAGGATAGTATTTGAGATTATTTGCTGATTTTATATCTCCATACTCTAGACACACATCCAATCACAGTGTTTTCATTTCTACTTATGTTACTTTGCCTTATCAGAAAGATTTCTTACCGTAATTGTATTTTGTCAGTACTTACATTTAGAAGCTTCTTTGACCTCGTCTGAATTATCTAGAATTAGTTGTGTTTATAGAGAATATTTTCTAGGCATCACAAAGTTCTTTTTTTAAAAGCCCTTGAAGTTAAATGACACCTTTCATTGTGAATTCTATACTCCATAAATACTTAATCCTACAACATCTAAGAAAAAGGTGTACTTTACAAAACTTACTCTCCTGAATTAACTGAGGAACATTACAATTAGGTTGTTTTATGTGAGAGAAAACAGTTTAACAGCAGGCATGGGAGCCAACTCAAGCTGCTTAAGAAGAAACAAAATGTTAGTATAACAGACCCTTATTATAATAAAGTACTTATTACATGAATTTAGATATATTACCTATCTGTTCCTGTTTCTGAGATTTAATATCTACAGATAGGAAAGGTGTTATAAGTACAGGGAGTAATCTACAAAGAGTGTATGGCCTCTCCCTCAAAGGCAACATTACAGGGGAATTACAATATCCTGCCAGTAGTAGGTAAAATTCACATCTTTCATTTATATGTTTACTTTAATTATTAAAATAGCCGCAGTCATCTTCAATGAAACAGGATAAGGCCTAGCTGAAGGAGCCATTTAGTAAATTCACGTGTAGTTCCAAGAATACTGGAAAGAACCTATTTTTCTACATAAATGTTAGCTAGATTATCAAAATTTTCAGTCTTTTTTAATAATAATCTCTTGGCCGGGCGCGGTGGCTTAAGCCTGTAATCCCAGCACTTTGGGAGGCCGAGACGGGTGGATCACGAGGTCAGGAGATCGAGACCATCCTGGCTAACACGGTGAAACCCCGTCTCTACTAAGAAATACAAAAAATAGCCGGGCGCGGTGGCGGGCGCCTGTAGTCCCAGCTACTCGGAGGCTGAGGCCGGAGAATGGCGTGAACCCGGGAGGCGGAGCTTGCAGTGAGCTGAGATCCGGCCACTGCAGTCCAGCCTGGGCTACAGAGCGAGACTCCGTCTCAAAAAAAAAAAAAATAAATAATAATAATAATAATCTCTTATAAGGTTAGGTTTTATTTCCAAAAATGTAGGAAAACAGATGCAGAGAAAAAAACTGCTTTAATTTGCCTTGTAACAAATTGTGGTTGCACTGTCAGTCTGAACTCAATTGGTAATGTTAAGAATGGGTATCATTCACAAATTAAGGGACTAAAACCTGTAGATTTCTGTTATACACAGCTGAGAATGCTATCAGTCAAAATCAGATTTTTCTTTCCCAAGTTATATTTTAGCACACAAAGAGCTTTTACAACATAAAATATGAATGTAATAGATACTCTGATCTGGGCCGGGCGCGGTGGCTCAAGCCTGTAATCCCAGCACTTTGGGAGGCCGAGACGGGCGGATCACGAGATCAGGAGATCGAGACCATCCTGGCTAACACGTTGAAACCCCGTCTCTACTAAAAAATACAAAAAGTTAGCCGGGCAAGGTGGCGGGCACCTGTAGTCCCAGCTACTCGGGAGGCTGAGGCAGGAGAATGGCGTAAACCCGGGAGGCGGAGCTTGCAGTGAGCTGAGATCTGGCCACTGCACTCCAGCCTGGGCGACAGAACGAGACTCCGTCTCAAAAAAAAAAAAAAAAAAAAAAAAAAAAACCAGATACTCTGATCTAATGTCGGTTGAGATTGCAAGTATAGAAAATTCAGGAAATAACAGCACATACAGCAATTCAAATATTTTACTTTCAGGAGATAAAAAAGATTAAAAGAAAAAATACGTATCTAGGCGATGATTCGTAATATTAACTAAATGATTCTGTATTTCTTCACACAAAAAGCACCTTACTACTATGTCTTCAAAATCTAGTGTGCATTTTATAACACATCTCAATTTAGACACCAAATTTTTATCAGAAATTGATCTGTATTTCAATTTTATAAAACTTACATTTGCAATAGGAGATTCTCATACCTAACTTGTTGCAAATATACCATAAAGTTTTCCAGTGACTAAATTGAGTATCTGTTTTATATTTAAATTAAAATGAAACACAATTTAAAACTGAGTATCTCATTTGCACTGGCCACATTTCAAATGCTTAGTAACATGCCAGTGCCCATCGAATTAGAGAGCACAAGTCTAATCCAATGCATTTGGGCGCTTAATTAAATGTTTTAAATAAATAAAGGTAAATATACATACCCATGTTACTGTAATGTTCATACAGATGTTATTACATGAATTGCAGAGTAACTCAAGTTATACTACCTTATTAGTTTCACATATATAGCTATTTATAACTGTAAATGCATGCAACATACTGATTTTCTTTGCAAAGCACGAATTCTTTTCCTTCTTCTCAGATAGTCAACCTAGTTGTTTCATTCCTCAAACCATTTTGTTGAAAGTTCACAACATCCCAGTTGATAACATGGCATATGGATTAAAATTCTAAATTAGTAAAACTGCATTTTAAATAAACCTTCTGAAATTCAGATGTCCACATAAGTATTGTGCTTCAAGATAGCCAACTGCTGGAGAAATTTTGCACATACTCTCAATGTTGCTGCCATTATTTTCCCCCCGACAGAGTCTCACACTGTCACCCAGGCTGCAGTGCAGTGGCGTAATCTTGGCTCACTGCGACCTCTGCCTCCCGGGTTCAAATGATTTTCCTGCCTCAGCCTCCCTAGTAGCTGGGATTACAGGAGTGCACCACATGTCTCACTAATTTTTGTATTTTTAGTAGAGACAGGGTTTCACCATGTTGGCAAGGCTGATCTCAAATTTCTGACCTCAAGTGACCTGCCCGCCTCAGCCTCCCAAAGTGCTGGGATTATAGGCGTGAGCCACAGCACCTGGCCAGATGCCATTATTTGAAATGTTTTTCAGTTCTTCTTTTGGAATTATTTCTTATTTACTCAGGGTAAACACTATAGCACATTCTTTTAAGAGTATTTTATTAATTTCAGGCCAGGCATTGTGGCTCACACCTGTAATCTCAGCATTCGGGGAGGTCAAGGCAGGAGGATCACTTGAAGCCAGGAGCTTAAGACCAGTCTGGGCAACAAAGTGAGACCCTGTCTCTACAAAAAACTTGAAAAAAAATTATCCCGGTGGGTGGCATGCACCTGTAGTCCCAACTACTCAGGAGGCTGAAGCAGAAGAATTGCTTGAGCCCAGGAGGTCAAGCCTACAGTGAACCATGACCGTGCCACTGTACTCCAGCCTAAGCAACAGAGTAAGGCTCCATCTCAAAAGAAAAGATTATATTAGTTTTACATCCACAGGTACCAGGGATTAGAACTTCAAAATATATTTTCGGGGGACACAGTTCAATCCATAACAAGGATGAAGTCTAGAATCAGACTGACTGGATTTGAATCTTTCTAGCCCTGTGTCTTTGAAAATCTTATTCCCTCTCGGCCTCAGCTTCCTCATCAGAAAAATGAGGATATTAAAAGTACCTGCCTTTTAAAGTTGTTATGGGGATTAAATGAGGTGATTTTTGCGTATTTATTCGACAAATACTTACCGATCAACCTACTGTGTGTCAGCCCTGATATAGGCCCTGGAAGATTTATAGTGAATAATACAAATTCTCTGTCATCTAGAAATTACATCCTACTGAGACAATAAACAAGCTATACTATGTCATATTACATAATGCAGATACATGTAAAGCACTTAGAACAGTGCCTGTCCCATAGTAAGCACTCAACAAATGTTATTCCTTTCCTCCAAGATCTGGTTCATCTTACGAAGCCATTCCCCATTCCCTCACATAGATATTTTCCCCTTAATTTATTCAAAATGTTTCTTGAACACTTCCTCTATGCCAAGCCTTAGACTAGGCACTGGTAGGCAAACATAAGCTTATGGGGAGAAACAGCCAATACACAGGTAAAGAGGTAGGTAATTATGAAATCTGAACTGTAAAAGAAATGAGTGTGCACTTCAGCAATTAGCAACATGAAGACTAATAATTTTAAATAAAATTTTCTAAGAATATAAATTTCACTTACAATTTTAGCAATTACAGGTTTTGGCTTTAGAAAGTAGAATTAAGTGACTTGACAAGATTAAGTATTAATCTTGTAGGATTAATATTATAGTGGATTTTTCTGTTTGTATTTTTTACTCTTATAACAAAGTAAAAATTTTTTGAAGCTGCTTGTTTTAAATTTTCATGTTTTCCCAGCTATCACCACAGTATACCTTCTACAAAGCATCATTTCTCTATCTAGGTCAGAGGTCAGTTATCTATGCATGTCGTGCTAAAGCTTGCCACTAGTACCTGTGCCAGTCCAAACCTGTTCTTTAGGTTGAAAATGGTAGAGCTGTTCAGACTCTACAAGAAGAAAGGAAATTATGTCACTCCCAAATTAGGAAAAGCTTATGGGATATTTCAGTTATTTATCAGTATGTAACACATTACTGCAACATTTAATGGCTTAAAACAATAACAATCATTACATTATCTCTCATGGTTTCTGTGCATTCAGAATTTGAGAAGGGCTTCGATTGTTAGTTATGGTCCAGGGTTTCTCATGTCGTTGCAATTTAACAGTGGCTGGGACTAGTAAAAGGGGGTGAGGGGTGGCTATGCGTGCGCTCTCTCTCTCTCTCTCTCTCTCTCTCTCTCTCTCTGCCCTCCACCCTCATCTCTCTCTCTCAAGTAGTCTCAGGCTCTCTACATATATGATCTTTTATTATGGGCCAATGTGAGTTAATCACAGCATGGCAGCCTCAGGGCAGTCAAAGTGCTTATCAGGAGCTTAAAGGCTTTCAGAGCAACCTTTCCAGGGAAAAGGACAGAATGTGCCTTTCCTTTGGGTGACCTAGCCTTAGAGGTCACATATTGTCACTTTTTTCTACTCTCTTGATCCAGTCACAAAAGCCTGTCCCAATTGGAGGAGTGTCAAAGCTACGTGTAAGAAGAGCTTGTATGATAGGATAAATGTTGCAGCCATTTGGAAAATACAGTCACACACATGGATGTATAAAGAGACCTATTTAACTGTTTGTTCCCAACACTTTTTTATGTCACTTTTTTAACTCATCTGAAATAAGGAGAGGGTGGTGCACTTGATATAGACAAATTCTTGACACCAATATAAAATGTGCATAAATAAATAAGTTGAGAAAACTTGGCCGGGCATGGTGGCTCACGCCTATAATCCCAGCACTTCGGGAGGCAGAGGCAGGTAGATCGCCTGAGCTCAGGAGTTTGCTACCAGCCTGGGCAACATGGTGAGACCCCGTCTCTACTAAAATACAAAAAATTAGCCAGGCGTGGCGGCGGGTGCTTGTAGTCCCAGTCACTCGGGAGGCTGAGGTAGGAGAATTTCTTGAACCCGGGAGGCAGAGGTTGCAGTGAGCTGAGGTCACGCCACTGTACTCCAGCCTGGGCGACAGAATGAGACTCCATCTCAAAAAAAAAAAAAAGAATACCATATTAAAAATAATACTGGACACTGAATATTGAATGGATGGAGAATTTTCTTTATAGACAGTGTGTTGCTATGGTGCCCAGGCTGACCTTGAACTTCTGGCCTTAAGCGATCCTCCTACCTTAGCCTCCCAAAGTGCTGGGCCACTAAAAGTGGCCTGAGAATTTTTTCAATTTGGAAAAATCTGCTTCCAAACTGTTGATGGTTTGTTTCCTTTTGTAGTTCTGAAGTTTGCAAAAAAAAAAAAAAAAAAAAAAAAAAAAAAAAAATAGGATCTGTTAGTTTTACATTCAGGAAAAAAAAAAAAAACACTTACAGTTGGAACATACCGTACCAGGGGAGGATATAATGAAAGCAATATATTATAAAACTTTAGGAATCACAGGTTTTTTTTTGTTCCAAAGTTAATTTGAGATGATGATTTGGCATCATACTTCACTACCTTCCTGCAGTGTGGATACCTTAAAATCTCTGACTGCTTGCCAGTAGGCACTGAAGCCAGCCACATAATGCAACTCTGAATTAGGGAGGGTAAGTTTCAGAATACCTTACTCCACCTGTGTGGATCCACCCTGCTGTCCTTACTTTGAAAAAGCCAGACTAAAAACAAACAAATCAAAATGATCTTAAAAATTAAAAAGTCAAATTTTAAAAAACTTTATAGAAAGTTTAACTTTTTTATAACAATATAGATTGAATGTATTTAGCCCAGACTCACCTAAAGAACAGATTGTCATATAACTTATTTAATAAACAATTGACTTTCAAATACAACATGATGCTAATAGTAATTCGCTAAGCAACAGTATTATGTGGCTTTTTACTTCTCAGTATTGTTCTACGTATTTTAAGAAATTTGACGCTAGAGTTAGAGAAAGTAAACATTTAATATTTATTTTTGAGTAAAGTTTTACAAACACAAAAAAATGGTGGTTCAAAACTATTAAAATTTCTCTTTGGAATAACTAATTCTTGCTTTAAAAGTGGCATTTGTTTCTGGTACTATGTTAAATTATTTGACTTCTTATCTCAAACAGATATTTTTTTAAATGAATAAAAAAATCGCACAGATAAAAGAGCCTTATCAAATTGCTTTATTTAACTTGAATAATCTGGACAAAATATTCTTTGTTTTGGAGATCAGGTCAAAACACAAACTTTTTAAATTTGTTAATTTTGTTAACCACTCTAACTAGTGATTAACATTCAGTGACCTGCCAGAAATAGAATGAAGCCAGCATTAAGCACAAACTGTCAATCTGTAATGTCACCAGAAACTTGGCATTTCAAATCTCGTTCTAAGCTGAAGCTCCTAATTTAATGGCAAAGCTCCACATTTTCTGGTTCTTGGAAGAGGGAAAATGTGTGCATGAAACGCTGTACTCAGGAGAGTTATACAAGAGATTCATTCATGATAGATGGAGAGACCTGAATGAAAGCACGTAGGCCAGAGGAAATTTAGAGTGTTAAAATGCATTTTGAAGACATGGTCCAATTCCTGACGAGAAACTGGGGAATCTTTGGGCAGGAGGGAAAAAAATCATATGGATTTGGTAGGAAAGTTATTAAGTCACTTTGGGGTTTTGGCAATATCCAAGCTTTTTGTATTTGTTATCCACACAAATCCATTCAAGACTTCCAAATAAGAGTGGAACTTATATTGATACAAAACCCTTATGTGTAATTTTTTAAATTTCCAGGCCATTCATATTTAGATTTGGAGATATTCTTTGCTAGAATACTAGAAAACTTTCAAGTATTCTTTGCTAGAACCATATGCGGAAACATTTGGGTAAGTAATTCCGAGCTTCCTCCCCGCTCGTTCCACCTCCACTGACTGTTCATCCTCTGGGGCTAATGGAGCAGAAAAGGAGGCTCCTCAGCATACTCTCCTCTCTGATTGCTGTGGAAACTGCTCTGTCATGCAGTTAAATTGGGCTGTGGAGAGACCTGAGACCATTATGCCCCCACTGTGGCTTTAGTGTGGTAGAGTATCAGGGCAAGGCAGGAATTAAGTTTTATCAGGCAAACCAGAACTGCACAAAGAGAAGATCAACAATCCCACACACTTGCTTCATCTCTTCCCTTTCCTTTCTTCATGCTTTACTAAGCCATTCGATGCAATGGAAAAAAACAAGCAGCAAGCAGTGAAAAGATCATCCTAAGCAGAAAAGGGAAGAAGCTGCCAGAACACAAGCAAAGTTAGAGCAAAACTGTAAAAATAATTCAATTAAAAGGAATATAATTATCAAAATGCCCCTAAAGACTTGAAATTGAGTTCAGTGACAGCTCTAGTTTGCCAGAGAATAAATGATTAGTTTTACAGGTCAGGTCCCAGAGACTTTGATTCATTCTTTGATGTGTTTGCCCTGTGTACAGGGAAACTGATATATAATTGTAGAAAATATATTGCTAACTTACTACAAATATTAAATCACCTGGACATTGTTATATATAGTTTGTCTGGAAATTCTTATTTTTTTCTAATATATGTTGAAGAGACACTAAGTCCATCTCCATGAGGCTAAAATACTTTTAAAATTATATTTTCTTTCAACACACATAGTTTTTTTTTTTTTCTTTTTTCTTTTTTTTTCAGACGTACTCTTGCTCTGTCGCCAAGCTGGAGTGCAGTGGCATGATCTCAACTCACTGCAACCTCCACCTCCTTGGTTCAAGCGATTCCACTGCCTCAGCCTCCCAAGTAGCTGGGATTACAGGCGCACGCCACCATGCCCGGCTAATTTTTTGGATTTTAGTAGAGACAAGGTTTCACCATATTGGCCTCCCAAAGTACTGGGATTACAGGCGTGAGCCACCACAACACATATAGTTTCTTAATAAGTATATGTGCACATAGCAAAAAGTAAAGGGGCATAAAGGTAAAGTCATATAAATTTGAAACTGTAGTTTCTGAAGTATTAAAGAGCAGTAGAGAGAATGACAAAATAGTATTTTAATTCTTATACGTAAAGATCTCACTTCTTCATATAAGCTACTCCCAACCCCCATATTCCAAGGAAGATAATGTATTACAATTTTTCTAGAATTAGCTGCTTTTAAATTCACATCAAACACATGGGAAAGGGTTATTTTTTCCTTCAGTGAAACAATTTACTTGAATTTAAGATTCTTTTGTTTCCCAGTTTCTACTTATGACAGTCTTTATACTCTATAGCAGTCTTGCAAACAGAAGAGGACTTAACAAACCCAGACAAAAACCCAAATCTCCCTAGAGACTTTTTTTTTTAGAAATGTTAAACAAACATTCTACAACATGCCAATTATTTCAAAACCACTGATAATTGCAGTGGATATAAATGTAAATTTATTTTTACATTTATAATTGTCAGGTTTTTCTTTTCCGATATCTCCTTATTCTACATAGTCATTTCATGAAACTAATTTATTCATTTTAAAATGACATTGCTAATATTTCTTTCTGTTCAACCTATTAAAATGAAGCAGAAGTGGAACGCTACAAAGAAAAACTTGTAGTGGGGTGGGGCAGGAAGGTTATTGGAGAACCATGTAATTAGATAATTTTTTAAAAAGAGAGTAAACTGAATCTTAGTAATAATGGTTTTGCTGGAAATATGCTACTCTTACTATGAAATACTTGTTTCACCCTAAAGGCCATTGTAGTGACATTTGAGTTACATCAGAGTGTTCCTGGCAGTAGTTAAGGTAGTTTTTGATATATTAGTTATCTACCAATGTGTAAGAAATTAGTGGCCTAAACTGACATTTTTATTTCACAGTTTTTGTGGGTCAGGAATCCAGAGAGGGTTTATCTGGGTACCGTGGCTCAGGGTCTCTCATAAGGCAGCAGTCAAAGTGATGACCAGGGCTGCAGCCATCTCAAGGCTCAACTACGCGAAGGTCAGATTCCAAGCTCATTCACACTGTGGATGTTGGCAGGATTCAGTCTCTAGTTGGCCTTGTTCTGCGGACCTCTCCATAGCGCAAATCAAGCATGCCAACTTGCTTCATCAGAACAAGCAAGCAAACAAGAAAAGCCAGAGTGAGAAGCAGACTAGAAGCAAAATGCAAGCCACAGACTTTTATAAGCTAATTTCAGAAGTGTTAGCCCTTCACTTTTGCCATATTCTGTTAGTTAAAAGAAGGTCATTATGTTTAGTTCATGCTCCAGGGGAGGAGATTGCACAAAATACATGGATACCAAGGGGCAGTGATCTTTGGAAGTTTTTTAAGAGGCTGCTTACCACACCTGATATGGGAAATGCGTTATAACTTGAGAGATTTTGTAGATCTCAACAATCTCGGATGACCATTTCTGAAGGTTGGTGAGTTTTATTTCAATAAAGCACAGTCTATTTTGTACTCTGAAATTTTAAAAATTGTTTGAAATTTAAATTTCTTATATAAATATTAAAATAATTGCCTAGTTTTCACTTAATGATATATCTAAATGCTCAAAACATTTTTCATGTTGTTAAACAAAATTAAAGAGAGTCAGAAGGAAGAAAAATCAAATTTTTCCAAAATGTTTCAGTATTGAGCTAGATAATATAATAGAATACAGATTGATACATGTATCATACAATAGCTCTTAATTTACAAATAAAGTAAGATAAAGGACACTTGAAGATGGACATTAAAATTGCCCCCCGCCAATAAAAAGCAAACTCACAAAAAAAAAAAAAGCCTAATCAATTCTTTTCAAATTTTCTCACTTCTCCACTAGGTCAAGAGGTCTCAACCAAATATTTTTGTATATTTGTTAATGTCAAAACTTGATGTATGTGTAAATTTTTCTATAGAGATAGTTAATAGCTTCATGAGAGTCTCGGAAAACCCAGGACCATTGCCCTAGGCAACAAGAATTTAGGTACTGAATTCTCATATGGAGTCTCATGAATTTGCTTCATGTAACCCACCCCCAAAATAAGTAAAGCCAAATGTATTTTGGCTTTACTTATTCGTCAGTGTCACTAGTGTTCATTTCATCAGTGTCACTAGTGTTGAACTCCACATTCATTCAACATATATTTATTGAGTTTCTACTAGATGCCAGCCACAGTTCTAGGCTATAGAAATGCAAATTCCAGCATCAAAAGCTCACATTCCTGGAGGAGGTGGCATAGCAAATAATAAGCACAGTTGGGCTACCCCCTTTGGGTCCCCTCCCTTTGTATGGGAGCTCTGTTTTCACTCTATTAAATCTTGCAACTGCACACTCTTCTGGTCCGTGCTTGTTACGGCTTGAGCTGAGTTTTTGCTCGCTGCCCACCACTGCTGTTTGCCACTGTCACAGACCTGCTGCTGACTTCCACCTCTCCAGATCTGGCAGAGTGTCCACTGTGCTCCTGATTCAGTGAGGCACCCATTGCCGCTCCCAATTGGGCTAAAGGCTCATCATTGTTCCTGCACGACTAAGTGCCTGGGTTCATCCTAATCGAGCTGAACACTAGTCACTGGGTTCCACAGTTCTCTTCTGTGACCCACAGCTTCTAATAGAGCTATAATACCCACTGCATGGCCCAAGATTCCATTCCTTGGAATCTGTGAGGCCAAGAACCCCAGGTCAGAGAACAAGAGGCTTGCCACCATCTTGGGAGCTCTAGGAGCAAGGAACCCCCAGGTAACATTTTGACAACCATGAAGGGACCTCCAAAGTGGAGAGTAATATTGGACCACTTTCACTTACTATTCTGTCCTATCCTTAGAGTTAGAGGAAAATACCGGCACCTGTCGGCTGGTTAAAAACAATTAGCGTGGCTGCCGGACTTAAGACTCAGGGGTAAGGTTGTCTGGGAAAGGGCTTTCTAACAACCCCCATCCCTTCTGGGTTGGGAGCGTTGGTCTGCCTGGAATCAGCTTCTGCTTTCAATTTTCCTGGGGAAGCTGAGAGTCGACTAGAGGTGGAAAGCTGTCGTCCTGAACTCTCGGCATTAGTCGGTTGAGATCATGGTGCAGCCAGAAGTCTCTATTCAACAGTCGCCCATGCGTGTGCCCCTGCCTCTCCTTCTGACCCATACCTCCAGGGTCCCGACCACAACTTTCTTGAAAGTGTAGCCCCAAAATTCTTCTTACCTCTGAATCTATGTCCTCATCCCTGCCTCCTAGGTACTAATGGTTCAGACTTTCATTTCCTCTAGCAAGTTGTATTCTCAAAGGGATCTAAGGAAGCTCTACGCTGCATCCTTAGGCCCCTAGGTTATGAACCCAGAGAGTCTTGTCTCTGGTGTCCCTCCCAATTTAGGCATACAGCTCTCAATATGGGCAATTATGTGGGACCCATTCCCCAACACCCTTGCCAGGGCCCCAAGTTTGTAAAAAGGAGAAAAGAGAAAGAGAGAGAGATAGAGGGGAGAGAGAGAGATCAAAGAGGAAGTCAAAGAGAGAAAGAAAGAGAAAGATAGAAGTAGTAAAGAAAAAAACAGTGTGTCCTATTCCTTTAAAAGCCAAGATAAATTTAAAACCTATAATTGATAATCGAAGGTCTTCTCCATGACCCTATAACACTCCAATACTACCTTGTGGTCAGTGTAAGCAAGGGCTTATCCTGAAAACACTGAGACCACTGACAACCTGCGGATGGCCCAAATGCATTCAATCTATAGCAGCAACTGCTTTGCTAACAGAAGAAAGTAGAAAAGTAACTTTTCAAGGAAATCTCATTGTGAGCACACCTCACCAGTTCAGAATTATTCTAAGTCAAAAAAGCAAAAAGGTAGCTTACTAACTCAAAAATCTTAAAGAATGGGGTTATTCTGTTAGAAAAAGGTGATTTAACATTAACCACTGAAAATTCCCTTAACCCAGCAGATTTCCTAACAGGGGATTTAAATCTTAATGATCATACAAAGATCCAACTAGACCTAGGAAGAACTCCCTTCAGGACAGGATGATAGATGGTTCCTCCAGGGTGATTGAGGGAAAAATAAAACACACACACAATGGACATTCAGTAATTGATAGGGAAACTCTTGTGGAAGCTGAGTTAGGAAAATTGCCTAATAATTGGTCTGCTCAAATGCACGAGCTGTTTGCACTCAGTCAAGCCTTAAAGTACTTACAGAATCAAAAAAGACGCACTCTATTGCAATCCTGACTCAAAATGTTACCTACACCCTCTCTGAAACGAATTTGCGCAAGAACTGTTGTTTATAGGAATGCATCTTGATGGGGCAGCTGGGTTGTTATGAAATACTCAGGAACCCAGCCCAGCTCTAGAACTTACCTCTGAGCGCAAAGGCAATGTTGGGCACGCTGGTAAAGGACCACTAGAATCCAGCGGCCCAGACCCCTTTCTTTGTTGTCAAGAAGGGCGGGAAAACAGGTGCAGGACTGCTACATTGCTGAACGTAACTAATCCGATAAGCAGAGGTCCATGGGTGGTTACGCACCCTGGAAAGGAGTAAGCATTCGGACCATAAAGGATGCTCTAGGACTAATGCTCATTGGAAAATGACTAGGGGTGCTGGTATCCCTATGTTTCTTTTTCAGATGGGAAACATTCCCCCCAAGGCAAAAACACCCCTAAGATTTATTCTGGAGAATTTGGCCCAGTCAGAGCATATGTACCTTTTTTCCTGTCAGACTTGAAGCAAATTGAAATAGATCTAGGTAAATTCTCAGATAACCCTGATGGCTATATTGATGTTATACAAGGGTTAGGACAATCCTTTGATCTGACATGGACAGATGTAAAGTTACTACTAAATCAGACACTAACCCCAAATGAGAGAAGTGCCGCCATAACTGCAGCCCGAGAGTTTGGCGATCTCTGGTATCTCAGTCAGGTCAATGATAGGATGACAACAGAGGAAAGAGAACAATTCCCCACAGGCCAGCAGGCAGTTTCCAGTGTAGACCCTCACTGGGACGCAGAATCAGATCATGGAGATTGGTGCTGCAGACATTTGCTAACTTGCATGCTAGAAGGACTAAGGAAAACTAGGAAGAAGCCTATAAATTATTCAGTGATGTCCACTATAACACAGGGAAAGGAAGAAAATCCTACTGCCTTTCTGGAGAGACTAAGGGAGGCATTGAGGAAGCATATCTCTGTCACCTGACTCTGTGGAAGGCCAACTAATCTTAAACGATAAGTTTATCACTCGGTCAGTTGCAGACATTAGAAAAAAACTTCAAAAGTCCGCCTTAGGCCTGGAGCAAAACTTAGAAACTCCATTGAACTTGGCAACCTCAATTTTTTATAATAGAGATCAGGAGGAGCAGGCAGAATGGGAAAAATGGGATTTAAAAAAAAAAAAAAGCCACCGCTTTAGTCATGGCCCTCAGGCAAGCGGACTTTGGAGGCTCTGGAACAGGGAAAGGCTGGGCAAATCGAATGCCTAATAGGGCTTGCTTCCAGTGCAGTCTACAAGGACACTTTAAAAAATATTGTCCAAGTAGAAATAAGCCGCCCCCTCATCCATGCCCCTTATGTCAAGGGAATCACTGGAAAGCCCACTGCCCCAGGGGACAAAGGTCCTCTGAGTCAGAAGCCACTAACCAGATGATCCAGCAGCAGGACTGAGGGTGCCCAGGGCAAGTGCCAGCCCATGCCATCACCTTCACAGAACCCCGGGTATGCTTGACCATTGAGGGCCAGGAGGTTAACTGTTTCCTGGACACTGGTGCAGACTTCTCAGTCTTACTCTCCTGTCCTGGAAAACTGTCCTCCAGATCTGTCACTATCCGAGGGGTCCTAGGACAGCCAGTCACTATTTACTTCTCCCAGCCACTAAGTTGTGACTGGGGAACTTTACTCTTTTCACATGCTTTTCTAATTATGCCTGAAAGCCGCACTCCCTTGTTAGAGAGAGGCATTCTAGCAAAAGCAGGGGTCATTACACACCTGAACACAGGAGAAGGAACACCCGTTTGTGTTCCCTCTTGAGGAAGGAATTAATCCTGAAGTCTGGGCACCGAAAGGACAATATGGATGAGCAAAGAATGCCCATCTTGTTCAAGTTAAACTAAAGGATTCCACCTCCTTTCCCTACCAAAGGCGGTACCCCCTTAGACCCGAGGCCCAACAAGGACTCCAAAAGATTCTTAAGGACCTAAAAGCCCAAGGCCTAGTAAAACTATGCAATAGCCCCTGCAATACTCCAATTTTAGGAGTACAGAAACCCAGTGGACAGTGGAGGTTAGTGCTACATCTCAGGATTATCAGTGAGGCCATTATCCTTCTATACCCAGCTGTACCTAACCCCTTATACTCTGCTTTCCCAAATGCCAGAGGAAGAAGAGTGATTTACAGTCCTGGACCTTAAGGATGCCTTTTTCTGTTTCCTGGTACATCCTGACTCTCAATTCTTATTTTTCTTTGAAGATCCTTCAAACCCAATGCCTCAACTCACTTGGGCTGTTTTAACCCAAGAGTTCAGGGATAGCCCCCATCTATTTGGCCAGGCTTTAGCCCAAGACTTGAGCCAGTTCTCATACCTGGACACTCTTGTCCTTCGGTACATGGATAATTTACTTCTAGCCGCCTGTTCAGGAACCTTGTACCATCAAGCCACCCAAGTGCTTTTAAACTTCCTCGCCACCTGTGGCTACAAGTTTTCCAAACCAAAGTCTCAGCTCTGCTTACAGCAGGTTAAATACTTAGGGCTAAAATTAGCCAAAGGCACTAGGGCCCTCAGTGAGGCTCATATCCAGCCTATACTGGCTTATCCTCATCCCAAAACCCTAAAAGCAACTAAGAGGGTTCATTGGCATAACAGGTTTCTGCCGAATATGGATTCCCAGGTACGGCAAAATAACCAGGCCATTATATACACTAATTAAGGAAACTCAGAAAGCCAATACCTATTTAGTAAGATGGACACCTGAAGCAAAAGTGGCTTTCAAGGCCCTAAAGAAGGCCCTAACATAAGTCCCAGTGTTAAGCTTGACAATGGGGCAAGACTTTTCTTTATATGTCACAGAAAAAACAGGAATAGCTCTAGGAGTCCTTACACAGGTTTCAGGGACCAGCTTGTAACCCGTGGCATACCTGGGTAAGAAAATTCATGTAGTGGCAAAGGGTTGGCCTCATTGTTTACAGGTAGTGGTGGCAGTAGCAGTCTTAGTATCTGAAGCAGTTAAAATAATACAGGGAAGAGATCTTACTATGTGGACACCTCATGATGTAAACGGCATACTCACTGCTAAAGGAGACTTGTGGCTGTCAGGACAATCGTTTGCTTAAATATCAGGCTCTATTAATTGAAGGGCCAGTGCTGCGACTGCACACTTGCACAACTCTTAACCTAGCCACATTTCTTCCAGACAATGAAGAAAAGATAGAACATAACTGTCAACAGGTGATTGCTCAAATCTACGCCGCTCAAAGGGACTTTCTAGAGGTTACCTTGACTGATCCCTACCTCAGCTTGTGTACTGATGGAAGTTCCTTTGTAGAAAAAGGACTTTGAAAAGCGGGGTATACAGTGGTCAGTGATAATGGAATACTTGAAAGTAATCCCCTCACTCCAGGAACTAGCACTCAGCTGGCAGAACCAATAGCCCTCACTCAGGTATTAGAATTAGGAGAAGGAAAAAGGGTAAATATATATACAAACTCTAAGTATGCTTACCTAGTCCTCCATGCCCATGCAGCAATAGGGAGAGAAAGGGAATTCCTAACTTCCAAGGGAATACCTGTCAAACATCAGGAAGCCATTAGGAGATTATTATTGGCTGTACAGAAACCTAAAGAGGTGGCAGTCTTACAATGCCAGGGTCATCAGAAAGGAAAGGAAAGGGAAATAGAAGGGAACTGCCAAACGGATATTGAAGCCAAAAGAGTCACAAGGCAGGACCCTCCATTAGAAATGCTTATAGAAGGACCCCTAGTATGGGATAATCTCCTCCAGGAAACCAAGCCCCAGTACTCAGCAGAAGAAATAGAATGAGAAACCTCAGGAGGACATAGTTTCCTCCCCTCAGGATGGCTAGCCACCGAAGAAGGAAAAATACTTCTGTCTGCAGCTAACCAGTGGAAATTACTTAAAACCCTTCACCAGACCTTTCACTTAAGCATCGATAGCACCCATCAGATGGCCAAATCATTATTTACTGGACCAGGTGTTTTCAAAACTATCAAGCAGATAGTCAGGGAGTCAGGGCCTGGGAAGTGTGCCAAAGAAATAATCCCCTGCACTGCAGGCCACACATTTCAATTCCTGTATCTTTAACCTTCTTGTTAAGTTTGTCTCTTCCAGAATTGAAGCTGTACAACTACAAATGGTTCTTCAAGTGGAGCCCCAGATGCAGTCCATGACTAAGATCTATCGCAGACAACTGGACCAGCCTGCTATCCTATGCTCTGATGTTAATGACATTGAACGCACCCCTCCCAAGGAAATCTCAACTGCATGACCCCTACTACACCCCAATTCAGCAGGAAGCAGCTAGAGCGGTCATTGGCCAACCTCCCCAACAGCACTTGGGTCTTCCTGTTGAGAGGGGGGACTGAGAGACAGGACTAGCTGGACTTCCTAGGCCGACTAAGAATCCCTAAGCCTAGCTGGGAAGGTGACCACATCCACCTTTAAACACGGTGCTTGCAACTTAGCTCACACATAACCAATCAGGTAGTAAAGAGAGCTCACTAAAATGCTGAATAGGCAAAAACAGATAGTAAAGAAATAGCCAATCATCTATCGCCTGAGAGCACAGGGGGAAGGACAATGATTGGGATATAAACCCAGGCATTCGAGCCGGCACTGGCTACCCCCTTCAGGTCCCCTCCCTTTGTATGGGAGCTCTGTTTTCACTCTATTAAATCTTGCAACTGCAAAATAATAACAATAATAAGCACAGTTAATTATGTCTACAATATAAAGTATGATAAATGTGGAGATAATAAGCATGATATAACTGAATTCTTTGAAGCTTTAATGAGAATATGCAGTTCTTTTGATCTTGCATAAAATCTTTTAACAAGAGTAAAGCACACTACTCTTGTGCTTAATAAATATTTGGTCTAGCAAATATTTATTAAGCACCTAGTATGGGCTAGGCACTATGGTAGATGCTGGGGAGAGGCAGTGATGAGCATGGTGGTCTGAGAATTTTGTTGGCTGAGCTTACAGGATATTGCTTCCTCTAGGAATCCCTCTGGCTTGGGTTTGGGTGTCTCCTCTTGGTGATCACACAATAAAATTAGCATACCTTTATTGTGTTTTCCTCTAGGTTGCACTTATATCCAGGTTGCCTATATCTTTCCTACTTAATTGTGAGTTCTTTGAGAGTAAGACCTACATTTCATTCATCTTCGAATCCCTGGTTCTTGGGGCATAGTAGGAGTTCAAGACATGTGTTGCCCTGTACTTGAAGAGACATGGAGGGTGTGTACATGCCCTAGGACATTCTCTAACTTCCATCTTAAGCAGTAAGGTGCCTACTGACTAACTCTCTTAGGTGACAAGCAAAATCAGTGAATGTCATTGATATGAAATCTGATATGATGAAAAAAGAAATGTGTTTATCAAGACCATGCCCATGCTTTTAAAGGAAAACTAGTCATTGTTTTAACAACCAGAAATGATTCTTCATCTCAGATGTCTCCCTCTTTCCTCAACTGAGCCTATGCAACAGCTTTACCTGCCATGTTCCAGCTCATTCTTGCCCTGAGATTAGCAACAGAGAGCTGGGAAGCAGGGAGGGGAGGATGATGTTATTAAAGTGATGACCCCTGCTTTTGCCTGCTTTACTCTCAAGTTTTAGAAAAAGACACAGGTTAGGTTTTAAGCTAAGTTGTACCAGAAAAAAAAAAAAAAAAAAAAAAAAGAACCAAATTCCAATGTCGAATCTCCAGGGAAATAAAAGGATAAATATTCAAATTCACCTGAACTTCTCAAGGTCAATGTGTTCTATGTACAAATTGTATCAAGACAATTATATCACGTAAGCATTTCTCTCTGAATAAGAACTAATTCTCTGCCCACACCCAGCAAAATGTTATTTTTTGTTCTAAACTTCTCTCAAAGGCAAATGCTTTCCCACACTCAGAAATGCATTCTTGGTCCTCTGAGTATTAGTTGTATGCCAAGATTCAAAGTTTAAATTCTAAACACTTTTGTTTAGTTTTTAAAGCATACACTATGGCAGAAAATTATGCTTTTTTAAAGGTTTGACTCAAATAATCACTATTTCTAGGGATTATTGATAAAAATACTTTTAAATTAAGAAATAGAAGAAGAAATTTCACCAGAAAATTTCATTTTGTTGAGACTATAACAAATATGAGGATATTGAATCAAAGGCCTGCATCCTTCTAGACCATTATTTTGCTACCATAATACATTAATATACTTATAAATATATTATTATTGCCCAGGTTGAGTTGGATTTAAATTAACAGCCCTGCATCAGCCTTTGAGGAAGTCTTTAATATAATGACACACAGCTCTTTCATTGTCTTTACTCTTTAACATTTACCAACTTTTTAGATGAAAATATAGATGGTATACTTATATTGTGATATGTATTTCTTATAACTTTCTTCCTAATTATAAAATTAATGCTTAATACAGATGATTGAGGAAACATGGGATGGTGGTGGTGGGGAATCATCCACAGTAGTGTGGCTTTTCTTTTTCATTAACAAATTGTACTTCTTGAATAATTTATCAAGGCTCTGAAATATTTTTATATTTGTCAGAATGCCCATTTCATAGACCTAGCAACCATTAGCTAAATTTGTGAATGACATGGAGGTGAAAGGAATAGCTAGTATGGTAGAGGAAAGAATTAGGATTCAAAACCCTCCATAGGCTGAAAGAATTGGTTGAAACACAAGATAAACTGTAGCAAGAGTAAATGTAGTCTAGGCACAGTGGCTCATGCCTATAATCCCAGCACTTTGGGAGGCCAAGGGGGCAGATCACCTGAGGTCAGGAGTTTGAGACTAGCCTGGCCAACATGGTGAAACCCCATCTCTACTAAAAATAAAAAAAAATCAGTTGGGTGTGGTGGCATGTGCCTATAATCCCAGCCACTTGGCTGACTGAGGCAGGAGAATTATTTGAACCCAGGAAGCGGAGGTTCCAGTGAACAGAGATTGTGCCACCTTACTCCACCCTGAGCAACAAAGCAAGACTCCCTCTCAAAAAAAAAAAAAAAAAAAAAAAAAAAAAAGTAAACGTAAAGTCCTGGTATAGAAACAACTGTCCCTGCATAGGAAGAAGGCAATGCATCAAAATAGGAGTTCCTGTGGAAAAGACTGGGTATTTCTAGTTGATGAAAACTTCGCCAGAATTGGGTTTTGGTTTATAATTGGGCTACCAAAAAAGACAGTGTAAGCTGAGGTATCATCAGTGAAGTACAGAATCCAGATGGAAGGGAAGAGGTGTTCTTACCATGTCCACATGGTTCAAGCTACACCTGGAGTATTGTTTTCAATTTAAGGACACATTTAAAGATGGCGTTAATAAAACATGAGCCTTCCCAGCTGAAAATTTTTGTTGAAATCATGTTATATAAGAAAGAGTTGAAGTGACTGAATATTCAGCTTGAAGAGAAAGAACTAAAGATAAACATGTTAGCTGCCTTCCACAATTGGAAAGAATTTTTCTGAGCTGCCCGGAAACCATATCTAGAAACAAGGAGTAGAAGAATTGTCATTCAGATTTCAGCTTAAGTGACACTGCCTCAGCAGTATCTTGCCTTGAAGTAGCCACCAAGTAATTAGTACATAACTGATTTAGCCTTTTGTATATTAGGTATCATTATCTATTCACTAATTTTTTGCTATAAACTTAATTCATTAATTTATTGTCTGTTGGTCTGTTTCTTCTCACTAGAACATCATTTCCCTGATAGTAAGTTTCCCTCTGTCTTGTTCACAGTTATATACAGTACCTTGAACAGTACTACTATAAATATTTATTGAATGAACTCATTTATGGGAAAGCAGATTTTGGCTTAATAGAGAAAGAATTTTCTTTCTGTGGGAAAGGGGGAAGAGCTTTCAACCACTGAAGATGTTTTACATTAACTAGTTTTATCTTCATACCGTTTGTCATCAGCCAGTTTTTGAGCACTTATATGCTACACATAGGCATGGAAGACATGGCTCAGAGACAGTAACTTTGCCCTAGCTCATGTTGTTAGAACTGAAAATTGTAATCCTTCTTGTCTGTTTCCAAAACCACTGGGCTTTCCACTATACCATAAATGGAATAGGGGTTTATGATGATGAATTTTCCCATCACTGGTGGACTTTAGGCAAAGACTAGATGATCATCCATTGGGATACTAAATTATGCTAACTAATGGATTCTTGAGTTGAGTGGGATGGTGGACTAGATCCAACTCTAAGATTCTGTCATTCTGTGACAGAAGCTGTCCATTCACGATAGAAAGAAATTCTATGACAGGATTTCTTTATGTTGGAAATAACAAAGAAGAAAGGAAACCTTTTTTGAAACTGTTGCTTGGAACCCAAGAATGTGAACTTACACAATTGCCAAACTGTTATCCCTTAATCCTAGCTGGATGGTGAACTTGCATTTCAAATACAATAGCTCCTATAGTCCACAAATAAAAAATGAAAACCAAAACTTTTAAACTATAAAATGGAAAGTTTTCAATGAAGTAAGCAAATTGTACAATAGTTTCATAATTGTTCTGGGTGTCCAAGCAAAGCTCACATAATGAAGTCTTCTTTTTTTTGAGATGGAGTCTCACTCTGTCACCCAAGCTGGAGTGCAGCGGCACAATCTCGGCTCACTGCAAGCTCCGCCTCCAGGGTTCAAGCAATTCTCCTGCCTCAGTCTCCCAAGTAGCTGGGACTATAGGTGCCCGCCACCACGCCTGGCTAATTTTTTGTATTTTTAGTAGAGACGAGGTTTCACCATGTTAGCCAGGATGATCTCGATTTCCTGACTTCGTGATCCGCCCATCTTGGCCTCCCAAAGTGCTAGGATTACAGGCCTGAGCCAAAGCGCCCGGCCACATAATGAACTCTTAAAGGAACGAAAGAATAAAAAATAGATGCAGATACTGGCAATGTCCCAAGAGTCATTCTTCAAAAGGAATTAGTCTACCTATTACAGTTTTAGTGTTTATAGGATTAGCTGATACAAATCACTTGAAAATGAAACTGTGTTGTATTCAAGCTATCTATTACATTACACCTTGAATATATTCAAAATTATGGCAGTGGTTTGGGTCGTTTTGCTTTGTTTTGTTTTTGAGACATGGTCTCACTCTGTCACCCAGGTTGGAGTACAGTGGTGCCATCTCGGCTAACTGCAACTCCACCTCCTGTGCTGCAGCCATCCTCTCACCTCAGCCTCCCCAGTAGCTGGGACTACAGGTGTGCACCACCATACCCAGCAAATTTTTGTATTTTTGTAGAGATGGAATTTCCCCATGTTACCCAGGCTGGTCCTGAACTCCTGAGCTCAAACAATCCACCTACCTCTGCCTTCCAAAGAGCTGGGATTACAGGCGTGGGCCATGATGTCTGGCCCATTCTTTTTAATCACATACTAGATTTTTTTGGTGAGGGGCCAGTGTAAATCAACACAATTCCTTAATTAGAAATGCTCACCTCAGGTGTCTGAAAGTCTTTACATTTGGACTTGTGAACAAAAAATATTTTGCAAAAAGAGTGTTTTATGATACGTAGGTAAAATAATAAACCATGGCTTCTAGATGATCATAAGGGACTAACTTTGTGAGAGAGCATTTCCAAACTTTTAAGCAAGTTTCAACTTCCCAATTTTGCTAATTATTTTTGGGTTAGCTTTTCTCCCCGCTAGACAATGCCTCACTCTGCCACCCAAGCTGGAGTGCTGTGGTGATATCAGCTTACTGCAATCTTAACCTCCTGGGCTCAAGCGATCCTCCCATCTACAGGTGCACCACGCCAGGCTAATTTTTTTTTTTTTTGGTAGAGCCAAGGTCTCACTATGTTGCCCAGGCTAGTCTCCATCTCCTAGGCTCAAACAGTCCTCCCGCCTCTGCCTTCCAAAGTGCTAGGATTACAAGTGCCAGCCACCATGCCTGGCTTGGTTTAGCTCTTTAATGCTTATAAATAAAAATATTCCTACATAATACTCTTAAAAGTCTGTAAGTTTGTCAGCTATTCATATGAAATTAATATGCTTTTTGATTTACATAAAAATTAAGAGTAAAAGTAACATACTGTCTGTAGAATGTTAAAAAATTAGCATGTTTAATCAATCATTACAACATGAAAGTGACTTGTGGTATCCAAAGGAATCATAAAATCACTGAAAGTGAAAAAGTCAAGTGAATTCAGGGCAAGGTAGATGATTACTAAAAATGTATTTACAAAACTGGATGAAAAGAGTCTTTTCTGGATGCTCATCTAGCATACAGAAATTGCCTGGCAAATGTCAGTTTTCTTCTTTACTATTTATTATATATTCAATAGTTGGCAAAAGGAAACATAGCTATGTAGTTTTGTCTTATTTTACACTATATGTCTATGTACTACTTTTTTTTTTTTAACCAGACTTAAAAGAGATGGCTCTTTGGGTAGAGGGGATGGTACAAGAAGAATCACAAACTTTCATTAAAATCCCTGATAATAATTGGATGTATTTATACATTTCTGGTGACTTATAATTTTCAGAGAGCTTTCATGTTAATTCTTTTAATCCTCCCAACATGTTCCTTAAAAGTATGAGTTGAAATTTTGTAAAATAAGTATCTTAAATGGATTATTGGAATTTGCTTTAATGGTCTTTGTTAGTAAATTACAATCTTATCACGTCTTCATTATGTAAACCTGAACAATTTTAAATCAATTTGCTTAATTTTGCTTTAACAACAATGACAAAAACAAAACAAAACAAACAAAACCTTTCTAGCTATTATGTAATGGGTCCTATCTCCTTGGCATAAGATTCAGAATAAAAAGTCAGTATGTAATGCCTCCCTATTATAGGCCAATTATGAAATAAACTACTAAAATCTATTTGTTCTTTTGTGTCAGCGTGGTGGGATCCAAGACCAGGAGTTCCATTATTCTGCCTTTGGTTGAAAGCAGCACCCCAAACTCCTTATCAGAGAGTAAGTATAATTCATTCAAAATGATTCTTTCATATAAACATCCTCATTATGTTATAAAAATTTAAGCATCTCTTGGAGCAACTTATCACTATGCAATTCCCAGGAGAAAATTAAAACTTTTGAAAACAACTGAAAATACATGATGGTGATCAACAGTGGAGAAAAAGCCAAGTCAGACATAGGAGAGAATATAGTGTCTGGGAGAAACCAGCCCACAGTTGTATGCCCATAGCTGAAAAATGTGGAATTCCTGATGGCTGGAGCTACAGTAGCTTATTTTCAGACTAAGGTCAATTGTAGTATGCCAACATCCTCATATTCTGCTGAAACACATTTGCCAAAATTGTTCTTTCCTTCATTATATATGCTACTTTTCCTTTTCTCCTCTGGATATCCCACATTTTTAAATACATAATTCACTGTCAGAAGAAGATATTTCTTTTAAACACATGTAATATATGAAATCATGCCTTTACATCACAAGAATCTTTAGATGTTCTGACTTAGTCTTTATAAAAGTGTTTATTTTAACTCCTCTAAGGAAAAGAATGCATCAATAACATCATGCAATAATAGATTATTATTAAATGTATTGAGAGTAACCCAAATGTTTATGATTTCTGGTTTTACAATTTGGCATTTTTATATGAGTAAGTATAAAGAAGGTGATTATTTCCAAGATTAAATAAATTCCTGTAGATTACAAAACAGCCAGAACATCTGTGCTTTGTAACCATGAGGAATATTAACACTTCTGCCCCTGCAACAGCCACACCAGCAATTATTTGTTATGTTCTTGACTTTGAACACTCTGCCACAATTCATTTTGTGTACCCTGAAGGACACTGAAAACTAAACTAAGATCATTGGTACCTCTTTTGTACTAGGCATTTTGCTAGGCACTTTCATATACATTATCTAACTTAATTCTCACTGCCACCATCCAAAGTGAGTACAAGTGTCCCTAATCGCCAGTGATAATTTCTCTTTGGAGAATGATCCAGATTATAGACATTACATTTAACAGCAGCAGTTTTTCTGCAGATCAAATGATGATGAGGTAATTTGAGGCTACCTTGTCCAGTGTGGCAGCCACCAGTCACATGGCTATTTAAATTTCAATCAATAAAAATGAAAAATTCAGTTCCACAGTCTCACTTGCCACATTTCAAGTGCTCACTAGCCACATATGGCTAGTGAGCAGTTTTGCTAGTGAGCAGTTCTTGCCAGCTTTACAACCCAGGAATGTCTCGTCTCAAGCACCTGAGAGCAATTTCTTTGAAATATAATTATCAAAGGATATAGTACTCATATCTCCTAGTTCCTATGGGAGAGTAGGAGCCTAACTTCAGTGGGCATCTGCTTCAAGTTGCAAAACTACCTTCTAACATAAACATACGAGAAGTTTATTTTTACTTTGGATAAAGCCAATTAGCAAACACAGATGGCCTATGGCTTTCCTCTAATGTCCTCCAGTACTGTCCACCAGTTCAACCCAGCCCTTAAAAATCCCTACCCCCTCTGCCTCAGTGGAGTCAAGTTCAGAGTTAGTTCTGGCCTCTCATCCCTACTGCAATAGCCTTGAATAAAGTAATGTCATCCTGGCCTATTTTACTTTGGCTGGTACAATTGTTTTTTGTTTGTTTGTTTGTTTGTTTTTTGAGACAGAGTGTCGCTCTGTCGCCCAGGCTGGAGTGCAGTGATGCAATCTTGGCTCAGTGCAAGCTCCACCTCCCAGGTTCATGTCATTCTTGTGTCTCAGCCTCCTGAGTAGCTGGAACTACAGGCACCCGCCACCGCACCCGGCTAATTTTTTGTATTTTTAGTAGAGACGAGGTTTCACCGTGTTAGCCAGGATGGTCTCCATTTCCTGACCTCGTGATCTGCCCGCCTTGGCCTCCCAAAGTGCTGGGATTACAGGCATGAGCCACCACGCCCAGCCGCCTGGTACAATTTTTGCTTTAACACCAGTTTTCAGAAAATGAAAGTAGTAATTCAAAGTAGTGTAAGCCAAGTGCAGTGGCACATGCTGGAGTGCAGTAGTCCCAGCTATTTGGGAGGATGAGGCAGGAGGAACACTTGAGCCAAGGAGATCAAATGTAACCTGGGTAACATAGTTAAACCCTATCTCAAAAAAAAAAGTGTAAGTCTTAGTTCATACTGAAAATAGCTTTAATGTTTTCTTAAGCTGAATGATCTACATAAGTAATCATATACAGGTAATAATATGGCAAAGTGAAATGATTTGATTACAGAAATAAATCCTATTCCAGGATTTAAGGAGGTAGAGTTGCAATTACGTAAGCTATACCTGACACCACTTCAGCATCACACATATTTATCACCCGGTTTAGCTGTTCTACTGTGAATACGTGATGGAAAAGGTAGCCAAGTTTTTTGGTCTAGTAATACTTTCTTCTGGAACATGGCCTTCCTCTAGCTGAACATAGCAGAAGACCCCAGCTAGGTTCACTGATGGGTCTTTCTATAATAGCAATCTATTTCCATTATGATCTCAGGCCCGGCCAAGGCCACACACATTTCAAATCTATACTCTCAGGTCTTCCTAGAATTTATATTCTCTGCAAATTCAAGGAATTAATCATCGTGTCTTTCAGCTTTTTCTCAGAATTTTCCCAAAATTAAATCACTGTTAATAAAACATACATTCTTCACAGAATAAATTCAATAGTTTGTAGAGAGACAGCTCTTCAGGGTGATTTTCTTTTCTTTCTTAGTGGCATCCCAGGGGATTTACTTCCATCATCATCCGAGCACCAAAGAGGATCAAAAATGTTGGCTACCATTTAGCCCTATTTCCTGGTTTAACTACTTTTTTTTTTTTTCTTTAACCAGACTTAAAAGAGATGGCTCTTTGGGGCGAGGGGATGGTACAAGAAGAATCACAAACTTTCATTAAAATCCCTGATAATAATTGGATGTATTTATACATTTCTGGTGATTTATAATTAGAAAGCTTTCATGTTAATTCTTTTAATCCTCCCAACAATCCTATGGCGTTGGTGTTCATATATGCCCTATTTCACCAAAACAAAACAAAACAAAACAAAAAACTAGGAAACTTAGAGACACGGAGTAGCAATCCAAGCTTACAGAAGAATTGTCTGCCTCCAGTGTCCCCACTTCTCACGCTATTCCGATTTCCAGTTCCAATCCATGGAAACTTGTGCTTGGGCTCCTACCACTTGACTAAAACTACTCTCAACAAGGTCTCCAGTAACTTCTATGTGGAACCCTTTCAGTCCTTATCTACCCAGACTATCATCAGCACTTGATTTTGTGGGTCACACACCTGCTTGGTTTCTGGAACACTACACTCATTTATTTTTTCTCTTGCTTAACCTGTTTCTCTTTTAAGGACTCCACTTCCTCTATCTCAGAGCTTCCCAACAAACAGGAAGCAAAGAGATACTGTTTCACCCATGTGGGACCTGGAAGTACAGAACCTCCTTGCTGATTGCTATCATTAGAAGCATTTTTATTTCATGCTCCTGTGATGGTCATCCAAGAAAAGTGGATCTGAAAGTGTGCCTCCCTCCTTCCCAGCATCACATGGCACTCACTGCTCTATTGAGTAGATCTGGGAGTGGCCAAGTTGGACATCAACTTTAGTAGCCCAAAGAGGAGAGTGCACAGCTCAAGATATAGCTGCCTGTGCTGGGGAAGCCAGGTAGGGGTTCTTTCCTATTGGAGCTGCACTCAGGATAAAATTCTGTCTTCAAATATATTAGTGTTTATTTCTTATGGCATAATGTTTAGAAATAAATAAATAAATATATAAAATTTGTGCTAACTACAATTTTATTAGTATTCTTTCTAGCTGCAGTATGACTATCTTAATAATGTGTTTGTTCATCAAGAGAAAATTTGGTTATATTCAAAATCATCTTTGCAAGAAATTTACTATTACATTTGTCACTGAAGAAAAGGGATGATAGATTCTTTAGATATAATTCCAACTGTCATAAATTGTTAAGTGGTTATAAAAAAAATTCTCACTTTTTAAACTACCTACTCATGTGAACATTTCTCACCCATGGTAATGATCACACATAATTAGAAAGAAAGTATACCAATTTCAAACATAAAATCTGATATTAAAGAGTTAGGTTAAATATTACATCAATTCAATATTTAGCACCCCTACTACTTTTTAAAATTTTTCTTATTATAGTTGTAGAATATAAAGAAAGTATTAAGAATTGTGTCCCTACCAAAAAAAGATGTCTTAAAATTCTAACTCCCAATACCTCAAAATAAGACCTCATTTGAAAATAGGTTCTGATACACTTTGGATGTTTGTGCCATCCAAATCTCATGTTGAAATGTGATCCTCAGTAGTAGAGGTAGGGCCTGGTGGGAAGTGTCTGTGTCATGGGGACAGATCCCTCGTGAATGGCTGGGTGCCATCCTCGAAATAATGGGTGAGTTCTTGTTCTATACATGCAGGATCTGGCTGTTTAAAAGAATGTGGTACCTCCGCTCCCTCCTCACTCCTTCTCTTGCCATGTGACATTTCCTGCTCTCCTTTTGCCTTCCCCAGTGATTGTGAACTTCCTGAGGTCCTCACAAGAAGCAGATGCCCGTGCCACACTTCTTAAATAGCTTGCAGAGCTGTGAGCTAAATAAACCTCTTTTCTTTATAAATTACCCAGCCTCAGGTATCCCTTTATAGCGATGTAAAAACAGCCTAATACAGGGTCATTATAGATGTAATTAGTTAAAACAACGTCATACTAATGGAGAGTGGACCTCTAATCCAATATGTGTTCTTATAAGAAGATGGCCATGTGAAGACGGAGAGACACACAAGGAGAACACCGTGTTAAGATGAAGGCAGATACTGAATTGCTGCAAGTTGAGGAACACCAAAGACTGATGGCAAACCACCAGAAGCAAGGAAGAGGCAAGGAAGGATTGCCATACAGGCTTCAGAAGGAACATGGCTCTGCTGACATCTTGATTTTGGACTTTTAGTCTCCAGAAACATGAGATGATAAATATTTGTTGTTTCAAGCCATCCAGTTTGTGGTACTTTGTTATAGTGGCCCTAAGAAACTAACACAGAAAGTAAAGAAAAATGTCATGCAGCCTTATATAAACACTCCTAAATGTCTCACAGTTTACCCAGCGTGTCATACAAATGCTATTTTCCATGTTTGCTATGACATGTAAACAGTTGGGAAGCACAGTCCACCACTATTTCTGAAAACACTGGCATTTCCTAGGAGGTTTTGTCCTTGATCCTCTTCTCCTCTCATAGTTAACCCATTCTTGCTGGGTAATTTTACCTACTCAGTTTGCACCTGAATGTTAATTATTTCAAATCTGTGTCCCCAAGGCCAGGTGTCTTTAAGCCCAGATATCTCTCTTGAGTCCCAGATTCTATACCCAACTACCTATGACACTTGGAGGTCCTACAGTCATTGAGACTCCAAAATACAATTGGGACAATTAAAAACAAAACAAAAAACAAAACTCTTGAGTGGCCTAAATTTAGATTATCAAGAGGGGCTTGGAGATGTAGGTGTTTGGGCATTGCTTCAGGATATAGCTTTATTATTTTCTTTTTGTTTTAGCCAGAGATCCATCCCTAGGACCTTTCTTGAGCTCATCTCCCATCAAAGTGAAGACAGTGTGAAGAATCATTCCTGGAAAATGTCATCATGTTGAGGAATATCAAATGCTGGCTAGATGTAGTATACAATCCATGACAATTCATTCACCCTAAGATACAGCCAAACGTGCCACATATAATAGCTACCTAGCTCATGGTGTTAAAGAGAAATTATTCACTGGACATTTGTTGAAAATGATAAGACAGAATTTGTATGAGCTGCTGCAGTAGAAGAGAAAGACTTTAGTACAGAACTAAACTCAATTTTGCAGAAATAAAATGTGGGAGGCTTTTTAAACATCTGGGTGTACTAAAGAAAAAGTGCTGAAGGACAGGACGTTAGTGGGGGTTGGCTCAAAATGATTAGTCTATCTTTGTCTGTTAATTGGAGCTTATCAGAGTTAGGCTCCTACACTCCCAAGGAGACTGTACAACAGGCCCTATCTTTCTTGTTGATTACATTTCAAAGGGATGGCTCCCAGGTCCTTGAGAAAGACATTCCTGGAATGTAGAGGATACATCTCAAAGAGAGAAAAGATTTACAATAGCAAGTTTTCTAAAGTAAATGCTCTAAGAAAAGAGAGATGGGGGCCTATACTCAGGTTTTGGGCTGGAATGAACAGTAAATTCTTTTGGCAGTGTTGAGTTTTCTCAGGCAGGCATTTTAAGGGATCTGGGTTTGTCATCCTGGGAACACAGCCTTGAGCTTATAGAAACTATGCTAGTGTTTGCCCACGCCTCTTAGTTGGGAGGGCAGGAGGAGTTGGGAGAAATAGTTTGTGCTTTCAGTTGCTGCTCTTATAGGCCAGGATTGAGGCCTACTCAAGAAAAGGGCTTAGAGGAGCCTAACCAAAGTTTGCTCAAGGAGAGTCTTTGTCAACAACTATAGGGACCAATATAAAGTTCCTCTCATCACACTAGTGTTCTTAAAGCTGTTAAGTTTTCACTATATTTTAAATAATTAATAATCCGTATTTACGCCTTTTATGAAAAGCATGGGTCAGACTAGATGAACTTGAGATGTCTATTAACATCAATGTCCAAGAGGCAGAAATTTAATTCATATTAATGGGGTTAGAATAGAATGTTTTAGAAAAGCAAATGATGAGCCTTCTGATACCTCTGTCTTTGGCTTGTATCTTTCATTGTAAGTAAGCAACTGGACTCTGTACCCTTCTTAGATATCTTGTGTTGAAACATGCTTTTTTTCTTGAAGGAAAAACGCAAATCATTGAACAGATATTTATTAAGTACTTACTATAAATTAGGAACTTTTCTAGCCATTGAAGTCACAGCAGTAAACAAGACCAACAGCTGTCTGTCTTGAGGCTCACATTCTAATGCTGGGAGACAGACAATAAGTAAATAAATAAGACCATTTCAGATAGAAAACTTTATAGAAAATTACTACAAAATAATCCACACGGGGCGCAGTGGCTCACACCTGTAATCCCAGCAGTTTGGGAGGCCAAGGCGGGCAGATCACCTGAGGTCAGGAGTTCAAGACCAGCCTGGCCAACATGGTGAAACCCCGTCTCTACTAAAAGTACAAAAATTATCCAGGTGTAATGGCGCACACCTATAATCCCAGCTACTCAGGAGGCTGAGGCAGCTGAATCACTTGAACCCAGGAGGCAGAGGTTACTTGAGCTGAGATTGTGCAACAGCACTTGTGCCTGGGCAATAGAGCGAGGCTCCATCTCAAAAATAATAATAATAATTCAAACAGGATTATTTTATAATAATTGTGATGTGATAGAGTGATGGAGTGGGAGGGATCTGCTTTAGATGCAGAGGTCAGAGAACCTCTCTGAGCAGGTATTTCAATGATCCTACGGGCATAACAAAGATTTGGGGGAAAAGCATTCAGGTCGAGGGCACATGTGCAAATGCCTCGATGTGGAAATAGTTTTGATGAGTTAATAGAACAGAAAGGAACAGCTGAAGCATAATGAATAAGCAGGGAGTGGTCTGAAATGTGGTCAGAGAGGAAAGTCTGGTAATACAGGGCCTTATGGGCAGTTGTGAGGAGTTTGCACTGTATTCTAACTGCAATGGAAACTTGTGAAGGATTTTAAGCAGAGGGGTGAGAACATCAGACTTATAGATAAATCTTTTTTAAAAATCAGTTTGGTTTTCTATGAAAAAAGATTGATAAGGGGCCAGATTGGAAGTAGGAGAGCAGTTTTGAGGGTATTCAAAAATTCTGGAGGAATTGTGATGATGGCTTGTTCTCAAGTGGTAGTAGTAAAAGATGGAAAGATATGAATGAATTCAAGTTATATTTGAAAGTGTAAGTGACTTGTGAGTGGATTAAGTAAATGAAAAGGAGAATAAAGCTAGATGTATTTTTGAGGGAAATACTGGAGGAAAATAGGTTTGGAGAGATGGAAAAGACTTAAGTGTAAAAGGAAATGTCAATCAGGCGCCGCATATACGAATCTAGAATTCGGGAAGGGTAAAAACTCAAGATGTCTATTTGGGAGTCATCAACATATGGACATTTCTTAAACACGCCAGCTGTAGGGTTTGGGAAACACAAAACAGAAACATTTTAACCAAATGGGCAGATGAGGCAAATGTAGTTGTCTGTGTTATTTATTACATTTTATGGTAGTTATTATGTATTGCACATATGCATTTTATATGCTATATGTTAAATGTGCCCTTAGGCACACTCAGAAATATCAAGGGGGAAGAGAGAGAGAGAGAGAGAGAGAGAGAGAGGCCTTGCCATTAAGTTTTATAGTGTTGTAATCCTCAAAATACATATCAGTTTCTCAAGTCAACAGGCTCCACTTATTATGTGTGCTCCACATAATAAGAACAGTACACTCACTGTGTGGTAGAAAGGCAGAGAGCAGAAGTATCAGTCATTATCTCCAGTGGCATTCCTACCTTATTGCTCAACAACTGTAATAAATTCAGTGACGCTTAGCTGTCACTCACTTCTGGATACAAGAGGGTGGAGCAGAACAACTTTAAACAGAATTGCTTTCATGGCACATCTGAGGCTATGGCACATTGTGTCATGTAGGATTACTGGATAATTGCAGCAAATCTTTCATGGCACATCCTCAAAGAGTGTCAGACTGGCCCTGTAGCAACCAGCAGGCAAACTGACCATAGTTTACTTATGCGTAATCTCTATTTCTCAAGCATCAAACAAATTGTCCTTTTTATGAGATTGTATATTATCCTGCAGCAGGTCAAACAACTCTAGAATTCGGTCAACACTATTCAGATATTAGAGATGTTCATTTGGAAAAGTGTCTTTTTCATTGGCTCTGTGCTTAGCCACGGTGTAATCACACCCCCAGTCTGAGCATTATTAATAATAATGAAGTCTTAGCATTATTGTCATTTCATAACTATTACTGTGCACCCAAAGTTTAATAATGAGTTTGTAGAATTACCAAGGAAAATTATACTTCTGAATCTTGGGCTGAGTTTTACACAGCCCAATCATTATGTTAAATGATTACTTCAAGCTTTAATTTTCTATTTTTTTAAATGAATGTCATACATTACTAATAGAAACTATTCCAATCAAGTAGTCTTCTAGTCTTGCCTAAATGCTTCCAGTGATCAAGAATTTTTACCTCCCTGACATATTCTGTTCTAAGGTAGCAGAGTAGTTTAATATTGATGTAGTTCTGGTATATTCAGCAGTGGTTGGCACATAATAGAGCTAAAAATATTAACTCACAAGCTTTGGATTAAGTAGTTATAGCTTCAGATCTCATTTCTGCTTCTTTAAGGCTGTGATATTGGAGACATTAATCTTCTAAGCCACACTTTCATCATTTATAAAATGTGGCTGAATATTTACCTTATACGGCTTTTTGTAAGTACTAAATGTGAAGTGCTTAGAACAACATTTGGCAATACTGGGCATCAATAAATGGTAGTGAGATACAACATTATTGCCACCCTATGATGAGTTCTCCCTTGTACCTTTCACCCCATGACTCTCACCCATTTGGGCCATTAGAATTGCAGTCTAAAGCTTCCAGTGCTTTAAAAGGGTGACATCAAGTGACACACGACTTCAGGTTGTCAAATTATTCAAGAAGGATCTGGATGAATTAGTGACCCAATTCCTCCCCACCCTGATTCCTCCCATTCTGACTACATGAAGATTCTGAAGTAATCCATTGGCCCTAAGAGTCAAAAAATTGGTGCGATTCCAAATAAAAGGAATAAATTACTCTCCTCTTCTGAGCTGAGGAGGAGTTAGAGGAGAAGAAAGAATGTGAGACTTTAACAGTTCTCCGGACCCTATTCACCTTGGTGCTCCCTACCCCTCACCCAACATGGCAAAACCCCATCTCCAGTAAAAATACAAAAATTATCTGGGCGTAATGGCACGTGCCCATAATCCCAGCTACTTGGGAGGCTGAGGCAGGAACTCGACCTGTAGGAGGAACTCAGGAGAAGTCATCACATAGCATACATGGTCTGCATACATGCAGATGTACCCACCCAAGAAGGAAGTGAGAGGTGGAGTCTCACTTGTGCCTCCTTAATTAAGTCCCATACTCTGTTGCTAGCCTGGGAGAAGGAGACCCTTTTTCTTGCCACAAAAGCACCAAGCCAAACTGGATGTAACTGCATTGACTCAGAGGTGAGGCTTCATCTAATTCACAGGAAGATAGTGGAGGCCCTAGATGGGTAAATTTGTGGGCATGGCGCTGTGCTGTCTTCCCACAGCCTTGAAAGTCAACAGATTATCTGAAGCATTTCCCAGGCTGTTATACTCTGGGCAACATGAAGCAGAGACTGCAAAAGGGCAAACTGTTAGGCCAAAGATCTCAGGCAGTTCCAGAGTTTTACACAGCCCAATGAGCTCAGGGAACTTCCAGATACCTTCTTTGGCTGAGAATGGTCCAGGTACAACCCTGAGAGCATGAAGACCTGAGGAATCCTCAGGCTGGGATATAAGGGTTTGGTGTGGAAACCTCAGCAGATAACATTGTGGAAGGCTGACTATCCTTGAGGACTGGATAGACCTGAAAACTGAAGACCTCAACAACATATAACAAGAGTGGAAAGCCTTAGGAGGGCAAGGATTTTTGCCAACTTTGTTCTGTGATGTATGTCTGATGCATAGGCACTCAATAAATACTTGTTTAAAGAATGAAGGAACAAAGGAAGGAATAAGATAGATGAGGACCAAGGATTATGTGCTCCCTTTCCACTGATGTCAAGGTGAATTAGTTATCAATTTCTGCATAATAATATTATTACAAACTTTGCTACTTAAAAGAACACACATTTATTAATCTCATAGTTTCTATGGGTAGGGAATGTCAGGTAGGCTTAGCTAAGTACCTCTGCTTAGAGTCTTATAAGACTGCAGCCAGGCCAGGCATGGTGGCTCACGCCTATAGTCTCAGCACTCTGGGAGGCTGAGGTGGGAGGATCACTTGAGGCCAGGAGTTGAAGATCAGCCATGGCAACATGGCAAGACCTCATCTCTACAAAACAATTTTTAAAATCAGTCATGCATGGTGGTTTGCACTTGTAGTTCCAGCTACTCGGGAGGCTAAGGTGGGAGGATCACTTGAGTCCAGGGTATTGAGGCTACAAGTGAGCCGTGATTGTGCCAATGCACTCTAGCCTTGGTGACAGAGCAAGAAACTGTCTTGAAAACAAAACAAAAGAAAACAAAAAGACTGAGACTGCTGGGGCTATGATCTCATCTGAAGCCTGACTTGGGGAGGACCCACTTCCAAGTTCACTCAGGTTGCTGGTAAATTTTATTTCTTTTGCAGCTGTAGAACTGTTCATTTGTGGTGGTAGCCTTATTTGCTGGCTGACTGTTGACTGGAAGCCATCCTCAGCCAGGGGGCTGCCCACTCACCATGGGCAGTTCTTCAACATGGCTGCTTGCTTCCTCAAAGCCAACGAGAGAGAAAGAAGTCAGCAGCACAGTCTTATGTAACATAATCACACACATACAATTGAATACATGGAATCATTAAAATCCCGTCACTTTTGCCATAACCTGTTGGTTCAAAGCAAGTCATAGGTTCTGCCCACACTCAATGGGAAGTGACCACAGAAGGCATGAATATCAGGAGGCAGGGATTATGGGGGCCACCTTAAGATTCCTTCTGTAACACAGGGCACAGTTATTGTTTTCAGAATCAAACCTGGGAGAATGTGGAGGGGGAGAATCTTGAACTCACCTAGTTTACACTGAATAGCTTTTTTTCCTACAATTGGGGACTTGAGATAAAATCTGATAGACATAAAAAATAAAATTACATTTTGCAGACCCTAATACGTAATTTTAAAATTTCTACCTAACCATAGGAACTACTGACTTTATATTAGCAAATGTTCCTCCTCTCTAATTTCTATCTGGTGGTCATATTTCTACCTGTTGGTACCATAGAAATATAATGTATCTTTTACCCAATAACCCTTCAAATATTTTAACATGGCTACACTGTGTCTCAAAATTCTTCCAAGTTAGTATTCTTAGGCTTGTTAATCATGTATCACACAAAAGTTTTCTAGATCTTTCCAATGTAGTTGCTACTATCTCTACATGCCCAAATATATTTGTCTCTTTTAAAGACAATCGCCTAAAACTAGGTTTTGTGTTTTATATAAAAAATTTTATCTAGAATTCTCTAATTTCTGCTAAATGGGATTATATTTCTCTTGACAGTATAATGATAAAGAACTTTTAAAACAATGGGAATAACATTCTAAGAAAAACAACATACTATAGCGACAACTCTGAGGATGTAGTAGGAACTTGAGCTTTGTCACCCCTTTCAGATTCTTCATAAATACTAACACTTATTGTGATTGTTCTAATAACTATTGTCAGTAAGAAAAACCATTACTGATAGCATCTACTTATAAAATGTAATTAATTAGTTTAAAAGTAAATATTATGTAACTAGAATGAATTGTATAATATCTTATTTATAAAATAAGATAGAACATGTGGAGAACATTATGGATGTTTTTAAAATGTGAGAAAATGGCAGATGGCAAAAACATCAGTAAAATCCAAATGGAAAATCAACCTATTCGGAAAATAAAACAGTTTTGTAAGGATTTTGTATTTCTCACTTTTCTGTTATGTTATGCAAGCAATGACTCAGTTTCTGGTGATGTCAAAGATGATTGCATGTTAGGCAACATAATTCTAGCATTAAAGGTATTACTTCGTGCATTGACAACTGCCACCATCTTTCCAGGTTTCTCAAACTGCATGAGCAGCTTGCAAGCTGACATAATTATGCTGCTCTCATTAGCAATTTAAGTACAGCTGGAAAAAGCTTATTTGGATCTTATCCCAGTGGTTCCCAATGGGAATCCTGCAGATGTGCTGCAGTAGCTAGGGAGCCACTGCATCGCAGGGATGTTTTGTCACTGCTCTTGAAATGCATTGTCTCTTTCTAAGCATTGTACAGCATGGCCTCATGGGCAAAGCTGGGGAACAGATCAAGATTTATAAGGTTTATTCCTATCCCTGGAGCAGATTTCTGGGAAACCAAAAAAGGAACAAATAACAGATATGTCTGTATCAGCAAAACTTAGTGGAGTAAAACTTTTCTGTTTAGTAACATGAAACCGTTTAGAAAGGGTTTACATTTTCCACTTGCTTCTTCTCATTTTTTATCCATTTTGTCCATTTCCCCACCCATATTTTGTTGGCCTCCCTCTATCACCTCCAAAGCTGTTTTTGTTTTCTTTTGAATTCTGGTAACATATACATGAAATTTACCACTTTAACCATTTTTAAGTATATAGTTGAGTAGTGTTAAGTCCATTTACACTGTTGTGTAGCCAATCTCCAGAACTCTTTTCATGTTGCAAAACTGAAACTCCTATACCCATTAAACAACTCTTCATCATCCTCATCCCTGCACCCCAGCCCTCTGAAACCTTTATTCTACTTTGTGTCTCTATAAATTCCACTACTCTAAGTACCTCATATAAATGGAATCATGGAGTATTTGTCTTTTTGTGCCTGGCTTATTTCACTCAGCATAAAGTCCTCAAGGTTATCCACATTATAGCGCATGTCAGAATTTTCTTCCCTTTTAAAAAACTGACTTGCCACATTTTGTTTATCCATCGGCAGACACTTGAGTTGCTTCCTTCTTTTGGCTATTGTGAATAATGTTGCTGTGAACTTGGATGTATACTTATGTCTGAGGATTGATTTCAGTTCTTTTGGGTATATGAACAAAAGCAGAACTGATGCATCACATGGTTATGTTTTTAATTTTTTGAAGAACTGCTATACTGTTTTACATAGGAGCTGCATCATTTTACATTCCCATCAATAACAGGCAAGGATTCCAATTTTTTCACAACCTTGCCAACACTTGTTTTGTTTTTGTTTTCACAGTATTTGTTATGGTCAGAATTGTGTCCTCTCCAAATTTCTATGTTGCAGTCCCAATCTCCAGTGCCTCTGAATGTAACCATATTTGGGGATAGGACCTTTGGGGGATAATTGAGTTAAAAGGAGGTATTTAGGGTGGGCCAGAATTCAATCTGATTGATGTCCTTACAAGAAGAGGAGATTAGAATATACAGAGAGAAAGCAAGGATGTGCACACACAAAGGACAGGCCATGCCAGGACACAGCAAGAAGACAGCCATCTGAATGTGAAGGAGAGAGATGTCAGAAGAAACCAAACCTGCTGGCACCTTGATCCTGGTCCTCCAGCTTCCAAAACTGTGAGAAAATAAGTTTCTGTTGTTTAAGCCACCCAGTCTGTGGTATTCTGTTATGGTGGCCCTAGAAAACTAATCAGTAGCCATCCTAATGGGTGTGACCTGGTATCTCATTGTGGTTTTGATTGGCATTTTTCTAATGATTAGTGATGTTGAGCATCTTTTCATGTGCTTGTTAGCCATGTATGCCTTCTTTGAAGGAATGTCTGTTCAAGTCCTTCACCCAGTTTTGTTTTTAGAGACAAGGTCTTACTCTATCACCCAGGCTGGAGTACAGTGACATGATGATTGCACACTCTAGCCTAGACTAAGTGAGCTGCATATCTCATTCTCCCAAGTAAGCTAGCACTACAGGCAAGTGCCACCACCTCTGGATAATTGTTTTAATTTTTGTAGAGATGGGGTCTTGCTATGTTCCCCAGGCTGTTTGCCCAGTTTTTAATTGGGTTGTTTGATTTTTGTTGTTGTTGAGTTATAGGAGTTCTTTATATATTCTAGATGTCAATTCTTTATCAGGTATATGATTTGAAAATATTTTATCTTATTCTGTGAGCTGCCTTTTCACACTGTGGGTTGCCTTTTCACACTATGGATTGTATCCTTTGATACACAGAAGTTTTAAATTTTGATGTGGTCCAATGTACCTAATTTTACTTTTGTTGCCTGTGTTTTTGGTGACATATCTAAAAAAAATAGTGCCAAATTCAGTGTTCTGCAGCTTTTCCTCTGTTTTTGTTTTTGTTTTTCTAAGAGTTTAATAGTTTTAGCCCTTGTGTTTAGGTCTTTGATTGATTTGGAGTTAATTTTTATGTATGGTATAAGGTAAGGGCCCAACTTTATTCTTTGACATGTAGATATCCAATTTTCCAAAGCTAATTTTATAGCCAGTCTTCCTATACTCAAAGTTGAGTATGGGAAATCAACATTTGGGACAGGATCTAAACTGAGTTTCTAATTCCCTAAAAGCAATTTCCAGATTCCCCACCTTAACCCTTTCTATGACAAAGCAGGGGTCAAGAATGCAGGTTCAAAGTATGTCTTTCAGAAAACACAGCTCCCATACAGACAAAAACCTGTGCTAGTCACACAAAGGACACTTCAGGTGGGATGTCTCAACTCCCAGGACTCCCAAAGCTGTCCCAAATATTCTCCATTGTATTAAGGATTGGTGACTTTTATACATCATTTAAAATTCTACTCAGTTTCACTTCTTGCTCTAGCACTTCCTCACAGGTTTTGACTGGCTCTGATGCAGTGGGTTCCTTCAGAAACTCTGGGCACTCATACCCGCACAACCTGGAAGTTCAGGGAGGTCAACACCTGTGGGCCTGCTCTTAACTAATGGGCTATGGGAGCTGATGGATAAATGCTTCCCCATTTCACTCTCTAGTTAGAGTCTTCACATGTACTACACAAAACTTCTCAGATGGTCTAGGCAGAATCATGTACCAGTCACCTGTAGCTTTGGCCAATGTGATACTATAACCTTGTTTGCTTCCCTTCATTCTCTGTTTGACTCCCCTTAGTCTGCCCTGCAGCTTGATGGTACCCCATTCTCAAATAAACTCCAACCACACAAACCATTGTCTCAGGTTCTGCTTTCTGGAGAATCCAGGCTAAGGCAGACATTATGGAGTTATGAAATACCTCGTTCCTGATACAGTGCCTACCTACCCACATTGATGCCCTTCTGGCTTGTTTCCTTGGCTGAAACAGGATGGAGGAGACTAGAAAAGATAGTGGAGAATCTAGAGTGGATTGTGTATACACAGTAATAGAATTCCTTTATATCTCATTGTTTTATCACTTCAGGAAATCGACCCATCTCCAGACTTTCCCACCAGCCACTTCCAAATGGCAAGAATGGAAAATTAGTTTGACAACAGTGTCTGCAGGAACTCATTTCTCAGTATGTCATTAATTACGTGCTGCAAGAGTTTTCTACATTATGCATCAATCAGAAAGCTGATCCATAAAGAACCTTCTTGCTGAAGCAGAGTGGGAGGCAGTCTCCTGGTAAGTTAAACAGATGTACTGAGTGACACATAGTTTCACTTAATGGTAGAAATAGAAGAGAAATAAGTGCACGGGGCTCTGGAGAGAATCTCTGAGCTGGGTAGTCAGGAAACACAGTCTCTGGTTACCTTTGTTATCAAGACAAATAATAGCTCACAGGCTCTCCCAAACTCCATCTGCCTTTGCCAGCTCACCTAGCAAGCAGGTGCTTTGGGTTCAATTTCAGCTGGGCTTCCAGAAACTGCAGCTGGATGGTCTGAGGGCATGAGAGATGGTCTTCCATAAAGTTGAACTCTGGATACAAAGAAACAGTCTGAAAGTTGCTGTGCAGAGAGGCAAAGACAGAGTCTGCCACCAGGTCACCCAGGAGAAGGAGATTTAGGCAGAGTCCCCAAGGCAAAGCCAGAACAGATCCTTAGAAACCCATACATAGAGGGTACCTTTAATGGTGTATCCTCAGCCACAACCCTGGATGGGAGATGAACTGGTAAGGACACTGAGACAGTTCAGACATCCTCTCAATTTAGTCTCTGGTCCCTTGTTACGCCAAGTGGGATTCATGAAATAACAGTATCAGCATCACCTATGAGTCGGTTAGACATGCTGAATTGGGCATGATGGCGTGCACCTATAGCCAGCCCTAGCTACTCAGGAGGCTGAGGTGGGAGGATCCCGTGAGCCCAGAGGATCCCAGAGGATCGAGGTTACAGTGAGTGATGATTGCACCGCTGTGCTCCAGCCTGGGCAAGACAGCAAGGCCCCGCTCTAAAAAATAAAATAAAAGAATGCAGAATCTCACCTCCATCCCAGACCTGCTGAATCCTGAATCAGATTATGCATTTTTAACAAGATCCCTGATTGTTGCTCATTCCCACTTTACTAAAGTTTGAGAAGTGTCAATGGGTCGATTGTGGTAGTATATGTTTTCTGGTTGTTTATGAGCATTTTGGCTCAGGGGTTTTCAACAGGCAGAGAAAGGTACAACTCCCCCAGGAACATTAGGAAGTAGGGAGGCGGTGTATTTTTGTCATAATGACTGTGGAGATTACTAACACTTAGTGGGCAGGTGTCAGGGTTGCTAAATATTCTGCAAAATGTGGGTTAGTCCCCATAGAGCTAAGAATTGTCCCAGACAAATGCCCCTAGTGTTCCTAGTGAGAAACATGTTGACAATTTCTTCTTCATCTGTAAAATAAGCATTTGAGCTAGATGGACTCCAGTGTTTCTCTCAGCTGTAAGAATCTTCCATTCTATCACTGTTTTCACACTGATTGATAATAGAAAGTTATTAGGGCTGTCTTTCCTTCCCTCTAATTCAGGCTGCTGTAATCCTAAATCATTTTCATTTAGTTCATCCGATGAAACGAGTTACAGAGATTAACCTTAATGAATGTAAATTCATTACCACTCCCTGTTAAATATAACTTGCCCTTTCTGGTTAAAAGTCAAAGAGCACTTTCAGTTAATTAAATGTGTGTGTCATTACGATGCTGATAACACAAAGTAGTCTGAAAATACACTCAACAAGTCCTTTCTTAGTTAGCAATTAAAGGCAATTATTTCCCTGTCAGAGTTTAGCTGGAGTGGCTCTCTTTCCACTCACACCACCTCTGTCCTATTTGGATCTAGCTGAAGATCTTGCTGGAGTAGCATGGCAGTAGGGACGCTGGAAGAGATGGCAGTTCTCCAACAGCTGTTTAACATTGCCTCAAAAGAGAGAGCAACAGGCAGCAAACACGTGGAGAGTCATAAGCAGGGCTGTTGAGCCTGACTGCACTGATAACTTTCCGAATGTGTGGGGCTAGTGGAGCAGATGAAGTAAGGCTGGAACTGGTAGACCTATTGGAGAATCGGAGTTAACCATCGGCTCCTCTTGGGCGGGATGTCCCTATTTGAAAATGAAAATACGAGTTAATTGCTGTTTACCCCCACTACAGTACTGTCAGGAAAAAGGAAAGCCTCTACTGAAAATGTGAACTTCTTAGGTGAAAAGTGGTGTCCACCTGTAAGGTGCTACTAGAATTTATCTTTGTGCTATACTTGACACATAGTACAGGTTCAAATGTTAAGAAATTACATCACAGAAAAAGTACTTTTAATCACCACAGCTAAAGGAAAAAGCAATATCCTAGAGGAGATTATTTTTCCTTGGAGTGTTTGTCCTGGGATTCTGTGTGGCACTATGTCAGTGCACTAGCCATATCATCTTCTAGCTTCAAAAATTAATGACGTGACACCTACTATGTACCCACAAAAATTAAAAATGAAAAAAGTAATGGCGTGGATGAAAAGCATAGGCTTTTGATAGTTTACACATGCTTCCTCTATTGATACATGTTGGTAACTGGTTACTGAGCTAAGCAAATAGGAGAGACAATGTTCAGGATGAGAGTTCTGTCTGGGGCTTAGGTTCTAAGTCAACCAATAGTGTACTAATTATGGCCCCAATATGGTTCTGGTCAGCAGTATAAGAGAAGCCTTTTTTGAGGTGATGGGGAAAGCAGTGGACTGATAAAAGTAGTTATGAATAATAAAAACATGCCTTAACATTTTATTGTAACATAAAGTGCATAAATGTACATGATTTGCCAGCCTTTGTTAAAGTCTTTTATTTGAATCTTCTGATTTTTCTATGACCACATTTTTGCACAAATTATATCTGTAATACATATTACATTATTACATCACTTCAGTTTCTTTCTTTCTTTCTTTCTTTTTTTTGAGATGGAATGTTGCTCTGTCACCCAGACTGGAGTGCAGTGGCGTGCTCATTGCAACCTCTGCCTGCAATTCTCCTGTCTCAGCCTCCTGAGTAAATGGGATGACAGGTGTGTGCCACCACACCCAGCTAATTTTTTTTTTTTTCTTTAAGTAGAGGCAGGGTTCTACCATGTTGGCCAGGCTGGTCTCCAACTCCTGACCTCAAATGATCCACCCTCCTCAGCCTCCCAGAATGCTGTGATTACTGGCATGAGTCACTGCTCCCAGCCTCATTTCAGTTTCTTTAAAGTGGAATAAAAACCAAAGATATTTATGAAATAATCTTTATGCAGAGTCCTAGATTTGTACTTACTGTTTACTAATCTTTTATAATTGCCTTGTCAGCTATTTTGACAACTATTGAATCTTTCTTTTTTCTTTTTTTTTGAGATGGAGTCTCAATCTTGTCACTCAGGCTGGAGTATAATGGCATGGTCTCGGCTCACTGCAACCTCTGCCTCTCTAGTTCAGGCAATTCTCCTGCCTCAACCTCCTGAGTAGCTGGGATTACAGGCGCTCGCCACCATGCCTGGCTAAGTTTTGTATTTTTAGTAGAGACGGGGTTTGACCATGTGATCTCCTGACCTCAGGTGATCCGTCTGTCTTGGCCTCCCAAAGTGCTGGGATTACAGGCGTGAGCCGCTGCGCCCAGCCTAAAACTCTATTGAATCTTTCTAAAGGATTCAATTTAGTTTTCATTGAAACAACTCCTTTTTTTCACATTCTTATTTGTTAGTTTGCATTAAATTAATTTAAATTATATAATTACAATAATAAGTTCAACTTGCATGAACAAGTTTAGTAATTAACATGACTGACTCAAGCTTAATACTCGCCTTGTGAGAATAGCAGCATGGGGCCTGTTAGTGAGTAACCTTCTAATCAAAAGCATTGGTCAAATCATAGGTATATATGTCTTTTACAAGGAAAATGGAGATTACCTGTTAACCTGGAAAATCAACTAAGTGGAAGTATTTAAATAGCTATTTGTTATGGACTGCATGATGTGTCACACAAAATTCATATGTCGAAGTCCTAACTTCCAGTGTGGCTGTATTTGGAGTAAGGAAGTGATTAGCGTCAAACAAGATGATAAGGGTGGGGCCCTTGTGGGCAGGATTAGCAGCCTTATAAGAAGAGACACCTCCAGCCTGGGCAACAAAGCGAGACCCCATCTGTACAAAAAATTAAATTAGCTGGATGTAGTAGAGCCTAGGAGTTCTAGGCTGCTATGATGCTGTGACCTATCATTGCACCACTGCACTCCAGCCTGGGTGACAGAGCGAGACCCTATCTCTAAAAAGCCAAAAAAAAAAAAAAAAAAAAAAAAAAAAAGAGAGACACCAGGAAGCTGCTCAATCTCTCTCTGCCAAGTGAGAACACATCTGGAAGGTAGCTATCCACAAACCAGGAAGAAAGGCCTTACCAGAAACCAACCCTGCCAGACTTTGATCTGAAACATCTAGCATACGGAACTGTGAGAAAATGGATTTCTGTCGTATAAACCACCAGTCTATGATATTTTTATGGCAGCCCAAACAGATTAATAATACACTATCAATTCATAGTTAATATTTAGTACCATGCTACTGGCCCTGAGGAACAGTTAACAGCAAAGTCCAATTGTGTTAATGCAAACTTATTACTATTTCTGAAAAACTGACTTAAAGTGCGTCACCTAAGCTAATGGATCTTGATAAATAGCACATTTCAATTTTTGGGAGGGCTAATACTGAAATGTTTGGTTTTGTTTTGTTTATGTGGGATCTCACTCTGTTGCCCAGGCTGGAGTGCAGTGGTGCAATCTCAGCTCACTGCAACCTCTGCCTCCCAGGCTCAAGCCATTCTCCCACCTCAGCCTCCGAGTAGTTAGGATTACAGGCATGAACCATCATGCCCAGCTAAATTTTTGTGTTCTTTGTAGAGGCAGGGTTTCACCATGTTGCCCAGGCTGGTCTTGAACTCATGAACTCAAGCAATCCACCCACCTCCACCTCCCAAAGTGCTCAGATTACAGGTGTGAGCTAAAATTTATTTTTAAGTCTACTTCTAGTAATGAATTATTGACTATAGCTACTTAAATCAGCTCCTTGTCTTACCACTAAAAAATAATCACATGTATCTCTGTACAGATTATAGCTTTCCTCTTGTAATACTATTAATGAGAGGCTCATGGTACTAATATAGCCATACACTAAAATGAGGAAATACAAAACGGGAACAAGATGAAAATGCCTGCTATCTCTTTTCTATACAGCATCCAATTACTTTTTATTAAAAGCCCTTCTGGTGTAAGACACAAGAAGAATAAAGAGATACAAGGATTAAAAAGAAAGTCATAAAACTGTCATTATTTTCCATTTATATGTTTTTCTACAATAAAATATTCAATGAATCAATAGATAATGGTTCTGCAAATCAATTGTATTCCTAAAAACCAGCAACAAATGGTTCAAAATATAATTTTTGAAGATATGTATTATAGCAATAATGCATATAAGGTATCTAGAAATAAATCTTTAAGACTTTTATAAAGAAAAATAAAAATTTTGAGAGATATTAAAGAAACAAATGCTCATGAATAGGAAGTCTCAACAACATAAAGACATCAGTTCATCTAAAATCCAACAGGCTTTTTTGATAAAAGTTACTGAGTTTATCCTAAAGTTATCCATATAAATGAGCAAAAGGCCAGGAATTGCCAAAATAATTCTGAAGAAGAATAAGGGACTCATTCTTTAAGATATCAGGAATCTTGCATCCTAAAGATACAGTAATTAGAACAATGTGGTTTAAGACAGAGCACGGCTGTCTGAACCTAACCTCTTCTCCTTGAGGAATCTTTTTGCCCTTTACTCTGTGAGTAATAAACTTTATTTCATATCTATTGGTGCCTATGTGTCATTCCTTCCAACATTCCTATAAATTCTGGGGTGGGGACTGCTAGCGTTCAGCCAGGGACACTAGATGCTCAAATAAAATGATGCTATTCTCCAAACCATAACAATGAAAGATGGGGGAAGAAACATCTTTCAGAAAGTTGCAAACACCATGATGCCATTTATGAAAAATTTTAAAAACATGCAAAATAATATTGTATCTTTATTGATAGATATATACACATTAGAGAAAGTATAAAACCACATGTGAATGAGAAACATCAAATTCAAGACAGTGATTACCTCTGGTGAAAAAGTGAGGGGAACAACAGGATTGGGGCAGTGTACACAGGGGTTTCATATGAGTCCGGAATCCTCCCCTCCCCTTCCCTTCCCTCCTTTTTTCTTCGAGATAGGGTCTCGCTATGTCACCCAGGCTGGAGTGCAGTGGCACAAACACAGCTCACTGCAGCCTTGACCTCCTGGGTTCAAATGATCCTCCCATCTCAACCTCCTGAGCAGCCGGGACCACAGGTGCCACCATGCTTGGCTAATTTTTAAAGTTTTCTGTAGAGACGAGATCTCCCTATGTTGCCCAGGCTGGTTTGAAACTCCTGGGCTCAAATGATCCTCCCACCTCAGCCTCTGAAAGTGCTGGGATTACAGGTGTAAGCCACATGCCCATCCAGGTGTAAGCTTTTCCTATCTTAGGGTCAACCGATTTGGGACCTTAATTACATGTTCAAAATTCATTCATAGCAACACCTAGATTGATGTTTGAATAGTGGAAGAAAGTATATGTACACCAGGACCCAGAAATTTGGAAGGCCAAATTGTGCCTACCACAGACTAGGACTAGGGAGAGTATAGAATAGAAGGTAAATGTCGGGGGAATTATTAAGTGGTGTCTACATATGCCCTAGATGTTTAATGTTAAAGATTAGCTAGTATATCTGGCTCATGATGTTCTGCATGCTTAAAAATTAAGGGAAGAGAACAAAGGTCATGAAAATCTCTATGACCTTGGCAGACTGAAGCTCATTAAGTAATAGTCTAGGTACTGCTAAAGATAGCTACAAGCAGGTCAGAGGAAAACTAGTTTGCTATTGGAACCAGTTATCTGAGTTATCAATGCCATTGAAAGTGATAGGTCAATATAAATCTTATATAAAGACAAATGTAAACATAACTAAACATAAATATAAATAAGCATTTTTAAAAACCAGAATATTTATTAAGTAGAATAAGGCAGAGACCATTTATATTTGTGAGAACTCTATGTTATATCCTGTACATGTATAGACCATGGTTCCTTATTTTCTACGTCTATACAGCAGCTACCCCTATATTGTAACACATGGTAAAAGGAATAAATCGTTAATTGTTTAATGAGTAATACTGATAGCTGGACACCTAAAACCCTCCTCGGTATGGTTCATCTTATCTTTCCAGAATTATCTATTATTTCTTTCCTACTTTTACTTTGTATACCAACAAAACAGAATGGCTCATTTTTCCTCCAAACCTATCACTACACCTTTATCAACGTGTTTACCTCTAATATTCTCCACTTCGTCAGTAGCTATTGTTTCTACCTAGCCTTTAGGGCCCAAATTAAATGCCCCCTCCTTTATAAAGCATTTTAAAAATCTTTCTCGGCTCCCATTGTAAAAAATCTTTCCCACTTGAACTCCCTTAGTATTTTGTTCAAATGTACAGTGCATACCACTTTCTAGCTTATACTATGGTTATCTGTATTCATGACATAGCTCCTCCTACTTGACAAGGTCTTCCTTGAGCAATAACTCAGACTTTTTAAATTTCAGATTACCTATGGTGCCTGGCAGAATACCCAGCACTAAAAGTGCTTAAAAATTGTGAATCAATCTTTTGAATGACTGTGTCTCTTTGTCTTTATCCTAGTGCCAAAAGCAAGGCAAAATACATCAATATTATTATGGCTAGGGAAAGACCTTAACTACATCAGAGAACTTAGTTACAATTACATTTCAAAGAATTATTTCTCAAAATTCCCCAAAGTTTAGTTTCACCATTGCACTAAGTAAACCCTTGGTTAAGCATAATCTTCACACATGCACAGACTTACATCATACCTGTGTGACACAAGCCAGGATCACATCAATTGCCAAGGGAGGTAAGTTCCTCTAGGAAGCCTGCCCCAAACCTCTCTTCCGCTACAGCTTTCCAGAGTTCAATCAATTTACCAGAGGGAGAGAAAGGTATTTCCTTAAGAAATCATTTTTTTAAAAAAGGTGACATGAAACTGATAGAGTATATATTTGTTCTATGATAGAAGTGGCTGACATGACATGTTCCTATAGTTTTCATGAGTTTTGTTGTAAGATTTTATGGAAATACATACTGAATTAAATTTAGACATCATTCATATCTGTTTCACAGGAAGTTTTATGAGCATACAACTTTTCTCTTTAAACACTTGAGTTAAATTCTGGCTTACAAGTTAAAGAGCTAGACAGGACTGATATGTTGTCATTTAACCAATCACTTCAGTGCACTCAGAGATGAATGACGTAGCAACCATAAAAAAGAACAAAACCATGTCCTTTACAGCAACCTGGATGCAGCTGGAGGCCATTATCCTAAGTGAATTAACACAGAATCAGAAAATCAAATACTATATGTTTTCACTTATAAGTGGGGGCTAAACATTGGGTACACACAGTCATAAAGATAGAAACCGTAGACACTGGAGACTCCCTAAGGGAGGAGGTATCATGGAAGGCAATGGTTGAAGAAACACCTGTTGGGTACTCTGTCCACTATTTAGGTGACAGGTTCAATAGAAGCCTAAACCTCGGCATCAGGCAATGTATCCATGTAACAAACCTGTGTGTGTACCCTCTGAATCTAAAATTTAAAAAAGAAATTAATGAAGTAATAGAATTAAATTATGTTCTTAACTTCATCACATTTTAATTTATAAATTAAAGGCAACATTCAGGCTGGGCACGGTGGCTCAAGCCTGTAATCCCAGCACTTTGGGAGGCCAAGACGGGTGGATCACGAGGTCAGGAGATCGAGACCATCCTGGCTAACATGGTGAAACCCCGTCTCTACTAAAAAATACAAAAACCTAGCCGGGCGAGGTGGCGGGCGCCTGTAGTCCCAGCTACTTGGGAGGCTGAGGCAGGAGAATGGCATCAACCCGGGAGGCCGAGCTTGCAGTGAGCTGAGATCTGGCCACTGCACTCCAGTCTGGGCGACAAAGTGAGACTCTGTCTCAACAAAAAAAACAAACAAACAAAAAAACAAATAAAGGCAACATTCTCATGGCATAGTCACACACTACATGTGCAGACACATGTGAAGCACACATCCTGAAGAAGGCAGTAAAGGAGGAGCACAGAAATAAAAAACATATGAAGAAATAGAAAGTGAGTACTGAGAGGGTAGACCCAAAACCATATCAGTAATTACATTAAGTACAAAAGGATTAAACACTCCAACTAGAAGGCAGATAGTTAGACTAAATTAAAAAAACAAAACCAACGATCTTATAAGACACAAAATTCAAGACTGGGCGCGGTGGTTCCCAGCACCTTGGGAGACTGAGGTGGGCAGATCACTTGAGCCCAGGAGTTTGAGACCAGCCTGGCCAACATGGCAAAATCGTTTCTCTACCAAAAATACAAAAATTAGGCATGGTGGCGTGTGCCTGTAAATTCCAGCTACTCAAGGAGGCTGAGGCATGAGAATCGCTTGAACCTGGGAGGCAGAGGTTGCAGTGAGCTGAGATTGTGCCACTGCACTCCAGCTTGGGCAACAGAGCAAGACTCTGTCTCAAAAAATAAAAAAGACAAAAAATTCACATATATGGACACAGAACAGTTGAAGGTAAAATGATGAAAACATAAATACCATATACCATGTAAACACTAATCATAAGAAAGTTGATATGACTACATTGATATCAAATCAGACTTTCAGGCAAAAAATGTTACTAGATATAAAGGGGTACTTCCTAATGATGAAAGGGTCAATTCAATAGGAAGTCACAAAAATCCTTAACGTATATTTGCCTTAGAGCATATCTTCAAAAAGGAAGTAAAAATTGACAAAAATAAAAGGATAAACAGATAAATCCACAATTAGAATTGGAGATTTAAAAACACTTCTTTCTGTAATTGATAGACTAGGCAGACAATATATCAGTAATATTAATAACATAGAAGATATGAACAATACCATTAAACAATTTGATTAATTGAACATTTATAGAGTTTGTAGAATATTATACTCAACAACTACAAAAAAGAAAAAAACACATACTATTTATATGCACATAGATCACTCACCAAAATAGACAATATTCTGGGCTATAAAGCCAGTCTCAATAAATTTCAAAGGACTGAAGTCATACAGAATATATTTTCTTACCACAATGGAATTCAATTAGAAATCAAAAGCAAAAGGTATGTTCAGAAATTAAGAAATACATTTCTAAATTATCTATTGGTCAAAGAAGAAATCACAAGAAAAATTAGAAAGTATTTTGAATTGCACAAAAATACAAATTAGTTCTGTGAGATACAACCAAAGTAATACTTAGTAGAAAATGTGTATTAAATGCATATATTGGAAAGGATGAAAGTTTTCAAATCAGTGATCTAAGCTTCCACTTCAAGGAGCTAGAAAAGAAAATTCTAAAAAAAGTGTGGAAGATCTATAAGCTAAAAGTAATCAAACATTGCCCAAAAAATTAAATATCTGGTCAGGTGCGGTGGCTCATGCCTGTAATCCCAGCGTTTTGGGAGCCTGAGGCAGGCGAATCACTTGAGCCCAGGAATTTGAGACCAGCCGGAGCAACATAGTGAGACCTCTTCTCTAGCAAAAATAAAAACAATTAGCTGGGCATGGTGGCGCACCTGTAGTCCCAGCTACTCAGGAGGCTTGAGCACAGGGGAATTGGGGTGGCAGTGAGCCAGTGTTTGTGCCACTGCACTATAGCCTGGACAACAGAGGAGACTCAAAAAAAAAAAAAAAAAAAAATTAAAGACCTAAATACGTGTAGAGATAAACCACTTGTGTGGTGTTTTTGAGATATCATTTCCCCCTAAATTGATCTATAGATTTAACAGAATCCCAATCAAAATCCCAGCAGGCTTAATTATTTGTGTGTAGAAACTGATAATATGAATCTGTAGTTCATATGAAAATGCAAAGGACCTACACTAGCCAAAACAATCCTAAAGAAAAAAACAAAAACAAAAACCCAACACTAAGCTAGAAGACCTACTTAAACAGATTTAAAACTTGCTATAATGGTTAGGCAATTAAGACAGTGTGGCATTGGCATAAAGATAGATAAATAGATCAATAGAACTGAAGAAAGAGTCCAGAAAATAGCCCATGGATATTTGGTCACTTGCTTCACAACAGAGACAATAATTTATATCCAAGAAAAAAAAAGATGGTCTTATCAATGCATGGTGCTAGAGCAACTAGATATTTGTACATACAAGAAATAAAATTTGACCCTTATCTCACATCCATGCACTAAGTCAATTCTGGGTAGATCAAATATACACTTGAAAGCTTAAAGTGCCTTGAAATAGGGAAAGGATTTTTTTAACAGGACACAAATAGCACTAACCATAACATTTTTTAATTGATAAGTTGGTCTTCATCAAAATTTTAAAATTTGCTCATCAAAAGGTACTATTTAGGAAGAGAAAGGAACTCCATAGTCTAGAATGAGGGTGTTCAATCTTTTGGCTTCCCTGGGTCACATTGGAAGAAGAAGAATTTTCTTGGACCATACATAAAATACACTAACACTAACGATAGCTGATAAGCTAAAGAAAGAAATTGCAAAAAAACTCAATGTTTTAAGAAAGTTTATGAATTTGTGTCGGTTTGAATTCAAAGCCATCCTAGGTTGTGTGTGGCCCATGGGCTGTGGGTTGGACAAGCCTGGCCTAGAAGAACATACTTGAAATACATATATCTGACACAGGACTTGTATTCAGAATATTATATATTTTACATAACTATGTAAAAGTTTACAAGTTGTATTTTTAGGATTTGTATATGTAATTGTTGATAAATTATACCTTAGTAACTTTTACATACATGTGATATATTTTTAAAAATCTATGTATTATAGATTAGGCCCCTACAACTCAATAATAAGGCAAGCAACCTAGCCTGGGCAATATGGTGAAACCCCATCTCTACTACAAATACAAAAATTAGCCGGGTATAGTGGCGCATACCTGTAGTCCCAGCTACTCAAGTGGCTGAGGTGGGAGGATGGCTTGAGCCGAGGTTTAGGTGTTGGGAGGGTTGGGGTGGGCAGAGGTTGCAGTGAGCTGAAATTGCCCCATCGTCAAAACAAACAAACAAACAAACAAAAAAAAAAAAAAAAAAAAAAAAAAAGAAGAAAAAGAAAGAAAAAAGAAGCAAATCAAATGGAAAAATATTTAACAAGAGTGATTACAATACATAATAATTCAACCAATTTCACAGAATCGACACCATACCAGAGTGACCAACTATCACAGTTTGCTCAAGACTGAGGTTTTTCTTCGATTAGGGACTTGAGTGCTAAAACTGGGACAGTCCTTAGCAAACCAAGATGATTAATCACTTATTAAAGTAGAAACCCATAAATATTTCAGTATGTATCTGTAAAAGAACTCTTGTTTTCACACAAATCACTATACCATTATAGCAGCCCAAATTAACAATAATTATTTAATATCCACAGTATTATATCCACTGAATAGCATCAACATCCAGTGGCTGTTCGAATTTCTGTGTTATAAATGTTGTATTTTTGTAAGTTGTTTCAATCAGAATCTGAATAAGATATAAATATATTGTAATTGGTGAATATGTCCTTTTATAATCAGTAGGTTCCCTTCCATATTTTTATATTTTCCTTGCAATTTATTTTTAAGAACAATGAGTTGTATTAAGGAAATTTCTACAGTTCGGATTTTGACAATTGCTTATCCGCAGTTTAGTTTAACGTATTCCTCTAGCTCCTATATATGTTGTCAATTGATGGTTGGATTTTGAGGTTTAATCACATTCAGGTTCAATTATATTAGTATGACTATCTCATTTATGAAAATATTCACTGTGTTTTTAATTTTAGTTATAATCTCATCTTGAAAAATTTTATTTAGTTCTTTTTTCAGATCTGTTTGGTCTTTTAGAAATGAATCTCTTGACCTTTACACATATTTTCAATACCTTCTTTTATTGCTTTAAACTGTTTAAACAGACTTATTTAAAATATTATGTCTATGGAATCCACCCAAATGCCTATCAATGGTAGACTGGATAAAGAAGATGTGGTACATATACACCATGGAATACTATGCAGCCATAAATAGGAACGAGATCATATCCTTGGCAGGGACATGAATGGAGCTGGAAGCCATTATCCTCTGCAAACTAACACTGGAACAGAAAACCAAACACGGCATGTTCTCACTTATAGGGGAGAGCTGAACAATGAGGTCACATAGACACAGGATGGAGAACAACATGCACTGGGGCCTTTTCGGGGGCTGGGGGGCAACGGGAGGGAGAGCATCAGGATAAATAGCTAAGGCATGCTGGGCTTAATACCTAGGTGATGGGTTGACAGGTGTGGCAAGCCACCATGGCACACATTTACTTATGTGACAAACCTGCACATCCTGTATATGTGTCCTGGAACGTTAAATAAAATTAAATTAAAAAAATAAAATATGTCTAATAATTCAAATATGTGCAGTTTCTGTGCATCTTACTCTCTTGGATCTTGCTTATGTGTCTTGTTTCCTGGGAGCTTATATTCCTTGGAAATTTTTCTGAAGGAATTATTTTAGGTCTGTCTGAAAGGCATTTCAAGATAAATACAGTAAACAGACCTAGAACTCCAATTTCTTGAGGCAGAAGCCATTGATCCAGAGGAGTAGCCCCTGGAGCAGAGTAAAGCAGGTGACAGACGTCAAAGGTCACTACTACACTCATTGGAAACTAATCACTGGCCGGGTATGGTGCCTCATGCCTATTATCCCGGCACTTTGAGAAGCCAAGGCAGGTGGATTGCTTGAAGTCAGGAGTTCGAGACCAGCCTGGCCAATATGGTGAAACCCTGTCTTGATTAAAAATACAAAAATTAGTCGGGCGTGGTGCTGAGCGCCTGTAGTCCCAGCTACAGGGGAGGCTGAGGCATGAGAATCGCTCAAACCCGGGTAGGCGGAAGTTGCAGTGAGCCGAGATTGCACCACTGCACTCCAGCCTGGATGACAGAGTGAGACTCTGTCTCAAAAAAAAAAAAGAAAAGAAAAGAGAAGTTGATCACTGCCTACACTGACTCCCAGGAGAGAAACAGCCCCTGAGACCTCTAATGTCAGTCTCTCTACCACGGTATGTTATGCCTTCCTGTTCTTTTCCCATTATGCCCCGAAGCTCTGACAGAACCTCCTACAGGATGAAAAGGTAAGCAGAGGCCAAGGAATGGCTATCGAGGAGAGAGAGTGATGTGCAAAAGCAATCTTGGAAGATTATTGGATTTGCTTCAAAATGATACTGGGCTAGGAGAAAGTGGATGGAAAAAATAGGTGAAAAAACACAGTTGTTGAAGTTGGCCAGTGGGAATATGGGCATTCATGATATTCTACTGTCTACTTTTGCATATGTTTGAAAATCATACAGAATAAAATTTTTAAAAATATCTTCAGTAGATGGGTTTAACCATAAATGACACAAAATAAACTGGAAGATATTGTGGAGGAAAAATAAGCAGAATATAGTAGAGAGAGGGAAATAAAGGAAGTCCAGAGAGTAGAACAGGTATTAAAAGTGGGAGCAGAGGACCAAGGATAAAAACAGGGAGAACTGGAAGGAACATGGTCAGGGAAGGGGACAGTAAAGGTCAGTGGCCCTTGAATGTCCCTAGAAGAGATGGTATATGTTTTTGGGTTTTGTTTGTACAGAAACTCAGTATGAACAAATTCAGATTCCTTCCTGAATTATCCCTAAAGAAAGGGAAATATATTATTTGGGGCATATATAACTGTGGGCATATATGGTTCCCTGGCAACCACCATCACCTCCAGCAAGTCCTAGGTTGCAGGAAGGCTTGCCCCATCTTAGTGAAGGCAACTACTTGTGAAGTGGATCTGGACAACTATGACTTCTTTCCCTACTTTCAACTCCTCTGTCTGACTAATAGCACATGGAAAAACAATTAAATATGCAATATTTTTAGATGTCCCAGGTGAATATCACTTTTCTTTGAAAAGTGAACCAACCTTTGCTATCACCATTATGTCACAAATATGCTATGATTTCAGCTGATTTGGGCAAGTCTGTGAAATTTTAATAAGACTTCAAAATATCAATAACACCAACCTGGGCAACATAACAAGATCCTGTCTCACAAAGAATAATAAAATTAAAAGAAAAAGCTGGGTATGGTGGTACTTACCTGGAGTCCCAGCCTCTTGGGCAGCTAAGGTGAGAGGATCGCTTGAGCCCAGGAGTTAAAGGTTGCAATGAGCTATAATTGTGCTACTGCACTCTAGCCTGAACAACAAAGCAAGGCCTCATCTCTAAAAAAGAAAATAAATAAAATATCAACAGTAAGAGAAAAATATTTTCCAGAAAATATGAAAGAAAACTGCATAATGTAGGTGTTATATTAAAAGTACACATAATTTGGCAAGAAAAAACTGGCACTTGTCTATGATAAGAACATTATTTAAAAAAATTTTAACCAGGCATGGTGGCACATGCCTATAGTCCCAGCTGCTCAGGAGTCTGAGGCAGGAGGATCACAAGTACCCAGGAGTTTGAGGCTGCTGTGGGCTGTGATTATACCACTGCACTCAGCCGGACAGCAGAGTGAGACCTTGCCTCAAAAAAATTTTTTTTTGATAGACTTTACTTTTAGAGTAGTTTTAGGATTACAAAATAATTGCAGAGAAAGTACCCTGCTCCCCGCCCATGACACAAACATTTACCTCTTATTAACATCCTGCATCAGTGTGACACATTTGCTAAAATTGGTGAACCAATATTTATATGTTATTATACACTAAAATATACAGTTTCCATTAGGGCTCACTCTGTGTTGGTAGTTTCATGGGTTTCAACAAATGCATAAGGCCATGTAGCTACCACTATAGTATCATATAGAATAGTTTCATCACCTGGAAAATTGGTTAGCCATAAGTAGAAAGCTGAAACAGGATCCTTTCCTTACTCATTATATGAAAATTAATTCAAGACGGATTACAGACTTAAATGTTAGACCTAAAACCATAAAAACCTTAGAAGAAAACCTAGGTAATACCATTCAGGACATAGGCATGGGCAAGGACTTCATGTCTAAAACACCAAAAGCAATGGCAACAAAAGCAAAAATTGACAAATGGGATCTCATTAAACTAAAGAGCTTCTGCACAGCAAAAAGAAGCTACCATCAGAGTGAACAGGCAACCTACAGAATGGGAGAAAATCTTTGCAATCTACTCATCTGACAAAGGGCTAATATCCAGAACCTACAAAGAACTCAAACAAATTTACAAGAAAAAAACAAACAATCCTATCAAAAAGTGGGCAAAGGATATGAACAGACACTTCTCAAAAGAAGACATTCATACAGCCAAGAGACACATGAAAACATGCTCATCATCACTCGCCATCAGAGAAATGCAAATCAAAACCACAGTGAGATACCATCTCACACCAGTTAGAATCGCAATCTTTAAAAAATCAGGAAACAACAGGTGCTGGAGAGGATGTGGTGAAATAGGAACTTTTACACTATTGGTGGGACTGTAAACTAGTTCAACCATTGTGGAAAACAGTGTGGTGATTCCTCAAGGATCTAGAACTAGAAATACCATTTGATCCAACCATCCCATTACTGGGGATATACCCAAAGGATTATAAGTCATGCTGCTATCAAAACACATGCACATGTATGTTTATTGCAGCACTATTCACAATAGCAAAGACTTGGAATCAACCCAAACGTCCATCAGTGACAGACTGGATTAAGAAAATGTGGCACATATACACCATGGAATACTATGCAGCCATAAAAAAGGATGAGTTCGTGTCCTTTGTAGGGACATGGATGCAGCTGGAAACCATCATTCTCAGCAAACTATTGCAAGAACAGAAAACCAAACACCGCATGTTCTCACTCTTAGGTGGGAATTGAACAATGAGATCACTTGGACACAGGAAGGGGAACATCACACACCGGGGCCTGTTGTGGGGAGGGGGCAGGAGAGAGGGATAGCATTAGGAGACACACCTAATGTAAATGACAAGTTAATGGGTGCAGCACACCAACATGGCACATGTATACATATGTAGCAAACTTGCACGTTGTGTACATGTACCCTAGAACTTAAATAAAAACAAAAAAGAATAGTTTCATCACCCTAAAAGTGCCTTGTGCTCTACCTACTCATCTTCTCTCTCTTCCCTGAACTCCCAATAACCACTCATCTTTTAAATTGTCTCTATAGTTTTGCCTTTTCCAAAATGTCAGATAGTTGGAATCATATTGTGTATTAGTCTACGCAGGCTGTCACAAGATACCACTGAGTGAGCGGTTAAACAACAGAAATTTATTTGTTCACCGTTCTGGAGACTAGAAATCCAAGATCAAGGTGCTATTGGGGTTGGTTTCTTCTGAGACTGCTCTTCCTGACTGTCTCTGCATGTTCATGCTCTGTGCACATACACAAAGAGAGAGAACTCTGGTGTCTCTTACTCTTCTTATAGGAATACCAGTCCTCTTGACTTAAGGTCCCACCCCTAAGACCTCATTTAACCTTAATTACCTCTCTAAAGGCCCTATCTACAAATAGAGTTAGGTTGTGGGTTAGGGTTTCAACATGAATTTTAAGAATACATAATTCAATCCATAACACTCTACCCTCTACCCCCCTAAAATTCATGTCCTTTGTACATGCAAGATGCATTCACTCCATCCCACAGCCCCAAAAGTCTTAACTCAGCCTAAATATTATCTGAATCAGGTATCTTAAGTATGAATCACCTGAAGGCAAAATTCCTCTCCAGCTATGAACCTATAAAACCACATAAATTATGTGCTTACAAAATACAATGGTGGGGCTGGGCATGGTGGCTCACACTTGTAATATCAGCATTTTGGGAGGCCAAGGCGGGTGGATCACCTGAGGTCAGGAGTTCGAGACCAACCTGACCAATATGGTAAAACCCTGTCTCTACTAAAATACAAAAATTAGTGAACAGGGTGGCATGCACTTGTAGTCCTGGCTACTTGGGAGGCTGAGACAGGAGAATTGCTTGAACTCAGGAGGCAGAGGTTGCAGTGAGCTGAGATTGCGCCACTGCACTCGAACCTGGGTGAGAGAGTGAGACTCTCTCTCAAAAACAAAAAAACCCAGAAACCTAAAAACAAAATGCAATGGTAGGACAGGCATGGGATACACATTCTCATTCAGAAAGGGAGAAATTAGGCCAGGCTTGGTGGCTCATGCCTGTAATCCTAGCACTTTGGATGGCTGAGGTGGGTGGATCACCTGAGGTCAGGAGTTTGAGACCAGCCTGGCCAACATGACGAAACCCCATCTGTCTTTACTAAAAATACAAAAATTAGCTAGGCGTGGTGGCGCATGCCTGTAATCCCAGCTACTTGGGAGGCTGAGGCAGGAGAATTGCTTGAACCCGGGAGGCAGAGGTTGCAATGAGCAGAGATTGTGTCACTGTATTCCAGCCTGGGCGACATAGCAAGACTACATCTAAAAAAAAAGGCAGGGGATAAATTGGAAAGAAGAGGGGGTGATAGTCCCCAGGCAAGTCCAAAACCTAGCAAGTCAAATTCCATTAGGTCTTAAGGCTCAAGAATAATCTTCTTGGCCGGGCGTGGTAACTCACGCCTGTAATCCCAGCACTTTGGGAGGCCAAGGCAGGCGAATCACCTGAGCTCGGGAGTTCAAAACCAGCGTGACCAACATGGAGAAACCCCATCTCTAATAAAAATTACAAAATTAGCCGGGTGTCGGAGCGCATGCCTGTAATCCCAGCTACTCAGGAGACTGAGGCAGGAGAATCTCTTGAACCCAGGAGGCGGAGGTTGTGGTGAGCCGAGATCTTGCTATTGTACTCCAGCCTGGACAACAGAGCGAAACTCTGTCTCTCTCTCTCTCTCTCTCTCTCTCTCTCTCTCTCTCTCTCTCTCTCACACACACACACACACACACATACACACACACACATATAAGAATAATCCTTTTTGGCCTTAAGGCTCAAGAATAATCCTCGTTGGCCTTTTGTGTCCACTGGGGTGGCAGCAACACCCCTATAGCCCTAGGTAGTGGCCCTTCTACCTTGGCTTTTGGTGGAGGCCCCAGCCATACAGCTCTTTGCTATGGTCTTGCCCCTTGAGGCACTGGATGGGAGTAGCCTGGTCTGCTGAAACCATGAAGGGGAGCCTCCCCTCTGAAACCAAGGAAGAAACAGCCTTGCTTCCTGGACTGGAGGAGGGAGAGGCAAACCTGATGATCTCTGAATTGCTCTCAGAGTCATTTTTCTTTTTCTCTGAAGGATAAAGCATTTTTTACAGTCAAATAGCTCTATTATCTAATCCTGCAGAATCCCAGATGTCCAAAAGCCTTCCTTTATTCCATTGTGTTCCTGTTTCTTTGGTGCAAACTGGCAGTGTCTCTGCGGGTATAATCCCCTCTCTATTGTGGTGCTGCTGAGATGACTGATTAGCTCTATGAGTAATCTCCTTATGGACTGATTGTCCCACCACGCCCTTGGTATTCTCTCCAGAACATGCTTCTCATTTTTTTGGAAATATGGATAGGTTAAGAATTTTCCAAATCATCAGTTTCTGGTTCCTTTTTGCTTAACAGTTCTTTCAATGTATTTCACCTCTTGCATTTTATTATAAGCAGTAAGGAGAAGCCAGGTTGCACCTGCAAGATCTTGCCTAAAAATCTCCTCAGCTAAATTTCCAATTTCATTGCTCATAAGTTCTACCTTCCACAAAACACTAAACACAATGCAATCAAGTTCCCTGCCACTTTATAACAAAGTTTGCCTTTCTTCTAGTTTCCAACAGCCTGTTCCTTGTTTCAATCTGATACCTCACCAGAAGCACCTTTAACACCTATATTCCTAACAAAGGTCCCTTCAAGGCAATCTAGGCTCCCTCTAACATGCATCTCAAAATTCTTGTAGCCTCTACCCATTACCCAGTTCCAAGGACACTTACACATTTTTAGGTATTTGTTACAGCAGCATCTCACTTCTCAGTATTTAAAATCTGTCATCTGCTTGGGCTGCCATAACAAAATACTGCACACTGGGTGGCTTAAAAAAAGAAATTTATTTTCTCACAGCTCTGGAGGCTAGAAATCCAAGATACAGGCTCTATCAGGGTTGGTTTCTGGTGAGGCCTCTCTTCCTGGCTTGTACATGGCTGCCTTCTTGCTGTGTCCTCACATGGCCTCTTCTCTGCAGAGAGAGTGGGAGAGAGAGGTGGGAGAGGGAGAGGAAGGAAAATGGGGGAAGAGGAAGGAAAATGGGGGAAGAGGAAAGAAAATGGGGGGAGAGAAAGCAGGGGAGAAGAGGAGCTCTCCTGTCTCTCTTTTTTGTTTTTTGAGATAGGGTCTTGCTCTGTCACCCAGGCTGAGTGCAGTGGTGTGATCATAGTTCATTGAGTCACAATCTCCTGAGCTCAAGAAATCTTCCCACCTCAACTTCCTGAGTACCTGGGACTACAGGCACATGACAGCATGCCTGGCTAATTTTTTAAAATTGTATCTTTTGTAGAGATGGGGTCTTACTATGTTGCCCAGGCTGGTTTTGAGCTGCTAGGCTCAAGTGAGCCTCCTGCCTTGTCCTCCCAAAGTGCTGGGATTACAGGCATGAGCCACTGCCCTGGCCCCTTTGTCTTCTTGAAAGGACAACAGTTTCATTGGACCACACTGTGACCTAATCTAACTTTACCTCGTAAAAGTCCTGTCTCCAAATACAGTAGTCACATTGTGAGTTAAGGCTTCAACATATAAATTTGGGAAGACACAATTCAGTCTATAACATACTATGTGTAGCCTTTCAAACTGGTTTCTTTCACAAAGCAAAATGCACTTAAGATTTCTTCATGTCTTGTCTTGGCTTGACAGCTCATTTCTTTTTTTTTTTTTTTTTTTTTGAGATGAAGTCTCACTGTGTTGCCCAGGCTGGAGTGCAGTGGCACAATCTTGGCTCACTGCAACCTCGGCCTCCCGGGTTCAAGCGATTTTCCTGCCTTAGCGTCCTGAGTAGCTGGAACTACAGGTGCACACCACCACGCCTGGCTAATTTCTGTATTTTTAGTAGAGACAGGTTTTCACCATGTTGGCCAGACTAGTCTTGAATGCCTGACCTCAGGTGATCCACCCACCTCAGCCTCTCAAAGTGATGGCATTACAGGCATGACACTGCGCCCAGCTGCTCATTTCTTTTTATCACTGAATAATGTGCTATTGTATAGGTATATCTGTTTGTTTATCCATTCATCAATTTGAGGATATCTGGATTGCTTTCAATTTTTACCAATTATGAATAAAGTAGCTATAAACATTCTTGTGCAGGTTTTTGTGTGGATGTACATTTTCAACTCTTTGGGGTAAATACGTTTTCCATCCATATGTATTAGTTGACTTTTGAGCGTTGAATGAGCCTATATACCTAGAATTAGTCCTGCTTGGTTGTGATGAAGTATAGATCTGCATCTTACTTTGATTTTTTTTTTTTTTTTTTTGAAACAGAGTCTCGTTGTGTTGCCCAGGCTGGAGTGCAGTGGCGTGATCTCGGCTCACTGCAACCTCCACCTCCCGGTTCAAGCAATTCTCTGCCTCAGCCTCCCGAGTAGCTGGGATTACAGGCGCCCGCCACAACACCTGGTTAATTTTTTTTTTTTTTTGTATTTTTAGTAGAGATGGGGGTTTCACCATCTTGGCCAGGCTGGTCTTGAACTTCCGACCTCATGATCCACCTGCCTCGGCCTCCCAAAGTGCTGGGATTACAGGCATGAATCACTGTGCCTGGCCTGAAGGGTATTTTCAAAATAACATGGATAAAAGAATGTATGTTTGAGAGATTTTGTAATAAAATGTTGGAAAAATTAGAACTCTATATAGATTAGGACTGTAAAGCCAGAGACAAATATAAAAACAAAAGTGATTTGATTTGTAGTCATTTTGTTATTGTGAGTACTTTTTTCTTTCTTCAATTTAGAGCACTGAGTATTTCTAAAACTTTTTTTAAAAAACACATCAGTGAGACCAGGCACAGTGTCTCATGCCTGAATTTCAGCACTTTGGGAGGCTGAGGTAGGGGGATTATTTGAGGCCAGGGTTTGATACCAACCTGAGCTACATAGCGAGACCTCATCTCTACACAAACTAAAAAGTTAGCCAGGCATGGTGGTGCCTGCTTGTGGTCCCAGCTACTTGGGAGGCTGAGGTGGGAGGATTGCTTGAGCCCAGGAAGTCAAGATTGTAGTGAGCCATGATTGTACCACTGCTCTACAACTGGGGTGACAGAGCAAGACGCTGTCTTTAAAAAAAAAACAAACAAACAAACTGGTAAATCCCACTGAATTTTTTAAAAAGTGCTTATAATTCTCTACAAATGTGTTTCTATTTTAAAACTCACTTTCTGGTTAAGAGCCTAAAGCTCAAAATTCCATCCAATATAACTGTTTTTCACTAACATCAGAAATTTTCCTTCTCTGAACCCTATTGCTTTTTCTTTCTTATTTACTTAAAAAAATCTAGTTAAATACATAATTAATTCAATTTTCCCCTAATGTTCTAATTTTTTATGAACACACTTGGCATTATAGGGAAAAAGTGTCTGCCACTCGCCCTGTCTGTTCATCACCATGTGAATTTGGCAAATGATTCCTCCTCTGATCTTGAAGTTCTGTATATAAGCTATAGGTTTCTGCATTTGCATTATTCTTTTACTGCAACTCCAGAAAACATTTTTTATGAGAAAAAAGGGTTACATTTCTCATTACAGATGTTTTTAAAAAGAAAATTTCACAATCAAATATCTACATCCAGAAATATCAAAGGAAATGTTTATTGCGGCATTTTTCTCAGTTTCAATTATTTTCAACATCATTTAAGGATAATTTGACTTTTCAAAGGAGTAAGTTTAATTATTTGCTATGCTCAAGTTATTGTGCTACTATGGGAAATGTAAAAATGAAATAAATAAGGCCTTGTTGATATAGTTTGGCTGTCTCCCCACCTAAATCTCATCTTGAATTGTAGTTTCCATAATTCCCACGTGTTGTAGGAGGGACCAGGTGGCAGATAATTGAATCATAGGGGTGGTTACCCCCCTACTGTTCTTCTGGTAGTGAAGAAGTCTCATGAGACCTGATGTTTTCATAAGGGGTTTCCCCTTTCCTTGGTTTTTATTCTCTCTCTTGCCTGCTGCCATGTAAGATGTACCTTTCACCTTCTGCCATGATTGTGAGACCTCCCCAGCCATGTGGAACTGTGAGTCCACTAAACCTCTTTTTCTTTATAAATTACCCAGTGTCTTTATCAGGTATGTCTTTATCAGCATCATGAAAATGGACTAATACACCTGTCCTCATAGTGCAGATTTTCCAACTTTTCAAACGTCACCTATGATGGCTGTAAGAGCAATACCAGCAGAGGAAGGAGTGAGGTTAGTTGAACTGACTTTGTGGAGAAGAGAACATTTGAGCTTAGATGCAAAGCAGCTTTAGGCGAAAGGTTTCTTAGTAAGGGCTCTGCAGAGAAAATGAACTAATAGAATGTAGATACAGGATAGAGAAATTTATTTTTAGGAATTGACTTATGCAATTGTGGAGGCTGGCAAGTCCAAAATCGGCAGGCTAGGCCAGCAGGCTGGAGACTCAGGGAAGAGTAGCAGCTTAAGTCCAAAGGCAGTCTGCTGGCAGAATTTCTTCTTACTTACAGAAGGTCATCCTTTTTTCTATTAAGTTCTCCAACAGATTTGATGAGGCCCACCCATATCAGGAAGGGTTACCTGCTTTACTCAAAGTCTGCTGATTTAAATGTTAACTCCATATAAAAAGTACCTTCACAGGAATATCTAGAATAATGTTTGACCAAATAGCTGGGTACTATGGCCTAGCCAAATTGACACAAAAAATTAACCATTGCAGTGGGATAAGCATGTTCTCAGGCTTAGGGAAGAATTGAAGCTTTGTAATAGGGATAATTTGCAATGGGGACAATTCATGAAGCAACGCCAGAGGGAAAGGAGAGGGGGACAATCAAGGTCACACAGAGAGGGGATGGGCTTAAAAAGAAGGATGGTAAAGGATGGCTTGGGTGCCAGAATAATTGTGAGAAGAAGGCAGAAATGCTTATTCACATCAGATAGCTTTGATCTCTCAGGGAAAAATGGGGTATTTGATGGAGGGAATGGCTGGGAGCTGGTGGCAGCTACAAGCACATCTTGGGGACAAGGATGGTGTTGGAGAATATGGAAAAGTATTAGGAAGGAATAGCACTCAGGCACTCAGAATAAAATTTGTTTTAAGAAGTGTTGACCCTAAGTTGGCTTTCTCACCGTCTTCTCTCTTTTTTTTTTTTTTTTTCCCAGCATGATTTCTAAAAGAAGTGTGGAATTATAGCAACTGGAATTTGAATCCCAGGAACTCACTCACTTACCTACTATGTGACCTTGGGAAAATTACCTAAACTCTTATAGCCTCTGTTATGAAGAGTTATTAAAATGACCTGTGTAAAAGTGTCTGGGATAGTGAGTGGTACTCAACCAGAGGCGATTTTACCTCTCAAGGGATAGTTGGTGATGTCTGGAGACATTTTTTATTGTAAACAGCTGGACAGTGAGGCATGGTGCAAAGATGTGCTATTGGTATCTAGCGTGTAGAGGCAAGGGATGCTGCTAAGCATCCTACACTGCACAGGACAGCCACTTACAATAAAAAATTATGCAGAATTGGCATTATCCAACATGCCAATGACTCAGGCATTATACACAGTAAATGTTGAGTACTGTCTACTAATCATGGTAAACCAAATTGAACAGAATTTTTCCCATAAGTGACCACATCTGAAGGTTTGTTTTCTACAGTGTTGAAAATGCTCTTCCTTTTGAAGAAGGTTAAAGTGTAGAGACACACACAAAAAGCAAACTCTATTCAGAAACTCTTACACAAATAAAATATTCCATTCAATTCAAGAAATACCCAAAGTCCAGCTCTCTGATATTTGTTTTGAAAAGCTTTGGGCTAGGACAGACTTGAGATTTAATGTACTGTGCTCCATGAGCCAGACTTTGAGGGGAACTTTCAAGTGATTTGGATTTACATTTGTAAATGCATTTATACATTTTCCCAATATTGGTGATATATTTAGAAATAAAACAGAGAACTCAGCAAATCAAATGATTCTGTTTTATCTAGTCCTATGTGGAATTGCTTGGCTAGGAATAAAATACTCTAGGCAATTTCAGTGCCAACATAGTACAGCTTTATCTGAAATGTCTTAGTATCTCTTTCTCAGAAGTACAGATACTAAACAAGTATGCAAATATAAGGTGATTTTAGTGCCGTTGAAGTGATTTGACCATATTTGTGTCAAAAGTTCAAGTAGTTTCCATCATATTTGTGGGGCAGGGAGGGAGCAGCGACTCTGTAAATACATTAGCTAGTTAGCTAGCTCTTAGTAATGCTATCACATCTAAACCCTGCATTTATTTAATCCTTTCCTTTATGTTTTGGGCAAAACTTGCTAGACAAACCAACAAACAAAAACAAAAAAAATTTACAGAAACTTACAAAAATAAGGGCTTCTATTCGTCAAATTAAATGTGGCTAGGAGGTTTGAAAACATATTTTGAATTTGATGGTTAAGTTTTAAACTACGAAGTGAGATCAGCTAAAATTGGATGAGGAAAAAACTGTGTGAGCCCTGCTGCTTGCTCACTGGACAGCAGGCCACAATTCATTCCCAGGCCTCAAGTAACTGATCAAAGTTGAGAGAAAAGGGGAAGAGACCATTATCCCCCGAACTGAACCGAGAAGTTCCAGTGGATGTTAGGGAGGGACTATAGGCCATGGCTGAAATCATCAATCATGTCACCCTTGTGACACCATGAGCAGGGGTAGAGAGTGATTTTGAAAAGTAGCTGCCATTTATTGAGAGCCTACTATGGGCTCTCATAGTAAGAGTTATAATACTTTAGATATTCTTTTATTTGATCCTGACAACACCTTTCAGGGTTGAGATTACCACTCCAATTTTTCCAATAAGAAAAATCAAGCTGAGGGAGATTAAGCAAATTGCCCCAATTCACCCAACTGGTAAATACCTGAAGCAGGATCTAGACCTAATGTGCGAGGAATGTTGAAATGGCTGAAAAAAAGTATACCTTGATTTGTGTTTGTCTATATTAAAATAGATTTATTGTGGCTTAAAAAAATGAATAAGCTTATTTTTTTCTTTTTGAGACAGCGTCTTGCTCTGGGCTGGAGTGCAGTAGTGCGATCCTAGCTCTCTGCAGCATGAAACTTCCCAGCTATAGCAATCCTCCTACCTCAGCCTCCTGAGTAGCTGGGACTACACAACATGCCACCATGCTCAGCTAATGTTTTATTATTTGCAGAGACAAGGGTTCATTTTGTTGCCCAAGCTATTGCCTCGAACTCCTAGGCTCAAGTGATCTTTCCACCTCAGCCTCCCAAAGTGCCAGGATTACAGGTGTGAGCCACTGCACCTGACCCTAAACTTAATTTTAAAGAGCCTCTTTAGGTTCACATATTGTAGGGGTTTTATGCCAATTTTATACATAATCTATAATAATATAAGAAAATTAAAATAAGTTGGAGTCCCTCAAGCTCCATATGACAACCTCATGCATCTTTTTTATGGTTATATACACACATGCAGTTTGATAAAACAGAGTCATATACATTCTTTGAAAGCTCAAGATGACATTTTTTAATACAGATGTTTTGCTTCCTCCTTAGTTCTTTCCTTCTCCGCTTACCCCCACATTCTAAAATACAGTATATTTTCTATACCTTCTCCTTTATTCACATAATCATAATCACACATATTCATTTATGTATACATATCTACATATAGATACATATGTAAGTTCTTTGGTTGTTGCTTTTCTATAAATGGGAACATCTTATATATGTTCCTCGGTGCATTTTACTTAACTACACTGAGGAAATCCCTACAATGCAGCTGGTTTGGTTCTGATTTATTCTTGATAATAGCAACATAATATCCCAGAGTATGGATATACCATAGTGTATTCAACTATTTTCCCTTTATGGGCATTCACTTTATTTCTTCTTTTCTGCTATTATACAAAAATGATTGCAATAAGTATCTCTGTACATAGCCTTAATTTATTTTGAGCCCTGAAATCCTCCCTTTCCCTAATTCCTTATGTTCAGTCACCAGCTCACTCAATTTGAACCCTGACACATCTCTGGAATCTGTTCTCTCCCCAACTCCACCTCCATGGCTACTGCCTGGTTTGAAGCTTCATAATATCTAGCTTGAACTATTTCAACAGTCTCTTAGCTGTTCTTTCTACTCCAAGTTTTAAAACTTTCTCTCTCCCAACAATTCTTCTGCTTCCAGGATTCCCTTTTTGATATGCAAATGAACCTTATCTTTTCTGGTAACCTCGCATGTAGTTTGTGCAGTTGGCTAGGAGTAAGAGAAACAATCATGCATTGGAGATGGCGAATGGAAACCAATACTCTGACAGCATATGAAGGCAACAACAAGGAGTGGTGACACCTGCCGACCTCAAGAGGGCTTGTTTCATTTGAATTGTTAGCTCCTACTTAGCTTCAGCTGACTACTGCCATGAGGGAATGTGGAACAGACTTGCCTGATGGTCTAATTTTTCTCTCACACACCAAAAAACTAGAAATCAAATTTTTAATGAAAATCTTCAAATTTTCTGGCCACACCAAAACATCTGCAATCTGAAATGTTTGTCCTTAAAGAAAAAATGTGGCTCAGCCTGTGAGTTATTCCCATCTCTCATTGTTCTTCTCATCTATCATCTCTTCATTGATGATTTTTTTTTCATGATCTGTGGTTTTCTTTTTAATTATCTTTAGTCTTGCAATCACACATAATTTTAAAATTTGTGTATATCTCCGCTACTTTAATCCTTTTAAGTTGGCAAAAGCACCATTCCCAATCACAAATACACAGTTCTACAGATTTATGTTTCTGAATGGCTGTTTAAAGACAATCCTAAATTATAACTTAGTTTGACTTAGATTGTAAAGAATTCAAGAGTGAAGTTTAACTTGCTACTATTTTAAAAGCATGTGACCTTATAGATTTGTAAGATGTGAGAAGTGAATCATCTTTAATATTATACATAAACCATACTAAAATGCTTTTCAATAAGTAAAAGGAACCATTTTAAATACAGGGAATTATAATTAGATTGGCATCGTTAAGGCCAAACCTCTAGACATTGCTACCTTATTTACTTTCAACCCTTGCCTTTAAGAGGCAAATGAACACAAAACACAGGTGAATCTTGCTTGGTTCTGAGACAGTGAAGGAATTTCCCCAGTATTTAAATATATTCACATAACCAGCTATATAACTCTAAATATAAAACCAATCTCCAGTAAGTTTTAAGATGGCACTCACCATCTTTGCGAAAAGTTGAACATTACTAACAAAGTCTAATCATATCTTTAGAAGGGGTAAACAGTGATAGCATTTACTGAATTGGAATTACTATTAAAATTCAAAAACTGAACATACTCATCTAACCACAAGCCAGTCTTAGTTTTAAATCAGGACTGCTCAACAAAATATTCTGTCAGTCATTCATGATCTGAATTCTGGTGTATGAGATCTATTAAAGTATGGTACACATAAAAAAGTCATGAGACATTTGTTTTGTAATAAATAAGGCAGTGGCCAATTATTACTCATTAGTAGCTTTTTTGAGATAAGCTATCAAGTCTGCCCTTTCTTCCTTCTTCTTAATGCCAACAAAGATCATTTTTGTTCCAGGGATGTACTTCTTGGGATTCTCCAAATACTCCATAAGTGTATCCTCTCCCCAGGTGATGCCTTTGTTCTTATTGGCGGCTGTGTTAGAGTATCCAGGGGCCTGACCTGTCTTCTGCCCAAAGAGACCATGGAGATTTGGCCCAGTCTTGTGCTTGCCTCCCTTTTCAACGGTGTGGCACTGGGAACACTTCATAATAAAAATCTTCTTGCCTTTCTCAACATCACCCATATTTAATTCTCTTTTTAGTCGCTGGCACAATGAAGATCCCACTCCGAAGCAGGACGTCCCCACTCTCTAACTTCATTGATGATTTTTTATTCATCCTCTAGGAGGTTACCTAAATGTGATGAAGGTTATTCGATTTAATGGATGCTTCATCTCTGGATCTAGTGAGAATCTTGGGGCATTATAAGAAAGAGAAGGAACTGGTTACAGTGGCTCACGCCTGTAATCCTAGCACTTTGGGAGGCCGAGGCAGGCAGATCACTTGAGGTCAGGAGTTCGAGACCAGCCTGACCAATATGGTGAAACCCCACCTCTACTAAAAATACAAAAATAAGCTGGGTGTGGTGGCACGTGCCTGTAGTCCCAGCTACTCGGGAGGCTGAGGCAGGGCAGGAGAATCGCTTGAGCCTGGGAGGCAGAGGTGGCAATGAGTCAAGATTGTGCCACTGCACTCCAGCCTGGGCGATAGAGCAAGATTCCATGTCAAAAAAGAAAAAAAAAAAAAAAAAAAAAAAGAAAAAGAAAGAAAGGGAAGGGAAAGTATAACAGAGAGAAGCTGACATTAGAGGTACGGTGGTCTCTTGCCTTTCCTGGGAGTGAAGTGGAAGCACAAAAACCAGTCATATGTCACTCACTAGACTGCTCCTGGGGCCAATTCCTGGCTCTCCTTATTAAGCACTTATGTGCCAGGCCACAGCTAAGGGTGTCCACATACATTCTTCATTTGCTCCTCATAACCACTCTTCCAGACAACATTTATCATGCTAACTTTCAAATGAGGGAAGAGGGACTCCCAGAGGTTAAGTGGCTTGGCCCAAATCACATGGCAGGTAAGTGGTAGTGTTCAGGTTCAAACCTTAGTTTCCTAATCCCAGACATATTTCCATTGAGTACACTGTTCTTATCCATAGTGGGTTCAGTTCCATATTCAGAGGCCATGCAGAAGGAGGAGGAATAGCCTTCATTCTTCTTGACTGGGTATGTGATTAACTAGGTGGTTTGCCCAGGATATTTGACTCTGATAAATCTCTTTATTGAAGGCTTATTCATGTCCTCTAGTTATTTAATCATCATTTCCAGAACCAAGAAAACATGTCATAATAAAAAATAAAACAAAAAGCTATCATAAATTTCCAAACTTGGAATATAAATGACTGATCCATTAGCCTTAATTTACATGCCTATGAATTAAACTTTACAAGAGTCTCTCTCCTCTGGCAATGTCCTGTGAAATCCTGTCTCTGGGAGACTTTCTGGTTGGGGCCCAGTGCTTTAGTCCTGGCTGCATTTCCTGGAGTTCATGTCCTCTTCAGATTTTTAATTTATATTTATTTATGATGCTTCTAGGTTAAGTCTCTGGTTTCTGTAGGAAATCCAGTTTCCTCTGATAATTCTCTCTATTGTGTCTAAACTACAGATGAGAGTGGTAGAATGTCTTGATTCTGGTTCATTTGATTTTCTCAGTTAACATTTGTTAAATACCTACGTTGCAGGTACTGTACTTAGTGCTGCATACATAAAAGTTTTGCTGCCCTTGAAGCTGTCCTATCTGAGAGGCAGACATGGAAAAAAATAATTCCCGAACAGTGTGGCAAGTACCCAGGACCAGTGCTGGCACAAAGGCAGCAGAGAGATCAACACTGCCTATCAGAAAGAACAGGACCAAATGGAGGAGGGGCTGCACTGATGGACCCAACTGTCAGATTTTTGGGGGAACACATCATTGCATTTCCTTGGGCCACCCAAAAAGACAGAGAAAGCCAATGGTTTTGCAGATTTGTGGAGCGCCAGCAACTGTTCCTCAAATGAGCAGATCATAGGTGGCTTCTATCAGAATATATCTAATTTGAGGACAAATGCTACCTTATCTTTTTTTTTCTTATTACATCTGCTTAATTTTCTTAGTCTGCCTTAACCAAGGGACCCCTAGGTTTTTAAACAGGCAGAACCATACAACCTAATAAATAATAAAGAGGGTTTTGATAAAACCTTGGGATTAAAAGTTAACAGGAAGATTAGAGCCACAGCAATTCAGGTCCCTCTACAAGGTTGAGTCATCACTTAGACCTTCACCATGGACCATGAAACATCTCCTCTTCCTGTCTTTCCACAGCTAAAACTTTCCAAGTACATTTCCATGATAAATAAGATTTAGTCTTGGATAGAGATTTATTCTATTTTGGTCTCAGCCTCTTGGGAAATCAAGTGTAGAAGAAAAGGCTAAGTAGTGCAGCCTTAATCATAGCCAGGCCTGACAGTGGTCACCGCTTCTCTTCTATAGAGGCCACTGTACCCCTCTCATGACCTGAAATGTGACAGAAGATGTGTTCTGGGCCTCTTGGTTCCATTTCCGGAGAAGCATACAAATGCCTCCATTAAGCTGGGGACCTCACAAAGGACAAACCGTTATCAATTTTGTTGGTGCATTAATCAAGAATTTGGGTTGTATTAAAAGTAATTTGATAAAGTCTTTGGTCACAATAATCACAATAATTGAAGATAAAGTCTAAGAGCTTGGGGAGACACGGCTAGAAACTTTGTTATGAGTTTAATTTTTTTTAACTGATAACATTTCCTACAATGCATTATTTCCTAAAATGGTAAGAGTTATATTATACAAAGTTTTCATTCCCATGTGGAAAGCTGGTTGAGAAACACTGGAAAATTATAGGACCATCACTACAAGACCAGAACGAGGAATTTGATAGGTTGAGAATCTAGTTTGGTATGGGTGTCAGAATTGCTCATACTTTGCTATAGAAAACCTGAGGGGCCGGACTAGGCCAGGAGAAGAAATCTTGATTAAGAGAAGCCAGAATTCTGGCCAGGCATGGTGGCTCACTTCTGTAATCACAGCACTTTGAGAGGCTAAGGCAGGAGGATCGCTTGAGGCCAGGACATCAAGACCAGCCGGGGCAACATAGCAAGATCCTGCCTCTACAAAAGAAATAATTTAAAAAGCTGGGTGAGATGGCATGTGCCTGTGTACCTGGGAGGTGGAGGTGGGAGAATTGCTTGAGCCCAGAATTTGAGGTTGCAGTCAGCTATGATCCTGCCACTGCACTCCAGCCTGGGTGACAGAGTAAGAATTAAAAAACCCTGTCTCTAAAAATTTAATGAATTAACATTTTTTAAAAATAAGGAGGAAGCCAGAAGCCTAGAACTAGAAAAAGAGTAAATATGAAGCATCAGGACCAGATGAAGTAAAGCGATACATTTTGAAAACAGTCAAACCAATAAGACAACCTGGAATAGATCCAGAAATAGGGTTCAAAAGGGCTTGGGGTCAAAAGTTCAGGAAGGGGGGCATGAAAATGAGAGAGCCCTGGAAGTCTGCTTTCTGTGATGCCAATGGGGAATGTTGAATAAAGTGAAGGAAGCAGACCTCGGTCCACAGTGAATCCTTCTGGATTTATACAGTGTTAGAATCCCAAAAATGTTTGAGAGCTGCAGGCCTTGGAACTCCTCCAGCTCAACCATCTCAATTTACAGATGAAAAAGCAGAGGCCCAGGGCACACAGCTATTTAGTGTCAGGCAGGATTCCCATTCTGCGTCCTGGGCTTTCTCTGTGACTTCACACTCCAGCTGACTAGCAAACTTTTTAGTTCCACGTATAATCCAGCAGCTACTATATGCCAGGCCCTATGGTAGATGGTGGTGATTCAAAGATGCATGTGGCTATTATGATCTAATTGGTGAGGCAGAGAGCTTCAAAACTAATTCTAACTGGTAAAAATTACCAATGGACTTTAATATATGGGTAAATGCATATGTTAACAATGCTAAATGAGAAAATAGCAATGAAATTGTATATATAGTTGACCCTTGGACACATATTTGAACTGCACAGGTCCACTTACACACATTTTATTTTTCACCCAAAAGAGGTTAGAAAACAGCATTTTCAGGCAGAACTGCTTAAACAGAGGGCAGACTTTTCCTATATGCGTGTTCCCCAGGGCCCACAACTGGACTTGGACTTGAATATGAGATGATTTTAGTATGGGGGGCTGAGAGAAGAGGGCCTGGAACCAGTCTGTTGAGTGTAACGAGGGACAATGCTAAGTGTGTTATGATCTCATTAAAAGTACATAGAAACTTGAGATATGCAGTAATTCACTAACGAACCGAGTGTTACAAGACATGCTAAGACCTTGTGTCATAAATACTTGTGCATTTACTTGATCTCCCCGCTTTAGGGCCAGGACTGAGTTTTGTACTCGTTGTATCAGGGCATCTTGCCCCAGACCTGTCACCCACTAGAATTTGTTGTTAAACAAATGAGGCTTCCTTCCTCATGTGGCCCCCCACCCCTCTTCTAAAGAGGACAATTAAAGTACGAGAGAACGCATGAGATTAGAACGCTGGTGGGACTGAGATGGGAAAGGACCTTAAAGGTTATTCGTCCAAAGAAGAAAACCAGCCTTTTCCCGGCAGACGGAAACTGACGCGCTCCCCCTGGAGGCAGCGCAGGATGCTCCCGGGAGTCCAGGCGTCCCAGCTTGGGGTCCCCATCCTCGTGTGCAGTCAGGGCACTGGTGGGAACCCTGGGCTCCAGGCGGCCCTCGCGCTTGGCGCTGGTACAAGTCGGGGTAACCTTACGGCTTGTGCATCCAGAGAAGCGAGGTCCCTGGTGGAGACTAGCTTGGGATAGGTTGGGGAGACGCCCTCCGTTCTTCTAGATGGCTGGGGTCTCAACAGCAAGCAGTGGGGAATAAGACTTACTGAACAAACCCTGAGACTGTTAAAGGAGTGCATACTATCAAAGGGACAGGCATCCCCTGTGAACCTACTGATGAATTTTTCCTAATGCTTAATTTAGCTTGTGGACAGAAATGCTGGGGCGAGACACGGCCAAGTCCTTCCTGTTCCTCCAGGGAAGTCCCCTCTCCGCCCTCCCTCTCCATCTCCATCTCCTCTTGCCCACCTCCTCCTCCTCCCCTTCTCCCCCATCCCACCGCGCCCACCCTGCGTCATCGCCCCCTTTCCCCTCCCACCTCCCGGCCGTGGTGCGGCGCTGCTCTCTCCTCCTCCGCAGTCTCGGCGGGAGCTCCGGGTGCTGTGGCCCGGCCTTGGCTGGGCGGCCTTCGGCTCAGGCTGGCTGAGAGGCTCCCAGCTGCAGCGTCCCCGCCCGCCTCCTCGGGAGCTCTGATCTCAGCTGACAGTGCCCTCGGGGACCAAACAAGCCTCGCAGGTAAAGATGAAGCTCCCCAAACCCAACAACCTTAGAACTTAGAAATTTCCCTGAGAAAGGCAGGACCTACCCGAGGAGCGCTTCTTTGAAGGACTTTGAAGAAAGGGGTCAAACTTGGCACTTTCTTTCAGTCCTCAAAGAAACTAACCACCCTTCCCATAGGCAATTCTGTGTGCCGGCCTCTGCAGTTTAATATTAACAGCAACAATGTTTGCATTGGAATATAAACGGAATTCTTTCTGCTTAAGCAGTACCAGAGGGGACCCTCTTTATTTTTATGATTGTTAACAGATGCCATTGAGAAAGGTATAACACGCATTCCTGGAAAGTCTCTTTGGCGGGGTTACTATGAAAGCTAGCCTCTCCCTCTACCCTTTTATCAACTTGGCTGCAGGGGTCAGCAAAAGGAGCATAGGAAAACGTTTAGAAAATAAGGAGGCGAAACGAAGTAGAAAAGCTTTTGACTTGCTTTGAAATACTCTAGCTGAGGAAAAAAAGTGTGTGGGGTGGTGGTGGATGAAACATTGGCAAAATATTGACAATAGTTGAAGCTGGTGATGTGCACATGGGGGTTACACTTTTCTCTCGACTTTTAATACTTTTCTCTGTGCTTTTGTGTAGTCGTGAAATTTTCTATAATAAAAGGTTCTTTAAAAAGTTGTGGAAACACTCCCGCTTGATTGCTCAGACGTTTTTACACTGTCCTTGATTTGAAAAGAAGCTGCATGCTGTGTCTAGGGGGCTTTCACCCCTTATTAACCCTTCTGACTTCTGAAATTCATTCTTATTTTATCCGAAGTACATTTGTCTCCCCAGAGGATTAAAAAAGTCATATTTTGCTGGCTGGAGAATTATACTTAGAATCTGGTTTATAATTTAGAAGACAGAATGTTAAAATCCCTGCCAAATAAGACATGTAGGCTTGAAAGTAGTGGCCAAGTATCATATGGAATTTTATTTTTATTAGGAAATATTAGAGGAGTTCCTTTAGTGAGGGAAGTGGTGGACGTGGATACTGTCTCCCATTTTTCTTCCAGATAGCTGGAAAAACTGTATGCTTTTAAGAAGCTTTTTCATGTTTTAAAATGTGAGATTGTTTAGCATATACTTGGCATATAGTATATGCTTATTAGATGTTAAAATAAACAATTGCTAGTGTGAGTTAATTTTCTCCATTGGGTAAATTGTTTTCCTCTGCCCAATGCTCAAATATCCAGCAAGCATATTGCATTTTAACAGTAGGATCAGACTCAGAATTTGGGAGGATGAAGCCACTTTGCCTCAGCACTGAGTTAACTTTGCAGATGAGAAATCTGAGATGGAGAGCTTAGGAAACAGTAAAGTCAAGTTAGTAGTATGCAAGCTGTTATTTTATAATTAAAAACTTTAAGCTTCATATAGGTAAAACTGATGTGAGTTAGCTAAAAACATTGTGACCATAGATGCTTTAAAACCTGAAAAGTAGCATACCTATTTATAGATATTCTTTGCTCTCAAAGGCCAACTTGAAAAATACAGATAAGTTTAGAGCTATATGCTGTGCACTTCATAAGGCAGCATATGAAAGAATCCTCTTAGGGTTCCTTTAATGTCATTCACCCCAAATTTGATTGACCCGTAGCATTGCAGAAATTGCAGAAATTTACATGTACAGGTCATGGAAAAATAGCCCCAAAACAAAGGGAGGTTTTGTTTTTTATTGTGATGAGAAACAGAAGTTGTGGGTTACTGTAAAATAATCAACTGTGTAACTTTACCATCTTCCTTTCCCTCAAGTACTGCCAAACTTTTTAAACAGACTTTTTTTTTGGTCTCCATTTATGAAACTGAACTTGAAAATAGTGCTATGGTATGCTATTTTGAATAGAAATTGGCCCGCTGTCAATGAACTTTCTTGCCGTTTATTCTCAGCCTAGAATCAGTGGAGAGCTTATCCTTTAGTAATGGATTATAAAGTATTTGATAAACATATGTGAAATATCTGGCAGGTTCAAGATTTTCCTTAGCATTGAAATAAATTGTGGCACGTTTGGGGGACTAGTTCACAGTGCTGTAGGTCATGCTGGAAGTGTGCTGGCACTACAACTGTTTTTGAAAAACTCTCTGCCAGAAAATTGTCTGGCTGTAGACAGCATTATCAGCCCTCAGTTCATCAGGATGGGCTCCGTGGCCTGTAGGTGGGTTTTCTAAATGTAATAAATTCCATATGTCACAGCAATTTAGTATATTATTAGCCAGTTAGAAGTTTTGCCCCTGCTGAATCTTACGTGCTTTTAAAATAAAATCTATTTCACAGCTGAGTAAGTGTAAATATTTTAAATACCGGCCTTAGATTTGCCATCAGCAGGCTAACTTTGCCATCTAGTGGTAGCAACGTGGATAACAGGCAAGTTCTTCCCTGGATGATTAGGAATTGAACCTTCCTGAGAAGCATTGATGAGTAAGTTACTTGTGTTTTCTCATTTGCGGTTTACTCTAGAACTTTAAAGCTGGAAGAAATCTTAGAAATGTTCTAGTCCAACTCAACAGTTAAGGACTATCAGATAGATTCTTTAAAAAAGGCTTCGAAATGATGCATGACAGAGTTAGCACTTGGTATGCATTTGTTGAATAGACACATTTACCGTTCTAATTCTTTTTTCTCCTCTAGCAATATTGCATGTCCTACCGCCATGAAGTTTTATCGTGATCTTCTGTTTTTAGTGTTTTTAGATTTAAAATTGCATTTCTGTATATTATTTCTTAAAATAACACGTTTTCATTTATGTTTTAAGTCCCAGAAGGAAACATTCTTTTCCGCTGGATTTTTTTTTTTTTTTTTTTTTTGGGAGACAGGGTTTCCCTGTCTCATTCTAGTTGCCCAGGCTGGAGTGCAGTGACACAATCACAGCTCACTGCAGCCTCGACCTCCCAGCTTAGGTGATCCTCCCAACTCAGCCCAGAGTAGCTGGGACCACAGGCATGCGCCACCACACTTGTAGAGACAGGGTCCCCCTATGTTGCCCAGACTACTCTCAAACTCCTGGACTCAAGTGATCCTCCCATCTCAGCCTCCCAAAGTGCTAGGATTACAGGTGTGAGCCACCGCGCCTGGCCCTTTTCTACTTTTTAATCACTCCCTACTACTACTACTTGTTTTTTCTTTTTTTGACGCAGTCTCGCTTGTTGCCCAGGCTGGAGTGCAATGGCATGATCTCAGCTCACTGCAACCTCTGTCTCCCAGTTCAAGGGATTCTCCTGCCTCAGCCTCCCCAGTAGCTGGGATTACAGGTGCACAACACCACACCCAGCTAATTTTTGTATTTTTAGTAGAGACGGGGTTTTACCACGTTGGCCAGGCTGGTCTGGAACTCCTCACCTCAAGTGATCAACCCACCTCGGCCTCCCACACTGCTGGGATTACAGGTGTGAGCCACAGCATCCGCCACTCCCTACTACTTCTTTCTTTCTAAACAGTCAGGCAGACTGTTGTTTTTACGTGTAGTAGTTTCCTACTGCTGCTGTAACAAATTACCGAAAACTTAGTGGCTTAAAACAACACAAATTTATTACCTTATGCATCTGCAGATCAGAAATCTAAAGCTTTATTGTGATCTATTTTTAGTTTTTAAATTGCATTTATGCATGTTTTTCTTAAAATAACACATTTTCATTTATGTTCCTCCTTCTGGAAGTTCTAGGAAATACTTTTTTCCTCACCTTTTGCAGCATCTAGAGGGCACTCATATTCCTCAGCTCATGGTCCTGCGTTACTCTGGCCTCCGCTTCCATCTAGCAGCTCTTCCCACTCTTAACCCGTTTTCCTCCTTCTTATATGAGCCCCTGTGATTGCATTGGACCCACCTGGATAATCCAGAATAACCACTTCACCTTAAAATCCTTAATGTAATCGTATTTGTAAAGTCTCTTTTCTCGTGTGTGGGAAGTATTCACAGGTCTTGGGGATGAGGATATTTGGCATACCATGATGAGGCAGTTAGAGATGTATAAAATACCTTATAAATATCTACCTGAGTTTTGGCTCCCCCTGTTTGATATAAATAACATTTGTTTTAATCTTTGTGGAGAGCTTACTGTGCTCTGGGCATTGTGCCTATCATATTAGTTTCTCACAAAAATGTTCTAAAATATTATCTCTATCTAATAAATGTGGGAAATAATGTCTAGAGAGATTAGGTAACCTTCACAAGATCACAGTGTAACAAGTGGCAAGTGTACTTAAGTTGATTTGGCTTCAAAGCCTACTGCCCCCATAATCATTGAAACACTGTAGTTCTTACTCCCCTCTTTTATTACGTTACAGACACGATTATTTTCTCATACACTTTCTAACTTAAATGTTTCTAACTTATCTTTCTAACTTAAATGTTACCTCCATGCAGTGCTGCTGTCAGGGAGCGCCTCAGTGGGTCAGGAATTAGATTTCAGCATCTGTTCTCCTCAGCATCTGTTCCCCCAAAATAAAATTGACTATGAAAGTTTTTACAATTGTCATCCAAAACATCACTGATTTCTTTAGTGATTGCTTTATTCCTGTTTATGTCATTTGTAACTCTCCCCCTCTCCTGCTGTGGCCTTTTGCCTAAGCCATTTCTCTCTGCAGTTATTCGGAATCATCTGGCCAGGCCCCAGTGTCTCCCTGTTGTGTGTCAATCCTGAGTAGGTGGAGGATGAAAGTAGAGAAGATGAGAGCATGTCCTCAAATTTAGGTATGCGTGTAAACACAGCCAGTGGTGCTGGGAAGGACAGGTGTTGGGATTGCAGATGGCTAAATAGAGGACAGCCAAGTTTTAAAAGGTGGTCATGCAATCATTGGTGTGTCCTAACATACACACTAAGGTAGAGGGTGGTGTTGGCCCTACAGGGTCATTGATATGCCTGAGTAGTTCCTGACCCACAGCAGCCTCCCAGGAACTGTTTGACAGATCAATGCAAAGTCGTGTCGCATGGCAACATACTATATACATAAATATGGACAAGTTCCTTACTAGACATTACAAGGAACCAGGTGAAAAGAAAGGCGTGAGTAATTGCGAATCTGTCACCTGGAAAGGGAAAGCAATTCAGTGCAGGTCCTTCAGTGTTAAGTCAGCATCTTTGCTTTCTCATAGACAGGAAAAATAATTGATTTGAAATATTAATACAGTGGGCAGCCTTCTAATCTTTCATTAGTTTGCCTGCTCTATCTAAGCTAGAATATAAACTTCTAGGGTAAAAAACAAAACACAAAAGAGAAACTGAGCCTTAAGGTATAATGTCATTTCATCATAGGATTCTATATACTCTAGATAGACTCACTCAAAAAGTTGAGTTTTTCTTTCATTGTAGATCACTCCCTTAGAGTAATTATGTTGACATAGACTCTGTTTCTTTTTAGACTGAGGGTCTGATGCAGTTCCAAAATTCCCAGTGAAGATCCACGCTATAAATAAGACACAGAAAATGCAATTTAAGTGTTTTGTGGCTGCAGAGTGTTTAATCACACTTAAGTTTAATAGCAATGAAAAAAATATATTACAGAGGCATGGATATTCATAGAAATGAGTAATTAGGAAAGCATTCATTTGGGAAGTCTCTAAAGTGAAGCTGTCCTTGAACAAAAAACAAAACAAAACAAAGAAAAAGGGAATTTTAGAGTGAGTTGGAAACTATCTATCTTGAAATAAAAATATTTGACTGTGAAACTGACTTTTTAGAACACTACAAGGTCTCTAATTTTGACTTATATAACAACCTGTTCTGAAGTGATACAAATTCACCAATTAAGGTAGGATAATAATTATAAAATAACATGTGTTAACTGCTTACTATCCTCTGGGCTCAGTAGTAATTCTTTGCATGTATCATCTCATTTAATCTCTATAACAATGTTATGAAGTTGAAATTACTGTAATATTATCCCCACTTTGCAGATGAGGAAAGTGAAACTTTGAGAGTTAATGAAATGTCCACATGTACATGCCTCATAAGTGGTGAAGAGGGAATTGAACCCAAGCCTTCCCACTCCTTGGTCTGCACTCATAACCACCATGCTGGAACAGATACAGAAATATTCTCAACTCTGAGAGCAGTCACATTTCTAAGAAACTATAACAAAAGGGTAATAGTAAGTGATCTCGTAGTTAAGTGTGGTCACGTCTGTTAATAGATTGGGTACAAATGTGTAATTACATCTCTTCCATCAGTAAGAGTTCGTCTACGTACACAGACATTCTTACTTCCTCCTTAATTCTCTTCTACTCAATCTGTCTTCAGGATCTAACCTATAATCAGCTGTGTGTGTGCTGACTCACAGTGGTGGACAGCAATCACTGCAACTTCGCTTTCATTCACCAAAATTGGAATTTGAAGCCCCAAATCCAAGCCATCTGGAAATGGACAGTGAAGGTCACAATTATATTGCAAGACAGGAAAAATGAGGGGGATGGGGAAGACAAGGGACGTTAGACTTTCAACATTTTATAGCTGCCCCTTCAATCGGGACTGTGTCTTTTTAGATCAACGAGTTAGTCCTTTTTGGACAATGGACATATGTAGATATCCACTGAACAAACTGTGGATTGCTCTATCAGTAAGAGCTATCATTTATGCCACATTGACATTTTACCACAAGACAAACTTAGATTTTCCAAAAGAAAGTGTCCTTAAACATTTGCCCAATTTTAAATTACAGGCCAAATTAGGCTAAATCCGTGTCCTCTTATTACTGTGATTCTGAGGTCATATTACAAAGCTCTGCCCTTCCCATGCCCAAGGGTAGACGTGGGCATGGTTTTTATTCCTGTGGTGCACTGCATAGAGCTCCCTCGAAGGGCACCAGGCAGGGCTGGTGAACCAATGCCATTGAATGATCTGTAGTATGAGATATTGGAGGCATTCATTACCTTATGAATTTCATTTTTTGAGACATATGATCCTAGTTCACACCACTGCACTCCAGCTTGGGTAACAGAGCAAGACTGCCTCTCAAAAAATAAATAAAAATAAAAATAAATAAAAGTAAGTTATGTTTGTTCTTTATGAACTGGCTGAGTGATTTGATATTGTCAGTTGCTAACACAGTAAAAGAATGAAGTCAGAATAAATTAATTTTGTACACAGAGTTAAGCAGATGTCATTTAAAATCCAGATAAGCCATCATCCTTGCAAAGACCACCTTCTGGGGTACGGCTCATGTTGCTACACCAGAGCCTTGGCTACTGTAGTGGTTCTTAAACTTTATTGAGTGTCAGAGTCATCTGGAGGGCCGGTTAAACCCACCTGGGAACCGCTCTCCACCACCCTTTCAGGAGAGTTTTTAACAGTAGGTCTGGGCAGGCCCTGGGAATTAGCATTTTTAACAAGTTCCCGGGTAATGCCGAAGTTACTAGTGTAGGGACTGTCCTTTGAGAACCCCTGGTCTGGTGTTTCCTTTTGGTGAGCAACCAGGATTTGGGTTCTCAACCACCATTCATAACTGCTGTGAGAATGTGAACGTGAACACAGAGCAGGAAAACCATGCCTATGTCATTGGTGTTATCATTTGGTAAATCAAGTCATTGCTTTGCACCAAGCATGGTTTCAAAGGAACTAATGGCATTGGAAATTTCCCAAGTATTGGCTAAGGCCTTTGACTAGAAAATAGCTTTATCTACATAGCCAGAAATAAAATTATACTTAAATACAATTCAACTCTGATGAGGCTTCCTTAAAAGTCTGGCTACAGAATTATGGCATAGGATAGACCTACCTGGGGAAAAAATATCTCAGTAACACTATTTAGACCTCCTTTATTTTGCCCAGGAATGCCTTTCACATGTGTATTGCTGCTCAGATCATTAGTATCAAGTGTTAAGATATACCAAGTGAGATACTTTGTGTCTCTTGACGTGGATATTTGGCTGACTTTCAAGCTTTGATGTAATCATATATTAAGTACACAGTGGACAGCTGTTGTCATAAAGAGCTAAATGAAAAAACAATTAAAAAAAAGTTTCCCACACCAAAACAACTCCCTTGATTGAAATTTTGCTGCGAATCAAGTAGATTTAAATATATATATATAAAATGATATATATCATTTTTATGTATTTTGGTTTGTTGATAAGCTAAGTAGCAGCAAATAACTCTTTGATTTTCACTTTTTTTTTTTCAGCCAAGGACATAAATTTTCATCCTGGGAACTATAATTTCAAGCGCTCAGTAGAGTTACTGAGTTGTGAGCCTTTTTCATTCTAATTAAATTAACTTGATGAAATACTATTGTGAAAAATTTCATAGAAGACAAAATAAAATACTAAGTGGCTCTACTCTACAAAATCCTTGATGATATAATTACTGCTTTGCAGTGGTGACTATTAGAAAATATTGTAACATAACGCAGATTTCCTCCTCTCCTCCCCTCCCCTCCCCTCTCCTCCCCTCCCCTCCCCTTCCCTCCCCTCCCCTCCACCTCTCTTCTTTAACAGTGTCTCACTTTGTTTCCCAGGCTGGAGTTCAGTGCCATGATCATGGTTTGCTGCAGCCTTGACCTCCTGGGTTCAAATGATCCTGCCAAGTAGCAGGGACTACTTGCGTTTGCCACCATGCCTGACTAATTTTTTAAAAGTTTCTTTTTGTAGAGCTGAGGTCTCAGTCTGGTCTTGAACTCCTGTATTCAAGGGATCCTCCCATCTTAGCTTCCCAAAGTGCTGGGATTACAGGTGTGAGCTACCACACCCGGCCTGCTTAATATTTCCAAATGTATAACAGTTCAAATTAATTATGTTTTCATTAATATATCACATTTAAACAATAAATAGGTTAATGTAGCATACATTTTTGTTTGATCAAAATAATGTTTCAGTTTGTTAATAAAATTATTGTACTTGTATAAGACAAAATAAATTCTGTTGTATCAAGGGATACCAATATTGAACTCTGCATCAGGGTTGATTTTTGCCTTTTGTGCCAGTGCACACATCCTGTGGGTGTACCCTGTGGTACAATGGCTGTGGGCCATTGCTAATGTGCTTTCTTTTCCATGCAAAAACCAAATAAATAAAATAAAACTTATCAGAAAGCATTGAGGATGAAGGTATTGTAGGGATAAGCAAATGCTGAATTGCCTCTGCTTTATACAAAGTACAAATCATTTGCTTAAGTCTTCATATTTTAACTATTAGTTAAAAATGACTTGAAGCATAGTTCGCAAATAACTTGACACAGGGTTCAAAATTGCTGCTCCAGCGTGCTCCTACTATACCCACCTCCAAGCAAAGATTGATACACATCAGTTCCACTAAATAGATACATGTACGTGCCAGTGAGCCTCAAGAAAAGAAAAAGAGGGCAAGAAGATTTGAACAGTAGGAAAAGTATTATATAATTTATTACGTGCTGGCACCTTTAACAATATTTAAATAAAACAACAACACTGGTCTTAGATAGTGAGACCTATGGTGAAAAGGGACTATATCTAGCCATTATTATGTCCTCCCAATAGCCTGTACTTCATAAATTCTTACACATAATTTTAATATGCAGTAATGTCCCACCATAAAGCATTTTGTATGATGCTTTGCTTAGATGGTGGTTTCAAGCATAACTTTGTTTTTTAACAAAGCATGGTACATTTTTCTTACTTTAGCATAAAATGGCCTGTGCTGTATATTTTCTTTTTATGGCCAGGAGTTCTATAAAAATCAAAGCAGACAATAGAAGATTAATTAGCAATTTATTTATTGCTAACACTCTTACTGCTTTAAAACATTATCCAGTAATTTGCATTGCACCTTTACATCAGCTTGGGCTGCCAGTCCTGGTTCATGGGCATTCACTGTATTCAATGAGCAGTTTTTTTTAGCTCTGTGCTAGGCAGTTACAGTCTAGAGATGAAGAAGTTATGATCCCTGTTTTTAAGTAGCTAAGTGTTGGAAAAGACCGCAGCGCATTTGCTGCTATCTTTATTTCTAAATCATCTGGATATAAAGTTGTAGGATACCTAAGGAGGAGAGTGTGGCTTAGCCGACAGAGGATCCCAACCTACTACCCTATTGTACTCTCTCAGGCACTGGGCTGTTAGGGGAGATGGAGGGGGAGGTGACAGGATGACAGGTTGGGGTGGGAGCGAGGTCGATTAGGGCTGACAGAGGGAAGTTTGGGTGAAAAACAACTTACTGATTTTGGAAGTCTATGTGAGCCCACTTACCAGCGTTTATCTAATCTCAAAAGCTAGGTAAGGTGGAAATAAGGGCACCTCTTTGTGGGGAAGGTACATTTAGGATCCAAGGCCTAAATGAAATGGATAAGATTGAAAAAGAAAACATTGTAAACCTCTCTCTTTTTCTGTTTTTAAGGAAAAAATTAGAAGATCAAAATGGAAAATATGCTACTTTGGTTGATATTTTTCACACCCGGGTGGACCCTCATCGATGGATCTGAAATGGAACGGGATTTTACCTGGCACTTGAGAAAGGTACCCCGGATTGTCAGTGAAAGGACTTTCCATCTCACCAGCCCCACATTTGAGGCAGATGCTAAGATGATGGTAAATACCGTGTGCGGCATCGAATGCCAGAAAGAACTCCCAACTCCCAGCCTTTCTGAATTGGAGGATTATCTTTCCTATGAGACTGTCTTTGAGAATGGCACCCGAACCTTAACCAGGGTGAAAGTTCAGGATTTGGTTTTTGAGCCGACTCAAAATACCACAAAGGGAGCATCTGTTAGGAGAAAGAGACAGGTGTATGGTACCGACAGCAGGTTCAGCATCTTGGACAAAAGGTTCTTAACCAATTTCCCTTTCAGCACAGCTGTGAAGCTCTCCACGGGCTGTAGTGGCATTCTCATTTCCCCTCAGCACGTTCTAACTGCTGCCCACTGTGTTCATGATGGAAAGGACTATGTCAAAGGGAGTAAAAAGCTAAGGGTAGGGTTGTTGAAGATGAGGAATAAAAGTGGAGGCAAGAAACGTCGAGGTTCTAAGAGGAGCAGGAGAGAAACTAGTGGTGGTGACCAAAGAGAGGGTACCAGAGAGCATCTGCAGGACAGAGTCAAGGCTGGGAGAAGAAGAAAACAATCTGGCAGGGGTCAGAGGATTTCCGAAGGGAGGCCTTCCTTCCGGTGGACCCGGGTCAAGAATACCCACATTCCGAAGGGCTGGGCACGAGGAGGCATGGGGGACGCTGCCTTGGACTATGACTATGCTCTTCTGGAGCTGAAGCGTGCTCACAAAAAAAAATACATGGAACTCGGAATCAGCCCAACAATCAAGAAAATGCCTGGTGGAATGATCCACTTCTCAGGATTTGATAACGATAGGGCTGATCAGTTAGTCTATCGGTTTTGCAGTGTGTCCGACGAATCCAATGATCTCCTTTACCAATACTGCGATGCTGAGTCGGGCTCCACAGGTTCCGGGGTCTATCTGCGTCTGAAAGATCCAGACAAAAAGAATTGGAAGCGCAAAATCATTGCAGTCTACTCAGGCCACCAGTGGGTGGATGTCCACGGGGTTCAGAAGGACTACAACGTTGCTGTTCGCATCACTCCCCTCAAATACGCCCAGATTTGCCTCTGGATTCACGGGAACGATGCCAATTGTGCTTATGGCTAACAGAGACCTAGAACAGGGCGGTGGATCATCTAAATCACAGAGAAAACCAGCTCTGATTATTGTAGTGAGATCACTTCATAGGTTATGCCTGGACTTGAACCCTATCAATAGCATTTCAACGTTTTTTCAAAATCAGGAGATTCTCATCCATTTAAAAAATGTATAGGTACAGATATTGAAACTAGATGGACACTTCAATGCCAAGCATATACTCTTCTTTACATGGTGATGAGTTTCATTTGTAGGAAAATTTTGTTGCCTTCTTAAAAATTAGACACACTTTAAACCTTCAACAGGTATTATAAATAACATGTGATTTCTTAATGGACTTATTCTCAGGGTCCTACTCTAAGAAGAATCTAATAGGATGCTGGTTGTGTATTAAATGTGAAATTGCATAAAGGTCGATGGTAACACAATTAGTATCAGGATAGAGACAGAAAGTTACAACATAGTTTGTACTACTCTGAGATGGATCCATTCAGCTCATTCCCTCAGTGTTTATATTGTGTTATCTGTTGGGTCTGAGACATTTAGTTTAGTTTTTTTGAAGAATTACAAATCAGAAGAAAAAGCAAGCATTATAAACAAAACTATTAACTGTTTTACTGCTTTAAAAAATAACAATTACAATGTGTATTATTTAAAAATGGGAGAAATAGTTTGTTCTATGAAATAATCTAGTTTAGAAATAGGGAAGCTGAGACATTTTAAGATCTCAAGTTTTTATTTAACTAATACTCAAAATATGGATTTTTCATGTATGCATAGGGAAGACACTTCACAAATTATGAATGATCATGTGTTGAAAGCCACATCATTTTATACTATACATTCTATGTATGAGGTGCTACATTTTTAGGACAAAGAATTCTGTAATCTTTTTCAAGAAAGAGTGTTTTTCTCCTTGACAAAATCCAGCCTTTGTATGAGGACCATAGGGTGAATTCTCTGATTAGTAATTTTAGATATGTCCTTTCCTAAAAATGAATAAAATTTATGAATATGACTTTTAAAAGGAGGGTCTGGTTATTTTCCTTAGGAACCAAGATTGCAACACTCATTCTGGCCATCATGTAGTATAAGCAGAGTCCAATGACTGCCTTGGGGCAAAACACAGAGTAGGCACTCAATGTGTATTTCTTGAATAAATAAATACTTGCTAAAGGGCTGTAAAAAGGGAATAGTTCAGGGCATTATGTTTAAAGAGTTTTAGTGATCTATAAATCAAGTACACCTTAAAATTCAGCAATTGTAGGCCTTATTTCTGGTCTGGTCTGTTCTTTCCGGTAGTTTCTAAGGTCACATCATTCTCTCTCTCATGGCACACTCAAGTCGTTGATTCTGCCAGGGTTCAAATTTATCTTATAATTTTTTAATAATGGGGAGTTATACTCTGGACTAGTATACCAAGAAATAATTGATTAGATTATGATAAACGATTTTGTGAATGATGTTCAAAACAGCAGAAATTCAGTACAAGCGCAGATTTTTTTTTTTTTTTTTTTTGAGATGGAGTCTGGCTCTCTTGCCTAGGCTGAAGAGCAGTGGCGTGATCTCGGCTCACTGCAATCTCTGTCTCCTGGGTTCAAGCAATTCTACTGTCTCAGCCTCCAGAGAAGCTGGGACTACAGGTGTGTGCCACCACACTTGGCTAATTTTTGTATTTTTAGTAGAGATGCGATTTCACCATATTGGTCAAGCTGGTCTCCAACTCCTGACCTTGGTTGATCCACCTGCCTCGGCCTCACAAAGTGCTGGGATTACAGGCATGAGCCACTGCACCTGGCCATGCAGATTCTTTTATAATGTGAACCTCTTAAAAATAATTCCATAAAAATTTAAAAAATAAATTAGCTGTAACTCTTACTGTATCTGTATATATGCTTTTGTAATTTTTATTTAATTGAAGTAGAGAATTAGGTCTTGCTACATTGACAAGGCTGGTGTCAAACTCCTGGCCTCAAATGATCCTCCCGCTTTGGCATTAAAGTGTTGAGATTACAAATTTGAGCCACCATGCCCAGCCATATGTGTTTTGTATACAGGATTTCAGCAAGTATTAACTACCATTTTATTTTTTTAATGATTTGATTTAATTCCAAGCACATTTCACTGAGTAGTATTTTATTATTTTTTCCAGTGGAATACGGTAATTGACTCAAAAATTTTGCTCAGTTTTTTTTGGGGGGAAAACATCTATGTGATCACAGAAACAAAAATGTTCCAAGGTCAGTTTTGCATACTTACACACTTGCGAACACACAAAGACATACACAGAATCTTCGTCTTTGAGTCTTTGAATATAACTCCTAGGATTTGAGTAAGTTTAGAATACCTTTGGGTGCTTAGTAAAATAGTTTGGTACTGAAGGTTAAATTCTAAGTACATATTTATTATATATATAATTCTTAAAATCATTGTCCAATATACTTTTCAAAAATATAAAACTGAGCTTGTTTAATTTGCAGAGACTTTTTCTTTTTTTCTTTTTAGAAACAGTCTTGCTCTGTCGCCCAGGTTGGAGTGCAGTGGCACAATTACAGCTCACTGCAGCCTTGAACTCCTGAGCTCAATAGATCCTCCCTCCTCAACCTCGCAAGTAGCTGGGATAACAGGCATGCATTAACATGCCTGGCTAGAGGGTTTTCTTTTTTTAATTCTGTCATGCGCTTTTCTTTTCCAAGTGAATCCTGAATCTTATATGACCTATTTAGGAACACTAAAATATATTGCATTAACCAGAAAGTTTTGCTTCATGTACTTTTTCTCTTATGTTTATCAGATTTGAAATTGAGAACTAGATTGAACTCACTTAGCTAAACAAACATACTTATTAGACATGCATACATGTCTACTGTGTGCGAAGGACTGTACTGATTTTATCGTCTTGGGAAGCTTGCCAATGGTGGATTTCAAATAACAATTTTCAAAACAACTGAAATTTAAAATTGTGGCATTCCCTCTTTATCTAAATAACACATTTTATTTATGTTTTTTTCTTGTTCAAACGAAATGTGTGTGGGCAGAAGCAACTTAACAATTTTTTCCGTTTTGATATGTTTCTTAGTTAAACCAATGTTTATTTTGAAAAAGATTTACATAATGTTTGATTGTCTTAGTCCATTTAGGTGGCTGTAACAAAATATCTTAGACCAGGAACTCTTAAATGATAGAAATTTATTGTTCACAGTTCTGAAGGCTGGATAGTCCAAGATGGAGTCATCAATAGATTTACTGTCTGATGAAGGTCCATTCCTCATAGATGGCACCTTCTTGCTGTGTCCTCATGTAGTGGAAGGGGCACCCAAGCTTATGTAAGCCCCTTTTATAAGAGAATTAATTCCAGTTTTGAGGCAGGAGCCCTCATGACCTAATAATCTCCCACATGCCCTGTCTCTCAATATTATCACCTTCGGAGTTAGGTTTCAACATACAAACTTTGGGGGGATGTAAACATTCAGATCATAGCAATAACCAAGATCAGAGTTCTGGACACATTTTTACCTTTCTTACTTGTAGATAGAATAATTCTTTTCAATTCTTATTTCATAGAAAGAATCTCAGGATAAGAAGAGACTATAAAAGATCATCTACTTTAACCCTATACTTTAAGTTTTAATCCCCTTCAGTCACATTCTCTGCAAGTGGTTGTCCAGTGATAAGAAAATTTTTTACCACTTATTGTTTAGTTATTAAAATTAATTCAGAAGTATAACTTACCATAAGTTATTCAGTTTGTTACATAGTGTAAAAATTATATTGTGTATATCTTGCATTTTATTCCAATGTTGACCATTTTAATTACTCATAAGTTTTTGTCCTTATGTTAGTAAATCAGGTTATTTACTCTCATCAAACATAAACTGTGATTATTAATCAAGAATATTGGGATAAGGCAACTGGACCAAGCACTGGATATTACAAGAATGTGGCTCTATAGCTGTAAAGAACCTAGAATTAGCATCATTATTCTTTAGTGTGGTTTCCCAATAACAAATACTTCTTTGGCTACTGATTTTTAAAAGTACCTGCCAGGCTTTAAAAGTACTTTAATAAAACTACTTTTACTAAAAATGATCAGCAAAAACATCTTTCCTTCATTAACAGAAGAGCCTTTTTAATAAACTGATTTTTGCAACTAGGTCATTGCTCTTTCTTCAATGGCCAAATCGTTAGGTTCAGAGATATTTAGGAGATTTGGTCTAATTGGTGGTGAAATCATGTCCTTGTCAAATACCATAGACCGACAGGCAGATTCACAAGTTTTAATTTTTATTAAAGTAAAATTTTAATAACATATTTCTCTGTTGCCCAGGCTAGAGCGCAGTGGAGTGACCATGGCTCCCTGAAGCCTTCCTCCTGGACTCAAGAGATCCTCCTGCCTCAGCCTCCCAAGTAACTGGGACTACAGACAAGTGCCATCATGCCAGGCTAATTCTTTAAGTTTTTTTGTAGAGATGTGGTCTTGCTTTGTTGCCCAGGTTGGTCTCTAACTCCTGGGCTCAAGTGATCCTTCTGCTTTGGCCTCCCAAAGTGCTGGGATGACGGGTGAGAGTCACTGTGCCCTCCCACACGTTTTTATTGATTCACTATTCCACTAAGGGGAAAAACCATCCTCAGATGGGTTTCTTTTCTACTTATAAAATCTAGGGAGGGAAATTCCCTGCTTCTTCCTTTCTGTATTTAAAAGCTGATAATTTGATCCAGTTAGCTAAACTGTCTAGAACATGGTGGACAAAATGACTTATGATCCCAATATGGTCTAGTTTGCTTACCCACAGGTAAGGTGGTGTCTTAGTTGCCATAACAAAACACCACACACTGGGTGGTTGAAACAACAGACATTTAATTCTCACAACACTGGAGGCTCGGAAGTCCAAAATCAGGGAAGTTTCATTTTGAGACCTCTTCTCTTGTCTTGAAGTGGCTGCCATCTCACGGTATGCTCCAGTGATCTCTTCTTTGTGCACAAGCAGGATGACAGAGAGAGAGAGAGCAGACTCTCTTTTTTTCATCTTATAAAGACACTAATCCCATCATGAGGGTCCCATCCTTATTACCTCATTTAACCTCAGTTACCTCCCAAAGGCCGCATTTCCAAATACCATCACAATTGGGGGTTAGAAATTCAGCATGTGACATTTTTAGGGGTGGGTGTGGGACACAAACACAGAGTCCATAACATGTATGTAAACCTACAAGTTGCATTAAACTTCTAAACCTATAAGTTGCACCTTGGGCCAGACCCAGGGAATTCACAAGCTTGTGTCACTAGAGAAACTAGGCAAAGGGGTATGAATGGCAGCTCAGGACAACCAATCTCTTTTTCCTAACTTTCATCATCATTATTTCAAGTACCAGTACCTGGCACAGAGGCAGCGATCGACACGTGCTTAAACTTATCACCAAGTATTCATTGAGGCTTACTCTTAAAGGGCTTTACTTACTGTATGCTATATGCTGAAGCTCAAAAATGCTATAGGTATTGTCTTAATCATGTATCATATTAAAGATATAACCAAATATTTAGATAATGGGAGTATTTTCTTGTAATAAGAATTTTAGTATTGGTATACACTATAGCGTGTGACTTAAGGAATTAGATATTTGACGCATTCTCTGCTGACTCATGTATGTTTCTGATAAAAATTGCCTTCAGACAAGTGCCAACCTTCTGTAGCTACACCTTATCTTCTCCTCTGCCATGTAAATATTTAATCAGACAATCTCTGCCTCAAAACCTGTCACCAGTCTTTTTGCCTTAGTAATATTTAAAAATTTCCAATAACACCTTAACATCCATTCACTTTTCTCAAGCACTGAGGACAAATTGACCACTTACTTAGAATATCTACTTTGATCCACATTGTAATCAATCTATCATAGGACCTATCATTGCCTCCCTGTGTGGTTTTACCAACTGAGTTTACACAGTTTACTAAACTGAGACTATATGATCATATTTCACTTTATATTTGTAAATGTTCACTCGTATTCAACTAGTATGAACTTGTGTTTGTTATTGAAATCTTCTGTGCGTGTTCACATTATACTGAAGTGTGTGTCCACTCTCACATGTAGCGTAGGTAAGAGGAATACTTTGAAAACTGTTCACACAGCCGAACACAGATGAGTCTGGAAAGTTCCTCTGGGCTTTTGCTCAGCCTAATTAACACTCATTTTCCTTACTCTTCTCTATTATATTTTCCATTTAATTTCATTAGTAATTTGTAATATACCACACAACATCTCACTTATCTAGAACTTCCTTTTCTGATGATTTCAAGTATCTAAAATGTAACAAAAAAATAAGCTATACAATGTATCTTCTGAATAACCGACATAGATGCCACAAAATTACTTTTACTCTAGAAATAATCTCAACAAGTTTGGTAATCTGATTTCTGGAACTATAATGAGAAGGCTGCTACTGAGGCAAGTCCAACAGTCCCAAGAAGTGACAGCTGATAAGAGAAGGAGGGTGTAGACAAACTATTAAACTATTTTAAAACCCCCCAGATATATAGGGACTATAAAATTTTAGTAGTTTGGAGCTATTGAGTTTGGGCAAGTAGCTCTGTGAGCCATATTAGCCTGTGAAATCATAGCGATATATGTTATGTTTATAACGATGACTGAAAAATCAATATAAAATCATAATCAGTATGAGTTTTGAAAGGCATTACATGATAGAAAAATTTTCATGAAAATGGCCTGACATTTTATTAAAGTCTCGTTTAAAATAAGAGAAACATCAGTGGTCAATGGAATTGACTTGTTTTTAGGCTCAAATGAAATTGTAGCCTCAAAAATTGAGGAAAAAACCTTACCCCAATATTTTGCTCATTCTTCAGGGTAAAAAGTATTTTGAAGGCTAATGTGTGTTATTGAAAGTTTGAAAGTTGTCAAACAGCTGCACCCTATTTATGCATATATACAGTGCTAGGAGATAGACACAGCAACTCTGGTATAATGGAAAAAGTTCAGGATGCAGAATAAAATACCTTAGTTGTCTAATCATAGTGGACTGCCCTGTAGAGAGCAAATGTTGACCAAATATAATGTGCTGATCATTGTAATTAGTATCTTAAAATTGCAAAAGTTACCTAAGACAACCAATAGTTGCATATAATAAATTAGTTGCATTCTGTTTTACCTTATGTTTGTGAAAGATAAACTGATATTTCCTAAGAGCAGAGATCAACAATCATGTGTCCCTGTAGAACTAAGGTAAGTGTGTGTGCTGGTGCAAATTTTGTTCTCTGAAACTAGACATTCTCTCCTCCCCACCATTATGTTACTCCTAAACTTGAGCTTACCAGAGTTTGTGGTATAGCTCACAACACATTTTCTAAGAACTGTCCATTATGGAGCCTACCTCTTCTCAGCCAGCTAAGCAATCCGGGGATCTCCAGAGTAATCTAATACCCAGAGTACTAGGGGCTTCCGGAAGGTAAGGAAGAGAGACCTCTTTCTGTTACACGTGTGTTTCGTTGACCAGCCCTTCCTCTCCTATTAATTGATAGGAGTCAAGACTGCAATTTTGCTTTACTTAGAATTTAAACTACTGCTACTAACTCCAGATCACAAAGCAATATAAATCTCAGGAAACAGAAAAAAAGAATTTACTGCTATACCCTAGAGAGAGATCTAGGAGGACATATGACTTTTTTTCTCCTTAAGCCTACTTTAAATGGATAAGTTAGAAAAATTTGCAGCTAACAATCTTAGAAGACAGAACTTTTAAATTAAAATTTTTTCCTCTGCAATACCTGCAAAAATGCAGTTTATTTTACTTTTTTCTTTTAAAAATCAGGACTTACTTAATGCCAACATTCTACTGCCAAACAAAAGTACCACTTTATCAAGCAATTACCTAAAAATAAAAATGGGCTATTTTTGAGACAGAACTGAGTTTAGTACTCTGCCACTGTACTTGGACCATTTACTTTAAGAGGCGTTCTTCATGGCCTGGGGAAATAAGTGACACTGTTGTACCCAACAAACGTGCAGTTGTGCCACTTTATGTAGACTAGTACGTGACTGATGTGGCTCCATGAACAGATGTCCTGGAGCCACATGATGGCTATGTGTGGGCAGTCATTGGCTCCCATACAGTAGCATCTCTCTCCTGCACATACCCCCAAATTAAAGTTTGGTTTTTGGTAGAAACTAGTATATCACAATGCCACTGTGTTTAGTATCCTAAACACAGTATTTAAAATTTGCTGCTGTAGGAGGTTGGCGCCTCTTAGTGGCCAGGAATGGCAAGAAACAAAGCTTCCAAGCTAGACTTGGACCACCTTTTGGAAGGATTTCGAATTGTATGCTAGAGTGCTTGGACTTTAACCTTTAGATTACTAGGAATTGATACAGGTTTTAAGTCAGGTAAGTGTGATCAAATGGGAATTTTGAGAAGGAAACTTCTGAAAGCACTATTTAGGCTGCACTGGGGTGGTCTGAGTGGGGATTAGACTAGAAGCAAAAGAGCCCAATACAGAGACTGCTGGAGCAGCTGTCATAAGGAAAAGGCAGAGAGAAAGGCAAGAGAGGACACCTTGTGAGAGATTCAGAGAGCTGAATGTTTACTATACTTAGGGCCTTTGAATATAGGAGAGAAGAGTTGAGAGTGTTCTGTTCCCTGAACTTCTGGTTTGGGAGACTGGGTAGATGGTGAGACCACTGACCAAGACAGAAAGATTAGGGTTGGCAAAAAGATAATGAGTTCATTCTTAGACATGTATGTTAAAATGTGTTGTAGGATATTTATCAGTAACATTGACAATACCCTTAATAATGACAAGAAAGTTAAATAAAAAACGTGGTTCTATAGTGAACTAACTTATTAATTAACAACATAACCAGTAAGTCATATAACTATATTTTGTTCTGAACTCAAATAGCAACTAAACCTTTTCTTTTCTTTCTCTTCCTTTCCTTTTCTTTTCTTTCTTTTCTTTATTTCCTTATTTTTCTTCCTTTCTTTCTTCTTCTTTCTTTTTCCTTCCTCCCTCCCTTCTTTCTTTCCTTCCTTCCTTTTCTTTCTCTTTCTCTTTCCTTTCCTTGTTCTTTTTCTTTCTTCCTTTCCTCTCTCTCCTTCCTTCCTTCCTTTTTCTTTCATTTTTTCCTTTTCTTTCCCTTTTCTTTCTCTTTCTTTCCTTCTTCCTTTTTCCTTTCCTTCTTCCTCTTTCCTTTCCTTCTTTTTCTCACCTTCCTCTCCTCCTTCCTTCCTTCTTCTTTCATTTCTTTACTTTTCTTTGTTTTCTCTCTCCTTCCTTCCTTCCTCCCTCCCTCCCTTTTCTCTTTCTGTCTTTGCTTTTTTCTCTCTCTTTTCTCTCTCCTCCCTTCCCCTCCCTTTCTTTCTCTTTTTTTTCCTTTCCTTTTTCTTTCTCTTTTCCTTCCTTCCTTCCTCCCTCCCTTTTCTCTTTCTGTCTTTGCTTTTTTCTCTCTCTTTTCTCTCTCCTCCCTTCCCCTCCCTTTCTCTTTTTTTTCTTTCCTTTCCTTTTTCTTTCTCTTTTCCTTCCTTCCTTCCTCCCTCCCTCCCTCTCTTCCCCCCTTCTCTCCTTCCTTCCTTCCTTCCTTCCTTCCTTCCTTCCTTCCTTCCTTCCTTCCTTCCTTCCTTTTCTTGTTCTTTCTTTCTGAAAGAGTCCTTACTGTCACCCAGGCTGGAGTGCAGTGATACAGTTATGGCTCACTGCAACCTCAATTTGCCAGGCTCAAACAATGCTCTCACCTCAGCCTCCTGAGTGGCTGGGACCACAGATGCACGTCACTATGCCTGGATAATTTTTGCATTTTCTTTAGAGACAGGGTTTTGCCAAGTTGCCCAGGATGGTGCTGAACTCCTGGGCTCAAGCGATTTGTCTGTCTCGACTTCCTGAAGTGCTGGGATTACATGTAGGCATGAACTGCCACACCTAGCTACCTTTGTTTTTCTGTTCTTAACAAAGTGCTCCTTTTATCTCTGAATCTTCAACTTTTTTCCATAAGAGACAGGTTTTCTAAAAATCTGGTCCCAAATTTACATCTAAATATTACATGCATGGTCACAACTGCATTTCCTGTTTTTCAATAGAGTGCCAAAATCCACGTGATCCAAAATACGGATGATTTAAAAAAAACTGCAAATTTCCTTGGGACACATTTATAAGACTTTTCAGATCATAAGGTTTAACTTTGTGTTCTGGTTTACAGATACCATTACAAATTATAAAATTAGTTAACTTACCCCAAAGAGGTTTCATACACTGAAAAAGAAAGATGAATCACAAGAATGTTGGGTATCTGGAGATGAATTTAGTATCAAAGGGTGGTTTAACACCAGAGAACATGATCACTAAGAGGTGATTGTCTCCCTTTACCTTTGTTGCAAGGGGACCCCTCCAGGTCCTGCCCCTTTGTGGGGCTACTGTTTGCAGGCCTGGGTGCTGTTCTAGGCTACAGTCTCTTGTAGTCATAGGCTTTTGCTCAAAATTGTCACCCTCCTCCAGCCCTGATGGTTGCAACCTGCACCACACTACTATGTTCACTCTCGATATTCTTATTGTTCGATATCATCTTCCATCTCAGTCTAATCCATCGCTAAATATTTTTTTCTTTAAAAAAGTCATTGTCAATTCACAAAGTATGTTTGTTAACCTTTTTGATCTCCAAATAAAAACACTTTAAATTTTATCATTGGCCAAAAGCATCCATTAGCATCTTTATGTTCTTAGAAAGTGTCACTGGATATTGGAAACTGTGTAAGGAGTCTCCAAGAAATGGAGTTTAATCTCTGTGATGGATGCTGCCCATGCCATGCCAGCCCACTTCCCAGCTGTAGCACCCATCCTCCAGTGCGGTCAGGGGACTCCTAAGGATGCCAGAGAACCTTTCAGAAGGTCTATGTCAAAACTGTCTTCAGAGTAATACTAAGACACTCATTTTCCCACAAGTGTGCTCACAATGGAATTTTCCAATAACTACCTGATATGGGCTATTGTAACATATTGAATGCAGAAGCAGATATGAGAATGCAGCTGTCTTCTGTTAAGTCTAATATTAAAGAGGTTTGCGAAAATGGCAAAACAGTACTACTTTTCTAAGTTTGTAAGATTTCACCTACATGTGAAGTCTAAAAAAGTCAAACTCATAGAAGCAGAGAGTAGTATTTTTCATAAAATATTTTATGTATGTAAATATATAGTGGTTTTAATATTTATATTTTTACTTTTACTGCATTTTTTTTGAGACAGAGTCCCACTTTGTTGACCAGGCTGGAGTGCAGTCTCATGATTCAGCTTACTGCAACCTCTGCCTGCCAGGTTCAAGTGATTCTCCTGTCCCAGCCTTGAGTAGCTGACATTACAGGTGAGTGCCACCATGCTAGGCTAATTTTTGTATTTTTAGTAGAGATGGGATTTCACTATGTTGCCCAGGCGGGTCTTGAACTCCTGACCTCAAGCGATCTGCCCACCTCAGTCTCCCAAAGCGCTGAGAATGAATACAGGCATGAGCCACTGTGTTTGGCCATTTTTACTACATTACTTTTAATGGCAAAACCAGCAATTACTTTTCCATCAATCTAATACATGAATTAAAATTAAACAAGTATGAAAGAATTTCAGTTTTAATTTCTAACACAGTAAATATTGACAGACATAACCCACCTACATAAAAGCTTTTGGGGGTGCCTCAATAAATTTTAAGAGTGTAAAGGGGCCCTGAGACTAATGAGTTTGAAAACTCTGCTCTGTGAATCAATTATAGAAAACTTTTATGTTTCAAAATTGAATGTGTATGTGATGAGTGGAAATTAATTCACAGAATTAAATTAACATGAGAGTTTAGCTAAGGTTAACTACTATATCACTAAATCACAAAACATCACTCCCTCATATGTCTCATTACAGAGGAGATCTGAATGACGTATCCAGAGATGAAATCTGCTGTCAACCAGGCTATGAGAAACAAATTTCCTTAAAACCCAAGAGGATTAACCAAAAAACCAAAATACTTTAAATAGAACAAACAAGATATTTTGCTTCAAAAATATAGGTCAATGTGACTTTTCAACTAATATACACATTATTTTGATTTCCAACAAGTGCCTCTACACAAACCACATGTAATCACTGCTGCAAGACCATGCCTTTTTCCATCAACAAAATTGTGGGCATCTATTGTTAAAGATGTCTATTTAAGGGTCAGAAAGAAGCCTTCACACAAATTTATCTTTCTGTGCATTGAATTCTCATTTCTTTGTACATGTCCACACCTTTCCTCTTCTTCTGAACCTCAGGACTCCTTCCAAAGTCTCTAGTCTATCCTCTTTTTTTTAAAAAAAAAAAAAAAAAGTGCAATAAATAACATAAAAGAGAACAAGGGAGACAATTTTTTTTTTTTTTTTTTTGAGATGGAGTCTTGCTCTGTCACCCAGGCTGGAGAAGGGAGACAATTTGATATGGAGAGAACCACCTTTGCAATCATTATTACATATATGAAATGATTCAAATCTTCAAGATGGGGTGTCAATTAGAGTAAGTTCTTCTATAATACACAAATCTATCAAAACTCTAATAAAGGAGAACTACCAAATGATCTAGCTATCTTGCTTCTGGATATATATGCAAAAGATTTGAAATCAAGGCCGGGAGCGGTGGCTCAAGCCTGTAATCCCAGCACTTTGGGAGGCCGAGGCGGGTGGATCACGAGGTCAGGAGATCGAGACTATCCTGGCTAACATGGTGAAACCCCGTCTCTACTAAAAATACAAAAAACTAGCCGGGCGTGGTGGCGGGCACCTGTAGTCTCAGCTACTTGGGAGGCTGAGGCGGGAGAATGGCGTGAACCCGGGAGGCGGAGCTTGCAGTGAGCCGAGATCACGCCACTGCACTCCAGCCTGGGAGACACAGCGAGACTCCGTCTCAAAAAAAAAAAAAAGATTTGAAATCAGTGTATTGAAGAGATATCAGTACTCCTATGTTCACTGTAGCACTATTCACAATAGCCAAGGTATGGAATCAAACTAAGTGTCCATCAGTAGATAAACAGACACAGAAAATGGTGTGTATATATACACAATGGAATACTATTTAGCCTTAAAAAGAAGGATGTTCTGTCATTTGAGACAACATGGTTGAACCTGGAAGACAATATGTTAACTGAAATACACTAGGCACAGAAATAAAAATTCTGAATCATCTCACATATATGTGAAATCTAAAAAAGTCAAACTCATAGAAGCAGAGAGTAGAATGGTGATACTGGGGCTGGGTGGGGTAGGAGGTGAGGATGGGGAGATGTTGGTCAAAGGGTACAAAGTTTCAATTAGAGGGGAAAAATAACTTTGAGGTCTATTGCACAGCATGGTAACTATAGTTAATAACAATGTATTGCAAAATTCTAAGTTGCTGTGTTTCTTTGTTTTTAATTAATTTTTTAAATTGACAATAATTGTAGATATCAGGTTGGCTGGCAAGATGGCTGAATAAGAACAGTTCCAGTCTGCAGCTCCCAGCAAGATCGACGTGGAAGGTGAGTGATTTCTGCATTTACAACTGAGGTACTCGGTTCATCTCACTGGGACTGGTTGGACAGTGGGTGCAGCCCACAGAGGGTGAGCTGAAGCAGGGTGGGCTCACCTTGATCCTCACCAGGGAAGCTCAAGGGGTCAGGAGATTTTCCTTTCCTAGCCAAGGGAAGCCGTGACAGACTGTACTGGGAGAAACAGTACACTCCGGCCCAGATACTGCGCTTTTCCAGTAGTCTTCGCAACCAGCAGACCAGAAGATTCCCTCAGGTGCCTAGCTCAGCAGGTCCCACCTGCGTGGAGCCCAGCAAGCTCAGATCCACTGGCTTGAAATTCTCGCTGCTAGCACAGCAGTCTGAGGTTGACCTGAAACACTCGAGCTTGGTGGGGGAAGCGGAGTCTGACATTGCTGAGGCTTGAGTAGGCAGTTTTACCCTCACAGTGTAAACAAAGTTGCCAGGGAAGTTCGAATTGGGCGGAGCTCACCACAGCTCAGCAAGACCGACTGCCTCTCTAGTTTCCTCCTCTCTGGGCAGGGCATCTCTGAAAAAAGGCAGCAGCTCCAGTCAGGGACTTACAGATAAAAACCCCATCTCCCTGGGACAGAGCACCTGGGGGAAGGGCCAGCTGTGGGCATGGCTTCAGCAGACTTAAACATCCCTGCTTGACAGCTCTGAAAAGAGCAGTGGTTCTCACAGCACAGCGTTTGAGCTCTGATAAGGGACAGACTGCCTCCTCAAGTGGGTCCCTGACCCCCGTGCCTCCTGACTGGGAGACACCTCCCAGTAGGGGCCAACAGACACCTCATACAGGAGAGCTCTGACTGGCATTTAGCTGGAGCCCCTCTGGGATGAAGCTTCCAGAGGAAGGAACAGACAGCAATCTTTGCTGTTCTGCAGCCTCCACTGGTGATACCCAGGCAAACAGTGTCTGGAGTGGACCTTCAGCAAAACTACAGCAGACCTGCAGCAGAGGGGCCTGTTAGAAGTAAAACTAACAAACAGAAGGAATAGCATCAACATCAACAAAAAGGACATCCACTCAGAGACCTCATCCGAAGGTCACCAACATCAAAGACCAAAGGTAGATAAATCCATGAAGATAGGGAGAAACTAGGGCAAAAAGGCTGAAAATCCCAAAAACCAGAATGCCTCTTTTCCAGAGGATCACAACTCCTCGCCAGCAAGGAGTTGTGAAAACTAGATGGAGAATGAGTCTGACAAATTGACAGAAGTAGGCTTCAGAAGGTGGGTAATAACAAACTCCTCCGAGCTAAAGGAGCATGTTCTAACTCAATGCAAGGAAGCTAAGAACGTTGAAAAAAGGTTAGACGAATGGCTTACTAGAATAACCAGTTTAGAGAAGAACATAAATGATCTGATGGAGCTGAAAAACACAGCACGAGAACTTTGTAAAGAATAAACAAGTATCAATAGCCAAAGCGATCAAGTAGAAGAAAAGGTATCAGAGACTGAAAACCAATTCAATGAAATAAAGCGAGAAGACAACATTAGAGAAAAAAAAGTGAAAAGAAATGAGTAAAGCCTTCAAGAAATATGGGACTATGTGAAAAGACCAAATCTACGTTTGATTGTTGTTCTTGAAAGTGATGGGGAGTATGGGACCAAGTTGGAAAACACTCTTCAGGATATTATCCAGGAGAACTTCCCCAACCTAGCAAGGCAAGTCAACATTCAAATTCAGAAAATACAGAGAACACCATAAAGATACTCCTCAAGAAAAACAACCCTAAGACACATAATCATCAGATTCACCAAGGTTGAAATGAAGGAAAAAATGTTAATGGCAGCCAGAGAGAAAGGTTGGGTTACCCACAAAGGGAAGCCCATCAGACTAACAGTACATCTCTCTGCAGAAATCCTGCAAGCCAGAAGAGAGTGGGGGCCAATATTCAACATTCTTAAAGAAAAGAACTTTCAATCCAGAATTTCATATCCAGCCAAACTAAGCTTCATAAGCAAAGGAGAAATAAAATCCTTTACAGACAAGCAAACGCTGAGAGATTTTGTCACCACCAGGCCTACCTTACGAGAGATCCTGAAGGAAGCACTAAACACGGAAAGGAAAAACCAGTACCAGCCACAGCAAAAACATACCAAATTGTAAAGACCATCGATGCTATGAAGAAACTGCATCAACTAACCAGCTAGCATCATAACGACAGGATCAAATTCAAACACAACAATATTAACCTTAAATGTAAATGGGCTAAATGCCCCATTTAAAAGATATACAGTGGCAAATTGAATAAAGAGTCAAGACCCATCAATGTGCTGTATTAAGACCCATCTCATGTGCAAAGATACACATAGGCTCAAAATAAAGAGATGGAGGAAGCTTTACCAAGCCAATGGAAAGCAAAGAAAAGCAGGGGTTGCAATCCTAGTCTCTGATAAAACAGACTTTAAACAAACAAAGATCAAAAGAGACAAAGAAGGGCACCACATAATGGTTAATGGATCAATGCAACAAGAAAAGCTAACTATACTAAATATATATGCACCCAATACAGGAGCACTCAGATTCATAAAGCAAATTCTTAGAGACCTACAAAGAGACTTAGACTCCCACACAATAATGGTGGGAGACTTTAACACCCCACTGTCAACATGAGACAGATCAACGAGACAGAAAATTAACAAGGATATCCAGGACTTGAACTCAGCTCCGGACCAAGCAGACCTAATAGACATCTACAGAACTCTCCACCCCAAATCAACAGAATACACATTCTTCTCAGCATCACATAGCACTTATTCTAAAATTGAACGAACAATTGGAAGTAAAACACTCCTCAGCAAATGCAAAAGGATAGAAATCATAACAAACTGTCTCTCAGACCACAGTGCAATCAAACTAGAACTCAGGACTAAGAAACTCACTCAAAACCGCACAACTACATGGAAACTGAACAACCTGCTCCTGAATGACTACTGGGTAAATAACAAAATTAAGGCAGAAATAAATATGTTCTTTAAAACCAATGAGAATAAAGACACAATGTACCAGAATCTCTGGGACACACTTAAAGCAGTGTGTAGAGGGAAATTTATAGCGCTAAATGCCCACAAGAGAAAGCAGGAGAGATCTAAAATCGACACCCTAACATCACAATTAAAAGAACTAGAGAAGCAAGAGCAAACACATTCAAAAGCTAGCAGAAGACAAGAAATAACTAAGATCAGAGCAGAACTGAGGGAGACAGAGACATGAAAAACCATTCAAAAATCAATGAATCTAGGAGCTTGTATTTTGAAAAGATCAACAAAATAGACAGACCGCTAGCAAGACTAATAAAGAATAAAAGAGAGAAGAATCCAATAGACACAATAAAAAATGATAAAGGGGATATCACCACAAATCTCACAGAAATACAAACTACCATCATAGAATATTATAAACACCTCTGTGCAAATAAACTAGGAAATCTAGAAGAAATAGATAAATTCCTAGACACATACACCCTCTGAAGACTAAACCAGGAAGGAGTCAAATCCCTGAATAGACTAATAACAAGTTCTAAAATTGAGGCAATAATTAATAGCCTATCAAGCAAAAAAAAGTCCAGGACCAGAGAGATTCACAGCCGAATTCTACCAGAGGTACAAAGAGGAGCTGATATCATTCCTTTTGAAACTATTTCAAACAATAGAAAAAGAGGGAATCCTCCCTAACTCATTTTATGAGGCCAGCATCATCCTGACACCAAAACCTGGCAGAGACACAACAAAAAAAGAAAATTTAGGCCAATATCCCTGATGAACATTGATGCGAAAATCCTCAAGAAAATACTGGAAACTGAATCCAGCAGCACATCAAAAAGCTTATCCACCACGATCAAGTCGGCTTCATCCCTGACATGCAAGGCTGGTTCAACACACTCAAATCAATAAATGTAATTCATCACATAAACCAAACCAATGACAAAAACCACATGATTATCTCAATAGATGTGGAAAAGGCCTTCAACATAATTCAACAGCCCTTCATACTGAAAACTCTCAATAAAGTAGGCATTGATGAAACGGATCTCAAAATAGTAAGAGCTATTTATGACAAACCCAAAGCTAATATCATACTGAATAGGCAAAAACTGGAAGCATTCCTTTGAAAACCGGCACAAGACAAGGATGCCCTCTCTCACCACTCCTATTCAACATAGTATTGGAAGTTCTGGCCGGGGAAATCAGGCAAAAGAAATAAATAAAGGGTATTCAATTAGGAAAAGAGGAAGTGGAATTGTCTCTGTTTGCAGATGACATGATTGTATATTTAGAAAACTCTATCATCTCAGCCCCAAATCTCCTTAAGCTGATAAGCAACTTCAGCAAACTCTTAGGATACAAAATCAATGTGCAAAAATCACAAGCATTCCTATACATCAATAACAGACAGAGAGCCAAATCATGAGCAAATTCCCATTCACATATGCTACAAAGAGAATAAAAAATACCCAGGAATACAACTTACAAGGGATGTGAAGAACCTCTTCGAGGAGAACTACAAACCACTGCTCAAGGAAATAAGAGAAGACAGAAACAAATGGAAAAACATTCCATGCTCATGAATATGAAGAATCAATATCGTGAACATGGCCATATTGCCCAAAGTAATTTATAGATTCAGTGCTATCCCCATCAAGCTACCATGGACTTTCTTCACAGAATTGGAAAAAACTGCTTTAAATTTCATATGGAACCAAAAAGGAGCCCACATAGTCAAGACAATCCTAAGCAAAAAGAACAAAGCTGGAGGCATCACACTACCTGACGTCAAACTATACTACAAGGCTACAGTAACCAAAACAGCATGGTACTGGTAACAAAACAGATATATAGGCCAATGGAACAGAACAGAGGCTTCAGAAATAACATCACACATCTACAACCATCTGATCTTTGACAAACCTGACAAAAACAAGGAATGGGGAAAGGATTCCTTATTTAATAAATGGTGTTGAGAAAACTGGCTAGCCATATGCAGAAAGCTGAAACTGAATCTCTTCCTTAAACCTTATACAAAAATTCACTCAAGATGGATTAAATACTTAAACAGAAGACCTAAAATCCTAACACCCTAGAAGAAAACCTAGGCAATACCATTCAGGATGTAGGCATGTGCAAAGACTTCTTCATGACTAAAACATCAAAAGCAGTGGCAACAAAAGCCAAAATAGACAAATGGGATCTAATTAAAGTAAAGAGCTTCTGCACAGCAAAAGAAACTATCAGCAGAGTGAACAGGCAACCTAGAGAATGGGAGACAATTTTTGCCATCCATCCATCTGACAAAGGGCTAATATCCAGAATGTACAAAGAACTTAAATTTACAAGAAAAAGCAAACAACCCCATCAAACAGTGGGGGAAGGATATGAACAGACACTTGTCAAAAGAAAACATTTATGCAGCCAACAAACATATGAAAAAATGCTCATCATCACTGGTCATTAGAGAAATGTAAATCAAAGCCACAATGAGATACCATCTCACACCAGTCAGAATGGTGATCATTAAAAAGTCAGGAAACATCAGATGCTGGAGAGGGTGTGGAGAAATAACACTTTTACACTGTTGGTGGGAGTGTGAATTAGTTCAACCATTGTGGAAGGCAGTGTGGTGATTCCTCAAGGATCTAGAACTAGAAATACCATTTGACCCAGCAATCCCATTACTGGCTATATACCCAAAGGATTATAAATCATTCTACAATAAAGACACATGCATATGTATGTTTATTGCTGCACTGTTCACAATAGCAAAGACTTGGAACCAACCCAAATGCCCATCAATGATAGACTGGATGAAGAAACTGTGACACAAATACACCATGGAATACTACCCAGCCATAAAAAGGAATGAGTTCATGTCCTTTGCAGGGACATGGATGAAGCTGGAAACCATCATTCTCAGCAAACTAACACAAGAATGGAAAACCAAACACCGCATGTTCTCACTCGTAAGTGGGAGTTGAACAATGAGAACACATGGACACAGGGTGGGGAACATCACATACCGGGGCTTGTCAGGGGGTGGGGGGCTGGGGGATGGATAGCATTAGGAGAAATACCTAATGGAGATGACGGGTTGATGGGTGCAGCAAACCACCATGGCACGTGTATACCTATGTAACAAACCTGCACATTCTGCACATTTACCCCAGAACTTAAAGCATAATAAATTGTAGATATCAGGTACAGCATAATGTTTTGAAATATATATACATTGTGGAACAGCTAAACTGAGCTAATTAACATATGAATTACCTCACATATTTATCACAGGAGAGTAAATTTCAAATGTTCTCATCATAAAAAGGATGTGAGGTGATGAATATTAATTAGCCTGATTTAATCATTCCACATAATACACTTATAACATCACATTGTATCCCATAACTATACACAATTATAATGATTTTTAAATAAAATGGTAAAAATCACCTCATATTTGACAATAAATGTACTATATGAGAGTTATTCTTTAGTAATTAGAACTACAATAATGGCCCAGCCATACCTAGGTAAGTGAAGAAACCTCTGAGAACTAATATACTTGTGTTCATCCTTCATACATTTATCAGGCACCTACTGAAGTGCTAGTTGCTGAGGACAGGAACAAGAGGAGATGTTTCCTGCCTAGGAGGCTCCCAATTGGCTAGAGCAGATGACACTTTCACAGCTGATCATAATACAATATGTTAAATGCCATAAAGGCTGATGAATATTGTGCTCTAAAAGAGAGGGTGGAAAGCAGGAATGGACTGCACTGGCAGGGTTGGTTAGGTAATTTCAGGCATAGGGATCCTGTGTGAGCCAGCAAAGTGCTTGGAGGGAACAGCTGGTGTGGTCATGAACGGAATGGTGTGTGTGCACACACAGTCTGATTTGAAAATAATGCTCTTGCAGCTTCACTTATTAAGAATTTATACCACATGGGCCATTCAATGAGGAAATAAAAGCTTATTAAAATGCAATATTAAACTTCAAATTATTTACAATCTTAAATATATTTTTATTGCAATAAGCCCATGAAATAATATATCATTAAAATGTAATCTATAAAATTCATATTACATACTTGGATAGTAGCTGCTGAAAGTTAGTTCTCAAGACACACATCTTAGGTAACTAAGGGAAAGGAAGTTTTAAAATAGAAATAAGAATATGTCTCACTAAAGAAATTCTTCTATTTGAGACTGGACTACTTTTTGAGACATAACAATCTAGTTGTAGGCATAATGTCACTAATTTTATCAACATAGGCTAATCTAGGTATTGTGTGAGAGTATACATGTATGCCAGTGTGTCAGTACACTATAACCTACCTAAAGTCATATTATTCTTCAACTTTCATGGCTAATTCTCATAAAAATGATTACAAGACTTTAATTGCACATTTTAAAAGGAAGTTCACCCTAAAAATACATATACATCTTGAAACATGGAATTTCAACTCATTTGGCAGCAGCTATGGAGACCCAAGTTTAATGAAAGCTTGTTAAAATTGCTTTTTCCTTGTTTTTAATTTTTTGTAAAATAATCAAAACTCTATTGGCATGACAGCATTTTAAAATATTCAATATTATGTCTGCTGTGTGTGTCATTTGAAACGGACCTTTTTCCCAAAACATAATCAAAGAGAGAAGGGTTATGTTTGCATTTCTTTGTTCAAGGTGTTTATTGCATCTCAGAGGGCATACATGCACTGGGTTTTTAAACTGAAATACAAAGAAAGCCATTTTGAAATTGGTCTTAGGTAATTTTTCCCCATTACAGTGTATGTTATCCCCACAGTAAATTCAGATACAACCACTTTTAAATGGTACCATACATCTATTAAATAATTTGAAAAATAGGCAAACACCTTTCCAACCCAATATGCTTTTATGAAGAGCTGCCAAGCCACTAGCAACACTGATCAACAGTGACCTCATTTGTGCATCAAAATCTTAAGCCAAGCCATCAGCACAGACAGTATGACGACAAATTAAAACTTAAAGAATACAGTATGTACAGTAAAAGATACAATTCTCTGAATTAGTTTAAATCCTAATCACAATGTTACAACAAAACCTACTTTGAGCTCAATTGAAGGATGGAAGAACACTAGTCTACAAAACACACAAAGAAATACTAAATTAACAGATGTACCAAAAACCCACAGTAAAGTAAAAATATCTGCAGTAATATCTTTAAATTACAGATATACCTTGGGGTGCCTTCAGAATAACTTGAATAGTACCTCTCTAACTGCATTTTCATGAACGTGATACAAACAGACTCTTTACTTTTCAGTGCATTTAATCAAGAATGAATAAATAGGTCAATTTAGATGCAAAACCTGTCAAATATAATTAAAATATATATATTTTAATATAGCAGTGATAAATAGGGGATTCTTCCCATATGATTTTTCATTCTTGATAAGGTAGTTTCAAAGAGAAGTATTTATTATGGACGTTAACCTTTATATTTTTTAAAATAAAATTTCTTAACATATACAGTGCCACAAAAATAAACATTTCTCACAACAGTTGAAGTTCCTGTGATTGGAAAAATGTACTCCACACTGAAAAAAGTTTTGTATATTTATGAGTGTTTTCCTTATTATCTGATATTATCGCACTACGCTTGTAACAGATACAGAAGAAAAGATAATTTATGGGAAGAGTTTCGGGTTTGTTTGAAAGTTATATGTACATTGAAACCTTCAAAAACACAGATACATCTTTCCAAATAGCTCACCACACAACAGCTGCATCATCTGTCCTCAGGCGAAGTCCAGAAAAGCACTAAAGGCATCAGTAACATCCATTCATTGTTTACATCGTACAATACACAAATAATCCAAATACACTACAATTTCGAGAGTAGGGATAACAGCTAAGGTAGTACACATTCCTAATGTTCACTTTCACGGCTGTGCTACACATTTTGGAAGAGAAGTTATGAGTAAGCATTGGGTTTGGTACTGGTGGCTCCCTTTGAAACTGAGCATCAATCTCATTTGAAGTCTCCAAATTCATTTATTTTCCTATTCAGTCACAAAAATTGCAGCTGTAAAGAAAACAAGAATTAGAATTAGAAAAAAAGAGTATTACATAGTCCTCAAACATTTTACCTCCCTTGCAATTTTACTTCACAGTTTCTGCAAACAACTTTTACATAAAAAGGTCTCTGCATGGACAAATTCACATTTACATACTTTTCACGGCTTTTTAAAACAAGCTTAACATTTTTAAAATTTAGCCAGAAATTAAAAAAAAAAACTTTTCAGGTATAGTTTCATTTTAATAATTATATCAACAAAAATTTGAAATTTAGACACATATTAAAAATTTTAGTAGCAGGACATTCGGTATAGCATTCAGTATCTAAGAGCAGCTAACCTTTAAAAACGCCAGCCAAAGAAAAAGGGGGCGTGACCATGACCTTACATTATTTTTTCATGTATTCAGTTACGGTGTTCAATGAGTCACTTACTAAACAGCTGAACCAGTGACAGAATAGAAGAGAACGGAGAGATCCCTGGTGACTCAATGCCTTTTCTCAGCCACTTCCCACTCATCTCCTTGGCTAATTCACGCATCATTCATTTCTGCTGGAAACATTTGTGGGGTCTTAAGGCTTAGCCGCATAGATAACTCTTCATAAAATAGTCATTCTCTCTGTGTGTCTGTCTTTATCTGGCTCTATCTCTGTCTCTCTTTCTCTGTTTCTGTCTCTCTTTCTCTGTTTCTGTCTCTCTCTCTCTCTCTCTCTCTCTCTCTCTCAGGTAAGGACTGTCTCAAGCATATCTGTTTCCTGTACTTATCAAAGTTCCAGGCATATGATTAGAGCAACATTTATTAAGAGGTGAATACAGGCTGCTCTATGCAGTTTCCTTGGTCACTCCTGAAAGTTATTAAGTGTTCATGGTCTCACTTATGTCTACATTAGCCAATCCAAAGTGTAATAGAAAAGTTGGGCATAAGGAGAGTTTACTTGACTGAGATGTCAATACCTTAAAATAATACATCATTAATCTTGTATATTAAAAAAAAATCAAGAATCCACAAAGATCTTAGTAGGCATTAGTGAAGGTTTTTAAGAAATATATGTAGCACAGTAGGTGCATACTGAAAACAACACTGGACAGAAGTCCAAAAACACTGAGTTCTTCCTTGTGGGACACTGGGCAAATTCCTTAATGCCCAAGGATCACTTCTTTTGGCTGTGAAATGGAGACAAAAAATTTCTGGCTAGTTTATCTCACATGATTGATCTCCTACTAAGAAGTGGATGTGAAAAGTACCATGTAAATTATGTTCGTCCATTCAGCAAGGATTTGTTGAGAACCTACCCACTGTGTTAGGTGCTGGGGTCAATAGTGAACATTTTTCCTTCATTAGTTTCCTTCCATAACTTCAGCATGACTCATTTCATAAATTATATGAAATTTGTGAAATTTAAAACTCGAACATTAGAAATTTAAAATTCTGCTTGAATGCAGGAATGTAAAGAGTAATAATCTAAGCTTTATGGGGCAAAAGAAGGATAAGCAAAATAAAAATACAATTATGCAGTCAAATACATTCTTAGATGATTTCTAAATGCAATAGTATAAATGTTGACTTTCTATAAATTCCAGTCATCATGTAATAAAGTGGCAATTTTCTAATTTACCAAGTAGCTTGGGCACCTTTTTGCTTTATTAAAGCTAATCGTTTTGCTTTCCAGGATAAGGACAATTTGGAGGTTACTTGTCCTCCCAGTTACATAAATTAAGACTTTAAAAAATTCTTAAAGATAGCTTTTAATATCTTTAATAAATTATTTTAATAAATTATTACTATTACATACAGCTATTCAACACGCAGAAATAATGAATACCTCTTGAAATAGCTAAGCATTATACAGCTCATTATTACAAGCCTACAGGAAAAGCTCAGTATTAGATACCTTAAATTGTTTACAAGAAATCCTTGATGTTAAGATCCGCTAATGGGTCCTTTGCTGGAGGTTTCTTGGGACTCTGAGTGGCAGGTGTAGGGCTTGGAGAAAGCTAATGGGAAAAAGACAGCCCCAAAGAGCAGGAATAAAAAGGAGGGGGGGGGGGAGAGAGAGAGAGAGAGAGAGACAGAGAGAGAGAGAGAGACAGAGAGACAGAGAGAAAGAGAGAGAGAGAGAAAAGCATTAGGCAGAACACATATCAAAGAAAACAAACATGCAGAAGATTAGATGGTTAAAGGCTTATAAAATCTACTTGTTCTACATAGTCACAGAGTTGTGTTTAATTCTGGACTGGTAAAATATACTTCAACTGATATTTGGCTTTCTTGAACTTCTCTGACATCGGATTTAGCCAAAGTAAAATTTAGGGACTCCAGTAGAACAATATGGATATGACTTAGGGAAGTTGTGAAAAACTAGTAACATAAAGATACTATGAACAAACAGTAAAACAAACAAACAAACAACTGTTTTCTCTATACAAAAGCATTTTTACTTTGAGTCATTAGTACCTCTAAACTAATAAAGCAATTTAAATGGCTTTTCTTATAGTGAGAGTGAATTTGAAGGAAAAATAGGAAACAGTTTACAGAAAGCTATTTAAGAAATTACTTACACTTATTAGCTAAATATACTAGAATTTCATATACATTCTTTTAAGTGAAAATCAGTCAAGTTTGAGGGCACTGTTTGTTTCACATGACCAAATAGTTTCCTAGTAGTGAATGCCACTAAATTCTAATGCAATCTATTCAGCTCTCAGAGAAGGCTAAAACTTATTATTAAATACAATAGGAAAGAATCATATTGGACTTGCAGCAAACGTAACAAATAATTAACTTGCCTTATTTCTGTTTAACCAGAATCTAAATTATTTTTTCATTGTGTCACAGATACAACTTCCGGGAGCTGACTTTTACAGGACACAAGGTCTTGAAAAATCTCATGTAGTCTATAGAGTAATAGTTGACATCTAGGCTTTGAGTCTAATTAATCTCCTATGCTTGTAGTAACATGCTGGGACTGTGGGGCAGTGATGTATATTTTTATTAGTTCAGCAGAGTTCCAGAAGTGTGGATTTTGAGCTTTGGTCCTATGTCCAGAAACTACTGACTAATTATATTATCTATTTGTCAAATTTCCATGTTTAAAACTGGGACATGGGCTGGGTGTAATGACTCATATCTGTAAAATTCCAGCACTTTGGGAGGCCGAGGCAGGAGGATCACTTGAGGCCAGGAGTTTGAGACCAGCCTGGGCAACAAGGCGAGGCCTCATCTCTACAAAAAGTAAAAAAAAAAATTAACTGGGTGCAGTGGCTTGCACCCGTGGTCCCAGCTACTCAAGAGGCTGAGGTGAGAGATCCCTGGAGCCTGGGAGTTCAAGGCTGCAGTGAGCTATGAGTGCACCACTGCACTTCAGCCTGGGCAACAGAGTGAGACCCTATCTCAAACAAACAAATAACAACAAAAAACCTTGGATCTGCTTCACAGAAATATAAAAAAAAAATGTAAGACTTGAAGTTCCTTAGATCAACTCAAAGATTGGTCCATTATTGATAATTAGGTGAGATGACGATATCATACCAACCAATGAAAAAATGCTAGGATAGTCCTGGCATCAGTAATAAGAAAACTACTTTGTTTTCTGAAGCTACCAACTCAACATTTATTTTATTATCTAGTATAATTATGCTTCTCCTCTGATATAGGAAATATAATCTAAATATTACATAAATATGATGTATCATTACCTGGCTTATTATAAATTCAATTACTGATTAAAACAATGTATTTCCATGATACTATCTATCTTTTATTTTCATTCTTCTAATTAAGTAAATTGTTGCTAACATTGGTATTACACAAGAAAAACAACTGCCTTAAGTAATAAAATTATATTCATTTATTTCTGAAGCTTTCAATATATCAAACACAATAAGGTTAAAAGAAATCTCAGTAACATTGCTCCAAGTTCATAATAACAGAAATATTTCTTTTATTCAAAAAGATGATAGTCATGGATCTATTCAAACATCAAGGAAACATTTATGATAAATGAGATCCCTTAGAATTTAAGTATATCTAAGTTACACTTAACCGCAACCATTATACCCAAAACCTTCCTCACTGTCCCCAAAAACAACACTACACAGGGTTCAGTAGTCTTCAGGTAGACTAGAAAATTTCTCCTGAAGCCAGTTATGGCCAGTAATAGCCATGAAGGCTAGGGCTTCTCACGTTCTAAATTTCTGTCTTTCAACATCCACCATTCTTTCTCTTGGTCCCTGTTGCTTTTGAGGGGCAAAGTGAAGAAGCTGAAAGGAAATCTTGGTAACAGGTCCATGGATTTAGAGATGCATCAAGGAAGCAAAAGGGATTAAGGTATACTCAGAAAGTTCACAGCAGGTATTCCACAGATAAGACAGTATAAATACTGATTTGATAAGTTAAAAATAGTATAGGACTGAAAACATTTACTCATAGCATTAAAATATATTTGAGCTATTTGGTCTAGTTTGTAAAGCATGCTGCTACCAAAATAGTAATTTGGTGTCCTGACTCCATCCAAGTCAATTTCTCATGAGGAAAACTTCTTTGGTTTGACATGTACCATCACCTCAGCCAGACAATTTAAAAGAGGAATCAGGAAAGCATGATTCATCACTAAGACTAGCACCTCTAGCAGCAAAACGGTTCAACAAAGTGTAATATATTTTGTCATTTTTGAAGAGGAAGTAGCACAGTGTGTAGTAAGGAATTTAGCTTTACCTAAACTGAGGTTTTTCCCTTTCCCAGAAAGGTAACCTCTAAATCCTTCTAATTTCCCAAATGGTAGGTGTGTCTTTGTTATTCAAGGTGGGCTCCAGGAACACCTGACAGTTTATGCTAACAAGGTGACTCAGAGTGGAGGCAGAAAGCCCAACCATGTGATTTTAGGGCTGGGTCTTTGGGCCGCATGAAACCAGTCTGATCTTCAGAGGGGAACAGGGGTTGAAGATTGAGTTCCACAAAATGGGTAACAATTCAACCAACCAATCCTACATAATGAAGCATCAATAAATGCTGGACGCTGAAGCTCAGGTGAGCTTGCGATACTGCATGTGTACTGTCACACGATGATGCCCGGAGGAGAACCCACCTCTGAGGACAAAGAAGCTTCATGTTTAGAACTTTCCCAGATGACGTTTATGTATCTTTTCCTATAACTGGATCTAATTTGTATCCTTTTACTACAATAAAACTCTTATAAGTTTAGTGCTTTCCTGAGTTCTGTGAATCATTCTAGGAAACTGCTTAACCTGAGGGTGGCCATGGAAAAACCTCGAATTTGTAGTCAGCTAGTCTGAAGTGGGGGTGGCCCCGAGGACTCACAAATGTGTGCTTTTTTTCTGGAGTGAGGACATTCTAAAAGGGACTATTCTCACAGACTATGCAGTTTGGCAAACTTATTGCAGTTAGTGTCACGAGTCTTGGGCAGACATGGCAGTCTGGAGGACTGTGCTGCCAACCTTTCTGGCTAACACTGGGAACACAAGCTAAAACTACAGACCAGAAGCACCCACTTCTCTGGGACAAATGCCTTGGATGCCCTGAATATCTGGATGTTCTCAGGAACCAATTTGAATTAAGTAGGAAGACAATGGAGGGATCTTTAGACAGTAAGTTATTTCCATCATTTTTTCCCCCAAATCTCACACTTTTGCAGATCTGTCTTCCATGCTCCCTTTACTTCTGAAGCAACAGGTATGAGAATTACATTAGGTAAAAACACTTTTTAAACAGTTTGCTACACCAATGTTTTATACTTATTAGTTAATGTCACTGACTGGTTTGTGGACATTGAACAAACTGACCTGCGTGCCAGGTACAGCAGCAGCTCCAAAGGGCGGCCTCATCATGGGCTGTGCAAACATGACTGGCTGCTGAGGCATCATGGGCATGCCTGTCCCAGCAGGAGGCTGAGGAGGAAGAATGGAGAGTGGTTCAGAGCATGAGTGGAACCCACTAGGGCACTATCCTGACATTTATTGCTTTTATGTACTTCTGACAATATTTGAGGAATGCAGGACTATGAGGAAGTATAATTTGTAATTCTAACTAGGGATAATGTGAGGCTGTACTGTGAGGGAGAGAGTCGCTAAGGTGGGTGGGTAGCATAAGCCTGGTTGGCCACATGGTATCCTCATCCTAACCAAACTTTATTGTTGTTTATTCATCTTCTCTAAGCATAATTCTTGGAGAGATAAAAATTTGTTTCTTTATGAAAGATGGTCCTAAAATTGGCTGGTAAAATTGGTGAATAAACAGTCCTAGTATAATAATTAAGGGTTGATTTTGATGATGGGCTAAAGCTATTTGTAAATATTCTAGTAAAAATGATATAACAACGTACTATAGAAATTAATTTGATGGTAGAACATATTTTATGACTGATTTTGTCACTTCATGTGTAGACTACTTAAGGTTTAAAGCAGATGACAACTTTTTAAGTTTTACTTACTATGTTTTGGGAAGAATTATATTCTGTAGGAATACTTACTAATTTGGGATCTGGCAAATAATTTAGAAATGTCGATTACAATTTTTAGCATAGGTCATCACTCACCATTCCAAATCCTGCTCCAGGTTGTCCAACCGATGGGGCCCCGGCAACAGGAGGAACTGAACTGGTTGGAGGTACAGCTCCTTGCTACACAGATAGACAGACAGACATACACATACAAATAACACAAAAACACACAAAACAAACAAAAAGAACAATATAATTTGGTTATTGTTTATTTATTTTAAAGATGGGGTATCACTCCATTGCCCAGGCTGGAGTACAATGGCATGATCACAGCTCACTGCAGCCTTGAACTCCTGGGCTCAAGCAATTCTCCCACCTCAGCCTCCTGAATAGCTGGGACCATGGGCACATGCCACCATGGCTGACCAAGTTTTAAAAATTTTTTGTAGAGATGGGTCATGCTATGCTGCCTAGGCTGGTCTCAAGCTCCTGGCCTCAAGCAATCCTCCTGCCTTGGCCTCCCAAAATGCTGGATTACAGGCAAGAGCCACTGTACCCAGCTGAACATAATTTGGTTTTAAAATGACAGAATTTTAAAATGAATGCATGTCAAATATGTATGAGTGGATATGTAAAGAAAATCTCAAATTTCAGTTTTAAATTTAAAAAGGAAAATGGTTTTAGCACCACATCAATGATATAAACAAGATTACTGACTTGATGTTCTCTGTTACAGTGTCATTTGGACTTGCTGGCTTGCAGTTTGCTCACAACATTGGACTTTCTATCTTTTTAGACCCATCCTCACTGGAAATAAGTCAAACTTCCCTAAGCTTGTCTTTTCCTATCATCATATCCTCTAACGGTATTGGGTTAGACATTTGAGAATTGTTCTAATCTTTCTATATGGCTCCAATTTATATTAAGCAAGGTTTACAGGTGGATGTGGTGGCTCATGCCTGTAATCCCAGCATATTAGTGGCATTCACTACTAGGAAACTATTTGGTCATGTGAAACAAACAGTGCCCTCGAACTTGACTGATTTTCACTTAAAAGAATGTATATGAAATTCTAGTGTATTTAGCTAATAAGTGTAAGTAATTTCTTAAATAGCTTTCTGCAAACTGTTTCCTATTTTTCCTTCAAATTCACTCTCACTATAAGAAAAGCCATTTAAATTGCTTTATTAGTTTAGAGGTACTAATGACTCAAAGTAAAAATGCTTTTGTATAGAGAAAACAGTTGTTTGTTTGTTTGTTTTACTGTTTGTTCATAGTATCTTTATGTTACTAGTTTTTCACATCTTCCCTAAGTCATATCCATATTGTTCTACTGGAGTCCCTAAATTTTACTTTGGCTAAATCCAATGTCAGAGAAGTTCAAGAAAGCCAAATATCAGTTGACGTGTATTTTACACTTATATTAGGAGGCCGAGGCAGGAGAATCACTTGAGGCCAGGAGTTTAGGAACAGCAACACAGCAGTATGGGCAATGTAGCAAGAACCCATCTCAACAAAAAAAATTTTAAAAGTTAGCTGGGCCCAATTTTTGGTGGTGTGTGCCTGTAGTCTTAGCTACTCAGGAGGCTGAGGTGGGAGGATAGCTTTAGCTCAGAGCTTGAGAATGCAGTGAGTTGTGATAGCACCACTGTACTTCAGCCTGTGTGACAAAGTGAGACCCTGTCTCTAAAAAAACATCAATAACAACAAAAACCTTCCATCAAAGAAAAAATCCAGAACTAGATATCTTCATTGGTGAATTCTACCAAATATATAAAGAATTAATATCAATTCTTCTCAAGCTTTTCAAAATAAAGGTAACACTTTTTAACCATTCTTTGATGCCAGTATTACCCTGACACCAAAGCTAGACAAAGATATCACAAACAAAAGAAAACTACAGCGCAATATTCCTTATGAATGTTGATGAAAAAATCTCAACAAAATACTAGCACACTGGATCCAGGAGCATATTAAAAGATTATACACCATGACCAGGTTTTACCCAGGAATGCAAGGTTGGTTTAATATATGAAAATTAACACATGCAATACACCATAGTAATAGAATAAAATAAAAATTACATGATTATAGTTAACTCCTATAATTTATGTTACCTCAGCATCTATTTAGGATACACCTTTAATTTTCTCATATCAGAAGCAGGGCTTAGTCACTCTTGACACAGTTTCTAGTTCTCTGACTCCTCCCAGTTCCTTCAGGTGGTCATCTAGATATCTGCTTCATACCAACACCTTCCCTATGGGATAGCTAGATACAACCTACTTGATTTACCCCACTGTCCCCCACACTCTGCAGAGCTAACTGTACAGATATGCCACAACAACCAACTCTCAGTCACAGTGTCATTCCATGGAACTTGTGCCTGCTTGCTGTAAACCTACCAATTAAATTCCTGTGGCAAATCTGCTTGGGTGATATACTAGACCCCAATAAAGGCCTTGGCCCACAGATCCCTCACTCTCACTCTCTTTTGCTCCTACCCACTGGTTGAACACATGTGTCCTGGATGGCTCCCCACTTCCCTTTGGCATGTTGCCCTCTTCTCCCTGGAATCTGTAAGTTTTATTACTTACAGATTCTGTAATTTCATGTGTTTTATTGTATGCCTCCTCTGTGTCTCACTTGACTGACACCTAACTTCTTTGCAGGTCAAGTTCTCTTAGAGAGTGGCTATGTTGGTAGAAATAACACAGTTTAGACAAGAGCCACAAGGGCATTTGCCAGTATAAACAAGCTTCCTGTGAGAGAGACATCTTAGACATGAGGCTTCCACCACAATAAAGAAGTATCCCATGAAAGGCACATTGTAAACAGCAACCTGCTTTTGAGGCCTGTAAGGGCAGGGTTAGAGTTTGCAGCCACTTTCCTAAGAGAGACCTGAAAAACGAATAAGGGAAAATCACAACAATGATCATATCAATAGATGTAGAAAAGCATTTTACAAAGTCCAACAGCTTTTCATGACAAAAACTACTCAACAAACTAGAAATAGCACGGAAATTCCTCAACCTGATAAAGGGTATCTGCAAAAAGCCCACAGCTAACATCATACTTAGTGACTGAAAAAAAATGACTGAAAGCTTTCTACCTAAGAATAAGACAAGGAGGTTCTGAAAGTTCTAAGTCAGGGCAGTTAGCAGGAAAAAGCAAGAAATGGCATCCAGGTGGGAAAGAAAGAATGAAACTATCTTTATTCATTGATGACACAATCTTTTTTATATACAGAAATCCCTAAAGAATCCATATACAACAAAACTATCAAAGCTAATAAACATGTTCTTCAAAGTTGCAGGATATAAGACCAATATACAAAACTCAGTGCAGTGTTCCTGTGGAACTAGCAATGAAAAATTGAAAAATGTAATTATGAAAACAGTTCTACTTATAATAGCATCAACAATAAAATATTAAAAAATAAATTTAACAGAAATATGAGACTTGAACACTGCAACTATAGAACATTGTTGAAAGAAATTAAGTAAGATCTAAATAAATGGAAAGACACCCTTTGTTCATGGGTTGGAAGACTTAATATTAAGATAGTAATAATCTGCAAATTGCTACACAGATTCAATGAAATCCCTATCAAAATTTCACCCACTTTTTTTTGGAGAAATGGATAATCTGAACCTAAAATTTATACAAAAATGCAAGAGAACCAGGATAGCCAAAACAGTTTTGAAAAAGAACAAATTTGGGGGAATCACACTTCCTGGTTTCAAAACTTAAAACAAAGGTACATTAATCAAAACAGGTGGTACTAGCATAAGGACAGACACATAGATCAACATAAGCAAATAAAGAGTCTGGAAATAAACCCACACATCTATGGATAATTTTTTTTCTCTTTCTTAAATTATTCAGCCCAATATGTCAGATGGTCAATTAATTTTTGACAAGGTTATCAAAATCAATTAATCAAGAAAGAATAGTCTCTTCCTTTTTTTCTTTTTCTTTTTTTTAGACAGGATCTTGCTCTGTCACCAAGGCTGGAGTGCAGTGGCATGATCATGGCTCACTGCAGCCTCTAGTTCCCTGGCTCAAGTGATTCTCTACTTGCCTGCATCAAGCAATCCTCTTATTTCAGCCTCCTGAGTAGGTGGAACCACAGATGCATGCCACCACACCCGGCTAATTTTATTTTATTTTTTGTAGAGATAGGGTCTCATTATGTTGCTCAGGCTAGTCTCAGACTCCTGAGCTCAAGTAATCCATACACCTTAGCTTTCAAAAGTACTGGGATTACAGGTATGAGCTGTTGTACCCAGTCAGAATAGTCCTTTAAACAAATAATTCTAAGACAACTGAACTTCCACATGCAAAACAATAAATTTGGACCCCTATCATATAAAAAAAAAAAGAGCTCAAAATAGGTCAAAGATTTAATGTAAGAGGTAAAACTATAAAACTCCTGGAAAGAAACATAGGTAAAAAATTTCAAGACCTATGATTAAGGCAATAGTTTTTAGCAATATGACACCAAAAGCACAAGTAATAAAAGCAAAAAATAGATAAATTGGAGTTTATCAAAATTAAGAACTTTTGTGCATCAAAGGACACTATCAAGAAAATGAAGAGCTAACTCGCAGAATGACATAAAAATATTGGCAGATCATTTATCTGATAAGCATCTAGTATCCCGAATATGAAAGATCTCTTTCAACTCCATAATAAAAAGACAACCCAATTATAAAATGGGCTAAGGATATTGTAGGGTAGCAGAATATGCCACCCCAAAATACGACACTTTGGCATAATAATTACTTTGAGCTGAAGGCAACTGAAAAGAAGCAGATACAAGAAAAGCTCTCCTCTTTCTCACTATTTGGAAAATAAATTTACAGAGATATTTCTCCTCCCCTCTCTATCAGGGACAAATGTTTATCACCAGAGACAACTTGAGACCCGAATCAGCCTGAAGAGGGCATCAGAACAAAATGCCTAACAAACTTGACTAATTAGCCTTGAACTGCCATTATTTTCTCATATATTTGCCACCTTAGAGAGTCAAAGTCCTTTTCCTTTGTCTTGTGACTTCTCTAAAACTTTATTGTTCCTTTGCTAAGATGCCACCTAAGCCCATGTTCTAATCAAGCCTCTGAGTTACTCATCCTGAGCGCTCCCATGAGTAAGCATGATGCATGTGCTAATAACTTCTGTTTATTCCTTTTAATTTGTCTTTGGTCAGTCCAGTGTTCACAGCCCCAGCTAGAGAGTCTAGGAGCATAGTAGGAAAAAAGAATTCTTCCTCCTCTACAACATAAATAGACATTTCTCTAAAGAAGATATACAAATGATCAATACACACATGAAAAGATGTTAAACATTGTTAGTCATCAGGGAAATGCATATCAATGTCATAATGAAATACCACTTCATGCTCATTAGAATGATATAATAAATAATCAAATGAAAAATAACAAGTGTTGGGAGGATAAAGAGAACTTGAAACCCTATGTATTGCTGGTGGCAATGTAAAATAATGTAGCTGCTATGGAAAAGCTTGGCAGTTCCTCAAAAGTTAAACATCGACTTACAGATGACCCAGAGTTCTATTCCAAATAGAATTGAGGATATATGTTCATATGAAAACTCATATATGATAATAAAAATTTATTATGTGTAACAGAAACAACATAAGTGTTCATCAACTGATGAATGGATAAACAAAATGTGATATAATCCATAAAATGAAATATATTCAGCCATAAAAATGAAGTACTGATACATACTTCAATATGGATAAACCTAGAAAATGTTATGCTAATTAGTAAAAGAAGCCAGGCACAAAAAGCTATAAGGGTAAGGGGAAACTGAAAGAGACTGCATTTCTTTTTGGGGTGATGGAAATATTATGAAATTAGATAATAGTGATGGTTTTGCAATGCTGTAAATATACTAAGAATCATTGAATTGTATACTTTAAGTTGTTAAAATAGTAAATTTAAATGTTACGTGAATTTTATCTCAATAAAAAATTTTTCAAAAGAAATAAAATACCTATAAAATTATATTTCACATTAATGCTTTACCCATCATTTCAATAGGGTAGGTGGTAGGCTATTTACTAGACCTGAATTGCATCATTAGGACTTCAGGCTATAAAAGAGAAAAGGGCTTTATTAGTTATCAAAGCAAAATGAACCTGCAGAAATTCCTGATCAAATAAATGGTCAAACAATTTGAAGAAATTGTCTGAGTTAGTCCTTTTGCTAAAATGGTAGATTAACTCTTAGATTCAGTGGTGATAAGATTTTAATTGGGATGCCACTTGACTGGTACAGCTCTAGCACCTTGAGTTCTCATGTAAGCAAAATGAAGCCCAACATAAACAATAAAATGAAACTGGAGACTTTACCAATCAGAAATTGCCAACTAACAGATTCTAACTAGAGACTTTATCAAGTAGAGATCAACAACTAACCTCTATTTAGGGTCTTTCTATTCTGATCAACCAAATATATTTTGTTGTACTTCTCTATCAGCCAATAGAAGTTCATGGTCCAGGCCGGGCGCGGTGGCTCAAGCCTGTAATCCCAGCACTTTGGGAGGCCGAGACAGGCGGATCACTAGGTCAGGAGATCGAGACCATCCTGGCGAACACGGTGAAACCCCGTCTCTACTAAAAAATACAAAAAAAAAAAAAAAAAAACTAGCCGGGCGAGGCGGCGGGCGCCTGTAGTCCCAGCTACTCGGGAGGCTGAGGCAGGAGAATGGCGTAAACCCGGGGGGCGGAGCTTGCAGTGAGCTGAGATCCGGCCACTGCACTCCAGCCCAGGCGACAGAGCCAGACTCTGTCTCAAAAAAAAAAAAAAAAAAAAAAAAAAAAAAAGAAGTTCATGGTCCATACTGCTGTGCTGGAGCTCTCTGAACCTCTTCTGTTTCCAACTGGTACCTGATTAATGGATCATTCTTCACTTAATAAACTCTGTTAAACTTGCATAATCATAGCTCACTGTAAGCTCAAACTCTAGGGCTCAAGCAATCCTCCTGTCTCAGCCTCTCATGTAGCTTTTACTACAGGCATGTGCCACCACACCCAGCTAACTTTTTAATTTTTCTAGAGATGGGGCCTCACTATGCTGCCCAGGCTGGCCTCAAATTCCTGGCCTCAAGTGATCCTCCCGCCTCAGTTGCTGGGAGTATATGGGTAAGTCATTGCACCCAGCTCAACTCTGTTAAATTAATTTTGTCTAAAGCTTTTCTTTTAACAGTGATCTTCTTGCAAAATGCACATATTTCTGAATTGCAAGTATCTTCCCACTTCTTCGATAAAAAGTTAATAGGTCTGCTGTGCACTGTAAAACACATTCGAATAAGTAACCCAGGAAGCACAGGGCTCCTGATGGCAATGATGACAGAGCCCTGCCAGCACACATAGTTCAAATTCAAGTCCTGCTAAGGTTTTTAGATCTAACTTGGGTTCTGTGATCTGAAAAATGTTACAGCTACACCTCTAAGAAGCAATTAAGGGAAATTTGGAATAAGTGGGGAAAAGTAATCTTAGTTCTTATCAATCAATAAAAACTTCAAAAAGGCAGCAAAAGGATCCCCCTTCCCAAATCTGCATCCTTCATCTCCTTCTCAATAGCAAAGATCTGTAGATTACAAGGAAAATTGGGAAACACTGCTTTGCTGCTTCTGAAGCACTTGTTTCTGGTGTCTCTAGCTCTTTTCCTTGAGTATTCCTAGAAAGAGACTATAAAGGAATAGAAGGATGGAAGAGATCAACCGGGGAGGCAGGGTATAAGGGCATGTGAGAGAAAGCTAGACTAGTTCCCTCAGAATAATTTCTTAAGTAAAAGCAAAGCCACAGCTTTGTTAGGAAACAACAGCTTTGTAAAAAATAAATGGAGTAAATGGCAGCGAATTTATAAAAGAATATAGATAAAACTAAGAATTAATAAAGATAAAATATGCATAAGACAACCTTTATATTGTGGTGTAAAATGGTAAGTAAAATAAAGGAAATAAAACTTTATGTAACTCTTTATTGTAACAAATAGTTTCTGTTGTTCTAATTTCTCTTTCCATAGCTGCTGTGGATACTTTATGCTAAAACTTTCCATATTTAACTTTCTGGGGTTTAATTACCAATAATTAAAAATTTTCTGCTTCATAAACAAAAATAAGGAGTTTTGGGGTTAAAAAATGAGACATTAATCTCAGTCTCTGTGAAAGTGCCTACCAATCAGTCGGCAGCTTTGTTATCCTAAAGATGCCAAACAGTTGTTAATTAAGTACTTGATGAATTCTTAACTTTGCACAGTTAAGTCTTGATCTCAGGGTGGGTAATGGCCAAGGAAGTTGTTCAACTTAATATTACTTTTAAAGTGCTTTTCCCTTGTTCCCTTCTGGGTTAGTGGCCTCATTATTTAGTAAACTGCCTCACATAGAAACCTGGGTGATATGGTTTGACTGTCTTCCTACCCAAGTCTCATCTTGAATTCCCATGTGTTGTGGGACGGCCTGGTGGGAGGTAATTGAATCATGGGGGCTGGTCTCTCCTGTGCTGTTCTTGTGGTAGTGAATAAGTCTCATGAGATCTGATGGTTTTATAAGGGGGAGTTTCCCCAAACAAGCTCTCTCTTTGCCGGCTGCCATCCATGTAAGATGTGACTTGCTCCTCCTTGTCTTCCACCATGATTGTGAGGCCTCCCCAGCCATGTTGAACTGTAAGTTCATGAAACCTCTTTCTTTTGTAAATTGCCCACTCTCAGGTATGTCTTGATCAGCAGTGTAAAAACAAACTAATACAGTAAATTGCTACCAGTAGAGTGGAGCGCTGCGGAAAAGACACCTGAAAATGAGGAATCAACTTTGGAACTGGGTAACAGGCCAAGGTTGGAACAGTCTGGAGGTCTCAGAAGATGATGGGAAAATGTGGGCTGCGGTGGTCTCAGGTAGAGATGAGGAACTTCTTGAGAATTAGAGTGAAGGTGACTCTTGTTACATTTTAGCAAGGAGACTAGTGGCATTTTGCCCCTGCCCCAGAGATTTGTGGAACTTTGAACTTGAGAAAGATGATTTAAGGTATCTGGTGGAAGAAATTTCTAAGCAGCTAAACATTCAAGAGGTGACATGGGTGCTGTTAAAGCCAATCAGTTTTAAAACAGAAACAGAGCATAAAAGTTTGGAAAATTTGCAGCCTGACAATGTGATAGAAAAGAAAATCCCATTTTCTGAGGAGAAATTCAAGCCGGCTGCATAAATTTGCATAAGTAACGAGGAGCTGAATGTTAATCACCAACACAATGGGGAAAATGTCTCCAGGACACGTCAGAGATCTTTGTAGCAGCCCCTCTCATTGCATACCAGAGGTTTATGGGGGGAAAAAGTGGTTTCATGGGTCAAGTCCAGGGTCCCTCTGCTGTGTGCAGTCTAGGGACCTGGTGCCCAGTGTTCCAGCTGCTCCAGTTGTGACTCAAAGGGGCCAAAGTACAGCTCGGTCTGTTGCTTCAGAGGGTGGAAGTCCCAAACCTTGGCAGCTTACATGTGGTGCTGAGCCACAGACGCCAAGAATTGAGGTTTGGGAACCTCCACACAGATTTCAGAGATGTATAGAAACACCTGGATGCCCAGGCGGAAGTTTGCTGCAGGGGCAGGGCTCTCATGGAGAACCTTTGCTAGGGCAGTGCAGGGCAGTGCAGAAGGGAAATGTGGGGTGGGGGCCCCGATACAGAGTCCCTACTGGGGCACCACCAAGTGGAGCTATGAGAAGGCCACTGTCCTCCAGACCTCAGAATGGTAGATCCACTGACAGCTTGCACCATGGGCCTGGAAAAGTCACAGACACTCCAACACCAGCCTGTGAAAGCAGTCAGGAGGGGGTCTATAACCCTGCAAAGCTAACGGGGTGGAGCTGCTGAAGGACCACTGGAGCCCACCTCTTTTTTTTTTTTTTTTTTTTTGGAGATGGAGTCTCACTCTGTCACAGGGCTGGAATGTAGTGGCGTGATCTTGGCTTACTGCAACCCCTGCCTCCTAGGTTCAAGCAATTCTCCTGCCTCAGCCTCCCAAGCAGCTGGGACTATAGGCACGTGCGACCATGACCAGTTAATTTTCGTATTTTTAGTAGAGATGGGGTTTCACCATCTGGCCAGAATGGTCTTGATCTCTTGACCTTGTGATCTGCCTGCCTTGGCCTCCCAAAGTGTTGGGATTACAGGCATGAGCCACTGTGCCCGACCCGGGAGCCCACCTCTTGTATCATGTGTGACCTGGATATGAGACACGGTGTCAAAGGAGATCATTTTGGAGCTTTAAAATTTGACTATCCAACTGGATTTCAGACTTGCATGGGGCTTGTAGCCCCTCTGTTTTGGCCAATTTCTCCCATTTGGAATGGCTGTATTTACCCAAAGCCTGTACACCCATTGTATCTAGGAAGTAACTAACTTGCTTTTGATTTTACAGGCTCATAGGTGAAAAAGACTTGCCTTGTCTCAGATGAGACTCTGGACTGTGGACTTTTGAGTTAATGCTGAAATGAGTTAAGACTTTGGGGGACTGTTGGGAAGGCATGATTGGTTTTGAAATGCGAAGATGAGATTTGGGAGGGTCCAGGGGCAGAATGAAATGATTTGGTTTTGCCCCCACCCAAATTTTATCTTGAATTCCCACATGTTGTGGGAGAGATGCAATGGGAGGTAACTGAATCATGGGGGCAGGTCTCTCCTGTGCTGTTCTTGTGATAGTGAATAAGTCTCACAAGATCTGATGGTTTTATAAGGGGGAGTTTCCCTGTACAAGCTCTTCCTTTGCCTGCTGCCATCCATGTAAGATATGACTTGCTCCTCCTTGTCTTCCACCATGATTGTGAGGCCTCCCCAGCCATGTGGAACTGTAAGTCCATTAAACCTCTTTTTCTTGTAAATTGCCCAGTCTCGGGTATGTCTTTATCAGCAGTGTGAAAACGGAATAATACACTGGGCAACCACTGTCTTGGTTGTCTCATCTATAAAAATCCCCACTTGTGTGGATTCTAACTGAAAATTTGCCTTCTCCTCTTCCTTTCTACCCTAACCTCATGCTCTAAACTTTTTTTTCTTTTGTTTTTTTGAGACAGAGACTCATTGTCGCCCAGGGCTGGAGTGCAGTGGTGCAATCTTGGCTCACAGCAACCTCCTCCTCCTGGGTTCAAGTGATTCTCCCACCTCAGCCTCCTGAGTAGCTGAGACTACAGGTACATGCCACCATGCCTTGCTAAGTTTTGAAATTCTTTTGTAGAGATGGGGTTTCACCATGCTGGCCATGGCTGGTCTTGAATTCCTAACCTCAAGTGATCTGCCTGCCTTGGCCTCACAAAGTGCTGGGATTACAGACATGAGTCACCATGCCCAGCCAACTTTTTTTCCTTTTCTTAACCTACAGTCTGTCTGCCAGATACTAATATTCTCATCACTGTGCCTTCCAATCCCCTTATCTCATTTTAGACTGTGCTACTACCAGTGATTGTTCTGAAACTTGTTAAAAAACAAAAGTTTTATCCTGGTGATAAGGGCAACATCACCAAAGTATAAATTCCTTAGAACAGCAAATAAGGCCTTTCTAATCCTGCACAGAAGAGAATAGGAAAATTAATTCCTTTACTTCGATAATGATAATATACACACATTGTGAGATTTTATGTCATTATGTCGTATTAATAGACTTACCAAATCAGTTCTAAAAAAGCTTGTTTCTTCCTTTGGGAATTTTATTCAGATTTATTTACTCTGTCTCCCCCTTCCCACAGCAAAATAGAGGCTATCAAATGTTTCATATCTAAGAACGGAGGGCAGTCCGCTGGGCTGGAGTGCTACTTGCTTATGGCCTCAGCACCTGGGCCAACAGGCACAAGCCATGTTTAGGGTCCCAGGGCAATAATGACAGTCCCTTTCACCCTCAAACCTTTATTCCTGGTTTGGAAATAAATTATGTATCATCCTAGGCAAAAGTTAGTTTAAAAGAGATTCGTAGTTTTCTACTAAATATCCTTCATAAGAATTAAATTGAAACCGTTTATTTTATAGCTAAATATGAAAACTGTCCTCTTAAGCACTGTTTTAAAATAATGCATAGAAAGATGTAAATAGAAAAATATCTAGATTTAATAGGTATTTTTATCATTGTTATCTGTTAGAAACCATTTCTTAAAACTAAGTTATTTCATACCGTGAACTCAGCAAAGTCAGAGAACATTAAGTGCCTAAATTTCCTGCTCTCTCACAAACACCAGAAGATGAGGTGGAAAGACCAGAGGAAAATGAGTTTAGAGAACCCAAGTCTAAGCACAAAAGGTATTTTCCTTAGAAACTGTGTAATTTAATTAATGCTACTAGTACTGCTTAGTGGCAAATTCTTCATTCAAAAGGCCATTTTCAGATTGATTTGAACTTATTAAACTATTTTAAAAACTTTTTATATATGAAAATATCAATACAGCTATTTAAAAGAAAATGTGTTCCAGGTCGGGTGTGGTGGCTCATGCCTGTAATCCCACCACTTTGGGAGGCTAGGGCAGGCGTATCACCTGAGGTCAGGAGTTCTAGACCAGCCTGGCCAACATGGTGAAACCCCGTCTCTACTAAAAACTACAAAAATTAGCCAGGCATGGTGGAAGGCACCTGCAATCTCAGCTACTTGGGAGGCTGAGGCAGGAGAATCACTTGAACCCGGGAGGTGGAGGTTGCAGTGAGCCAAGAATGCACCATTGCACTCTGTCTCAAAAAAAAAAAAAAAAAAAAGGAAAGAAAAGAGAATGTGTTCTACATCCCAAAACTCAGATATTTAAATCAATTTCTGGAACACAATATTTTTAATGGTGTGTTTCTAAAACATTTTAATTAGAATTTATATTAATTTACTTCTTGCATGTGTGTTTGGCTGGCAGAAGTGAATGATGGTTAAGAATTAATTCAGGTAACAAGGAAAGGATGACATCAAGAAAGCCTTAGAGATGGGTTTGATTTAGATAGGTGGAGGTGGTAAGCAAAGGTGGAAAACTGCCAGTAAGTTTGGGAAACAGTGATTAGCTTAGTTTTGCTAAACACAGAGTGTATATAGAAAAATTATACATTTTGCTATTCCAAAAACATGGAATAGCAATTTTGTGTCATCTAATTTCACGGAGCAATAGTTAAGTCTTTATTTCCAGTGATATGTTCTTTCCCAGAGTGAATGACAGTATTGATATATTAATAGAAGTTTAAAATACAGAAATGAAATCTATTTAAACCTTATAGAAAATATAGTGTGAGTAGTTCCAATTTTTTAAATAGTGAGCAGAAGTAATAGGATTTTAAAACGAACTTTTACTTACACAATAGAAAATTGCCCAATCTTTCTGGTAAGAAAAAAAGTTATTACTTGGTAAGACAATCAGAAAATTTGGGCAAGAAATATGATAAGATAGATAAAATGATCAATGATATGATGTGCTTTTGATAAATCATTTTCATAATTTTACAAATATGGAAGTATAAATATTAATTAAAATATTTAAAAATTTTAAAAGGTCATAATCATTATCAAATATAAAGTCAATGGAATCTGCATTTTGGTAACTTTTGCATCTTGCTTAGTTTTTGCATCTTGCTTATTTACTCTCTCTCCCCCTTCCCACAGCAAAATAGAGGCTATCAAATGTTTTCATACCTAAGAATGGAGGGCAGCCCCCTGGGCTGGAGTGCTATTTGCTTAAATTTCTTCAATTCAGAGGAATAAGTACACCGTTGGCAGCAAAGTTAGCAAAATGCACTCTACTCTACACACTTGGAAACTGGCAAACTGCCTGCTCTGCCCTGGGCTCTGACTGCTACATACCAAAGGTGCACTTGGTGGAACGCCTGCTGACCAGGTTGCTGGAGCTACTTTCGGCTGCCAGTTGGCTCCACCAGTCAACTTTTTCTCTCCAGCATTCCACTGAAGATCTCCCCTAAAATCAACCATGCAAAACAAGCAAACAAACAAAAAAACACAAGTCAGAAAAAATGGCGTGTGGCTCCTTAGATTATTTTACTCGGGTTTAAAAGCAGTTTGTTTGAGTCAAATGTTATAGTAATAAGAACAGCAATTAAAACTTACAGAGGAATCTTGCCATGCTGTATCTAAGAAAGCTTAAAAGCATTTGAAAAAATATCATTTAGAGTTTGGACCTCAGTAAGTACAGGAATTTCCTATCCTCTATAAAGAAAAGTATGTCAGAAAATCCAACTGAATTCATTTGTTATTAAAAATGCAAATAAATATATCATATATACTGTACACTTATATTTTGTTGAATTTAAGATGCATTGATGATGGCACTTTCTGGATCTTAGAATGTTTCATACAACTGTATCATGACTGCAAACTGCCTTACAGTGATCGTAAGACACCATCCACTGAAAAATATGTCTCAATTTCAATGACAAAATATACATAAAAAAATATATTGCTTACCATTTTTACTATCCTTCCTTACAATTAATACTTCATGAAAGACTTTTTAAAATTCATGTTAGCTAGAACTATGGTAATGAATCTAGAATTTAATGCTATTAAAATATTCAAGCCACAATTCCCAAATATTTCTAGATATAACTTAGTGACAATCTCACAGATTGAAATAGATTATTCCTTTTCATTGCAAAGCAACAGTTTGGAGCTTCCAGTAAAATAACAACAAAAATCTGTGATGAAATAAAAAAATCAATTGTGAAATTATCTAGCATGAGAATGAATAATTACTCCAATGAGTAAAATGGTTGATAGTCTCAAATAAATACAAATATACTGTCAAAAGGAAATCACATAATTTCCAAACACTTACTTTTTTGATGTGGTACCAGAAATTCCAAGATCTATAAATGGATAAAAGAAAAAAGAATGTAAATCCCTATATTCAGCTTATAGGATAGGACATTTAAAAGATCAAAGAATCAGAAGTCTATAAAAACGTCCTTATTTTGCCTAGGAATGACTGCATTCAGTTATATAGAAAACAAACTATATTAGGAAATATTTTCATAAATTAAAGATTTTCTTTTATTTCATGTTAGACTTAAGGATCCATTTTAATGTCAACTGGTGTCCAGAAAAGAGCAAACATACCAGGTTTGATGTTGCTATTTTAGAAAGGCTGCTATCTGGGGACTTAGTTAGTAAATTGTTCTTTATACTGGGATAAAAGTTTCCCTAAATGATAAAGGTGGATCGCTGTGCCTACACTATTTGTACAAATGATATTGCTTATGCTGAATATCCACTTTCGTTCTGCAAGTCTGAAATTTTGGTACATGCCAGGCAGAAAGTGCCTACATGATCACTGCCCAATAAAGACTCTGGGTGTGGAGTCTCTAAAGGTCTTCTTTAGGCATAAACACCTCACACATGCTGCTGCATTTTTGTTCCTGGGTGAAGAGTATGTTCTTCTCCTCAAGGGAGAGACAGAGCATAAGGAAGTCTGCATGTGGATTCTTCTAGACTCTGTTTGTCTTTTCCCCTTATCATCAGCCGTGTATCCTTCCTCTGCTTCCGTAATAAATCTCAGCTGTGAGTACAACGATGTGCTGAGTCCCACGTGTCCTTCTAGTGGCTCTGTGAATCCCTTGACATAGTCGGCTTAATCAGTCTGCTCTAATGTCAATTCATTTATTACTTCAGAAAATATTTATTGAGCATCTACATATGCCAGGCACCGTTTTAGGTACTTGGAACATGTTAGTAAAGAAAACAGTCGGAGAGTCCTACCCTGGAGAAACTTGTGTTCTGATGGTGTCAGACAGATGACAAAACAATAAAAAAGTAAATGATATAGGCTGCTAGAAGGCGATATGGAAAGCTTACGGAAAAAATGAAAAGGAAGGGCAGAGTAAGTGGGGTTGAAGGGGTAGGATAAGCATGGGGCTAGAGAATATTACACAGGGAACTTGGGGAAGGATTCATAGAGGTGAGACTTGGGCAAAGCTGAGCAGAGATCTGGGTGAGAGCTTTCTAGGCAGAGGGAACAGCCAGGACAACAGCCCTAATCAGATGAATAATCAATGTATTAGAGGATGAAGTTAATATTTATTTCTTACCAAATCTTGGCATTACAAAAGAGAATAAGGTATATTTTAACTGAACACCAAATATAAAAATGATTACCCATAATTTTAGTTATTTTTTTCTTTTTTAAAAGACAAAATTTATTTTAAAATTTATTTTTCAATTAGACTATAAAACTAAATCTCTATGTATTAAATGATTAAAAAGCTAAACCAAGTATTTATGCCTGTTCATGTGAAAAAGCAAAAGAAAGCAGAAGTGTATCTTACACATGTATATATGAATCCCTTGTCAAATTTTGTGGCAGACAGGAATGAGCACCTCAGGGCCTGGGCCTCTGTTGCAAGCTAGGTCTCCTGGGAGGAAGGCTCTGGGATGGAGATTAGCATGCAGGAAATTTATTTTGAAAGGGAAGAGAGGAAACTGTGATTGGGCAAGACTGCAATGCAGTCTTAATAGAAGCCTCAGCTAACACTGAAAAATGTTTTATAAAAACATTTTTATTGAGATATAATTCACATACCATAAAATTCACCCCTTTAAAGTGCATAATTCAATGGTTTTAGTTTATTCACAGTGTTAATATAGAACTTTTTTTGTCACAACAAAAAGAAACCCCGTACCGATTAGCAGTCACTCCTCTTCCTCTCCACTTCCCTCAGCCCCTTGAAGGCCCAGTCTACTTCCTGTCTCTATGCATTTGTCTATTCTGGACATTTCATATAAATGGAATCGTATATGAAAATACATAGTCTTTTGTGTCGGACTTCTTTCACTTGGCCTGTTTTCACAGTAAATCCAGTTGTAGCATGTATTAATACTTCATTTCTTTTTATTGCCAAATAATATTTCATCGTGTAGATATATCATGTTTTGTTTGTCCATTCATCAAGTGATGAACATTAGGGTTGTCTACTTTTTGGCTATTAAGAATAACGATACTATAATCATTCGTGTACAAATTTTTGTGTGCATGCACATTTTCATTTCCACTCCATACACCTAGGAGTGGAAATGCTGAGTCATACGATAATCTATGTTTAACATTTTGAGTAACTATCAGACTTCTTTCTATAGCAGCTAAACCATGTCACATTTTTACCAGCAATGTCTGTGGGTTTCAAGTTTTCCATTTCCTCATCAATACTGGTTATATGTCTTTTTAATTATCTCCATCCTAATGGGTATAAAGTGATATCTTATTTGGTTTTGATTTGCATTTCACTGATGAATAATGTGCATATTGGTCATTTGTACATATTCTTTGGAGAATACAGGTGCTTGAGTCAAAAGGTCTATTCAAAAAATATGTTTGCCATTTAAAAAACTGCATTATTTGTTTTTTCATTATTGAATTGTAAAAGTTCTTTATTCTGAGTACAAGTCTCTTTTCTGATAAATAATTTGCAAATGTTTTCTCCCATTCTACGGTTTGTCCTTTCACTTTCTTACTGGTATTGTCTACAGCACAAAAGTATTTTGATATATTCCTATTTATCTATTTTTTCTTTTGTTTCTTGTACTTTTGGTGTCATATCTAAGAACCAAACATAACCTAATCTAAGGTCATAAGGATTTACTCCTATGTTTTCTTCTAAATGTTGTATAGATTTAGCTCTTACATTTGGTTGTATGACCTATTGTGAATTAATTTTTTTGGTATAAGGGTAAAATTTCATTCTTTTTCACGAAGTTATTTAGTCTTTTCCCAATATTTTTCTCCTGAAAAGAATGTCTTTTCCCTCACTGAATGGTCTTGGTATCCTTGTCAAAAATCATTTGACTATATATGTGGGTTTATTTCTGGGATCTTTATTCTATACCTTTGGTCTCTAAGTCTATCCTTATACCAGTACCATTTGTCCTGATTATTGTAGCTTTGTAGAAGTTTTGAAATTGGAAACACAATTGATTCAAATATTTTCTTTTTCAAGATTGTTTGGCCATCACTCTAGCAGGTTAGCTTCTTTCAGCTGGGATCATTCTCAAAGGTGGTTGACAGCTGAGGGCTGTGTGTTGGTAGCACTCTCAGCAGCTGGAGGTATGAGTCCTTTATTTCTGAAAGGGGATACATTATAGTATGCAGAAAAAACAATCACTTAGTGAGATGAAATTTTAGTGTAGGAGGAAATATTCAAAAAACCTCTCCCTGGGTGTTATAAAAGTATTTTCATGGTTGCTAAAACCACAGGGAAGGAATGGAAAACAAAATGTATGTCCACAGGGAAATTCACAGGTAAAGAAGTCTGTATCAGTGATCTGCTAAACTTTTGATACTGCCTTGAATATTACATATCTACAGTGGTAAACCCATTCACATGAATACAAAATTCAGAATTAGGAGCAAAGGTCGATCTTTATAATAGCTGCCCTCCTCCCTAGGACTCTCTCCTTCACCGACTCAGCTCCAGTCACTCAACTCCTGGATGTCCCTTGAATCTGCCAGGCAAATTTCTGCCTCAAAGCCTTTGCACTGACTATTTCATTTTCCTGCAGATGTCCTTCTTTAGATCATCTTTAGTTTACCCCTTTACCTTCAAAATCTTTGCTCAAATTTTACCTTCTTATTGAGGCTTGCTTTAACTCCTACCCTGCAGCACTCCCAGCTCTCCTTTGTCTGTTCCGTTTTTCTCCATGGAACTTATGATCTAACATGCTATACAATTTATTTATTTTAAAGTTTGTGTCTGCCCTTCCCAAGTGCCATAAGTACAGACATTTTTATCTGTTTTGCTTACTGGTTTATCTCTAGAGCCTGGAATAATGCTTGGTACTCAATAAATATTTGTTGAACAAATGACTGAAACTCAGTTGGATACTCAATTTATAAAGATACTGTGCTTCATGTAAGTTCTCTATGTTCTTATTTCCAAATGAAATGGAAAGTTAAGTGCTTCTTACACATAATACACTTGGTTTCATACTTGTATATGCTCCCTAATTATACCTTTAATACTTTAGATTACAATGACATGGGTATTGCTCATGAGCCAATGGTATAGGAACTGTTTGCCTTCCAAGGACCTGCACTGGGTAAAGCACTAAGTATTTCTATTCCCTCCCTGCTATACTCACCCGTAAGAGACTCCAGAAACAAAACATATGAGATGAGAGAGAGAGAGAGAGAGAGAGAGAGAGACAAAAAACAATTCACATATGCTTCAGTTAAAAAAAAAAACAAAAAAAAAACTAGATTACTCACTGCCTACTAAGCTGGCAAGAGAAGAATCAAGATCACTTCCAAGTGCTTTGCTGGCTGCTATAGCAGGACTGGGTGGTACCATTGAGACAGGTGCAGGCTGCCCAGCTGGTGCCATGGTTGGCATCAAAAGATCACCTAGACCATCAAACACTGGAAATCAAATGGACTAGGTTCAGAATAATTGAAAACAAAAAAAGCTCATATGCAAAATTAAAGCAAAACTGTCTTTCGATAAACTATGGAAACAAGTGAATACACAATCTTATAAAAGAAGGCATGTAATTCACACTTTCCATGACTGTAACACCAAGAAGAACATGTCGACATATGTCTGCTCATAAAGTATGAAAATACTAATGAACATGAACAAGGATGGAAAAAAATCTGTATAATGTATAGGAATGAACACAGACTTTGCAGCCAGAACTGGGCTTCAATTCAGCTGCATGCCTCACTGGCTATATGACTTTAAGAAAATTACTCTCTGAGCTTTTTAGTTTTCTCATCTGTAAATGGGGAGAGTATGACCAATACATGGCTTTGTTATAAATATTAAATTAGGTGATATATGTCATGTGTTTATTATAATGCTTGCTTTATATGGGCACTCAATATTGCCATTGTTGCTCTTATTCAAGAAAACAGCAAAAAGACTTCTAATGTGCTTTATGGCGAAGTCTAAATAATTTACTCTGAAAACCTAAAATGTTTACTTTAAAAATAATTCTTAAATGAGAAAATAATGCATCTCTTAGTTTCCTACGAAATTAGGAAACAAAACATCTGATATAACAGTCAGCATCTAGTAATAGGCATCTGAAAAAGTTGATCACATTTTAGAAGTAATAATTTTGATTTTTTTTTCTCTAATTAGAGCAATCATTTCTGGTTGTAACTCTAAGGGCATAAGTAAATTAAATACTATTTTAAATATCAGGGATCAAATGCATCATTGATGGCTCCTGATCACCAAATAAGTTACTAATTGTTCAGTTCCTAGAATACAGAAAGTCCATTCAAAATGCAGACACATAGCATTTGCATAAGACATTGCTAATATGTTATCTATGTCAAAAACTTTGTAGTTATAAAATTTTATCAAAAACTATGCATATCTACCACAACAACTACTATACAATAATTTTAAAGTGAAAAAGGACAGCATTCAACTAGGCACTGGCAATAGAAGCAACCAAATTGTCAGGCAGAGGATTTATTTGGGGTGTTTCTGAAACACATTTAATTGCCGAAAACTCACCAATTGAAAATTTGTAGTAAGGACCCAGCATGGGAAGAGTAGAATGGAAGAGAATACAAACAAAATGACAGCAGTGATGAAAGGTTAAAGGCAGGCAAAGAATACTATTTGTGTCTCAACTTCATAAAACTGAGGGCCATGCAGGCTTCAGAGGATGTAAGCAACAGCAGTGGGAGTGTTCACATATTCAAACACTGTACAAAGATTTAGTACAAAGTATTTGTTTTTCTTTAACCAGCTCTAAACCATGTGCATGTAAGCTCAGGCAAATAGATAGTGTGCAGATTAAGTTAGATTTCTGCTAAAAATAAACAGAAACAGAGAAAGGATTGCAGGTTATTCTTATGGATACCAATATGTACTGTAAATTTTAATTTAAGTTACTGAATGAGAGATTTATTAATGTTTTATAAACCAAATTATCACTCAATATTTGCTTGTTGTAAATTTCCTGATAGCATACTAACCTTAGGTAGTGTTTATTATTATTATTATTATTACCAGGACACATGAAAAGAATGTTTGAAAGTCACTGCCTCACCTGATGGATCAAAGGAGCTGCTGCTGGAAGTTGAAGGCGTTGTCCCAAAAGCTGCCTCAAAATTGGGCTGTAGCAGGTTATTCTGAGCTGGAGTCACTGGAGATGGGGAAGGGGCCATGAAAGAACCCCCAAATCCTGAAAAAAATGTTCCAAAAAAACATAAGCAGAAATAACATAAAGGTGGGTAAAGACCATAAAACAGAATTTAAAAAGTTACAGAAAAGTGAAAAGGAATTGATTGCATGTTGATTAGCAGTGAGTGAAACAGAGTAGCTCTAAAAAGTTGTTCAAGCATAATATTTTGATATCTGATATGCATTAATGAGAGATTTAATTAGAAATAAGATAGCACACAAGTATACCCTTATTAAGAGGAAACTATAGCAAGTAAATCTATATGGAGTATATAAAACAAAGAAGGTATCACTAGGGTTAAAATTCAGATACTGAAATTTTATGTTTCTTCAAATCATAATATCTGGTTTCAGAAAATGTTTACTGCAAATTATAATAAAATGCAAATACAAATCATAAAAATACACATCAAATCTTTAACATCTATCATACATGTTCTAGCCCCACTGCTGTTACCACCAGTGCAGATCCCTACAACACTGCTCTCTGGATTCATGAACAGTCATAGAGTGGGATGCAATCCTGTCTCTAGTCTAGATCTCCTCCAATCTAGTCTCCACAGTGCAGCCAGAGTGATCTTTCCAAGTGGAAAATGTTGACAAAGTTACTTCTCCAAAATCTCCTATCAGCTTCCCACAGTTTTTCAATTCATATAATTTGAATTCCTTTGGATAGTGATCAGGTCCTTCTGTCTCTACCCACTGGCCCCTGCAGCAAGGCAGGCTGCAGCTGTGATCCACCACTAGCAGTGTCAGATGCCTGCTATGGGAGGAATTCCTTGCCCTCACACTGCTACCCACTACCAGCTGCACCCCACCCACATCCCCATATACATGCCGAGTATTCTCAGCACTTGGTACATGGCCCCATGCTACTCTCATTACATGTATTTATCCCCACTGCCCTGACTCCAACCCCAAGATGGCTTTATGAGGCCAGGAACTGTGTCTTCTTTTCATGTTTTTTCCACTAATATCCTGCATAGTGCCTAAAATACTGAATTAATGCTTATTAAATGAAGGACACTTTTGAATATAAAAGGTGAGGACAAATCAAAGACTACTGTAAAGTAATCCAACCTCAGATTAACTATTTATCCTTTGATGGTTAGAAGCAAAACATTTCTCTCAATCAACAAACAGAAACAGAAGCAGAGATCACTCTGTATTGCTGCTGAACAAAAATATACAACCTGTGAAGGAAGTGATTTCTTAACAAGACACTGGATGATGTTCTATTATAAAAGAATTTATTACTACCAGAAGTCATTCCTTTTTACAGCTTAAGTATATATTCCTTTCAAATCCAGTCACATTGTCTCTTCTTCACAAACTGCTTGCAAAAACAATGTTTCAGAAAACATTCTTAAGTTTACATTTCATAGAATCAATATATAATTTTGAAAATGATTTCCACTAAAATTCTCTACTATTTTCTAAAGAAGGTGGCAATGCTGTTCAAGTTATATTATTCCTAGAAATTGACAGTGATGTGGGTTTAGGCTTTCCTCATATGTGTATGAAAAAATTTTAATTTGGAAAAAAAGTTACTTATTAGATGATCTTTACAGTTCACGATGGCTACTTTAAGTGATTTTAGTATTTGAATGGCATAAGTATCATGTAACTTTCTTTACTGGAGAAGACATTCTCTAAATCAGTAAGAGCTTAGCCCAGCAAAGGTAGGTTAAAAGTAATTATTTTTGTGAATGTGACCATTTTGATTTTAGGAAGATTGGTAGCTGTATTAATGTTGATTTTCAAGAAACATTATCCTGCACCTCAAGTTGGAGTGTGTCTGGTTAATTTAGGCAACTGTTGCCTAAATTATATTGTGATTCTCTTTCTATAGGTGAATGTAGAGACAATCTGACTCTTGACTTCTTAAAACTTGGCCACGGAAAGGACAATTTATTTTAGAATCACAGCAGATTAGTGTTGGAAAGGGCCTCAGGATCATCTGATTCAGTCCTGTCATCTCATGGCTAGAAGAAATGACTCAAAGAGAAGTTAACACACTGGTAAGATTCATCAAAAAGGGGAAAAAGAGTGCATTTACCTAGGACACTCTGCTTAGTGCTATTTCCACTTTATGCTAAGATCACATCTATAGGTGAACCAATAAAGCTGTTCACTGAAAAAAACATAGTGCCTTCTCTAAGAAAATTAAAGGTAAAGCCAATATTGGCCTGGGGTTCACCAAGTGCCAGGCACTGTTCCTTTTTTAGGGTGAACCATATGAGCGACACGAATGACTGATATTTGACTGTTTTGATCCTAGAAAACCAGCAGTTTTAAACGGTTCAATCTAAAACACACATTAGCTTATCTAATCTTTATAACAACCCCATGAAGTTCAAAGATGAGAAAGCTGAGGTCAGAGATGTTAAATAATTTATATGAAGGCAAATGGTGGATCCAGGATTCCACACAGGAATTCTCCAGAGTCTGGACTCTTTGTCACTGTACCACACAGCCTCTTTCCCACATCCAGAAAAAATGCTGTAGTGGTAACCTTCCTATACATTTATAAAATTTTCGAGATCTGGCAGGATGACTTTTTCCCATTATACTTGGTTCTTATGAAGTAAGTGTCCTCACAAGCCTAGAATAATTAAACAGCTATTAGGTGATATAAAATGACCAACTGATTATGTCAAAAAATTGCTATAATGAAGAACTAAACAGGAACATTACAGACATTAATGAAGAGTTTGAGGAAATCCTCCTGGTAACTAACTGAAAAGTTTTAAGGCCCTGGAATAGAGTTAATAGGAAAATCTAAACAACTAATCTTTCTATGTGGTTCTAATTTATATTAAGAAAGATGTTTACACGGGTACAGTGGCTAATGCCAGTAATCCCAGCACTTGGGGAGAGGTTGTGGCAGAGGATCATTTAAGGCCAGGAGTTTGAGACCAGCCTGGTCAATATAGCAGACCTCATTATATATATATATGTATGTGTGTGTGTGTGTGTATATATATATATATATAAAAGCCAGGGGGCATGATGGCACATGCCTGTAGTCCCAGCTGCTCAGGAGGCTGAAGTGGGAGGATTGCTTTAGCTCATCAGTTCTAAAGGCTGCAGTGAGCTATGTTCACACCAGTGCCCTCCAATTTATGCAACAGAGGGTGACCTTGTTGCTTAAAAAAATAAAAATAAAAACAAAAAGAAAGGTGCTCTATGGAATGGAATTGGAAACAGGGTAAGGCTTTTGTGTGTCCTGTAGTCATATTTGAACTGTCCTACATTATAACTGAAGAGCCAACTGTTTTCAGGTACTCAAGCATCTGTTGACACACTGCTTTTTAATCACAAATGATTAGTCTTATGAATGTATTGTTCTAAAGGGGAGTAGCCTAGACACTTAATGAAGTTCTATTGATTCAGATATAACAAATCTGACTGGCATAGTCTACTTGGTCTATATAACACATCATATCGTTTCAGTTGTAAGAGTACAATTTTTTTTTTTTTTTTTGAGATGTCTGTCTCGGTCTGTCACCAGGCTGGAGTGCAATAGCACCATCTCGACTCACCGCAATCTCCACCTCCTGGGTTCAAGGCATTCTCCTGCCTCAGCCTCCCAAGTAGCTGGGATTACAGGTGCATGCCACCACACCCAGGTAGTTTTTGTATTTTTAGTAGTGACGGGGTTTCACCATGTTGGCCAGGACAGTCTCAATCTCCTGACCTCGTGATCCACCTGCCTCGGCCTCCCAAAGTGCTGGGATTATAGGTGTGAGCCACTGTGCCTGGCCGCAAGAGTACAATTTTAAAACTATTGCTACAGACACTCCCACACAGGATGATAGAATTGATCCTCTGTAGACCTTTACCCTTTAGAGGAAATTTTTACTTTTTAATTCCACACTGGGCATGTTTGTATTTTAAATTCAGTTCAAGGACTTCTGTGACTCATTTTAAGCAATTAATGTGGTTAAGAGAACAAATGCAAAACTACAAAGAGCCTCATAGGCTGGACCATATAGTCCCCTGTCTTTGCAACTAAAGATAGGATGTGAAATACTCTTATACTAGTACAGATTTATGGTGCAGTCACCCTAAAATTGTGTCTATTATGGAAAAATATGGTTGTCCTGCTTGATGCCAACCTCAGATATTAGGCATATTCCTCAACACACCTAACTTCCTTAACAGTCCATTTTTACCTTTGTCATCCAGTAATCTGCCTCTAGCTTTCAAACATATATATTTTCAATTGGTATATTTTGAGCAGAGTTTGACAGCTTTAAGCTTCACTGTATGAAATACTTACTTTTATTATTTAAAAACTTAACTTTCAAGTTTTTATTCAGATGCTACCTGAGATATGGATAATATCTGTATCCTACCAGTAATCTCAATGGCTTAGAGAGAATTACTCATTGTTGCTATGGATTCTCCTCTCTGCTTCCCCCTCTCCCCATTACTCCCTTTCTTCATCATTTTGAGAATGATTTTTCTAGTCCGGCCTCATTGGAAGTTGTCTCCTCCAGAATTTTTTATCATTTCACTATATTGCATGCACCAAACACCTTAAAATTTTTACTCAAGGGGTAGAAGACGACTAAGGCAATATTTCAAGTGCTGTTTAATTCTGGAATTGCTATTATCTGACAGTTCTAGAACTGAATTTGAATAAAGAAGAATAATAGTTTTTATGACAGATAGTTTCATTTTCAAGAGACTATCCACTTAGTCTTTGTTTTCAAGTTTCAAAATACATACCAATTTTTAATAAAGCCTTCTCCTCAATTTTAAAATGGTTCTTAATTTTTAGTTTAAAATCTCTAAAATCATTTTAACATTTAATTATATCATATATTTACTGCCTTATCTTTATGATTCACATGTAAATACATTCCCTCAAAAAAATGTAATCTTAGCCATGGGGTAAGAGTCCTTAGTCCAGTGACCAAGGTTCCCTTTGAACAGTCTAAACCTCCCATGACAGTGTCTGCATATTATTATTTTTTCATTCTTTCTCAAAACAGTTTTATTACTAACAGACAATCACAGGATTTTAGAGAATCTGTTTCTCTCTTCTTTCTCTCTGATTCTGATCATATTTGTGGGCTTGTTAATCATGACTAGGCTCACTTATTTATTTATTTAAAAAAAAATCCTCTTAGTTTCAATAGACTCTGGACTTAGCTGATTCTTCCCCCAAATAAACACAGACACAACTATAATACAAATGCTAAGCTTCACTGCAAATTACTATACACAGTGCCCCCAAATATTTGTCCTACTTAATATGCATTAAACAAAAAATGTATGAGAATTGTGAAAACTCAGGAACAGCCAATTGTCAGCTAGGTTACGTATATAAATGTGACGGTGGTTTTATATTGTGTTTATTAGCAGAAAGTTTTTCATTTTTCATTTTTTTTTTTTTTTTTTTTGGCTAGGAAAGCTGCTCCTAGTTCGCAGGATAGAATTATATTAATATTCCATGATGTTCTTTAGTGAGAACATGACTTCCTTATGCTTTGATACTTGAACAAGTGTGAGAAAGCTTTTTCTATAAGAAAACAGGGAAGTATGAAAAATTAGCCCCCAAATTAAGCCCTACAGAAATTAAAAGTAAGTTAAAATTTCTTACACTAGATTTTTTTTTTTTTTTTTTTGTAGAGACTAGGGTTTCAGCATGTTGGCCAGGCTAGCTCGAACTCCTGACTTCAAGTGATCTGCCCATCTCGGCCTCCCAAAGTGATGGGATTATGATTGTGAGACACTGTGCCAAAGCCCTTATATCAGGATGTAAGGTGAAATAATAGTTTACATTGTGCCAAATAAATCAGGCACTGACATATGTATACATTAAATTACAAGAATTGTTTTGAAAGCAAATGAGACATTAAAACTCATCTATACTGATTTACATTGAATATTAATTTATTTAAATAGAAAAGAAGAAAGAAAGTGTACACAATATATAACTTTTCCTATCACTGAAAGAGTCACAAGAAGATGCAGTAGAAGAAATGGAAAGTGTACAGTAAATGAGACCTATGTAGATGATATTGGGTACTTTCATTGCTGATTTTCTCCTCTTTTTTACCCCATTTTAATAAGACTTCAAAATGGACAACACAACTGAATCATTTTATTTTTTGTAAAGTGAACTAACATACTTTTGTTGTACACTTCCCCTGCTGGACCTGTCCATGCAAGCTGTGCAGTTGTGGCACAGGTATGTGCAGTTACACCTGGCAGCAGGTGACAAACCCCTTCAGGCTTGTTCTAGATGTGTTTTTAGATCTTCTTATGGACCCCAGGGTCAAACCTCTTGGCTCTGTTACTGACCTCTGACTTGGAATTGAATGGGAACACTCCTTTTTCCCACAGGCTTTGGCCTTTCAGCTCAAGTTTCCAGTGTCCTGGGCTCTTTTGGAAACACAATATCTCAGGTTCTAGCCTTGGAGGGCATAGAGAGGCCACAATGCAGGAGGACCCTGGAGTAGACAGTGCGGCTGTGCAGCACTGGAGATGGTCAACAGTGGCTGACCGCTCTGCCAGGCTCCTGTCTGGTAGGCTTCAAATCCCCATTTGAGATCTGTGGCAGGGGATGGGTTACCCAGGAGAGAAAGAAAAAATTCACAGGTTTCTGTGAAAGGCCAGAGCATTTGATTTTATGGGCCGTTTTAACCTTAACTATAACTTCAAAGCAAAATGTTTGTAATCGCTAATCTCATTTTAAAGTTAACAAGGTCATGATCCCTCAAATAGCTATGAAAACTATGCTATTTCTGTGGCATATTAAAATCTTATTGCTGAACCCCCAAAATGTGTATGAAGTTTAGTGGTTTAGTAAGAGTTTGAAAGTTTCTGTAGCCAATTTGAAGCTTATATAAGAATATCTAGGCCTGGAGAAAAGCCAGGCAAACGAGTGGTTTATTTCACCAAGTAACCAGCTGTGGTTTGTGTTAAGTATACTGCCTCTTATTATCTCTGCAACTTCCAAAGTTCTCAGCAATATCATGGTGGGTCCCTGGTTCTTCAATGTTAAGGAAAATACCTAGTGGTAGTCACTGGTATGAGTGGTTTCAGCACACAAAACTGTCATGTTTGATCAAGGTAGTCTGGAAAGGATGGGAAAGACACTAGAGAACTATTGCCCCTGGGAAAGACTGTTAAATAGCCAGTCTGAATTACCCATGGAAGGAAAGGCTAACAGCTGGGCTATGACTACCTGCTTCAGCTTCCTGAGGAAAGATTTGACCTCAACTCAAACTTCTTACAACTCTGAAGGCTGATGAGGATCCTTTAGGATCTGCCATTACTCACTACTAATCCAAGAATAAATGTTCCTTAGCTTGCTGTACCTGGTGCCAGGACTGTTTATTGTATAACTTGTAATTTTATGGGCTATATCCATACTAAAAAAGGGAACTATTCATATGCTCTATCAAGGTCTACATGGCTAGCACTAGCACAGTATTTAAGATGTAAGACTTCAGACATGCATGGCAGCTTCCCAGTGGTGATGTGACCTATGCTCTTGTCAGTCCCTTGTCAACCTTAGGACCAAAATTCATCCCTTTTGGTGACTGTGGAGGGACCTCAGAATCTGCATCTGAGTGAATGAGTGCTCTGTGATACTACTGTTGTGCTTCCTGTTATGTACTCTTCTAAGTAAAATCAGAGTAAGATAAGCCAACAATGTCTTGTGAGTTTGACTAATAATCTGAACTTAAACTTACTACTGTGGTCTTGCAACTGGTCTTTCATAATGCTTTGCTTATGAAAATAATAATTTCTAGGTCAAGGCTATCACTAAGCACAACTTTGTCTTGCTCCCAAGGAAGACCGATACTTGGCTTTTACCATTTTTGAGTCCTTGAACTGTTTCCTTTTATCATATATATACTACCTGGGCCACAAGCAGTAATCCTAGGCAAACTGTACCAATCTATTTCACACTATGACCCTGTTGAACTGAGATCACCCCATGTGCTTTCACATAGAAAAATGATCAGCTTGTTAAAAAAAAAAAAAAAAAAAAAAAGGTGGTCTATGTAATAGCACTTTTGACCCAATGGTAGGAGTCTATAACAGTTTCTCGTGGAGTGATTCATATATTATGAAACCTATTTTCAAACATCATGGTACATTTCCCCACAAATTCCTTTAAAAAAATATGGGCATAGACATTCCAAGACAAAAATTGTTACATAAGCATATTACCTTTTAAATAATCTAAAGGAAACATGTTGACTGAAACTAAGGCAGATTTGGAGCATCCAAGAAGCCACAAAAGTGGCTTGTATACAGCTGCAATTTTAAGACTAATTTCATAAAACCCTGAGAATTAATCAAACTTCTATTGTACAATGACTTAATTTTCAATTTCATGTCTTTTAAAATTATTTCTAAAAAATAATTTCAATTTTGTTTCAGATTTGGGGAGGCAAGTACAAATTTGTTACATGGATGTATTACGTGATGCTGAAGTTCGGAGTATGATTGATCCTGTCACCCAAGTAATAAGCATAGTACCCAATATTCAGTTTTTCAATCCTTTGCCCCCTCCCTCAATTTCATGTCTTGAAAGAAAAAGAAAACATGCACTCTGTAATTTATGTAATTTTTATAATTGTTACTTATAAAAATATATCCAAATTTAATTTCTACAAAATACCATTTTAATTGAATTACCAGCTAGTAGGTCTGCCGATGCTGATGAACTAGAAGCAGCCTGAGATGCAGGTTGGGGTTCAGAAGCACTACTTCCAAACGCATCTATCCATTGTGCAGCAGAAAAGTAAGAAAGCGTAAAAAGTAAGTACAGTAAAGAATTTAAGTATTATGTAGAGAAATGCAGTGACATGACAGTGTACAGTGTGCTTGTCTTTTGTGGGTGTGTGAAATGATCACATGAATTGAATTATGCTCCCACAGAGGTATTCTCTCAAAAAGAGTTCTAAAATATTAACAAGTAAAGGGAATTCTTTTTTTTTTTTTTTTTTAAGAATAAAATTTTTGGACCAAACCCTGTCATCTGTCAAAACAGAAGCAAGGTTTTAAACTTTTTACCTAAAGGTATTAAAACAGAATTTTTCAATTTAAAATTATATTAAATGTTTAAAAAATTAATAGACTTAATTCAAGGAGCAGCAATATTATTTGTACCTACATGTCAAGGTTTAGTGTTTATTTGACACAAGTCTTGAGCTCCCAAATATCAGACACTGTAACATCTTTGTATTCCTCATGTACCCATCATGGAATGTCCACGATGCTTTAATGTACAGGAGGTACTCAACGTGGGTTAAGCTTTCTAAGGATGGTATTTAAGTTCAAGAGTTAATTCAGTACATCTTTCTGCCCTCAGATAACACATAAAGGCAGAGGGAAATATATTCAGTTTTAACTGGCTTGTTTTAATTTCTAAATTATTTATTAATAGGTCATGTTTATTTGGCTTTTAGGAACTTAGAGATGTTGATTTAGCCAACAGATCAGGATCACCAAAGAAGAACAGTAGAAGGAAATTCCAGTCAGGTAATTCTACATTAGGATGAACAAAAAGTTGAAAACATCGAGTGAAAAATTATGTGTTTTGTTAGGTCATGTACTGAAAATTATGATGAAATGATGAGGATGAAGATGATGATGGCAAAGAAATGAAAATGATCTTAAAAACTTAAGTTTACATTTAAGAGATAGAAGTTTATATAGCCTAAAGAAAAAATGATAAAATATAATAAAATAGATCTAAAAATTATTCTGAAGAAAAAAAGATTCCTAAGTGTTGATGGAGGAGAAATACGCACCCCCAAAAAGGTCTATGACACCTGAAGAATCCACCTTTGCTGGCGAGGCAGTGGTTGCAGGAGATGGTGCTGCAAATGCATCCACTGCAGTGAGGCACAGACAGGAAAAAGTGCATGTCACCCAAGGGAAAAGAAAACCATGAGCCTTGACAAATGGCATCTTGGGATTTCATGGTTCACTCCAGGCAGAAAGACTGTAGACAATCTTAACAGTTAAGGAAAAGCAAACGGATTTTAAAATACACACTCTCCAGAACAAAATAAAATTTGACTCCTTGAGGTCAGAAGTTTCAGTGTGAAAAAAATTTTCACTAGCCTTAGATTTGAAATATTAACCCTCATCAGTTGATGATGGTACCAAGAGTGAGTTTTTCTTTTCCAATAAATTTTAAATTTAAAAGAACTCAAGAAAAACCCTCATGTCATATCCTTCTCTCCATGCATTACTCCCACAAGACATCTCTGAAGGCCTGACCTTGGCAAAGCACTCACCGGATAAGAGGTCAGCAGTGAGAGAACTCTCAGGCACAGGAGAGGCCCCTTGTGGTGGAGAGGAGAAAGCATCTTCCAAAAGTGAAACAAACCAAAACCAAGCAGAGGTAAGTAGTAGAAAGCTGAAATCAAAGTAAAAAATCTAACAAATGCATTATCACAGGTGAGTACTAAGAGCTTAATCAGGAAAACATCTAAGAAACTAAAGTGAAAAAAAAGGGTTGCTTTGGTTTTACCTGTACCAAACAGGTCTATGCTAGGAGCAGCATCTGGCTTAGGCGCTGCAGCAACTTCAGGAGCGGACTCAAATAAATCTAAGACCAAGAACACACATGCCTTTACTCAACTTGAACAATAAGCCTGACACAGCATCACTTCCTAGTCCTGAATTAGCACTTTGCAGAACTCTGAATTAAGCAGCAAATGGTTTCTAGAGAACCATTTAATTAAACAGTCTTCATGCAGTACATCTCAAGGACCAGAATTCAATCCACTAGACGGAAAGAAGTCGACAACAATAACAAAAAATTACCACCAAAGATATCTAGAGCAGGAGGAGCAGTGGTGGCGGTGGCAGCGGAGGTGGTGGTAGTGGTGGTGGCAGCGGCGGTGGCAGCAGTAGTGGCAGCAGCAGCAGCAGCTGCAACGGCAGGAGCAGGAGAAGGAGCAGTTGCGGGAACCGGAGGGGCTGTGCTAGCTGTAGGGGTAACTACAGGAACACTGGTCTCAGGTGGCTTCATTGCAAAGAGGTCCAGCTCAGGTGCAGCCTCTGCACTACCTTCAGACGGGGCAAAGGGGTCTTTTGGAAAGGAAAGTGGAGACACACACAGCATCAGTAAGGAAAGAGACAAGAGACAGCGTCATAACTATGGCAAGAGACACCCTACACAGATATTTACACACTAGCTAGGTGTGAGGCTCCTTGGATTTAACTACTATCCTATTGGCAGGGGTTAGTGATTAGGATGTTTTTCTAAAGTAAAGGGGAAACTTAGTAGGTACCACAAGTTAGCAAACTAAAGCACTTTGCAAAGTGCTGTAAGATTAACCTACAGTCTAGGATCAGAGATTGCTATCCTTCAAATCTTCACTTAATTTGGTCAATCTGGTAGCTTTGAAAATCATTAAAACATGCCAATATATTTGAACTCAATGTTACAAAAGAGTACAATATAGCATTAGAAAAAAAAAAAACATTAAGACAGCATACTTGCACTGACAAAAATTGTCAATCTTAAGAAATTGTCAATTTTGATAAGTATGGACTTCATTGTCTTAATGTTTTAAATGCTGGCATTATTTATTCAGTTATGATGAATGGCACTTTACACTCAGAAGAAAATAAAATTAGAAAAACATATGGCCACTTCTAACTATGGGGGTTTTACATTAGGACAGAAAAATAACAGACTGGCTAATGACTTTAAACCCACCATTTCCTGAACATGCATCAAGTGCTGCTGCTACAGGGGTTGGGGTAGCTGGTGCGGCGGCCCCTTCGGATGCTGCAGGGGCCTCCCCAGGAGAAGCTGCAAAGGCATCTTGGGTGCAGTTTTTAAAACAATAGAAATTAAAAGAATAAAAAGAGAAGAAAATATAGTAAAAGAACTAAGTTAAATTGTGAAGAAGGCTCCCTTATACAACATGAATTTTTAAAAACACATTTTTATGGCTCATGCACTGTTTGTGGTCACAAAACAATTATTCTTTGCACACCTTCATGTTAGTTAACATGCAAGTGATATAGTGTTGATACTGCTGAGGTCTAATAGGATCCAAAAGGTAATGAGATTCTCATTGTATAAGGGCTCTGAGAAGCATGTTTTATGTATCATTAGAAATGGATGTAAAAATTAAAACAAAAAATATTTTTATTATGTAATTTAAGACATTAAACTTCCATGTCCAGGTAATACTGACTCACTGTGTTATTAAAATGTCCCTGTCTCATAGTTTCTAGCAAACATAATATTTTCTTTAATGCCAACAAAATTAAATATACAATGGCAATGTAAATAATTCTAGTTTTAAGACTTTTTATAATCTAGTACAGGCAAAATTACAGTGTTAACATGAAAGGTTTACTAAGCATTCCTAAGTGTTAAATCTTCACTATCCTTGAAAAGCATTTTCAAACATAACCAATAACTTATTTTAAAGACATAAAGAGATAAAAATAGGGTATGATACCATAATGCAATTACATTTTTCTAGTTATTCGAAAAATAATCTATTTTCAACAGATTAAAACTAGAGTTTCACATTTTAAGACTATAAGCATATTATTACTCATAGTAGAATATCATTAACATACAAGCAGCCGCAGTTTATAAATCCCCAATTTACAAATGGCTGATGTGTACAAATGCTTCCCAGTGTGTTTCTACCAACAAACAATGTTAGCTAAGGTAAAAAGTCCTTGAGCTTGCATAGAGATACTATAGTTTCAAAAGTACAGAAGGAAGGAAGCCATGATAAGCATGACAGGCTTAGGATAAGAAAACCCTGGAGAGTGAGACCAGCACCCACCTAGAACCTGTCACTTACCTGCTAAACTTCCCATCCCCAAATACGTCTTCCGCAATATCTACCCATGTTTCCTGGAACATTGTTCCTTCAGTCATGAAAATAACTTATCATATATACTTGGGAAGTGCTATACAGTATATGCTCTTCCTTGGTGATTTACTTAGTATATTAGGCTCTAGGACATGCTACTGTCAAGATACTTGTTTCTTAGTTTGACCTGGCATGTCCCAAACGGAGTATGAAACACTCTCTAGTAATGCAGAGTTCTAGTTTTATGCAGAATAATAAACATTAAACTAGACACTTACTTGGGTTAAAAGGCCCTTTACCAAATCACAAATATCCCTAGAAGGGACAACAGGACATCAGTTGTTCATATCCTATGGATTAATCTGATCTGATTGTTCCTCTTGGTTATACTGAGGAAATATATGTTCAACTTATTTATTATTAGAGACAGAATCTTGCTCTGTTGCCCAGGCTGGAGTGCAGCAGCACTATCATAGCTCACTATAGCTTTGAACTACTAGGCTCAAGTGATCCTCTGGCCTCAGCCTCCTCAAGTACTGGGATTACAGGCCGAGGGCACTATGCCTGGCCACGAATATATGTTTTGAGTGTCAGGTCAGCTGAGAGGCCAAATTAATAAAACTAAAGAAAGAAGAATACATCAAGGGATAAGGTAGGCATACTTTCTAAATGCCATGTTAAGGATACTATACTTGAGGACTTAGGGCAACACACCCCCTAAGAGTGGGGCAGAAGAATATAAGAGAAGTATGAAGAGATTTTGGGAGGGCTGTAAATATTTTGCCATGAGTCAGGTTAGTTGTTTTCTTTTTTTTCATTCCTATAAAATTTGGAACCGAGGCCAATGATACTGCAAAGAGTAGAAACACATAGCAGTCATATACATTGCCATTATTAAATTTAATTTCTGTAGCCATCTTGTGATTTAGTTTCTACTGTCTCCATTCTGTAGATAACAGAACCAAAGCTCAAAGCGTGTGTGTTCTCATCACAAACAATAAGTGAGGCAATGTATATATGTTGATTAGCTCAACTTAGCCATTCCACAATGTATACATACTTCAAAACATCATGTTGTACATTATATATATATATATATATATATACTTTTTCAATTAAAAATTATTATTTTTTAAAAGTCTGATGACTTGACTAAAGTTACACAGCAAGAAAATGGCAGAGTTAGGATTTGGCTCAGAGCTGTCTGACTGAGCTTTGTGTGTTTAGCCACTGTACTGCATTTTTTATGAAATATGCCTCATTCTACTATATTACTCCCTTCTTTATAATTGAATAAACATCAGTTACATTAGTGCCAGGGATCAAATAGATATTTATGGGCTGACCCCTTTAGGTTATCACTTATGTGTAAGGAGATAAAGCCCATATTGTTATAGCTACATCCTTAGAAGAGGGTTTTAAAAAATCCCCTTGTCAGCAAAATATCTCCTTTTAATGCTTCTCTTGTTACTTGAAACTAAATATTGTCAACTTAATTCATCTACACCTGTCAGAACTTTTCTTAAAGGTAGGAGCTGCAGCTGCTCCCACCCCCAGCTGTTTGAATCTTCCTAGCCCCAAAGGAGACATGAATGAGTGTCCAGATGGTACCAGGCCCAATCACTGTCTGACTGCAGCCACAAAAGGGACCTTGAGTGAGAATTGCCCAGCTGAGCTCAGTCAGCCACCAGAACTGTGAGAGAGAGAATTTGAATTTGTTAAAAAACAAATGAAACTTTTTTTAATATCTAGTTTTTTCATTATAAATGGCAGCATTATCTTTCCAGTATTGTAAACTAAAGCTATTTCCATTTCAGTTCTCTTTTTCATGTTATTTGCAGTTAATTTCTACATTCTGTCAGTTTTTCAACCAGTGCTATTTCCTAGAAATGCATGCTCCTGCTGTTCGCTGTTCTTCAATTATGGACTCAGTCTAGGCCTTAACCCATAAACTGATCTGACTGCTGCAGACTAGTGTTTTTTTCCCTTCTAGCACTCTAAGAAAGAATTTTCCTCTCAAACTTTTTATCATGTGACTACCTCTCTCATGAGAACTGTTGTTTCCCCCAGCCTGACCTTTTCTCCCCATCTACTTTGGGCACAGAAGCCATCTTAAATCACACACTCAGCACAAAGGTTCCAATTGTTCTCAACAGCCCAAATGTCACATTCTGGTTCCTCTTTGTCCCCAAAGGTTCCAGGTTATACGGCTCTTACATGAAATCTAGTTGGAAGTGTTTAAGTATTGGTTTTAAGGAAGGTTGGTGAACTTAGTTTTTTGACCAACATATACCCAATGTGATCAGGGTTTTGAGGTAAGTTCTTTGGTTTTCCAGCCAACTGGTTTAATGTTTGCAGACTACTAACCTCATGAAGGTTTGCTCACAAATTGACACAGCTGATTGAAAGAGTATCCTTGGTGTGCAGAGGAATTAGCATCAATTTAGCATTCTAGTGTTTAGAGAAACCCTGTGTTCTTCAAATCAATGTGCTATTGTTGGTAAAACTTGCATCAATATAAAATAGGTTATTTTTAAGGATTTTATCTTTTATTTTTGTCAATATTTATAAATTTTACTAAATTTTTAAAGCATAACACTGCCTTGCAATCCTGTTCTGCATGATCATAAAAAGATCTCATTTCTTAAAAGTTCACTTTAAAAAATGAAGCATTTAATAAATGTAATGTACTGACAAAAATTTTTTAATGACTTACATGAACTACTTACATTGAAAGGACTAAAACATTATTTGTGTATCAATCAGAATATTTCTTTTTAAAAAATAACAGAAATTTATTATTTTCAAAATTTATAATTTAAATGTAATACTAAAATACATTAACAGTTTTAATATTTCATAGAGATGAAACTAAATAGCCATCTTTCTGAAATTAAAATCTATTAAGCTTTCTTTCTAAAGAAATCTACTTAGTTGCTCTATATATTGCATAGGACCTCAAAAAGGTATGTTTTAAAGTTGTAAAGTTATGCTGTGTTAAACAAAACATAACTGTTTTTCTGATTATTCTAGAGTTCTACTACTTGTCAATTGTAGAGAGACAAAGTATTTAAAAAATGGTCACACAAAATGGCCAAAGAGATTTTAGCTTAGGTTTTTATTAAAAATTAAATCTCTGAATAATTTCTTAAAAACCAATGAAGGGCATGAAAGAAATTACAGAAAATCACTGAAAATCACAAAACAGATAATGACATATATAGACTCCCGAACATAAAGGATGGAGATTTTATAGCTATCAGAAGCCAGGAGACAGTTTATAGAATTATACAGATCAATAGAATAATTATGATGTGATTTTCAGATGTAATTGTCATTGTACACTCATTTATCAGCTAGATGACTGGAAAGGATATTGATAAAATCACAAGAACAGTCTCATTCTTTGGCAGTAAGTTACATGATTCTCTGCAGTACTCCTCCTTTAAGCTTATATTTAAAGCTATAAAGAATGCCATCATGAAAATTTTGTAAACATACAGGTTTTTCTACTTGATGAATATAGTCAAAGCAGAAACAAATGAAACAAAAACAGCATAATGGTGCAAAGAATATTTCAAAGAAATATCTTAGTCTCTGTTATTCTAGAGGGCTATGCAGGAAGTAAGATAGACTTGATTGATTTCTTTGAGGTAATCAGCTCCTCATAAGTGGACTGAAAACAAAAATCTAAACAGCTAAGGCGTAGAAATGTTTCAGCACAAAATTATTATGCATCCTGGCCATATTTTCCTAACATTTTTTTTTCTGTTAAGATAAGCCTATGAGTAACTACCCATAGCCACACCAATAACAGAGGGTGGGGGAAGGATAAATTTTAAATTAAAACATTTATTATTAAGTATATTATCTATTATTATTATGGAACTTTCAAGCTAGAAGGACCTTAGAGATCTTCTAGACCAAGTTTCCAATTGTATAGATGGGAGAACTGAGGCCAAAGGAGGTCAAGAGGCTTACCTTAAGTCAGGCCTAAACAACTTTGACAAACTCTACTTCCCACCTGATTTAGATTTGTGGAAGGAAGAGGAAGTTGATTTTATAAATGTAAGCTAAAATTAAAATTTTTGGTTTCAAAGGATATAGGGGCATAAATGAAAACCTACCCTCTATAGTGGGTGACTCTTTTTAATTTAATTTTATTTTTGAGACAGGGCCTTGCTCTGTCACTCAGGGTAAATTGCAATGGCATGATCATGGCTCACCATAACCTCCACCTCCTGGGCTCAAGCAATCCTTCTGCCTCAGCCTCCCAAGTAGCGGGGACTACAGGTGTGCACCACCACAACTGGCTAGTTTTTAATTATTTTGCAGAGACAGGGTCTCATTATATTGCCCAGGTTGGTCTCAAACTCCTGAGCTCAAGCAATTCTTCCATCTTGGCCTCCCAAAGTACTAGTATTACAGACGTGAGCCACTGCGCCAGACCATGGGTGACTCTTTACTCAAGGGTCTGCAATCCTTTCTCTCCTACTCTTTTACAAACAGATTTCTCCTGTAATAGGAATGACAGTACAGCAAGGCAGCAGAAAATGTCTTTTGTGTAGCAGTGGCAACAACGATGTGTCTAGTGGAGTGCTCCTTGTCTTGGATGATGTTGGCCAACCTTAGAGACTGGAGCATGGCATGTAGCAGAGTGGTAGGTGACAGTGTGTTAAATGTATTTTTCCAGGGGTACATATTGATTACACCAAAGCCTGCCAAATCTCTCCTGCTCTCACCATTTTCTTCCCCCAATTTCTTTACCATATTCTCAAAATGCCCTGGGAAACATGTTATATGGTAATGAAGATATGCAAAACTATAATGACTATAACATCACTTGATGTATGTGTTTGATATAAGAACTTCTTTAGGTGTGGACATTAGCACCACACAGATGGGGATACATATATGAATAAACCAGCTTCACATGGCTCCTCAGGTCCGGGCATATTATACTGGCAGAGTCCAAGATATTTTAGTGGGTCAGAATTTACATTTCCATGGAAAGCATATTTTTAGACAATCATTTCAAAGACTGACTTAAATCTGTTTTCAATCAGCCTTTCAGGTGCTACTTCAGATGTTTTCTCAGAGTTCCAAAAACCAAAGATGATCCAAGTTTTTATTTGGACAGAGCAAGCTTAAAGCTCTAAAAACAAGCACATCCCTAAACTCTCTTCAGAGGCTTCCAAACCTGAATTACTCTTATTTTTTGCCCTAAATATTAAGAAATAACTTAGGCCAGTATTGCTCCTCCTACATTCCCCAAATATTCTCTGGGCTAGTTCTAATCTGGCCAAAAAGCTAAATAAACCTAAAGGTGACAGAGAGCTCTGGTACCACTTTCACTCAGACACTGGAGAGCAGGAACATAAAGGCAGGAGTTCTGAAGGTAGCAACATGAATTCTAATGTTAAAAAACCTGAAAATCAAATAGGCCAGATACATTGCAATCTCTGCTATAAAATTATTAAAATTAAGTGAAGAGAAAGTTGATGAATTAAGTGAAGATAAATATACATGAATAAACACTGAAAAAGTACCTAAACACTCTGACATGCTGTTACATAACGTAAAAAAATTTAAAGACCTTAACTCCCAAGTAATTTTAGCAATCCTGAAAGGAACATGAAAATAGCGGCGAGACTAACTAACCTCCAAAGAGATCCACTTCAGCAGTGACAGCAGTAACAGTTGTAGTAGTGGAGGCAGAAGCTGAGGCAGTTGCAATTTCAGCAGTTGTAGTAGGAGGGGTAGGTTCTGGTGCAAATGGATCTGAAATCTGTGCTTCAGAGGGAACAGAGGAAAGTGCAGCCAAAGAATCTATATTTCACCAGAGACACACAGCAAATGGAGAGAAGAAAAGCAGAGGACAAAAGATATACCAGACTCCAAATGATCAAAATGAGGACAGTTGTTACACACAGAAGTCTGTCAAAATGAAAGTTTAAAAACAAAGCTTTACTCACCCTCTCCCAAAAGGTCTATCGATGTCCATTGCATGGAAGCATATGAATAAATAAGAGCTAAAGTTGAAACATGCAACCATACCAATGTCCAAGCCAGATAAGGCACTAACTAAAAAAACCTTAGCTTTATGTGTCTTTTACACCATTTGTCATTAAAAACATAAATATGCTACCTATTATCATGGAACTTTCAAGCTAGATGGGACCTAGAGATCCTCTAGACCAAGTTTCACCTATAGACATGTACCCCAGATTTTATTAACAAGCAAATGGGTCACAAAACTACTTGTGCTATAGCTAACCTTATACATGAAGATATCAAAGTCATACGATCACATAATATTGATGAGTTTTCAAATACATGTTGGTAAATAATTTTAATTCTAATAAATTCTGGCAGTAATCCCATATTTCTCAAAAAAGTAGAAATTTCACTTTAAGCATATATAAAAAGAAACTGTTTTCCCATGTTTAAAATACACAGACACACAACACACACTTATTTGTGCTTCTGCAATATGAATTTACCATGAAAAAAATAAAAATAAAACACTCTATTATGGAGCCAAAGATGAGCATTTAAAAAATCCTCTGTAATCTTTCAGCCGATTGGGTTCATCGCCAGCCTGTAGAAATGCCAAATCTTACATGCACAATTTAAATTAAATTTACTAAAATGAATTTGCTAAAATTTGGTTGCTTTACACCAACAGGAAGAAAACGCTATCATTACAATATGTCCCCTGAAATAAAAATGTGTGATAGTACCTATAACCTCCAAGAAAAATTTACAGACATCTGAAATGGCTATGGTCCTTGGAAATGAAACCATCCAATTAGGCTTATAGACTTTTAGAGTTTATAATTTACTGCCTAGTTATACAGAATTCAAATATGCTTCAATAATAGAAGTGGCTTGATCTTATCAAACAAGATTGAGAAAACAATTTTTTTTTTTTTGCTTAGTCAAATGAACAAACACATATCTGTTACAATTTAGCATCACCTTTAACCATGACTGGGTATCTACTGGGCAAATTATAGAAGTTTATTTCAATTTCTTAAAGTCTTAAAATTTTTTATTTTATTTATTTTTTATTATTATTATACTTTAAGTTCTAGGGTACATGTGCATAACGTGCAGGTTTGTTACATATGTATACTTGTGCCATGTTGCTGTGCTGCACCCATCAACTCGTCAGCACCCATCAACTCGTCATTTACATCAGGTATAACTCCCAATGCAATCCCTCCCCCCTCCCCCCTCCCCCCCTCCCCATGATAGGCCCCGTTGTGTGATGTTCCCCTTCCCGAGTCCAAGTGATCTCATTGTTCAGTTCCCACCTATGAGTGAGAACATGCGGTGTTTGGTTTTCTGTTCTTGTGATAGTTTGCTAAGAATGATGGTTTCCAGCTGCATCCATGTCCCTACAAAGGACACAAACACATCCTTTTTTATGGCTACATAGTATTCCATGGTGTATATGTGCCACATTTTCTTAATCCAGTCTGTCACTGATGGACATTTGGGTTGATTCCAAGTCTTTGCTATTGTGAATAGTGCCGCAATAAACATACGTGTGCATGTGTCTTTATAGCAGCATGATTTATAATCCTTTGGGTATATACCCAGTAATGGGATGGCTGGGTCATATGGTACATCTAGTTCTAGATTCTTGAGGAATCGCCATACTGTTTTCCATAATGGTTGAACTAGTTTACATTTCCACCAACAGTGTAAAAGTGTTCCTATTTCTCCACATCCTCTCCAGCACCTGTTATTTCCTGACTTTTTAATGATTGCCATTCTAACTGGTATGAGATGGTATCTCATTGTGGTTTTGATTTGCATTTCTCTGACGGCCAGTGATGATGAGCATTTTTTCATGTGTCTGTTGGCTGTATGAATGTCTTCTTTTGAGAAATGTCTGTTCATATCCTTTGCCCACTTTTTGATGGGGCTGTTTGTTTTTTTCTTGTAAATTTGTTTGAGTTCTTTGTAGGTTCTGGATATTAGCCCTTTGTCAGATGAGTAGATTGCAAAAATTTTCTCCCATTCTTTAGGTTGCCTGTTCACTCTGATGGTAGTTTCTTTTGCTGTGCAGAAGCTCTTTAGTTTAATGAGATCCCATTTGTCAATTTTGGCTTTTGCTGCCGTTGCTTTTGGTGTTTTAGACATGAAGTCTTTGCCCATGCCTATGTCCTGAATGGTACTACCTAGGTTTTCCTCTAGGGTTCTTATGGTATTAGGTCTAACATTTAAGTCTCTAATCCATCTTGAATTTTTGTATAAGGAGTAAGGAAAGGATCCAGTTTCAGCTTTCTACTTATGGTTAGCCAATTTTCCCAGCACCATTTATTAAATAGGGAATCCTTTCCCCATTTCTTGTTTTTCTCAGGTTTATCAAAGATCAGATGGCTGTAGATGTGTGGTATTATTTCTGAGGACTCTGTTCTGTTCCATTGGTCTATATCTCTGTTTTGGTACCAGTACCATGCTGTTTTGGTTCCTGTAGCCTTGTAGTATAGTTTGAAGTCAGGTAGCGTGATGCCTCCAGCTTTGTTCTTTTGACTTAGGATTGTCTTGGAGATGCGGGCTCTTTTTTGGTTCCATATGAACTTTAAAGCAGTTTTTTCCAATTCTGTGAAGAAACTCATTGGTAGCTTGATGGGGATGGCATTGAATCTATAAATAACCTTGGGCAGTATGGCCATTTTCACGATATTGATTCTTCCTATCCATGAACATGGTATGTTCTTCCATTTGTTTGTGTCCTCTTTGATTTCACTGAGCAGTGGTTTGTAGTTCTCCTTGAAGAGGTCCTTTACATCCCTTGTACGTTGGATTCCTAGGTATTTTATTCTCTTTGAAGCAATTGTGAATGGGAGTTCATTCATGATTTGGCTCTCTGTCTGTTACTGGTGTATTAGAATGCTTGTGATTTCTGCACATTAATTTTGTATCCTGAGATTTTGCTGAAGTTGCTTATCAGCTTAAGGAGATTTTGGGCTGAGACAATGGGATTTTCTAAATATATAATCATGTCATCTGCAAACAGGGACAATTTGACTTCTTATTTTCCTAACTGAATACCCTTTCTTTCTTTCTCTTGCCTGATTGCCCTAGCCAGAACTTCCAACACTATGTTGAATAGGAGTGGTGAGAGAGGGCATCCCTGTCTTGTGCCAGTTTTCAAAGGGAATTTTTCCAGTTTTTGCCCATTCAGTATGATATTGGCTGTGGGTTTGTCATAAATAGCTCTTATTATTTTGAGGTACGTTCCATCAATACCGAATTTATTGAGAGTTTTTAGCATGAAGTGCTGTTGAATTTTGTCAAAAGCCTTTTCTGCATCTATTGAGATGATCATGTGGTTCTTGTCTTTGGTTCTGTTTATATGCTGGATTATGTTTATTGATTTGCGAATGTTGAACCAGCCCTGCATCCCAGGGATGAAGCCCACTTGATCATGGTGGATAAGCTTTTTGATGTGCTGCTGAATCCGGTTTGCCAGTATTTTATTGAGGATTTTTGCATCGATGTTCATCAGGGATATTGGTCTAAAATTCTTTTTGTTGTGTCTCTGCCAGGCTTTGGTATCAGGATGATGTTGGCCTCATAAAATGAGTTAGGGAGGATTCCCTCTTTTTCTATTGATTGGAATAGTTTCAGAAGGAATGGTACCAGCTCCTCCTTGTACCTCTGGTAGAATTCAGCTGTGAATCCATCTGGTCCTGGACTTTTTTTGGTTGGTAGGCTATTAATTATTGCCTCAATTTCAGAGCCTGCTATTGGTCTATTCAGGGATTCAACTTCTTCCTGGTTTAGTCTTGGAAGAGTGTAAGTGTCCAGGAAATTATCCATTTCTTCTAGATTTTCCAGTTTATTTGCATAGAGGTGTTTATACTATTCTCTGATGGTAGTTTGTATTTCTGTGGGGTCGGTAGTGATATCCCCTTTATCTTTTTTTATTGCATCTATTTGATTCTTCTCTCTTTTCTTCTTTATTAGTCTTGCTAGCAGTCTGTCAATTTTGTTGATCTTTTCAAAAAACCAACTCCTGGATTCATTGATTTTTTGGAGGGTTTTTTGTGTCTCTATCTCCTTCAGTTCTGCTCTGATCTTAGTGATTTCTTGCCTTCTGCTAGCTTTTGAATGTGTTTGCTCTTGCTTCTTTAGTTCTTTTAATTGTGATGTTAGAGTGTCAATTTTAGATCTTTCCTGCTTTCTCTTGTGGGCATTTAGTGCTATAAATTTCCCTCTACACACTGCTTTAAATGTGTCCCAGAGATTCTGGTATGTTGTATCTTTGTTCTCATTGGTTTCAAAGAACATCTTTATTTCTGCCTTCAGTTCGTTATGTACCCAGTAGTCATTCAGGAGCAGGTTGTTCAGTTTCCATGTAGTTGAGCGGTTTTGATTGAGTTTCTTAGTCCTGAGTTCTAGTTTGATTGCACTGCGGTCTGAGAGACAGTTTGTTATAATTTCTGTTCTTGTACATTTGCTGAGGAGTGCTTTACTTCCAATTACGTGGTCAATTTTGGAGTAAGTGCGATGTGGTGCTGAGAAGAATGTATATTCTGTTGATTTGGGGTGGAGAGTTCTATAGATGTCTATTAGGTCTGCTTGCTGCAGAGATGAGTTCAATTCCTGGATATCCTTGTTAACTTTCTGTCTCGTTGATCTGTCTAATGTTGACAGTGGAGTGTTGAAGTCTCCCATTATTATTGTATGGGAGTCTAAGTCTCTTTGTAAGTCTCTAAGGACTTGCTTTATGAATCTGGGTGCTCCTGTATTGGGTGCATATATATTTAGGATAGTTAGCTCTTCCTGTTGAATTGATCCTTTTACCATTATGTAATGGCCTTCTTTGTCTCTTTTGATCTTTGATGGTTTAAAGTCTGTTTTATCAGAGACTAGGATTGCAACCCTTGCTTTTTTTTGTTCTCCATTTGCTTGGTAGATCTTCCTCCATCCCTTTATTTTGAGCCTATATATGTCTCTGCGTGTGAGATGGGTCTCCTGAATACAGCAGACTGATGGGTCTTGGCTCTTTATCCAGTTTGCCAGTCTGTGTCTTTTAATTGGAGCATTTAGTCCATTTACATTTAAGGTTAATATTGTTATGTGTGAACTTGATCCTGCCATTATGATATTAACTGGTTATTTTGCTCGTTAGTTGATGCAGTTTCTTCCTAGCCTAAATGGTCTTTACATTTTGGCATGGTTTTGCAATGGCTGGTACCGGTTGTTCCTTTCCATGTTTAGTGCTTCCTTCAGGGTCTCTTGTAAGGCAGGCCTAGTGGTGACAAAATCTCTAAGCATTTGCTTATCTGTAAAGGATTTTATTTCTCCTTCACTTATGAAACTTAGTTTGGTTGGATATGAAATTCTGGGTTGAAAATTCTTTTCTTTAAGAATGTTGAATATTGGCCCCCACTCTCTTCTGGCTTGGAGAGTTTCTGCCGAGATATCTGCTGTTAGTCAGATGGGCTTCCCTTTGTGGGTAACCTGACCTTTCTCTCTGGCTGCCCTTAAGATTTTTTCCTTCATTTCAACTTTGGTGAATCTGGCAATTATGTGTCTTGGAGTTGCTCTTCTCGAGGAGTATCTTTGTGGTGTTCTCTGTATTTCCTGGATTTGAATGTTGGCCTGCCCTACTAGGTTGGGGAAGTTCTCCTGGATGATATCCTGAAGAGTGTTTTCCAACTTGGTTCCATTTTCCCCCTCACTTTCAGGAACCCCAATCAGACGTAGATTTGGTCTTTTTACATAATCCCATACTTCTTGCAGGCTTTGTTCATTTCTTTTTCTTCTTTTTTCTTTTGGTTTCTCTTCTCGCTTCATTTCGTTCATTTGATCCTCAAACGCTGATACTCTTTCTTCCAGTTGATCGAGTTGGTTACTGAAGCTTGTGCATTTGTCACGTATTTCTCGTGTCATGGTTTTCATCTCTTTCATTTCGTTTATGACCTTCTCTGCATTAATTACTCTAGCCATCAATTCTTCCACTTTTTTTTTCAAGATTTTTAGTTTCTTTGCGCTGGGTACGTAATTCCTCCTTTAGCTCTGAGAAGTTTGATGGACTGAAGCCTTCCTCTCTCATCTTGTCAAAGTCATTCTCCGTCAAGCTTTGATCCATTGCTGGCGATGAGCTGCGCTCCTTTGCCGGGGGAGATGCGCTCTTATTTTTTGAATTTCCAGCTTTTCTGTCCTGCTTTTTCCCCATCTTTGTGGTTTTATCTGCCGCTGGTCTTTGATGATGATGGTGACGTACTGATGGGGTTTTGGTGTAGGTGTCCTTCCTGTTTGATAGTTTTCCTTCTAACAGTCAGGACCCTCAGCTGTAGGTCTGTTGGAGATTGCTTGAGGTCCACTCCAGACCCTGTTTGCCTGGGTGTCAGCAGCAGAGGCTGCAGAAGATAGAATATTGCTGAACAGCGAGTGTATCTGTCTGATTCTTGCTTTGGAGGCTTCCTCTCAGGGGTGTACTCCACCCTGTGAGGTGTGGGGTGTCAGACTGCCCCTAGTGGGGGATGTCTCCCAGTTAGGCTACTCAGGGGTCAGGGACCCACTTGAGCAGGCAGTCTGTCCGTTCTCAGATCTCAACCTCTGTGTTGGGAGATCCACTGCTCTCTTCAAAGCTGTCAGACAGAGTCGTTTGCGTCTGCAAAGGTTTCTGCTGCTTTTGTTGTTGACTGTGCCCTGTCCCCAGAGGTGGAGTCTACAGAGACAGGCAGGTTTCCTTGAGCTGCTGTGAGCTCCACCCAGTTCGAGCTTCCCAGCGGCTTTGTTTACCTACTTAAGCCTCAGCAATGGCGGGCGCCCCTCCCCTAGCCTCGCTGCTGCCTTGCCACGATATCGCAGACTGCTGTGCTAGCAATGAGGGAGGCTCCGTGGGCATGGGACCCTCCCGGCCAGGTGTGGGATATAATCTCCTGGTGTGCCTGTTTGCTTAAAGCGCAGTATTGGGGTGGGAGTTACCCGATTTTCCAGGTGTTGTGTGTCTCAGTTCCCCTGGCTAGGAAAAGGGATTCCCTTTCCCCTTGCGCTTCCCAGGTGAGGCGATGTCTCGCCCTGCTTCAGCTCTCGCTGGTCGGGCTGCAGCAGCTGACCAGCAGCGATTGTCTGGCACTCCCTAGTGAGATGAACCCAGTACCTCAGTTGAAAATGCAGAAATCACTGGTCTTTTGTGTCGCTCGTGCTGGGAGTTGGAGACTGGAGCTGTTCCTATTCGGCCATCTTGCTCCGCCCCCAAGTCTTATAATTTTTACTATGTTGCTTAGAAATTAGAGAATTTCTTTATTAGCATTTCCCCGCAAAGCTGACTTTTCTATTGCTATGAAATGTTGCAGTTGTAGATGTTTTGTTGAGGCTAAAGTGCTGTCTAATCATCAAAAGATGAACATCAGGCCCTATAAGGTGCCTTTGTACTAATTATAAAAACATACTCCTGGGGCAAGGGGAGGGAAAGCATTAGGACAAATACCTAATGCATGCAGGGCTTAAAACCTAGATGACGGGTTGATAGGTGCAGCAAACCACCATGGCACATGTATATCTATGTAACAAACACTCTGCACATGTATCCCAGAACCTAAAGTTAAAAAAAAAAGAAATAAGAAAATTTACATGGTTTTCTCATATTTATCATTTTAAACAGGTTAAAGATGGTACCTTTCTTGTGTAAGTATAGTGATGACCAGCATAGTACTTGTCACAGAAGGAGCACTCAATCAATACTAGCTTTCATTGTAACTTGAGAACTATCTTAGTATTTATTTTAAAACAAATCTTATGTGTTTACCAAAAAAACTTTAACCTTATATAGTCATTTAAAATAATTGAAAAAAGCATAAAAATATGCTTTAAAAATCAAACTACTATGGAAACTGCTTTACCCCAAATTTTGGCCCATTAGCTTACCTATTGGGACAACTGATGTTTAGCCATGTGAACAGGCCCCATTTTGTCAGAAATATAATGTGGATCCAACTGCCTTTTTGGTTTTTTTTTTTTTTTTTTTTTTTGAGAAAGGATCTCACTACGTTGCTCAGGCTGGACTCTCAACTACTAGGCTTAAGTGAGATTCTCATCTCAGCCTCCTCAGAAGCTACATGCATGAGCCACTGTACCCAGTTTTTTAAATCCAACTGTCTTTGGTAAACCAGTGAGTTTGTTTTACTGTCTTATGGTTAAAATTTGAAAATAAAATAAAAGCTATATTCTAAAATAAAAGCTATAATATCTTAAAAAGAAAAAACAGGTACTCCCTGTAGTGAGACAGATTAGAAAAAGTAAAGCATCTCTTTCTCAAGGATAATGAGAAAGGCTCACAGCGTGGCTACAGAGTTCTGGCTGGATTTCAGTCTCCTTGCCCTGCCTTTGAGCAATGCACGATCTACATGTCCATATAGTACAGCCCTGGCTAAAACCATACTGCTCTGCTTTCTCTTTTTGTGTCTAATGATATTTTAATGTTTCAATCATCAATAGTTATATATTTCTAACTAGTAAAGGCTAAAATGTATACTAATGAAATTGGTTATTACAATCAATTCCTTACAATATTATGTGTCTTAGCAAAAAGTACTTAGAGATGAATATGAATAAAAATGTTATACTGCAATTCAACAAAATTTCACCTTTTATTTTTATTTTTTTCTTTATTTGGCATTCTTCTTTTGGTGTCAAAATTTTTTTTAAAAAGATAAAAATTATCTTCAGTTTCATGCCAGGGAATATGGAAAAGGGACTAGTTTAAGTTTCACTGTTTATTCATTAAACTTCTAACAAAGACAATAAGGTAATGAAAATAAATTATTAGCAAATTAAAATAATCAATGATGAAGCTCAGAATAAAAACATGAGTAAAAAAGAATGCCCTTATAAACCTCTTCAGCAATACTTTCCTTTACCAAATGAAATTTAATAAAGTTAAATAAAGCTGAAAGAACAATTTCATCTTAAAAATTGATAGCTGTAGCCTTAGGAGTTGAACATTTCAATATAGGGTAAGGTTTATATATTTAAAACGGAAATATGCCAACATTTTAAATGTTCTTATTTATAGTTAGCAACATTATTTCAGAACTGGTTATCTTTCTCTTATTTCTGTCACCAAAATAACTTGGAAATGAGATCAAGAGATTACAGATAGGACTTTTGATGTTATACTGACACACTGTTTAACAAGACCACCAAAGGATATTTAATTATTTAGAGAAATATAACTTATTTGACTTAGTCATTATTGCGCATTAAAGGCTCTGATTCTGCAATGTTAAGTTGTTACAGATCTTGTCTGCTAGTGATGCAAATAATCTCTGTATAGGAGAAAAGATAACCTCAAGGCTATGGTTTTTATTACCCGATAGAACATTAACAGCTTTCTATCTAACCTAGCCATCTTATTCTAACATTCCTTTTAAAATACCTATAAATACTCAGTTCCTCAAAATGTTCTTTGAGACAGCTTTATCGTCTTACTGGTTCCCCATTAGTGAGTTACTAAGTCTTTTATTTGTGTTGCTTCTATAGTTGTACAAGGCATGTCTTAAACTTTTTGAAAATTTTATTCTGATAGTTTGGTGCATCCATTAAAACCAATTCTTTGCAGCTTTGAGCATTATGAAGCAATCACTTTAATTTTTATATTAATATTAAATGTTTTGAATCAAATATTTGTAAAAGGCTGATTTTTTTTCCTGAGATCCATAAATAAAATGGGAATCAAGTGCTTAGATGTGATTCCTTTCAGTCAATCAGTTTAGGTATGGATTTTTTCTGGTACAAATAAGAATCTGTAAAAAGATTTCAACTGTATGAAGCCAAATACAATGTGAATAAAATCAATTCAGGCCTAAAAGAATCCAGGAAGGAGGCTACACCTGACCAAACCAAATTAGAAATGCTACCTTTGAGTAACCATAAATTAAGGGAAATACTCAATCCTCTAAGGCCTGAGTCTCTAGACAACAATTGCTAAAAATAATCAGAATTTTAGAGTAGTAATAAAAAGGAACAACAAAAAACCCACAAAACTTCCTTGTTGCAATTGTTAAAATTAAAACTATATGACTTTTGAATATTCTCACTATATTATAGGCACTTTCTCTGTCTCTCTCTCTCAATATATATTTCAATAAATAAATGCCATTCTTAGCATTTTCCCTCCAAGTTTCTAATACCATTTTGGATAATCAAAAGGTAAATATTAACAATTAGAGCCTAAGTAAAAACAATGAAATAAAATGAATAGAGAAATGACAAGGCTGTCCGGTTTCACTCACCTCCCCATGCAGTGGCTCCTCCAGCAGGTGGTGGTGGTGCTGGTGCTGCGGCAGCTGCTGCCCCTCCAGAGGAAAAGTCTGGCTGGAGGTCCAGAAGATCACTAGATGGTTTAGAAGTGCTAAAAGGAAAATAAAACATTAAAAACAGATTTTGAAATTTTATAACATAAAGGTGTTTTTGAATAAAGACATGCAGAAATCATCAAAGATTTTAGGTATTTTAAATGCAATAAAAGAATAATAATTTGGAAAGTATAGAGATATAGTATATACCAAAAGTTGGCAAACTACTTTTGTCAAGGGCAAGATGGCGAGTATTTTAGACTTTGAGGGCCAGTTGGTTTCTATCATTATTTGACTCTGCTATTGTAGAATGAGATTAAGACATAGACAATACATAAACAAATCAACAGGTCTTTATTCAAATAAAACTTCATTTACAAAAACAGAGAGTGGGCTGGACTTGATCTATGTGAAGTACCCTATAGGGAAATCAAAATCATAACCTTGAGGTTATTTTTTCTCTATTTCCCAAAATCTTTTGTATAGAAAAAAATTCATGTCTTGAGAAGAATTTATTTATAAACCAAAGGACACTAAAGAGAATTATTAACCACTAATTTATCTTTTTCCTACATTAGACTATAATATATCAATGTTTTGTTGAGGCAAAAGTGATGTCTAATCATCAAAAGATGAACATCAGGCCCTATAAGGTGCCTTTGTACTAATTATAAAAACATACTCCCTGGGGCAAGGGAAGGGAAAGCATTAGGACAAATGTAAGAGGACTCACCTAAAACGACTACTGCATTTTTTATTTTTACTCAGTTGAGGCTGTGCTTTTCAAAGCTTCTCTGTCTGTAGAAGTTCCAAGGAGCAGCCTTACTATTCAAAGTATAGACCTCAAAGCAGCAGCATCCTGGGACGTTGTTATAAATGCAAAATCTCAGGCATACCCTGTATCTACTACCTCAGAATCTTCATTTTAATCAGATGCCAAAGCAATTAACATGTACATTCAGATTTGAGGAGAACTGGCTTAAAGGTTACCAGGCCAGATGTGAAGCCATCAGGGTCCCAGGTTCCCTACCTGCCTTCATAAACAGCAGTTTCATCTTTATCTTTTTTTACATATTAGATTTCCAAGTAATATTCTTTTGAAGAAAGGATTCTGCTGCTTTTAAAAAGTAGTTTCAAAACCACTGAAAGCATTGCTTAGTTTTGATGTCCATTTCATAAATACAACTGGATTAAATAACAGGAAAGGAATACATATTTATTATTAATATATTAAAGCTTTTATAAGAAGCAATTTATATTAGAACAGTAACAGAAAGGACTTGGTTATACCAAGCTTGCTATTATAAAATGCAGAACTAAGCAAGTAGAGAGTAAAGCATGGGTTAACATGGGTACAGTACTTGGATTTCTTGCTCAAAGTTCAAGTCTCCAAACATAGGGCATTCATAATTAGAGTCAAAGATACTACAAAATGATACTAGAATCCTCTTAAGGCAAATGAACTAAGGAATTGACCTAAATTTATTATTTGAGGATACCCCTATGAGCTGGGGATTGATTTTAGGTGGCCTGAGATTTCAAAGAACGCACAGTCATCCCCAGATTTCTCACTACTGTTCTGATCTCTAGGTGCTATAAAAACTGATTAGGAATACCCCGAAGGCCTCCTCCTACCACCAGAGTGTGAGTTCCTCATATGCACTAGATAACTGGTTTAACAATTCCAAGTTTAGCATGCATGTGTGTGTGTGTGTGTGTGTGTGTGTGTGTTTAAAGCATTTTAAAATACCTTTTGAATTTCCCACAAGAAGAAACTAATTTTAGAAAACACTTTCCACATCAGTCAATTTCAGAAAAAAATTGTGTGTATCATTCTTCCATTTTCTTTCCCAGTTTGTGACACCAAGGTGATTTCTATAGCTTAGGTCTTTCTAATGATTTAAGAGGCACAGGAGTAAAACAATGTACTTTGTGTAGTAAAAACCCCAACGTATCACATTACTAGGATTAGATTTCCTTTGGTGAAATCATTTGGGTACAGCATATAAAAATAAAACCAAATTCTAATAAAATACTAATAAACAGTTAACTGCGTATTTATTAACCAACCTGACTGGGACAGCCGCAGATGCAGTTGCAAATAAATCAACCGGTGGGGATGTGTCAATAGTTTTAGCTGGTGTAGAATTGGGTGATGTAACAGTTGTGGCTGGAGAAGACTGAAAGTGAAGATGCACAACACACTTGAGTCAAATATGAATCTACAGGATACGGAGCAACAGGACTTTTCTTTGTATACCCATGACACGCCCAGAATTTTTTTTTTTTTTTTAATTCTTTGTGGAGGAAAAAAAAAACTCAATAAAATTTGAAATCAATAATTGTAATAAATAATCAATATTGGCTAAAACATGTTACAAATTTTAAATGTAACATATAAAATGATAAAATATTTGGCTTAACATTGCAATGTCTTCCATTCATTAATTAAAATAAAAGCTAAATATATTTCTTGAACATAAAATTATTAGGAAAGATCTTAAGCTGCAAAAAATTTCAAATATTATCAATTGTAATAATTGCTAAAAAAAATGTCATTATGTTTTCTTGTCATCCTAAAAAGATTTCATGTGAGGTCCTGTCAGATGACTTTCAAATCCAGAAATCTAACTTGTAAAATAGTTCACAGTTGGAAGAGAACGATTCCCAAGCAAGATTCAAGTCACTGATGTTTTGAAGATATCCTGACTATAGCCCATTACTAATATGACATAGATAAAACTAAAAAGGTAAAAATAAAATCTAGTATTTATTTTTCTGGACTAGTTTTTTTAAGAAGAGGTATTAATAGTCAAATAATATATTAAAAGATTTTTATTTAGTTACTGTAACTAAACAATTTCGTCTGGTATATTTAATTCTTCATGCATTCACAAGAGAAAGATTAATGGAACATTTCAAAACAATCTATTGATACTTAGTTCTGTAAGTGGAGATGAGATTAATAGCAGGTAAAATTCATGAAGACCAAGACCAAGCCAGGGCTATCAGATACTCCCCTAACTGGATATCTGACTTCAAACAGACCAAACTTAAAGGAAGTTTTAAAAAGAATAATTTACCAATAGCAGGCTCTGAAATTGAGGCAATAATTAATAGCCTGCCAACCAAAAAAAGTCCAGGACCAGATGGATTCACAGCTGAATTCTACCAGAGGTACAAGGAGGAGCTGGTACCATTCCTTCTGAAACTATTCCAATCAATAGAAAAAGAGGGAATCCTCCCTAACTCATTTTATGAGGCCAACATCATCCTGATACCAAACCCTGGCAGAGACACAACGAAAAAAGAGAATTTTAGACCAATATCCCTGATAAACATCGATGTAAAAATCCTCAATAAAATACTGGGAAACTGGATCCAGCAGCACATCAAAAAGCTTATCCACCATGATCAAGTGGGCTTCATCCCTGGGATGCAAGGCTGGTTCAACATATGCAAATCAATAAACGTAATCCAGCATATAAACAGAACCAAAGACAAAAACCACGATTATCTCAATAGATGCAGAAAAGGCCTTTGACAAAATTCAACAGCCCTTCATTCTAAAAACTCTCAATAAATTTGGTGTTGATGGAACGTATCTCAAAATAATAAGAGCTATTTATGACAAACCCACAGCCAATATCATACTGAATGGGCAAAAACTGGAAAAATTCCCTTTGAAAACTGGCACAAGACAGGGATGCCCTCTCTCACCACTCCTATTCAACATAGTGTTGGAAGTTCTGGCTAGGGCAATCAGGCAAGAGAAAGAAAGAAAGGGTATTCAGTTAGGAAAAGAAGAAGTCAAATTGTCCCTGTTTGCAGATGACATGATTATATATTTAGAAAATCCCATTGTCTCAGCCCAAAATCTCCTTAAGCTGATAAGCAACTTCAGCAAAATCTCAGGATACAAAATTAATGTGCAGAAATCACAAGCATTCTAATACACCAGTAACAGACAGAGAGCCAAATCATGAATGAACTCCCATTCACAATTGCTTCAAAGAGAATAAAATACCTAGGAATCCAACGTACAAGGGATGTAAAGGACCTCTTCAAGGAGAACTACAAACCACTGCTCAGTGAAATCAAAGAGGACACAAACAAATGGAAGAACATACCATGTTCATGGATAGGAAGAATCAATATCGTGAAAATGGCCATACTGCCCAAGGTTATTTATAGATTCAATGCCATCCCCATCAAGCTACCAATGAGTTTCTTCACAGAATTGGAAAAAAACTGTTTTAAATTTCATATGGAACCAAAAAAGAGCCCACATCGTCAAGACAATCCTAAGTCAAAAGAACAAAGCTGGAGGCATCACGCTACCTGACTTCAAACTATACTACAAGGCTACAGGAACCAAAACAGCATGGTACTGGTACCAAAACAGAGATATAGACCAATGGAACAGAACAGAGTCCTCAGAAATAATACCACACATCTACAGCCATCTGATCTTTGATAAACCTGAGAAAAACAAGAAATGGGGAAAGGATTCCCTATTTAATAAATGGTGCTGGGAAAATTGGCTAACCATAAGTAGAAAGCTGAAACTGGATCCTTTCCTTACTCCTTATACGAAAATTAATTCAAGATGGATTAGAGACTTACATGTTAGACCTAATACCATAAAAACCCTAGAAGAAAATCTAGGTAATACCATTCAGGACATAGGCATGGGCAAGGACTTCATGTCTGAAATACCAAAAGCAACGGCAACAAAAGCCAAAATTGACAAATTGGATCTCATTAAACTAAAGAGCTTCTGCACAGCAAAAGAAACTACCATCAGAGTGAACAGGCAACCTAAAGAATGGGAGAAAATTTTTGCAATCTTCTCATCTGACAAAGGGCTAATTTCCAGAACCTACAAAGAACTCAAACAAATTTACAAGAAAAAAACAAACAGCCCCATCAAAAAGTGGGCAAAGGATATGAACAGACATTTCTCAAAAGAGGACATTCATACAGCCAACAGACACATGAAAAAATGCTCATCATCACTGGCCATCAGAGAAATGCAAATCAAAACCACAATGAGATACCGTCTCATAGCAGTTAGAATGGCAATCATTAAAAAGTCAGGAAACAACAGGTGCTGGAGAGGATGTGGAGAAATAGGAACACTTTTACACTGTTGGTGGGATTGTAAACTAGTTCAACCATTATGGAAAACAGTATGGCGATTCCTCAAGGATCTAGAACTAGAAGTACCATATGACCCAGCCATCCCATTACTGGGTATATACCCAAAGGATTATAAATCATGCTGCTATAAAGACACATGCACATGTATGTTTATTACAGCACTATTCACAATAGCAAAGACTTGGAATCAACTCAAATGTCCATCAGTGACAGACTGGATTAAGAAAATGTGGCACATATACACCACGGAATACTATGCAGCCACAAAAATGGATGAGTTTGTGTCCTTTGTAGGGACATGGATGCAGCTGGAAACCATCATCCTCAGCAAACTATCACAAGAACAGAAAACCAAACACTGCATGTTCTCACTCATAGGTGGGAACTGAACAATGAGATCACTTGGACTCGGGAAGGGGAACATCACACACCGGGGCCTATCACAGGGAGCGGGGAGGGGGGAGGGATTGCATTGGGAGTTATACCTGATGTAAAGGACGAGTTGATGCGTGCTGACGAGTTGATGGGTGCAGCACAGCAACATGGCACAAGTATACATATGTAACAAACCTGCACGTTATGCACATGTACCCTAGAACTTAAAGTATAATAATAATAAAAAAAGAATAATTTGAAAAAAAACCCTGAGGAGATAAGAAATTTACAGACTTAAATAATATATTTGTCCAAGAATATAACTAATCCAAAAGTCAAAATTCAATAGATATGCAAGTGTCAAGCATTCAGCACTTCAAGAAAGGTGGACACATGAGCAGTGTGGATGTTGCTGATCAGAAAATATCAACTCAGACCTCTCTCTTCAACAAAAATCCAAATCTTCCAAATGGAATACAAAACATGATCAATGGAAGAGAAAGGACTAGTTAAAGCTAATTCTATGTCATCCATTGGGAACAATGAGAAATCCTCTAAGAAAAGGTTTTTAAAAGCCAATACATGTAAATAAGTTTAGAAAAATGATATTGATGAAACATTGAGAACTTAATGACAGCAATAAATATTATCAACATAAATGCAAAAAATGAAACTCTACAGAAGCCCGTTAAAAATGCCTTGGAACAACAAGCTATGAGAAGATGTAAGAGCGAGGAAAACAGAACCCAAATAATCTGTTATTACAAAAAGAAAAAGTCAGTAAAATTCAATTTGGCCAAAATGTAGAAACAGACCAACCCAAAGGCTGCCACAATTTTATGACACTCTACTCAGCAGTTACGTATTGGAGTTTTTCACATAGACATAATGGTTTTAAACCTGGCCTTATATCAGAATAAATGGAGCTTTTCACTTGTTTGTTTCATTTGACTGATTTTTCAAGGTCCCTGAGGGGATCTTAGGCAGTCAGCCAACCCATCACTGGCATAATACATGGTGTCTGGAGATCACCAGTGCAGCTATAATGATATCCTTGAATATCTGTAATGACAGCAATTATATAATGGAAATTTGTCATAGAGGAAAAAACACATCTATTACATTTTTGTCTGAAGAATACAATGGTAAATGTGAACTACAGACCTATAGAAGTAAATACTCTTGTCACTAATAACCCTAATCCTGTCCTTCCACATGGTAAAAAAGAGATGAGGAGGTAAATGAGTTATTAAATTATTATAGTAGACTGTCTAAAAGGCATATTTGTGGAAAGACACCCCATTACAATGGATTTCTCTACCATTGAAACATGCTTACCCATCTCATAGGACTCTGATTTAGAATATGTAAAAATCTTTTACAACTATTAAAACATTCTACCGATAACATTTGTTTTCTGCTGTAATATAAATACATGAAAATCTCTCCAACATTAAAAATATTTAGTCCAAACAAAGGACTAAATTGCATATACTATACTACATTGGACTTAGAGACAAATATAAAGGAGGATACGTAAAAACGTAACTTACCTTTCCTCAAACAATTTAAATTAGAATTACCATATGACCTAGCAATCCCACTTCTGGGTATATACCCCCAAAGAATCAAAACCAGGGACTTAAATAGATATTTGTACACCCACATTCACAGAGGCATTATATAAACCTAAATGATATAAAAAACCAAATATCTACTGACAGATGAATGCATGAATAAAGTGTGGTATATACATATAATGGAATATAATTTGGCCTTCAAAAGGGAAGAAACTCAGGCACATGGTACAACATGGCTGAACCTTGAAGACATGCTAAGTGAAATAAACCAGCCAGCAAAGGACAGATACTATATGAGTTCACATACATGAGGTTCCCAGAGTAATCAAACTCATAGAGACAGAAAGTAGAATGGTGGTTACCAGGTGCTCGGGGAGAGAGGGAGGTGGGGAGTTATTGTTTAATGGTATAGTTACAGTTTTGAAAGATAAAAACAAGTTCTGGAAATGGATAGTGGGGATGGTTGTACAACAGTGTAAAGGTACATAATGCCACTGAACTGTACACTTTATGATGGTAAAACGGTAAAAAGCGAAAAACAAAGAACCCCCTAAACAGAAAACCAAACTTACCTTACTTAATGGAGAGGGAGCACCAGATCTAAAAGGCAACATAAAAAAAATTAAAACTGAATATACATGTGAATATATTTGTAGAAGCTTTTAAGTTGGATTTCACTTGGTCAAGCATTAACTTGTTTTATATACAGACTTTTAAAATAATGGACAAACTATTTTTTAAAAACTTTTAATCTTTTAGTTAATAATGACATCCCCTTCCACTGTTTTCCATCTACTTAATTTCCAGTACTAGAAATACTTAAATTCAACATTATTTTTTATATCTCTAGCAACTCAAATTCTTTGAGTCAAACATTATTGCCTATGTCCATAAAAACAAACTGTCCAAACGGGAATTTAAAACTATTTTCAGAAGGCTTGGAAAAAACCATGTTTTGTAGAATTATAAAAAACCCCAACACCCAGTGGCTTAGATCACTAAGGTTAGAGTACACTGTGAAGATCCCTATGGGCCCTGTGCCTGAAATATGTCTCGGCTTCCATATTCATACCCTTGAAGTCTGTTTTTTGTTTTCTGTTTTTTCCTATGGCTGTAATAAAAACTCTAGCAAGAATATTCTAGGAAAAATATTCCCATCATCCTGTTATAACTAGTGGGAGCTAGGAAACAAACAGCAACTTCGATGCTTTTTTCTAAGAAAATGAGGGAAAATTAGGAAGGGGTGAATTTTAAGTTACATTACTGGTAGCATTGACTATTGCAGATCATTTCTAGCAAAGTGCTTTGGAAATAACTGCCAGAACAGTTCACATTTTACTAACTTCAGTTGGTGAAAAACGAATAACAAAACAAGATGAAGACTAAATACATTTCAATAAGCAGCCTATATTCACCGTCTTAGTGAATGGCAGGGATGACTTTTTACTCATCTACAGAGAAAATATCACACACATAGCAGCAGCAAAAGAAAATTACAGCAGAAATTTAGTAAGTAGAATTTTGTACAATATTTTGAATTTTTGTCTTATTGGACATAGCAAATTTAACAGTATTATACGCCAAGTTAATATATATATTTTTTGAGACGGAGTTTCACTCTGTCATCCAGGCTGGAGTGCAGTGGTGCGATCTCGGCTCACTGCAAGCTCCACCTCCCGGGTTCACGCCATTCTCCCGCCTCAGCCTCCCGACTAGCTGGGACTACAGGCGCCTGCCACCACACTCAGCTTTTTTTTTGTGTGTGTGTATTTTTAGTAGAGATGGGCTTTCATAGTGTTAGCCAGGACGGTCTCGATCTCCTGACCTTGTGATCTGCCCACCTCGGCCTCCCAAAGTGCTGGGATTACAGGCGTGAGCAACCGCGCCCGGCCCAAGTTAATATCTTTTAAGTTCAACTTCATTTGCAAATACATGCCTGCCATTTTTTGTTTGAATTTAATTTCTACCTAAAATGAATATAAACAACAGGTAGCAAGGGCACAGAAAATTCCGCTATATAACAAGCATAAGGGTAACAACTTGGTTACATGGAGTTTGGCTAAAAGTTATCTTAAGAGTAATACAGTCTATGAGGGAAAGGATATACCTTTATACTGTTCATGTCAAAGGGTCTACTGAAATATCTACAGTAAATTACTTAAGAACCTAAAAATCTAGTACAGCATAAGGTAGAAAATGTCCTAGTGAGTTTTGGCTAATAATTTCTTCACTCCCACTATTTTTTCCCTTTACGTATGGAAAAAGAAGAGAGTTAAATCTGAATAAAAATTCAAGAAAATAATAGCCTGAATTCTTCAAAGAAAACATAGAAGCCTTTGGCATGGTCACTTTCTAAGAATGAATTAATTTAAATTAATTTGTTTCTCTCTCAAGCAATTTTCATAAACCAGTTCTTAGTGATATTGATACAATTATAAATACTAATAAAGAAAAGAGAATAGCCCAGTTGGGGTGGTTCACACCTATAATCCCAGCACTTTGGGAGGTCAAGGCGGGCAGATCACTTGACGTCAGGAGTTCGACACCAGCCTGACCAATATGGCGAAACCCTGTCTCTACTAAAAATACACACACACACACACACACACACACACACACACACAAAACCCAAAAATTAGCTGGCTGTGGTGGCACCCTCCTGTAATCCCAGCTACTCAAGAGGCTGAGGCGGAGAATCGCTTGACTCTGGTGGGTGGAAGTTGCAGTGAGCTGAGATCGCACCCTGCGCTCCCTCCAGTCTAGGAGACACAGCGAGACTCCGTCTCAAAAAAAATAAAAAATAAAAAAAAATCAAGGGCTTTAGAAATACATCTCCAAACTAATACCTAAAATATTATAACTTCTTCTATAACATCTTCTACCCCATAGCAAGAATGAAGATACAATAAAAATGATAGAATTGTTCTACCTGCTATAAAAAAGAATATCGTACTTAAGTATGAAAAATCATAATTGGTACAAGAATCATTTTGCCAAGCTTCCACATAAACAATATTACTAAATGATACTTAGAGTTATCCCATGAATTATGCAAACAAACAAAAATCTACTGTCTCTGTTGAGATATCATCCCACTTGCCACATTATATCTTAGTTGCCTGTTTAATTCTCTATCTTCTTCACTAGATACTAAGTTTTTTGAAAGGAAGGAACTCATCCCATTGTTTTATATCCCTAGCACTTTACCTATCACCTGACATTTTCTGTATTGCTTGAATTTTTAAATTAGAATATATTCATGTATTCATTCTATAATCAATAAATTAACCAGAAGTCTTTAAAAAGTTATTTTCTGTGAAACAAAACTGTCAGGATGTGTGACCTCTGTTTTCATAAACCAGAGTTGGCTGCTGCCATGATTTAATTAAAAGGGTGAGAACCAGAGGTGCTCCAATAGCTTTCAAAAGCACCATTAATCACTGATTAAAATCTGAAGGTTCCCAGGCTCAGAGAGGTTAATAACTTTCCCATGTCTCATCATGCTTCAACGGTGGATTCCAGACTCTAGTCCAAGTCTATCTGCTCCTCAGAGCCTATGCTCATTCCACATTCCAACCCCCAAAACACAGATAAGCTTGGCACATTTGCTTCTCTCTTACACAACATACACAACATATAAATTGCTCTTCTTATGTGTTTCTTGCTTGATTTTCCACCCTGTTAGTCATTGCCCTTTAGGAAAGAAGATGCTACATCGTTTATATATAGATAATATTTATTAAAAAGACCAATACTTATATTAATAATTTCACCTAGAAAAATCTAGTAGGTAATGAACCATGTTGGAAAAACAAGGCATTAAGATAATTTTAGAAGAAAATGAATGACCCATATAAGTAATCTACTCTAAATTCTGTAAAATTACTACAAACTCTTGGGTTTCACTATGAACACAGCAAATGTCCATATTTCCTTCCAAGATGTTAATAGGAAGCTGTCAAATAGAATATTTTGTTAAGTTTTATTTGAGTCATAACAATAATCCCTATGTAGTTTTGAGTATAAATGCTAGCCAAAAAAAAAAAAAAAAAGATGTGAAACATCTATCTACATCCTTCAAATAACTTGAATTACAAAAGATTTATCTTAAATTTCCTGTAACTTCAACACTTAGTAAACCCACATAAATAATAAAATAAATTTTTCTCTTTTGTCCTGTGGAATTATAGACACAGATAATATATAAAGGTATATCACAGAGTATTGCACATAATTACAAAAATAAATAGTAGTGGACACAAGGCACTAAATATAAAGGGCATACATATTCTTTATAACAGACATTTGCAAATGCTTCAATTTATGTATATACTTGGCTTAGAGGTTAGAATAGTTTTACACTGTGACCAGAAGACAAATGAAACAATTTTAAGTAATTAATTTTCCTTATAAATTTCTCTTTTGGCATTTATGCTATAAGCCATGGGGAAATCTTTTGTTTACTAAACAAATCAAAAAACTTTCATTTCTAAAATCTAAGAGGAATATATAAATATATATATACATATATACATCTAAGAGAGACTGTTAGTCTAGATCCAAGAAGACCAAAAGAAAGTAAAACCATTTACGCTAGTCAACTTGGGAGACAAAAATAAAGCATAATGAAAAAACACAGATGTGTAAAAGGGACAGAAATCAGTTTTACATGTTCTAAATACCAAATGTGGAATTTTAAGAGGTTTTTTTGCATTTTTAGTAATTACCAAATGCAAAAAAACTCACTCCATACAGTACTCACCCTTCACTTAAGTTCCAAGGTAAGCACAAACATACAAAGAAGAGAATAGTTAACTACTATAGTTCATTCATTTTTAATAATAGGGAATAAGCAAAAGACAAGTTCAAATGTGGTTTTAGCCAATTCAGAAGAGAAATATGACAAGCATAAAATGATTTTAAAGGAAAAAGAAAAGTTATTCTAAGAAAAAAGTAATTCAAAATGGAGGATTATTGAATTTTAAATTTCACTTTTCTAGAAATGTAACTAAATGTCCATAGCTATTTTTTTTTTTTTTTTTTTTTTTTTCAAAAATAGCTTGTGGTGACCACAAGGGGGCAAATTTAGATTGGAAGTCAGGGCTAATGAGACCCATTCTAGCTACCCAAGGAGGCTTCTTTGTGACTGCAGCACTGATAGATTTAACAAAAAAAACAAGGGAAGGGTGTGGCCCTATGTGGGGTATGGGGAACCCTGAGTGGGAATACAGTGCAGAGAAGCTGATTTATAGTGTGCATCCAGCACTGCACAAGAGAGATTTTAACTTTAGGGGATGTGCATATTTCCTTAGCTAAAGAGGTCCTTCTGTCACAGGAGCAGAAAAATTTCTTGGCTTCCTGTCTGCATTTTCTGAAATCCTAGGCAACTCATTTGGCTTCCCAGATACCCTAATAGAGGGTGGACCCAGAAATAACTGGACTAGGGCATCTCTTATTGTGAGCTAACGTACTCTCATGTCAAGTCTGATCATCCCTGGCCACACTGAGATTGGAGGCAGAGCCTGGACTGTGGAAACAACCTTGAAAGAGCCCCTGAGAGCTCCTGCTATCCATCATTCCAAATAGCTCTGCCATAATTGTCTGGAAGACTCTTACGCTGTTGCTTATCATTGCAAATTTAAAACATGCAATATTTTCTACACTAACTTGAAAAAATATTATAGAAATAACACAGCTAATGAAATAACCAGAAAAAACAAGTAACATCAAGACACAAGCCTAGATTCTGGGAGAATGTCCAGAGGGAAGAAAGTCAGAAAACAGTTGCATTTTGATAGCTCTGTTATAGGTAAAATCTGTGATCAGCCTACAGTCTTGAAATGATCATTACACTGGTTATCTCTACTAACTCCTGCTGTCAACCTAAATGGAATAAACAGAAAGTTGGTATCATCAACAAAGACAGATTCCAAACTCTCTCTGTAGAGGACCTACATTAGGTGTTTAAATGGACATAATGAAGTGTAAAATAGTCCCTAACCTTTAGATTCAGAAAATCTACTTAAATCATACATGTAAAAAAAGAAATAGCCACAATACTGAGCAGTTCAGGATAAAGAAAGGCTTCATGAGAAAGTAGGACTGGAGATGGCCCTCCCAGGATGCATAAGATTTACAAAGCAGGACAAGGGCGGGTGAGCATCCTAAGACTCACAGAATTACAGTCTGAATAAGGCACAAAGATTGGAAAGCACCAGGCCTTGTGAATAGACAAGCTTCAGACCTGTTGGAGAGATGGGGGAGGGGGGAAAGAACCTGGACATTTTGTGCATGCAGTGAGGAAAAAGTCAAAAATATAGGCACCCAAACACAAAGGTATGAAAATCTAGTAAAATTGTACTTATCACTACTTGATTGCTATTCTCTATATAAAAGGATCTATGAATAAAATGTCAGTAGCATACCATGTCTAATGGCTCAAATAGGGAGAGACTGGAGTCCAAAAACTATACTTGAGGGTTTTTCTTTTTTCACAGTGGTGTTGATAACAATAATAGAGTAATCAAGGCTGCTTGTGAAATTGTGCTTGTTTTCACTCATGTCCAATGATAACAGCTTTGATTTTTAAACATGAGTAACTATTTTTCCATATACTGCGAATTCCTTCCAAGGGCAAATGTTCAAATCATTAGGTTCAGTTAATGTTGGTACAATCTACTAATTTGCTGCATTAGCCTGCAGAGAGATTGTCTATACCCACTGTCATAATAGGAAGGGTAGGGGTTCTGAGGAAGCCCAGAAAATTACAACAAAGCAAGCCCTAAAACTGAGCAATATAAGTTGTACCATGATAAATCTCATTCTTAGAAGAACGACTCTAGTATTTTTCATCTTATTTAGAATATACAGCTAATGCGTACTTGTTTCCAGGTTTCTTTCCTTCTAATGTATTTAGATGCTGTTCAAGCGTCTCCATAAGACTGCTGGGAGCCTACAATAAGAAAGTAAAAATAAATGTCTGCATTGTTTACTTTCAACGTAAACACACTGTAACGTCACTGTAACTTTGTATGGTGGAAGTCTGTGGATGGACCCCGATATACATGTGAGATGATTTAATTCCAGGTTCTTTCAGTATTTAGATATTTAAATTCCACTGCCTGACCTTCAGGCAGGCCCATCTTAAATAGACTTAACTCCACTGCATGACAAATAGCATTACAGTGTGGTTTCAGTGCAGAGATTACATTGGATAGACTTTTACTAATATATTACTTATATGCAGTAAACTCAAATCAAGTTTACCACCTCCTTCTCATAAGACCATAGTAAAAATGAGTGTTTGTATTCAAGTCAAAAATATAAGTGCCCAAATACAAATTCACAGAAATTTGAAAATACAGTAAAATTTCACTTATCTACATTTGTCTGAACTATTAGGAAAATCCATTATAATATATTTTTAAAAGGTGGTGAGTGAGAGTTGTGGGGAAAAGAATATAATTCTAATAATCAATAACAATTAAGATTTTATTATTGACCTATTTATATATAATATAAAAATATTTATCTGTATAATAAAGTAACTTTTAGCAAATATAATATTAGAGCACTATGTATTGACACATTTAATAAATTTCAACTCTTATTAAGAATTACTTGAATGTTTCCATTTATAAATAAAATTTTAGGCGATATAAAGTGATGACATTTTACTGTACACTTAAGGAGAAATAACAGGTTCATGCAAATGTTTCACCCAATCTATTCCTTAAGCATTAGAGATTTAATTTCATCTTTCTCAAATAGTTGTAACACAAATTAGACCTTAACAGCAGCATAGGCATTCAAAGAATAGCATTTCTTAAATGAAATATATAACTACCCTTATAGATATATTTAATTCTGACAATTCTTCTTTAAATTAATGTGAAATTAATTTTGAAGGACATTGAAGTAACTATGCTGATAAAGGAACTCACAGAATTCACAGACATTCATATAACTGTATCTTTTACACTGTACATTTAATGACAGATTAAAATTCTTATTAAAAATCTTTAATTTTGAAAATTCAGGACATTTATTTAATATTCATTTTTCACTTCACTAATAGACTCTTAAACTGTCTTAACATTCATGTGATTATTATATTTGTAATTATGTGATTATAAATGTAAATTACCGAGTGAACTAAAACATGTAAATGTAGATATATAAAAATTACTAAGTGAACCAAAATATTAACTTGATCAAAATGATGAAGGCAAGATAGAAAGGAATAGCCCTGTCAACATTATTTTAAAAGCTTTTAACTACAGAGTTAAAAAAATAAGATTATCAGGAGATATAATAAGTTTAGAAAATTACAAAAATTAGGATTTTAAAACACAACTCAGATGAAAATGGACTTAATAAATTCTAGTAAACCACAACTAAGACTGTATTTCTAAGTTTAAAAAATGAATTTTAAAAGATATAGAATATTTTGTTCTAGATACCAGATTATAAACTATAAAGAAATGCTCATTGAATAGAGAATGTACACAGTAACCTTAAGAAGAAAAAATAGAAATGGCTTCAAAATTTTTAGATGAATTTACATCTGATAACTTTGAAATTATCATATTAATTGCCAGTGATGATGATAATGATGATGATGATGATGGAATTTAGGAGGTCTGGGCATATAGACTTTTCATATTTCTATTTTTTCAATGGTATTGCAGTAAGGAAAAAAAATAAGCCATAGAACTTCTTTCCAGTTACAAGACTTAAGATACTCTGAATGTTAAATGTAATGTTAAGAAAGTGTGATTTTTTTGGCTAAGCCTAACTTTAAAACATGGTCTAAGAAAAATGCGATTTATAGTCACAAAATAGGAACAAATATAGGATAATCAAAAATAGGTAATATTTTCTCCTATTAAGTTTCTTAGTTACCTAAAACAAAACAAAACAAAAAACCCGGAAGAGAGTTCACCATTTTATTCATTTTGTAAAGTTTCTTAACTAAGTGAGAAAATTGAAAAAATAAGTAGAAGTCACAAAAAATCACAATAGCGGAAAGAGAAATTTGATCAAGGAATACAAGACTATCAAACTGACTTCTGTCTTAAAGGGAAATTAAGTTTGGAGCATTCCATCCCAGAAGTTTGAAAGTGCTGCATCATTTATATTTCTTATAAGGACATGTAAAATCGAAGAGAAATAAATTCCTCAAATGTCTTTGGAGGAAAAAAAAGTACTTTGATAGTAATATCCAGGAGTGCAGGAATGTCAACCTTTTCTCTACTGCATCTATGGCAGCGAGGACATCCTGGCATGCAGTAGACAATAAATGAAAACCGTCTCTTAAATTTCCAAGGAGCAAAAACTTTGAGAATGCCTCTGCTGTTGTGAAAGGAATGTAACATAACAAAATATAATGAGCAGGCTCTTCAGTTGCTTGTTTTTAAAAATGCCAAAGTCAACAGACCAAGCAGATGGGAACACCAATCCAAAGAACAAGAGTCAGCCTGTGAAAGCTAATACATAACAGCAACATATCATGGTTACCGATTCATCAGTTGTATGGTCTTTAAAGGGAGACCTTTCTTTACCAGTAGTTTTCATATCAACCAGAATTCCTGACATCAAAACCTAAGATTTTTTTCATAAATGAAGACATTTTACATTTGGAGTGTACACATGCCACAAACAGGAAATAATATTAGAAAATTCTTTTCTTGGAACAAGTTCATAGCTGATTGTGAGCCCAGGCTCCAAAAGAAAGCATCCATCTACAATTTAGATGCTATAGCTTATAAAGCATCATTAAAACCAAATTTTAAAAAAGCAATCACAAGATCATTCAAATTTTTATCATTATATCTAAGAAACCATTTGAAAGTGCTGAGGATAAATGTTTCAGTTCTGATATATTCAGTTCTTACCCAAAACAGTTATTTTTGAATTTCCTTAAAAATTTCATTGATATTTGTGAAAATTTTAAATGTAATAATTATGATACTATGTGTATAAGTTAAAAAGGGTTACAGATGATTGTATTCATGTTTAATGTGCAGTCTCTAACCTAAAAGGTGTCCATTAAATCCATAAGGATATCCATGAAATTCCTCCATTCCATTTTGCTGCAAGAGGAATTCTAATCCTTTTTTAAGTTATGAGCATTCTATTCCTACTCCCAGTAGGAAGCCCTTCTGATCTCCATCTCTTCTTTAGCACTCTCTTCTGGCAGGTATTTTTGTTCATTACCTGGATAGAATGAATGGCCACGGTGGCCACAGACAAGCCTGGTAGAAAGCAGAATCTAATCTTAGAAGAGTAGAACCGAATCCATATAACCTGGTACTTTGGGCCCATCTGCAGATTAATCCTGGTTTTAAGGATGAAACAACTGTCTAAAGGACTAACCCCAGAACAATTCACATGCTGGCTCAGACCTGATCACAACTGTCAGAGGTCTAACTCCTCAGTTCAATTAGAGACTTCCATTAGACCTGCTGACAGGCTCTATGCAGGAATGAAGAAGGGTGTTTAGCTCTATGTCACTCACAACCCCAAAAGAAACCACAGTATTAAGAAATTTCCGAAGCATATCATATTCTTGTATTGAACTAGAGGAATTTTTCTATGAACAGGTAATTTAAAAATAAATATTTTTCCCCATTTAAAACATCTTTTAGGTTCAGGGATACTTGTGCAGGTTTGTCATATAGGTAAATTACATGTCACAGGGGTTTGGTGTACAGATTATTTCATCACCCAGGTAATAAGCATAGTACCTGATAGATAGTTTTTCAATCCTTACCCTCCTACCACCTTCTACCCTCCAGTAGGCCTTGGTGTCTGTTGTTCACTTCTTTGTGACATATATACTCAGTGTCTAGCTCCCACTTATAAGTGAGAACATGCAGTATTTGGTTTTCTGTTTCTGCATTAGTTTATTTGGGATATTGGCCTCAAGCTCCATCCATGTCGCTGCAAAGTACACGATCTTTTCTTTTTAATAGTTGTGTAGTATTCCATGGTGTATATATATGTATCACATAAATATAAACGTCAATATTGAAATGTATGTGGTGCTTAAGGTCATAACAAAAGCAGATAATAGAGTGCTAACAGATTCTGATGAATTTCTACCATAGAATAGCTTTCTAAAAGACCCAGGGCAAGATTTTATTTTCTTTGAGGGAGGAGTCTCTGTTCCCTAAATTATGAAAACACACATATTAAATAATTCAGTAAAATATAATGTTTCTGGGCTTCTTGAAGGGGAGACTGTAAAAATTATAATGACTATAATAGTATCATTAAAAATTTAATCCAAGTATATGATTTCAATGATGTACTTTCAATGATATGCTCTCATTGTTTAATGTTAAAAGTGAAAAGGGATTTAAGTAGTCATTTGAATATTTCCTTGTTTCCCCTCAGACTCCGCCCAAACTAAGTACGACAGATGAGGACCTATATTCTTAACTGAGAGCCTAGTTTCTCTTTTATTCTATAGTAAGGGTGTCCATAGAGTTGAAATAAAGATGATTTGCCACTTCTAGAAGCTATTCATTAGCTTATAAATGTCAGAGCTAAATATTTTAATGTCTTAAAAGTTAACATGTATTACTTATGTGGATTATTTTTTTAAATGTACTATAAATTTTACTAAAAATGATGAGTTTAAACGAAAACACATATTTTCTTTGCTTTTTAGTGTTACAAAGATAAATCTATGTCTAATAAAGAGATTTTTAGTGATACTTAATGCACACTTAATATTTTGGCCATATCCAAAATGATACCAATATCTTACTCAGGTATGTGCCTCATCAAAAAACACTATTTTCTCATAGTAGCAGAAATATTTTATACCAATATTCTGTCTATGAGAAAGAACTATCTCTCAACTTTTAACTAAAAAATACAATGCCATCATGTTCTGAATTGCTCTGTGAATTTTATTCATAAAGAATTCTTGATATTTAATTGGTATTTTAATAATACAAATACAGAAGATCATTTCTTTGAGTTTCCCTAATTTTTAATAAAAATTTAAGGATTAATATTATTTTAAAGATGGAAACATTTCAAGGCATAATAAGGATAGCAAATTACTAAATGCACTTTGATATTATTAAAAGTGGATATCTTTCACTATGACAATTTTTTTCTATTATAATGACTATATTTACAAGGACAGAAAGTTCATATATTCATTACTGGTATATAAGATAGCAGCTCTATGTTTTCTCCTATTATCTCTACAATAACATCATTTCTAGTTAAATAACATGTTTGGGATATAAATGTACCATAACAGAGTGCTTAAGTAAAAACAGTTCCGGCCAATAATGAGAAAGGTTATACAATAAAGCTGGACCCATGAATGACCTTGAATGTATATATTAGGATCCATACACAGTACCCTCTTCACAGATAAAATGATTGACACAGAAGCCCCTCTATCGTTGGCATTTACTAGATGGGCTCCAGAAAAATTGCTCATCTACCACTACTATTTTATTAGCTTATTTTATGCATGGACATGCTTCCATTTCATAGGGGAGACAAGTAGCGTTTTCACTATTCATGTGTCTCCTTCATATCTGGGACATGTTGGAAACTAGGAAGACAAGCAGGAGGAAAAGTTCTAATCTAATTATCAGGCCTAGAAATAGTGACTTTTCATTACTAAAGCACTTCTATTAACATTATTCAAGGTTTCCTTTTAATCAAGTTTAAAATGAAAAGATGAGTTCATTTACTAAATTCAGTTGCATTTAAAGAAGAAACTATTTCATAAGAACAAGAAAATCCTCCTATTACCTCCAGAAATATATTCAATGTCTAGAAAAAATAAATAAGGTAGAATAATTTCCAAGAAAGTTGCTTGGCCTAAATTCAAAATGCATGAAATGCTTACAAGACTATGCCCATTTGTGGCAATATATGTTGTAATAATCTCATGCATAGTGAATCTTCCACTGGGAGAGTTGCTTACCTGTGTGAGGTCAGGAATGTCACCTTTATCAATACCAACTTGCTGTGGATTAAAAAAATTAGAAATTAGTAGAACTTTTAAAACTAATTTTTTTCATTTAATGGAATATCACCTATACAATTAGTTAAAACAGCTCAATATTATTGTAAATGAATTATTTTATATATCAGTCTCACTTGGAACATATGCTTTTTATTCAGTTTTTCACTCAATAAAATAGAGCAATAATTTCATGAAATAGCTAGATATAACAAATGTATAGAATTCTACTAGAATGTAAAAACAAATGACAATAAATTAAAGCATAAAATGTAATGGTATCCTCCTTAGTCAACAGAAGCTCAAAACGTACAACACTGCTTAGACTAAATTTAGTAGTTAATTATGCCCAGCTTCTGGATAGGGAATGTTCATTTAGTTCTAAAACTCATTCAGGGTATAATTTCCACTCTTTCTCCCACAGACCTAACTTTTTTAGTTTCTTATGTATCCTTTCAGAGTTTCTTTATGTATATTCAAGGAAATATGAAATTATACAAATATATACTTATTTCCCCATTACTATACAAACAATAGCATATTATATATAATGAACTTATATTTTTCACTTAAAATATATCTTAGACATATATCCATATAAACACACAGTATGTCCTCATTTAATAAACAGCTGCATAGAACTTCCTTGTCCTATATTTAATTAGTAACTTATTAATGGACACTAAATTTGCTTTTGATCTCTTGCCATTGCAAGCAGTGCTGCACACACCATTCTGCGTGTGTGTGTACATATCTGTGTGATATACTCGTAGAAGTGGAATTACCAGGTAAAAGTATATGCATATTGTTAATTTTGTTAGCATGGGGTAGGGGCAGAGAAAGAGAGAAGGCAGGAAAAGCAAATATGAAAAAATATTAATAAAGGTAAATCAATGAAGAGACCATATTTGTTCATTATACATCAATTCTTTTATAGGTCTGAAAATTATTCAAAGTGAAAAGTTGGGGAAAAACACAAATCACAAGTTCATCATATCATTTTCATATAAATAATGAAATTGAGGTTCAAAGAAATAAAGTGAGTTAAGCCAAAGTATCTCTCCTTGAGAAATGAAGAGCTTTGATTATACTGTTGGAAATGTAGGAGTATATACATGAAGAAAATGTGCTGCTACAAAGACAATAAAGCAAACTGGAGATCAGAAAATCCATTTGTGCGTCAAATGCTGAACTACCTTCTTTCCTTTTTCTTCTCTGTGTCTACAGCGGGGTTTCTCAGTCTTGGCATTATTGGCAATTGGGGAAGATAATTCTTGTTGGGTGGTATCCTGTGCATCATAGGATGTTTAGCAGCATCCCTGACCTCTACCCACAGGATGCTAGTAGCCACCCTCTCCAGTGTAATAACAAAAACATCTCTAAATGTTATCCTTTGAGGATGGGAGGGAAGCCAAGTCACTTGCTGTTGAGACCACTGACATAGAGCACTTGCTCTAATCTCTCTGGATCAAATAATGTTTGAATCCAGAATTCCAGACTTTACTTTTTTTTGCAACTACCAAATATTATTTTTTAATTTCTTTTAAAAATTTTTCCATTTTTATTTTAGATTCAGGGGTACAAGTGCAGATTTGTTACAAGGGTACATTGTATGATGCTGAGGTTTGGGCTTCTATTAATGCTGTCACCCAGATAGTGAACACAGTGCCTAACAGGAAGGTTTTCAGCCCTTGACTTCTTCCCTTTGTAGCTCTTTTTGGAGTCCCCGGTGTCGACTGTTCTCATCTCTATGTGTGTACCCAAGGTTTAGCTCTCACTAATAAGTAAGAACATGTGGTATTTAGTTTTATGTTTCTGCGTTAGTTCACTTAGGATAATGGCCCCCAGCTACATTCACATTGCTGCAAAGGGCATGATTTCATTCTTTTTTATGGCTGCATAGTATTCCATGGTGCATATGTACCACATTTTCTTTAACCAGTCCACTACTGATGGGCACCTAGGTTGATTCCATGCCTTTGCTATTGTGAATAGTGCTGCAACTAACATATGAGTGCATGTGTCTTTTTGGTAGAATAATTTATTTTCCTTTGGGTATATACTCAGTAATGGGATTACTCAAACAGTAGTTCTATTGTTAGTTCTTTGAGAAATCTCCAAACTACTTTCTGCAGTGGCTGAACTACATTCTCATCAACGGTGTATATGAGTTCCCTTTTCTCTGTAGCCTTGTCAACATGTTGTTTTTTTGGCTTTTTAATAATATTCATTCTGACTAGGTGTAAGATAGTATCTCACTGGGGTTCTGATTTGCATTTCTCTGATGATTAGTGATGTTGAGCATTTTTCCATACATTTGTTGGCCACTTATATGTCTTCTTTTGAGAAGTGTCTGTTCATGTCCTTTGCCCACTTTTTAATGGAGTTGTTTTTCTTGGTGATTTATTTAAATTCCTTATAGATTCTGGACATTAGTCATTGGTCAGAAACAAAGGTGATGAGTATTTTCGCTCATTCTGTAGGTTGTCTGTTTACTCTGTTAATAGTTTCTTTTGCTGTGCAGCTCTTCAGTTTAAACAGGTCTCAGTTGCCAATTTTAATTTTTGTTGCAATTGATTTTGAGGACTTTGTCATAAATTCTTTGCCAATGCCAATGTCCAGAAGGATATTTTCTAAGTTTCCTTCTAGCACTTTTATAGTTTGAGGTATTTCATCCATCTTTAGTTAATTTTTGTATGTGTTGATATAGATAGGGGATCCAGTCTCATTCTTTTGCATATGGCTAGCCAGTTTTCCCAGCGCCATTTCTGAATAAGGAGTCCTTTCCCCTTGTTATGCTTATTTTTGTCAACTTATTAAGGATCAGTTGGTTGTAGGTAAGCTGCTTTATTTCTGGGTTCTCTACTCTGTTCCACTGTTCTATGTGTCTGTTTTTGTACCAGTATCATGCTGTTTTGTTTACTGTACCCTTGTAGTATAGTTTGAAGTCAGGTAATGGGATGCCTCTGGCTTTGTTCTTTTTGCTTAAGATTGCTTTGGCGATTCCACCTCTTTTTTGGCTTCATATAAATTTAGAATAATTTCTTCTAGTTCTGTGGAAAATGATGTTGATAATTTGATAGACATAGGATTAAATCTACAGATTGCTTTGGGCAGTAGAGCCATTTTAACAATATTTATTCTTCCAATCTATGAGCGTGAAATGTTTTTCCATTTGTTTGTGTTATCTCTCACTTCCAGTAGTGTTTTGTAGTCCTCCTTGTAGAGATCTTTTATCTCCTTGGTTAGAGGTACTCCTAGGTTTTAAATTTTTTTGTTTGGCTATTGTAAATGGGATTGCATTCTTGATTTGGTTCTCAGATTGGAAGTTACTGGTGCATAGAAATGCTATTGATTTTGATGTTTATAGGTAGATTTTTGTATCCTGAAACTTTACTGAAGTTGTTTATCAGGTCTAGGAGTTTTTTGATGGAATTTGAGGATTTTCTGGTATAGAATCATATCCTTAGCAAAGAGAGATAGTTTTACTTCCTCTTTTCCTATTTGGATTCCTTTTATTTCTCTCTGTATCCTGACTGCTCTGTAGGACTTGCAGTATTATGCTGAATAGTAGTGGTGAGAGTGGGCATCCTTGTCTTGTTCTAGTTCTTAAAGGGAATGCTTCCAGCTTTTGCTCATTCAGTGTGATGTTGGCTGTGGGTTTGTCATAGATGGTTCTTATATTTTGAAGTATGCTCCTTCAATGTCTAATTAGTCAAGGGTTTGTATCACGAAGGGAGGTTGGATTTTACAGAAAGCTTTTGCTGCGTCTATTAATTATATGGTTTTCGTTTTTAATTCTGTTTACGTGGTGAATTACATTTATTGTTTTGCACATGTTGAACCAACCTTGCATCCCAGGAATAAAGCCCACTTGATTGTGGTTAATTAACTTTTTGATGTGGTGCTGGATTTGATTTGCTATTATTTTGTTGAGGATTTCTGCATCTGTATTTGTCAGGGATATTGACTTGTAGTTTTCTTTTTTTCTTGTGCCTTTGCCAGATTTTAGTATCAGGATGACACTGGTTTCATAGAATGAGTTAGGGAGGAATCCCTCCTTCTCAATTTATTGAAATAGTTTCAGTAGAATTGCTACCAGTTCTTCTTTTTACATCTGATAGAATTTAGCTGTGAATCCATTTGGTCCGAGGCTTTTATTGTTTAGTAGGTTTTCTCACTACTGAAGTCAGCTGCAGAACTTGTTATTGGTTTTTCAGACCAATAGCAGAGTTTCAATTTCTTCCTGGTCCAATACTGAAAGGTTGTATGTTTCCAGAAATTTATCCATTTCCCCTAGATTTCTACTTTGCTTGCATAGAGGTGTTCGTAGTAGTCCAGAGGATTTTTTCTATTTTTGTGGGATCAATTGAAATGTCACCTTTGTCTGTGTGATTGGATTTATTTGGATCTTCTCTCTTTTTTTTCATTGTTAATCTAGCTAGTGGTCGATCAATCTTGTTTATCATTTCAAAGAACCAATTTTTATTTCATTGATTCTTTGTATGTTTTGGGGGTGTCAATCCCATTTATTTATTTATTTAATTTCCATAGGTTATTGGGGAACAAGTGAGGTGGTGTTTGGTTACATGAGTATTTAGTGGTGATCTGTGAGATTTTGGAGCAGCCATCACCTGAGCAGTATACACTGCACCCTATTTGTAGTCTTTATCCCTCACCCTCTTCCCACCCTTTCCCCCTGATTTCCCCAAAGCCCATTGTGTCATTATTATGCTTTTGCATCCTCATAGCTTAGCTCCCACTTATGAATGAGAATATATAATGTTTGGTTTTCCATTCCTGAGTTACTTCACTTAGAATAATAGTCTCCAATCTAATCCATGTCACTGCAAATGCCATTAACTCATTCCTTTTTATAGCTAAGTAATATTCCATTATATATATATATATATAAATAAAATATATATATCACACTTTATCCATTCATTGATAGGTAGGCAGTTCAGTTGGTTCCACGATTTTGCAATTATGAATTGTGCTGCTATAAACATGTGTGTGCAAGTATGACTTCTTTTCCTCTGGGTAGATACCCAGTAGAGGGATTGCTGGATCAAATGGTAGTTCTGCTTTCAGTTATTTAAGGAATCTCCACACTGTTTTCCACAGTGGCTGTACTAGTTTACATTCCCACCAGCAGTGTAGAAGTGTTCCCTGATCACCACACCCATGCCAACATCTACTGTATTTTTGTTGTTGTTGTTGTTTGTTTGTTTTTTGATGTTTTGATTATGGCCATTCTTGCAGGAGTAAGGTGGTATCACATTGCAGTTTTGATTTGCATTTCCCTGATTGTTAGTGATGTTAAGCATTTTTTTCATATGTCTGTCGGCCCATTTGTGTATCTTCTTTTGAGAATTGTTTATTTATGTCCTTAGCCCACTTTTTGATGGGATTTCTTTTTCTTGCTGATTTGAGTTCATTGTAGATTCTGTGAAGATTTTTTCCCACTCTTTGGGTTGTCTGTTTACTGTGCTGACTATTCCTTTTGCTTTGCAAAGGTTCTTTAGTTTAGATGTATAGATTGTGAAGATTTTTTCCCACTCCGTGGGTTGTCTGTTTACTGTGCTGACTATTCCCTTCACTTTGCAAAAGTTCTTTAGTTTAATTAAGTCCCAGAAATTTATCTTTGTTTTTTTGCATTTGCTTTTGGGTTCCTGGTCATGAAATCCTCGCCTACGCCAATGTCTAGAAGGGTTTTTCCAATGTTATCTTCTAGAATTTTTACAGTTTCAGATCTTACATTTAAGTCTTTAATCCATCTTGAGTTTCTTTTGTATAAGGTGAGAGATGAGGATCCAATCTTATTCTCGTACATGTGGCTAGCCAATTATCCCAGCACCATTTGTTGAAAAGGTTGTCCTTCCCCTCACTTTGTTTTTGTTGGCTTTGTTGAAGATCAGTAGGCTGTAAGCATTTGGGTTTATTTCTGGGCTCTCTGTTCTGTTCCATTGGTCTATGTGCCTATTTTTACACAAGTACCATGCTGTTTTGGTGACTATAGCCTTATACTATAGTTTTAAATCAGGTAATGTGACGCCTCCAGATTTGTTCTCTTTGCTTAGTCTTGCTTTGGCTATGTGGGCTCTTTTTTGGTTCCACATGAATTTTAGAATTGTTTTTTTCTAATTCTGTGAAGAGTAATTCATTTTGATAGGAATCACATTTAATTTGTAGATTGCTTTTGGCAGTATGGTCATTTTCACAATATGGATTCTACACAATATGGGATGTTTTTTCATTTGTGTTGTCTATGATATCTTTGAGTAGTGTTTTGTAGTTTTCCTTGTAAAGGTCTTTCACCTCCTCGGTTAGGTATATTGCTAAGTATTTTATTTTTTTGCAGTTATTGTAAAAGAGGTTGAGATCTTGATTTGATTCTCTGTTTGGTAGCTGTTGGTGTATAGAAGAGCTACTGATTTGTGCACATTAATTCTGTATCCGGAAACTCTGTTACATTCTTTTATCAGGTCTAACAGCTTTCTGGAGAGTCTTTAGGGTTTTTTAGGTAAACAATAATATCATCAGCAAACAGAAACAGCTTGACCTCCTCTTTACCAATTTGGATGCCATTTCTTTCTCTTGTTTGATTGCTCTGGCTAGGACTTGTGGTACTATGCTGAAGAGGAGTGGTAAGAGTGGGCATCCTCGTCTTGTTCCAGTTCTCAGAGGAAATGCTAACAACTTTTCCCCATTCAGTATTATATTAGCTGTGGGCTTGTCATAGATGGCTTTTATTATATTGATGTATGTCCCTTGTATGCCAATTTTGTTGAGAGTTTTAATCATTAAGAGATGCTGGAATTTGTCAAATGCTTTTTCTGCATCTATTGAGATGATCATGTGATTTTTGTTTTTAATTCTGATTATGTGGTGTATCACATTTATTGATTTGCATATGTTAAACCTTCCCTGCACCCCTAGTATGAAACCCTTGATCATGGTGGATCATCTTTTTGATATGTTGTTGGATCCAGTTAGCTAGTATTTTGTTAAGGATGTTAGCATCTATGTTAATCGGGGATATTGGTCTGTAGTTTTCTTTTTTGGTTATGTCCTTTTCTGGTTTGGGTATTAGGGTGATACTGGGTTAATAGAATGATTTAGGGAGGGTTCCCTCTTTCTCGCTCTTGTGGAATAGTGTCAATAGGATTGATACCAATTCTTCTTTGAATGTCTGGTAGAAATCTGCTGTGAATTGGTCTGGTCCTGGGCATTTATTTTGTTGGTAATTTTAAAATTACCATTTCAATCTCACTGCTTGTCTGTTCAGGATATCTAATTCTTCCTTATTTAAGCTAGGAGGGTTGTATCTTTTCAGAAATTAATCCATCTCTTCTAGGTTTTCTAGTTTATGTGCGTAAAGGTGTTCATAGTAGCCTTGAATGATCTTTTGTATTTCTGTGGTGTCAGTTGTAATATTTCCCATTTCATTTCTTATTGAGCTTATTTGGATTTTCTCTCTTCTTTTCTTGGTTAATCTAGCTAATGGTCTATCAATTTTATTTATCTTTTCAAAAAAAACAGCTTTTTGTTTCATTTATCTTCTGTATTGCTTTTTATTTCAATTTCATTTAGTTTTGCTCTGGATCTTAGTTATTTCCTTTCTTCTGCTGGGTTTCTGTTTGGTTCATTCTTGTTTCTCTTGTTCCTTGAGGTGTGACCTTAGATTGTCTGTCTGTATTCTTTCAAATTTTTTGATGTAGGCATTTAGGGCTATGACCTTTCCTCTTAGCACCGCCTTTGCTGTGTCCCGGAGGTTTTGATAGGTTGTGTCACTACTGTCATTCAGTTTGAATAATTTTTTGATTTTCACTTTGATTTCATGTTTGACCCGATGCTCATTCAGGAGCAGGTTATTACATTTCCATATATTTGCATGGTTTTGGAGGTTCCTTTTGGAGTTGATTTCCAGTTTTATTCCACTGTGGTCTGAGAGAGGGCCTGATATAATTTCAATTTTCTTAAATGTATTGAGGCTCATTTTGTGGTCTATAATATGGTCTATCTTCACAAAAGTTCCATGTGCTATTGAATAGAATGTATATTCTGCATTTGATGGATGGAATGTTCTATATACATCTGTTCAGTCCATTTGTTCCAGGGTACCATTTACATTCATTGTTTCTTTGTTGACTTTCTGTCTTGAAGACCTGTCTAGTGCTGTCAGTGAAATATTGAAGTCCCCCAATATTACTGTGTTGCTATCTCATTTTTTAGGTCTATTAGTAATCATTTTTATAAATTTGGGAGCTCCAGTGTTAGGTACATATAGGTTTAGGATTGTAATATTTACCTGTTGGATGAGGCCTTTTATCATTATATAATGTCATTTTTTGTCTTTTTTAACTGCTGTTGCTTTAAAGTTTGTATTGTCTGATATAAGAATAGCTCCTCCTGCTCACTTTTGGTGCCCATTTTTCTGAAATGTCTTTTTCCACCCCTTTACCTTAAGTTTGTGTGAGTCTTTATGTGTTAGGTGAGTCTCTTGAAGGCAGCAGGTAGTTGACTGGTGAATTCTTATCCATTCTGCAATTCTGTAGCTTTTAAGTGGAGCATTTAAGCCATTTACATTCAATCTTAGTATTGAGATGTGAGGTACCATTCCATTCACTGTGCTGTTTGTTGCCTGTATACCTTGGTTTTTTGTTTTTGTTTTTTAAATTATATTTTTGTTTTATAGTTCCTAGGAGATTTATGCTTTACAGAGGTTCTGTTTTGATGTGTTTCCAGGATTTGTTTCAAGATTTAGAGTTCCTTTTAGCAGTTCTTGTAGTGGTGGCTTGGTAGTGGTGAATTCTCTTAGCATTCATTTGTCTGAAAAAGACTGTATCTTTCCTTTATATATGAAGCTTAGTTTCACTGGGTACAAAATTCTTGGCTGATAATTGTTTTGTTTAAGGAGGCTGAAGATAGGGTGTCAATCCCTTCTAGCTTGTAGGGTTTCTGCTGATAAATCTGCTGTTAATGTATAATCTAAAGTTATACCTTTAAAGGTATAACTATAAAGGTTTTCCTTTATAGGTTAACTGGTGCTTCTGTCTCACAACTCTTAAGATTCTTTCCTTCATCCTAATGTTAGCTAACCTGATGACAATGTGCCTAGGTAATGTTCTTTTTGTGACGAATTTCCCTGGTGTTCTTTGTGCTTCTTGTATTTGTATGTCTAGGTCTCTAGCAAGGACATGGAAATTTTCCTCAATTATTCCCCCAAATATATTTTCCAAACTTTTAAAATTCTCTTCTTCCTTGGGAACACCAATTATTCTTAGGTTTGGTTGTTTAACAAAATCCCAGACTTCTTGGAGGCTTTGTTTGTATTTTCTTATTCTTTTTTCTTTGTTAGATTGGGTTAATTTAAAGACCTTGTCTTTGAGCTCTGGGTTTCTTTCTTCTACCTGTTCAATTCTATTGCTGCGACTTTCCAGAGCATTTTGCATTTCTATAAGTGTGTCCGTTGTTTCCTGAAGTTTTGATTGTTTTTATTTATGCTATCTAATTCCTTGAATATTTCTCCCTTCACTTCTTGTATCATTTTTTGGATTTCCTTACACTGGGCTTTGCCTTTCTCTGGTGCCTCCCTGATTCGCTTAATAACTAACCTCCTGAATTCTTTATCAGGTAAATCAGGGATTTGATGGTTTGGGTCCATTGCTGGTGAGCTAGTATGATTTTTTTGGAGGATTTAAAGAACCTTGTTTTGTCTATTATCAGAGTTGGTTTTCTGGTTCCTTCTCATTTGGGTAGGCTCTGTCAAAGGAAATGTCTAGGGCTGAAGGCTGTTGTTCAGATTCTTTTGTCCCATGCGATCTTCCCTTGCTGTAGTACTCTCCCCCTTTTCCTATGGATGTGGCTTCCTGTGAACCAAATTGTAGTGATTGTTTTCTCTCTTCTGGATCTAGCCACCCAGCAAGTCTATCAGGCTCCAGGCTGGCACTGGGGGTTGTCTCACAGAGTCCTGTGATATGAACTGTCTATGGGTCTCTCAGCCATGGATACTAGCACCTGTTCTGGTGGAGGTGGCAGAAATGAACTCTGTGAGGGTTTTTAGCTTTGGTGGTTTAATGCACTATTTTTGTGCTGGTTGGCCTCCTGCCAGGACGTGGTACTTTCTAGAGAGCATCAGCTGTGGTAGTATGAGGAGGAACAGGTGGGAGGCAGGGCCCTAGAACTCCCAAGAGTATATGCCCTTGTCTTCAGTTACCAGGTAGGTAGGGAAGGACCACTGGGCAAGGGCAGGGCTAGGCATGTTTGAGTTCAGACTCTCCTTGGGCGGGTCTTGCTGCAGCTGCTGTGGGGGTTAGGGGTGAGGTTCCCAGGTCAATGGAGTTATGTTCCTAGGAGGATTATGACTGTCTCTACTGTGTCATGCAGGTTGTCAGGGAAGTGGGGGAAAGGCGGCAGTCACAGGCCTCACCCAGCTCCCATGCAATCCAAAAGACCAGTCTCACTCCCACTGTGGCCCCAGCAACAGCACTGAATGTGTTTCCAGTCAGTGGGCAAGTAGGGCTGAGAACTAGCCCCAGGCTACCTACCTCCCAGCTGTGAAGGCAAATAAGGCTTTTCTTCTTCCCCTGCCTGTGGTGTCTGCACACCAGATTCATACCCTTCCCCAAGTTCTGGCCAAGAGGCCTCTCAATCAGTTCAAATTGTTACAAAGCCTAGCTGGAGATTTCTTTCTCCCTGTGGCCATTTCCTAGTGCCTCTGGCCACCGTACTGAAGGACCCCTGTGAGGTCAGGCAAAAACGGCTTGCTAGGGGACCCAGTAAACTCACAGAGATTTTTTCACTGCTTCTTCTATCCCTGTATTTCGCTTGGCTATCTAAATTGACTCAGTTCCAGGTAACGTCAAAATCTTCTCCTGTTATCTAGGCCTACAGTTTCCCCAGTGGGGGATGTGTGTTCAGGGGCAGACGATCTCCCTTTCCCAGCTCCACGGTTTGGGCACTCACAGTATTTGAGGTGTCTCCTGGGTCTTGTAGGAGCAATCTGCTTTCTTCATGGGGTCTGTGGGTCCTCTCAGGTTTCCTAATTTATTCCTGCAGTCGTTCTGGAACAAAAATTCACAGTGCGAGCCTCCATATGCTGCTCTGTCCGTCCAAGTTGGAGCTGCAATCTAGTCCTGCCTCCCATCCGCCATGATCCCCTCTTCTTGTCAATTACATTTAGTTTTACTCTGATTTGGGCTATTTGTTTTCTTCTGCTAGCTTTGGGATTAGTTTGTTCTTGTTTTTCTAGTTCCTTTATGTGTGATGTTAGGTTATTAATTTGAGATCTTTCTAGCTTCTTGATGTAGGCATTTAGTGCATAAACTTTCCTCTTAAAACAGCCTTTGCTGCCTCCCAGATATTTTGGTATGTTGTGTCTCTGTTTTCATTTGTTTCAAACAATGTTTTGATTTCTGCCTTAATTTTGTTGTTTACCCAGTAGTCATTCAAGAACAACTTGTTCAGTTTCCATGTAATTGTGTGGTTTTGAAAGTTCCTCTTGGTATTGATTTCTATTTTTATTCTACTGTGGTCTAAGAATATACTTGCTATGATTTAATTTTTTTAATTTATTGAGATTTGCTTTATGGCTGAGCATGCGGTGGATCTTAGGGTATGTACCCTGTACAAGTGACAAGAACATATATTCTGTGGTTGTTGGGTGGAGTATTCTGCAGATGTCTATTAGGTCCAATTGGTCTAGTGTCAAATTTAAGTTCATAATTTCTTTGTTAGTTTTCTGCCTCAATGATCTGTCTAATGCTTTCCGTGGGGTGATGAAGTTCCTCATTATTATTGTGTGGCTGTCTGTCTTTTATTAGGTCAAGAAGTACTTATTTTATAAATCTAGGTGCTCCAATGTTGGGTGTGTATATATTGAGGATAGTTAAGTCTTTTTTTCCCCCTAATCTCTCACCTTTGGCTAAAAATTAAGTCTTCTCGTTGAATTGAACCCTTTTTTATTATGTAATGCCCTTCTTTGTCCTTTTTCTTTCTTTCTTTCTTTTTTATTCTTTACTGTTGGTTTTAAGTCTATTTTATCGGATACAAGAGCAACAACCTCTGTCCTTTTTTGTTTTCTGTTGGTATGATAGATGTTTTTTCATCCCTTTACTTTGAGGCTATGGGTGTCATTACATGAGATGGATGAACTGAAGACAGCAGAAGGTTGGGTCTTTTTTTTTAATCCAACTTGCCACTCTGTGTCTTTTCAGGCGGGTATTTGTACCATTTACATTCAAGGTTAGTATTCACATGTGAGGTTTCATTCCTGTCATGGTATTGTTAATTGGTTGCTTTATAGTCTCAATTGTGAAGTTGCTTTGTAGGAACTATGGACTATGTACTTATATGTGTTTTTGTGGTAGCAGATTTCTTTGGTTTCCAAGTTTAGAACTCCCTTAAGCACGTCTTGTAAGGCCAGTTGATTGGTAACACATTCCCTTAGCAAATGCTTGTCTGGGAAAGATTTTATTTCACTTTCACTTACGAAGCTTAGTTTGGTGGGGTATGAAATTCTTAGCTGGAATTTCTTTTCTTTAAGAATGCTAAGAATAGGCTACCAATCTCCGGCTTGTAAAGTTTCTTTTAAGAAGTCTGCCATTAGCCTGATGAGGTTCGTTTTATAGGTGATTTGATCCTTTTCTCTAGTTGCCATTAGGATTTTTTCTTGTGTTGATCTTAGAAAGTCTGATGACTATGTGCCTTGGGATGGTCATCTTGTATAGTATCTTATAGGGGTTCTCTGAATTTCTTGTATTCACATGTCAATCTCTTCAGCAAGACTGGGGAAATTTTTATGGATTATATCCTCAAATATGTTTTCCAAGTTGCTCACTCTCTCTTCTTCTCTCTCAGGAATGCCAATGAATTGTAGGTTTGCTTGCTTTACTTAGTACCATATTTCTTGGAGGTTTTGTTCATTTTTTAAAATTCTTTGCTTTATTTGTGTCTGACTGGGTTGATTCGAAGGACTGGTCTTCAAGCTCTGAAATTCTCTCCTCTGTGTGATCTAGTCTGTCATTAAGGCTTCCAACTACATTTTGAAATTCCTGTAGTGAACTTCTCAACTGTAGAAGTTCTGTTTAGTTCTTTTTAAATATAGCTAGATCATCTTTCATATCTTGGATCATTTTTCTGGCTTCCTTGGATTGGATTTCAACTGTCCCTTGGATCTTATTAAGCTTCCTTGCCATCCAGATTCTGAATTCAGTGTCCATAATTTCAGACATTTCAATGTGGTTAGGATCCACTGCTAGGGAGCTAGTGCCATCCTTTAGAGGTAACAAAACACTCTGACTTTTTTCATTGCCTAAGTTCTTGAGCTGATTCCTTCTCACCTGAGGGAGCTGGCTTTTCTTTTCTTTGTCAATTTGCTTTCGTTTGGATAGGGCTTTTTGTTTTTACATTCTTTTTTTCCCTTAAGGGTTGACTGGTGAATGTTGTATATAGTTGATTGGTTTTGTTTCTGAGTGCTTTCAGAGGGTCAAGGCTCTGTTCTAGGTTCTGAGGTTATGGATGGGTTCCTGTGGTGCGTTTCAGAGGTATTGCATGGTGAAACAATGTATTTTTGTTTGGTGGTGCAATTTAGATTGCAGTCTCGTAGATGGCGCTTCACAGTGACATCAGGGTCAGCAGGTATACTCTTACTCAGCCAGGCACCTCTTATTTTTCAGTGTGTATGTGGCAGTGCTCTGGGGAGGAGAGGCAGGGGCCAAGAGATAACTCCCTGTCCAAGTTTGTTTCCAGGCCTTGGGCCTTGGTGCTGTCTCCTTCAACTACTAGTGCTGTACCCATGTTTTCTTTGCCCAAAAGGGGGCTTTGGCGGGCTGTGCTACCCTCTCCCTTTAGGGGTGGTCCCAGCTGAGAGGTCACCAGGAGATCTCTAACTCTTGGGGGGGCTCACTGCGCTTGTTAGAGTCAGAGCAGGTTGTGGGATATGACTACTAGTGGTCTGGTGTTGCAGTGGGTTGGGGTGAAGGACCCCTGGGCAGGGCAATGGTATCATGCGTATGCAAGTGGAAAAGTGCCTGTGGCCCAGGGTTTCCAACCTGGCAGACAGCTGTGGGACCCACTCAGCTTGTGTTCCTCTCACCCAACAGGTCTTCCTCCAGTGTCTGCCCCAGGAGCATCTTGACTGGCTAGACTTGTCCCAAGTCTTCTGCTCCCAGATCACGGAGCTGTTCAGATGATGTGGGCTGCAGGGCTCCCTGGGAAAGAAGCTGTGGCTATCAGGCCGCACCCTTCCCAGATGGGTCTTGTGAAGGGAGGGACACACAGCTCCTACATTTGCACAAGAACCTGCACCAGCATAAGAATCTAAGTCACAATCTTCTTTTTGTTCTGACACTGGGGGCTCCTCCTCCACTTGAGCTCAGGCCATAGATCTCAGCAAGATACTCGTGGGCCGTGTGCTTGAGTCCCAGGGAGTTGAAACCAGGCCTGCAGATTTGTCTTCTGGCCCCTCGGGGTCAAGCACTGGCTGCACTGGGGGTGCCAGACTGCTTCCAGGCCACCAGCAAAACACTCAAGTAGGGAAGCGGGGGCTGCACTGTGGATATCCTCCTGCGGGGGTGGCCAGGCAGGCAATCTTGGGAGGGGCCAGCAGGCGAGGGGGCATTCATCCTGGTCCTGCAGCAATGGCAGCTCCTGGCCAGTAGAGAGCAGGAACTGCAGAGCAAGATGGAGAGCCTTGGGGGATGGGCACCTATGGATGTGTTTTACTGCAGCTGGCATGTGGTGGCTCCCAGCAGGCTTCCCAGCTTCCTCCCTCTTCAACTATGGTATCTGTGTTGTCCCTCTATTGATTTTCAGTATTTTCTCTCAAAAGATCTGTTGATCATCAGTGTGATGATTCACTCGATATTTTGGTTCCTCCTGGTGGGAGAGGCATTTGCCAGCTTTGTCTAGTTGGCCGTCTTCCTTCCCTCTCTGGAATTCACCTTCTAATGACTGAACTGTGACTTTAGGAACAGTTTAGCCACTGATACCTCCCTAAACCCACTTATATTATTACAAATTAGGGAAATTGTAAATTAAAGCAACGGCATTGTGTTTATTTGTACGTTTTAACACCACTTTAGATGATATTTAAAAATATTAATATGAACAAAAGAGGCATTTTTATGAGACTGACTCGCTGCCTACTGTGCTAAGAAGGCACCGAAAGAGGCATTTTTAAAAATAAAATATTATGGATCCCTAATACTTAAATCACTTCAGGAAAAGGTGACGTATTTCCATTAAATGGATAATTGTGTTCAAAGAGACAATTTAAGAATTCTTCCTCAACACTGCTATTTTTATTGCTCTGAACTTCTGAACCACATTATCATTAGAGGATTAAAGTGTGTTACAGAAATCTCATCACTTTCTGTCTGCAAATATTCTGGGAGATGTAACTCCTATGATTTCGATATCTACCTTAGAATAGAAAACTAAGAATAACTTAGTTCTATAAAAGAGAAGAGTATTTAGCAGAAATATGTCTTACCTGTAAAAATTATTTTACAAAGTTTTACTTGTCTGCCATACGAGACTTCAGAATAAGAATATAAGACATAGTAAGTTTTCTGTACTTCAAGCAATTTAAAAAATTTGAGTATTTCCATAGAACTTGTTCAACTACTTTACCTTTTCTTCAATACAATGAACAACTTACTGTTACTATTTCCCAAATAACCAATATATAAAGTTGTATTTTGAAAATCATATTCTAGAAATTTTCTTGAGACTCTTCAGGTAAGTGTTACTAACTATGGGATAGCTATTGAGTATGAATCCATACATAGACCACACGAGTACTATATAGTAAAGAGAGATTTGTACATTTGTTGAAAAATTTCTCTATTAACCAATCATAACCAAACCACTCAACACTGGTATTCAAACATTGTGTGTTCAAATTATGAACAATGTGATTTACATGTGAAAGAAAACACAAATGGTTATGGTTGTCCCATTGTGATTTAATGTTTACTCTATTAAAAATAATTTTGTAAATTAGTATTCATTCTATGAAAAAGTCTTAATCATAATGTTCAAATAAAAATAATTTTAAAATTTATTATCCAGTTATTTAAAGACAGGCTCTTAAAATGACATCCGATCTCTGTATATCTCTTTCTCAATGGCCTCAGTTGGGCTTGTGCTAACATGAGGTATCAATAGACAAAAAGTAAAATTTTACATGTTAAGACAGAAGGAATTGACACGTAAGTAGAACTTTTCTCGTGGGAATCCTGAGCCCAGCCTTGTAATACCAATTAGAGAAATGCATACCCCAGACTGCCACATGCCAGCTCCTTACTTATATACAATAACAAATGGGAAACTGGGATGAATGTACACCAAGATTTAATAAAACAATCAAATAATCTGTTCTCGGTACTTAGGCATAATTTACCTTTTCACAGAAAGAAATCAGGCAAATTTTACTAGATTAAGCTGATAATTACGGTTAAACCATGGCAAAATCATACCAAATACAAAAAATAAAACCTGTACAGCAGCGAAAGAAAAAATTTTGAGCAATTCTATAATTTCTTATAGACTACCAACATTGATAAACCCATGAGGAATGAAACATGAATGTGCTTTAATGCATATACAATTTACATAAGCTAATCTTTACCTTTTGTTTCCCTTATATTTAAAAAAGATTTTTATTCTAACTACATGTTGTATGGGTGAAAGTTCAAGAATCAGCATTTTGTGATATTATTTTGGTTCCAGAACTTGCATATGATAATTATTACTTCTATGAATAAAAGATTTTAAACACAATGCATGGACTAGAGTACTTCTTAAATTGTGTGTATAAAATGCCTGTTCTTGCAGTATATTCTTAAAATGACAAAAACAGCAAAAACATGGCATGAATGTTCCACATCCACAGCATTGTATGGTTTCCTGCTGAGCTGTAGAACCTCTTTCATACAACATTCCAATCAGTTCCTAGTAATCAGTTAATTGACATATAAGATAAAAATACACTGTGATTCTTCCAAAGGACTATAATAACAATGTTATAATTTCCAGTATCAGCATGAATCATTAATTGGATTTTATAAGAGAAAATACCAACTCACAGATAATTTCAGGAACAGCAACTGTATAGTTACACAGGTATTCTAATCAAGTATAAAGACACATCCTTAAGAAACAATTTATAAATTTTATAAAACAAATTATGCTCTCCTTAAGAAACAATTTATAAATTTTATAAAACAAATTATGCTTTCTGTTTTATTTTTCATTGTGTATAAATCATTGCCAAAGTAAGGAAGGTCAGAATTTATGATTTATCATTTACATGCTAAGAATAATAAACAGGCTTTTCTAAAGGCAAACCTAAGGTTCAATGAAAATAAAGGCTTTTCTAACAATTAAAGATAGCTATTAGGTAGAATGGAGGAATAGACCACCTTGCAAAGCAGCAAATGAGCTTATTATCCATGAAACTTTTATTTGAATGCAGAATGATCATCTGATTAGGATGCAGGAGTACAGAGTACAGCTCTGAATGAGAAATTGGATGAGATGACTTCCAAAGTCACTTCCAACCTTAATATACTGTGACTCTGAGGCACTTCCAACCCTAACATACTGTGACTCTCTTACGCCTTCTATTATATACTCCAGATATATGAGCAAATATTTTAAAAATTATATTCCCAACAAAACTTAATATTACTTACCTCTGCAACCTTGAGAAATTCAGACACTCGTGTCATTCTAGTTAGAAATCGTTTGTAAATTTCTAGAGCGTCTTTACATTGTCCTTTCTTCATTTCAAAAAACTTTTCTAGAAAAAATAAAGAGATAAGCAATTTGAAAAGAGTATTCTATTCTATTTTTTTTCTAAGCTTATGTTAAGATTACTACTTAAAACTTAATGTTTGAATCAAAACACTTGGTAGTAAAACTTATATGAGGTATTAAGGCACCTAAACAAAGGGAACCTGAATAGTTTAAGAAAAGTGTTATGTTCCAAGATAATCATCTGTCTCAAATAAAACAATTTAAATATGAAAACAGAACTAAAGTAGAAGAATATATAAATTGCCACAACTGGCTAAATTCACGTTCCATATATCCCAATATCCTGTCTTGGAAAATAGCAGCAAATTCTTACTGATGATAATCTCAAAATTTATGACTGCATTCTACAGAATCCTTATTTTCTTATTAGCTCACTATAAACTAATAATCTATAAATTATAAGGCAATAATCAATAAACCTTCCTGAATTAATTCTTTACATTTTCTACACTAAGTTGATACTTGCTTTTATTGGTCATAAATTATTTCTTTCAAACATTATGATGTGGCTCTTTTAGACGGTAGAGTTTTGTGAAAAAATTTGTTTTACTATATCCTTAATGACTTTCTAGTCTATTTATGCTCCCTTTCTCAACTTTTAGCTTTCCAAACAGAAAAACGGAAGCTTATTTTGCTGTTCTCTTTCACACACTCAAGGCTAGAATTCAGTCATCAGGGAACTACAGATCCATTACACTTGCAATATGAGAGTATAATTTTTCCATACATGCTTTGAAGAAAACCAGTACTTCATCAGTGTTTAAATCAGTTATTCATTGATCATTCAGTCAATAATTATTGACACTGCAGATGGAGACACAGCAGGCCATGTCTGTCTACAGTAGTTCCCAGGCAACTCTGGATTATAACTGATGGCCTAGTATTTTTTTATAAGTTCATTATTTTATATTTACACATGGTTTAACATATGCTATTTTAATATTCTCTCATACTTGACAGTTATTTCATTCAGCATGTAATTTTACTTTCTTAAGGAAAGTTTAATAATATATAATTACACAAAGACTGGCTTCTTTCACTTAGTAATATGCATTTAAGATTCCTTCATGCCTTTTCATGGATTGATAGCACATTTTCTTTTAGCACTGAATAATATCTGCATATCTTTGTTGGTGAGGTATCACCAACAATATTCAGAAGTATTTTTAATTTTCTTAAGGAAAGTTTAATAATATATAATTACACAAAGAACTAATTATCAAGAGCAGTTACTCATTACCTTCTGTTGACAGTCTTTGGGTAATTTTGCTTTTTACATGGACCTCCCCTGTAGGGTATTTAAGGGAAGCAAAAAGATCAAGAAAACAAACACATACTGTTTTCTACTTGCTAGGAGTTTAGAGAAAAGAGAGTCTTTTAAAAAACGACCAAATCTAAGGATACGTTCTTTATCCACTCTGTCCCATTTTCTAATGCAATGGATAAACTCATGGTGCTGTAAGAGGAAAGTCTTTTCTTGTTAAGAAATTTGAAAATAAGGATTTATTCAGGCAAAACATACTTTTTGTTCTCTCTTTTTACAACGATCTTCATATAAATAATTTCTTTCAAATATCCAAATTACTTCTCTTTAGTATAACCTGAGTTTATATCTTTGCATCTGATCTTCAGCAATAATACAAAAAGAAAAATCAAGTGGAGTATCTCAATTTCCTTTTAGAACCAGTGACCAAAATTTTAACCAATTTTTTTTCTGTCTCCTCTGGATACTTTTAAAATTGTTTATATCCTTCATGATAATTTAGGACTCAGCAATAAAAAGCACTCAATCATTGTGGATTTAGGTTATAATCTCCTAATTGTTTCTATAATAGTAGCATTGACACAGAAAGGCAATATGTTCTATTTCACTGACACAGGCATAGCTGTGAGGCTTCCCTGTCCAGACCAGCACAGGGCCTAGGGAAACCAACACTTTTACAGAGGGGATTGGTCATCCAAAAATGAGCCTCTACCTTTCCTTTGCAGTAAAGATAACATATGTTAATTTTCAATATTTGAAATGATCAAATTTCATGTTTGTAACATGAACCTCTGTAAAGCTGTGATAAATTACCCTTGTCATACTGTATTAACTTTTGAAGGATAATTGTGCTAGGAAAGAAACCAAATGAAAAAAATTATCATCTCTGAGAGACAAACTGAGAGTTTCTACATAAGCTATTACTGATGACCATTAGTCAGGGAGACAGCTTAGTTACAAGTCAGAGTTTCATTATAGCAATAAAGCATTTGTGAAGATTTGTAGCACGAATATTGATTCCAACATTAGGTGTAAAGTATTGGTCATGAAGTCCTTGATTAAAATTAACCCACAACATATTCATAAGGTTAACTCCTAGCACTATCAGGTAAACAAGTGAAAAACACACCTGCCTCAAAATTTACCAAATTGGGTGAATATGCCAAAATGTGTGAATTCAAAATGCTAGTCTGAGCATCTGGGAGTGGTTCTAATACAATGATTCCCATACTAAAGTCCCCAAACCACCAGGAACAGCATGTCTTTGGCCCTTATCAGGAATGCAAATTCTCAGGCCCCACCTCAGACCTACTGAATTAGAAACTCTGGGTTACAGGGTCAGCAACCTGAGCTTTAACAAGTTCTCCAGATATTCTTGAGGAAAGTCCTTGAACACTGCTTAAAGTAGTTTTTCCTTGTCTTCTGCATAATGGACCTTTACCATAGTGACTATGCATAGGGGAAAGGAATATATCCTTTTTTTTTTTTTTTTTTTAGAAAAATACTTTTTAAAGAGTAGTTTTAGGTTCACAACAAAATTAAATGAAAGTTACAGAGATTTCCCATATTCTAAACATGCATAGCCTCCCCCATTATCAACACCTCCGAAAAGAGTGCCATATTAGTTACAACTGATGAACCTACATTGAATGTCATTATCACCCCAAGTCCATAGCATTCCTTACTGTTCACTCTTGGTGTTGCACATTGTATGGGTTTGGACAAATGTATAATGACATGAATCTGCCATTTTAGTATCATACAGCGTATTTTCACTGTCCTGAAACTCTGGCCAGGCATGGTGGCTCATGCCTATAATCTCAGTACGGTGGTAGGCTGAGGCAGGAAGATTACTTGAACCCAGGAGTTTGAGACCAGCCTGGGAAACAAGGCGAGGCCCTATGTCTACAAAAAAAAAAAAAATTCAAAAATTAGTCAGGAGACGTGGTATGTGCCTGTAATTCCAGCTACTTGGGAGGCTAAGGCAGGAGGATCACTTGAGCACAGGAGGTCAAGGCTGCAGTGAACTGTGTTCATGCCACTGCACTCCAGTCTGGGAGACAAAATGAGACCTCCACTAAACACAGTATCTTTTTTATTGACTTCATAGCTCTGCCTTTTGTAGAATGACAGAGAGCTGAAAACATGCCTTTTCAGACTGGCTTCTTTCACTCAGTAATATGCATTTAAGGTTCCTTCATGCCTTTTCATGGATTGATAGCACATTTCCTTTTAGCACTGAATAATATCTGCATATCTTTGTTGGTGAGGTATCAGAGTTTTCAGCCCATTTTTAATTGGGTTGTTTGTTTTATTATTTTTTAATTCTAAGAGTTCTTTGTATATTTTGGACAACAGTCCTTTATTAGATGTGGTTTTCACAAATATTGTCTTCCAGTGTGTGGCACATCTTACCCTTTTCTTGACACTGTCTTTCATGGAACAGAAGTTTTTAATTTTAATAAAGTCCAGCTTATCAATTATTTCTTTCATGGATCATGCCTGTGGTGTTGTATCTAAAATGTCACCACCATATCCAAGGTCATTTAGGTTTTCTCCTATGTTACCTTCTAGGATGTTTATAGGTTTGCATTTTACATTAAGGTCTATGATCCATTTTGAATTAATATTTGTAAAGGGTATAAGGTCTGTGTCCAGATTAATTTTTTTGGTGTATGAATGTCCAGTTGTTCCAGCACCATTTGTTCAAAAGATTGTTTTTGCTTCTTTATTATAGATCAGGTTATATAAATGTGGGTTGATTTCTGGGCTCTCTATTCTGTTCCACTGATCTATTTGTCTATTCTTTTGCCAATACCACAATATCTTGATTACTGTAGCATTATAGTAGGTTTTAAAGTGAAATAGGTCATTCAACTTTGTTCTTCTTCAATAATATTTTGTTGGCTATTCTGGGTCTTTTGCCTTATTAGAATCAGTTTGTCAATATCCACAAAGTTACTTGCTGAAATACTGAAAACTATTGCAATAAATCTATAGACCATGTTGGAAAGAACTGACATATTCACAATATTGAACCTTCTTTTTTTTTTTTTTTTTTTTTTTTTAGACGGACTCTCGCTCTGTCGCGCAGGCTGGAGTGCAGTGGCCGGATCTCAGCTCACTGCAAGCTCCGCCTCTCGGGTTTACGCCATTCTCCTGCCTCAGCCTCCCGAGTAGCTGGGACTACAGGCGCCCGCCATCTCGCCCGGCTAGTTTTTTTTTGTATTTTTAGTAGAGACGGGGTTTCACTGTGTTAGCCAGGATGGTCTCGATCTCCTGACCTCGTGATCCGCCCATCTCGGCCTCCCAAAGTGGAACCTTCTTATCCATGAACACGGAACATCTCTCCATTTATTAGTTGTTTGATTTCTTTCATAAGAGTTGTATAGTTTTCCTCATATAGATCTTATAGACATTTTGTTAAGTTTATACCTAAGTATTTCATTTTAGGGAGTGTTGATGTTAACGGCATTGTGTTTTTAATTTCAAATTCTGCTTGTTCATTGCTAGTATATCAGAAAGCAACTGACTTTTGTACATTAACCATTTTTCTAGCAACCTTGCTATAATTGCTTATTAGTTCCAGGAGTTTTTTTTGTCAATTCTTTTGGATTTTCTACAATACATGGTCATATAATCTGGGAACAAAGAAGTCTTATTGCTCCATCCCAAATCTGTATACCTCTCATCTCCATTTCTTGTCTTACTGCATTAGCTAGAACTTCCAGTATGATGGTGAAAAGCAGTGGTGAGAGGGGACACTTTGCCTTCCTCCTGATCTTACTGGGAAAGCTTCTAGCTTTTTCACCATTAAATATGATGTTAGCTATTAAGTTTTTGTACATATTCTTTATCAAGTTGACGAAGTTCCCCCTCTATTCCTAGTTTGCTGATAATTTTTTATCATCAATGGGTGTTGGATTTCATCAAATTCTTTTCTTGTATCTACTGACATGATCATATGATTTTTCTCTTCTAGCTTTTTGATGTGGCAGATTACATTAATTGATTTTCAAATGTTGAACCAGCTTTGCATACCTGGGTAAATCCCCTTGGTCTTGGTTTATAATTCTTTTTATACATTGTTGGATTTAATTTGCTAATATTTTGTTGAGGATTTTTCAACTATATTCATGTAATTTCCTTTTCTTTTTTAATTTTAAATAAAATTTACTGAGCTATTATTTATATAGAATATATTACATTCATTTAAGGTGCAGATTTTATGTGTATTGGCACTTATATGCAACATCAATTACTGTCACAAGCAAGGTACATGTCAGTCCATTTTCTGCTGCTATCATGGAATACCACACACTAGATAATTTGTAAAAAAAAAAAAAAAAAAAGATTTATTTGGCTCACAGTTCTTGTGGCTGGAAGTCCAAGATCAAGGGGCTGTATCTGATAAGGGCCTTCTTGCTGCATCATAACATGACAGAAGGTATCACATGGTGAGAGACTGCATGCCTGAGAAAAGTCACTTCTTAAAAGTTTCACCTCTTAATATCACCACAATGCCAATTAAATTCCAATATGAGTTTTGGAGGGGGCATTCAAACCACAGCAGTACAGAACATTTTTATTACTCCCAAAAGATTTCTTGTGTCTCTTTGTAGTTCATTCCTTCCTCTACTCTGAACCATGGGTAATCACTGGTCTACTTTCTGTCACTGTAAGTTAGTTTGCATTTTCTAAAATTTTATGTAAATAGCCATACAGCATGAACTGTCTTTTCTTTGGTTTCTTTCAACCTAATGATTTTGAAATTCATTTATGTTATTACATAAATGTAACGGTTCATTCCTTTTTATTGTTGAGTAGCACTGTGTAATATATATATGTCTTGTTTTGTTTATGTACCTATTAATGAATATTTAGTTTATGTTTTTTTCTATTATGAACATTTTTGAACATTCATGCGCTAGTCTTTGTATGGACACTGGTTTTTATTTCTCTTGGGTAAGTATCCAGGATATGATCTTAGTGGGTCGTAAGTTAGGTGTATGTTCAACTGTTAAAGTAAAACAGTAAATGTAAAATGGTAAAACATTTGACGTTTTACCATTTTACACTCCTATCAGATGTGTATAGGAGTTCCAGTTACTGTACATTCTCACTAATACTTGATACCATCAGTAGTTTTAATTTTAGTGAGTCTAGTAGGTCCAAAAGGTATCTTACTGTGATTTTAGTTTACATTTCCTCAGTAACTAATGACATTGAGAATTTTTTTATATCTTTCTTAGCCACTTAATATCTTCTTTCGTAAAGTGTCTATTCAAATCTTTTGTACATTATAAAAATTGAGTGGCTTCATTACTGAGTTCTTTATATGTTCTTGATAGGCATCCCTAAAACATAAATACATGTACTTTCTTCTCCTCTGTGACTTGTATTTTCATTCTTAATGATGTCTTTTGAATAGCATGAGTAATTTTGATGAAGTCCAACTTGTTAACGTTCTCTTTTAAAGTTCATGTTTTCTGTATTTTATTTTATTTTTTTGCAGTTTTTATGTACTTTTAATGAGCTAGAAAATGCATACTATAAATAGAATATAGAAATGATTTTATACAGATAAAGCATTAAAAAATCACGAATTCTATATTTGGTTATCCACAGTCTAGAAAATAATACTTCCAAATTACATAGTTTTCTATTTTTTATTATACTTTAAGTTCTAGGGTAAATGTGCACAACGTGCAGGTTTGCTACATATGTATACATGTGCCATATTGGTGTGCTGTACCCATCAACTTGTCATTTACATTAGGTATATCTCCTAATGCTATCCTTCCCCCCTCTCCCCCTCCCCACAATAGGCCCCGGTGTGTGATGTTCCCCTTCCTGTGTCCAAGTGATCTCATTGTTCAGTTCCCACCTATGAGTGAGAACATGCGGTGTTTGGTTTTCTGTTCTTGCAATAGTTTGCTGAGAATGATGGGTTTCCAGCTGCATCCATGTCCCTACAAAGGACACGAACTCATCCTTTTTTATGGCTGCCTAGTATTCCATGGTGTATATGTGCCACATTTTCTTAATCCAGTCTGTCACTGATGGACATTTGGGTTGATTTCAAGTCTTTGCTATTGTGAATAGTGCTGCATTAAACATACGTGAGCATGTGTCTTTATAGCAGCATGACTTATAATCCTTTGGGTATATCCCCAGTAATGGGATGGCTGGGTCAAATGGTATTTCTAGTTCTAGATCCTTGAGGAATCGACACACTGTTTTCCATAATGGTTGAACTAGTTTGCAGTCCCACCAACAGTGTAAAAGTGTTCCTATTTCTCCACATCCTCTCCAGCACCTGTTGTTTCCTGATTTTTTAATGACTGCGATTCTAACTGGTGTGAGATGGTATCTCATTGTGGTTTTGATTTGCATTTCTCCGATGGCGAGTGATGATGAGCATTTTTTCATGTGTCTGTTGGCTGTATGAATGTCTTCTCTTGAGAAGTGTCTGCTCGTATTCTTTGCCCACTTTTTGATGGGGTTGTTTTTTTCTTGTAAATTTGTTTGAGTTCTTTGTAGGTTCTGGATATTAGCCCTTTGTTAGATGAATAGATTGCAAAAAAAAATTTCTCCCATTCTGTAGGTTGCCTGTTCATTCTGATGGTAGTTTCTTTTGCTGTGCAGAAGCTCTTTAGTTTAATTAGATCCCATTGGTCAATTTTGGCTTTTGTTGCCATTGCTTTTGGTGTTTTAGACATGAAGTCCTTGCCCATTCCTATGTCCTGAATGGTATTACCTAGGTTTTCTTCTAGGGTTTTTATGGTATTAGGTCTAACATTTAAGTCTCTAATCCATCTTGAATTAATTTTTGTATAAGGAGTAAGGAAAGGATCCAGTTTCAGCTTTCTACATGTGGCTAGCCAATTTTCCCAGCACCATTTATTAAATAGGGAATCCTTTCCCCATTTCTTGTTTCTCTCAGGTTTGTCAAAGATCAGATGGAGGTAGATGTGTGGTATTATTTCTGAGGACTCTGTTCCGTTCCATTGGTCTATATCTCTGTTTTGGTACCAGTACCTTGCTGTTTTGGTTACTGTAGCCTTGTAGTATAGTTTGAAGTCAGGTAGCGTGATGCCTCCAACTTTGTTCCTTTGGCTTAGGATTGTCTTGGAGATGCGGGGTCTTCTTTGGTTCCATATGAACTTTAAAGCAGTTTTTTCCAATTCTGTGAAGAAAGTCATTGGCAGCTTGATGGGGATGGCATTGAATCTATAAATTACCTTGGGCAGTATGGCCATTTTCACAATATTGATTCTTCCTATCCATGAGCATGGTATGTTCTTCCATTTGTTTGTATCCTCCTTTATTTCACTGAGCAGTGGTTTGTAGTTCTCCTTGAAGAGGTCCTTTACATCCCTTGTCAGTTGGATTCCTAGGTATTTTATTCTCTTTGAAGCAATTGTGAACGGAAGTTCATTCATGATGTGGCTCTCCATTTGTCTGTTACTGGTGTATAAGAATGCTTGTGATTTTTGCACATTGATTTTGTATCCTGAGACTTTGCTGAAGTTTCTTATCAGCTTAAGGAGATTTTGGGCTGAGACAATCGGATTTTCTTAATATACAATCATGTCATCTGCAAACAGGGACAATTTGACCTCTTCTTTTCCTATTTGAATACCCTTGATTTCTTTCTCTTGCCTGATTGCCCTAGCCAGAACTTCCAACACTATGTTGAATAGGAGTGGTGAGAGAGGGCATCCCTGTTTTTGTGCCAGTTTTCAAAGGGAATGCTTCCAGTTTTTGTCCATTCAGTAGGATATTGGCTGTGGGTTTGTCATAAATAGCTCTTATTATTTTGAGATACATCCCATCAATACCGAATTTATTGAGAGTTTTTAGCATGAAGGGCTGTTGAATTTTGTCAAAGGCCTTTTCTGCATCTATTCAGATAATCATGTGGTTTTTGTCTTTGGTTCTGTTTATATGCTGGATTACGTTTATTAATTTGCATATGTTGAACCAGCCTTGCATCCTAGGGATGAAGCCCACTTGATCATGGTGGATAAGCTTTTTGATGTGCTGCTGGATTCGGTTTGCCAGTATTTTATTGAGGATTTTTGCATTGATGTTCATCAGGGATATTGGTCTAAAATTCTCTTTTTTTTGTTGTGTCTCTTCCACGCTTTGGTATCAGGATGATGTTGGCCTCATAATTCTGTATTTTAATTAAGAAATCTTTGCCTAGTCCTTGTTTTCTTCTAGAAGCTTTATAGTTTTAACCTTTATATTTAGGCCAATAATTCTTTTGATTTTACTTCTAGGCCTGCTGTGAGGCATATTATCTACTACTGAATAACAAATTACTCCAAAATTTAGCAGTTAAAGCAACAAATAAATTTCTGGTCTCACACAGCTTGTTAGTCATGAATTTGGAAGTGGCTTAGCTGGATGGGTCGGGTTCAGGGCCTCATGAGGTTATAGTCAAACTGTTGGCCGTGCCTGTAGCCCTCAGTGGTCTGGGGCCAAAGGTTCTGCTTGCAGGGTGGCTTACTCACATACCTGTTGACAGAAGGTCTCAGCTTCTTGCTGTATGGAACTCTCTACAAGGCTGTCTGGTGTCCTCACAACTTTACTCCTGGCTTTCTCTAGAGCAAATGATCTAAGCAAGAACTAGTGAGGAAGACATCAAGGTGTTTCTTATAACTTAGTATCAAAACGTCACACCATTGCTTCAGCTTCATTCTATTCATTAGAAGTCTGTCTCTAAGTCCATCTCACATTGAAGGTGATAGGAGTTGATTTATATCTTTTTTTTTTTTTTTTTTTTAGGTGGAGTCTCCCTTTGTTGCCCAGGCTGGAGTGCAGTAGTATAATCTTGGCTCACTGCAACCTCCACCTCCCAGTTCAAGTGATTCTCCTGCCTTAGCCTCCCTAGTAGCTGGGATTACAGGCATGCGCCACCGTGCCTGGTATTTTTTTTTTTTTTTTTTTTGTATTTTTAGTAGAGATGAGGTTTCACCATGTTGGCCAGGCTGGTCTCAAATTCCTGACCTCAAGTGATCTGCCCACCTTGGCCTCCCAAAGTGTTGGGATTACAGGCGTGAGCCACCATGCCCAGCCAATTCATACCTTTTTAGGGGATGAGTATCAAAGAATTTGTAGGCATATTTTGAACAACTAACTGAGATAAAGTTCAAAGTTCATTTCCTTCCCATGTGGATATCCAGTTGTTCTACCATAATTTGTTGAAAAGATTTTTTTAACCCATAGGTGGCATTATGAGTTCTACTTTCTTTTCCAGATGAATATTATTCATATTTCAAAAGCAAACTGAATTTTTTAAAAGTCAAGCCTACAGCAAAAGATTATTAAAAATACATAAATGAAAAATTCAAATGATGGTATTAATTCTAATAATGTACTTTCTGTAAGTCTGCATTTTCAATTTTCAATTGCAATAGTTAATACAATCTTCGGACATTAATGATGGAAGACATCTAAGACATTAGCTAATTTACCTCAGTTGTATTATAAATATTGAAGCAGAAGTGTTAGGAAACTAAATTAATGGTTCAGGATATAATACAAGATACAGGCAGATCTGAGAATATTAGCTATTTAATAGCCTGGCTTGGTAATCTAACAGTCAAATTAATTTTTTTTTTTTGAGATGGAGTCTTGCTCTGTTGCTCAGGCTGGAGTGCAATGGCACAATCTCAGCTCACTGCAACCTCCACCTCCTGGTTCAAGCAATTCTCTTGCTTCAGCCTCCTGAGTAGCTGGGATTACAGGTGCCTGTCACCACATCCAGCTGATTTTTGTATTTTTAGTAGAGATGGGGTTTCACCATCTTGGCCAGGTTGGTCTCAAACTCCTGAATTCAAGTGATCTGCCCCCGACCTGGCGTCCCAAAGTGCTGGGATTACAGGCATGAGCCATTGCACCTGGCCACTTTCCTTTTCTTGTAATGTCTTTAGTTTTGAAGTTAAGGTAACGCTGGCCTCATAAAAAGAGTTAAGAAGAATCTTCTCTATTTCTATCTTCTGGAAGAGAGTGTCAAGTGTTGGTATAATTTCTCACTTAAGTGCTTGGTAGAATTCACCAGTAAACCCATGTGGGCCTGATGTTTTTGTTTTCAAAGGTTATTATTGACTAAGTATTTTTAATAGATAGAGGCCTATCCAGGTTGTCTATTTCTTCTTGTGTGAGTTTAGATAGATTGTATCTTTCAAGGAGTTGGTCCATTTCATTTAGTTATCAAATTTGTGAGCACATAGTTGTTCATAATATTCTCTTACCTTTTTAATGTCCATAAGATCTGTAGTAGTCTCCCCTCTTTAATTTCTATTATTAGTAATTTGTGTCCTTTTTTTTTTTTTTTCTTAGTCTGGCTAGAGACTTATTGATTTTATTGATCTTTTCAAAGAACCAGCTTTTGGTTTCATCATTTTTTTCTATTGATTTCCTGTTTTCAATTTCATTGATTTACGTTCTAATTCTTATTATTTCTTTTCTTCCATTTACTTTGAACAATTTTATCTTCTTTTTCTTGTTTCCCAAGGTGGAAGCTTAGGTGACTGATTTTAGATCTTTCTTCTAGTATATGCATTCAATACTATAAATTTCCCTATAAGCACTGCTTTCAATGCATCCTACACATTTTGATAAGGTGTATTTTCAGTGTCATTTAGTTCAAAATATTCTTAGATTTCTCTTGAGCTTTCTTCTTTGTCCCATGTGTTATTTAGAAGTGTGTTTAATTTCCACCTATTCTGAGATTTTCCAGTTATTTTTGTTATTATTTTTAGTTTAATTCCACTGTGGTCTGAGAGCAGATGGTTGTATGATTTCTATTAGTTTAAATTTGTCAAGAATCGTTTTACGGTTCAGATTGTGGTCTCTACTGGTGAATGTTCCCTGCAAGATTGAGAAGAATGTGCACTCTTCTGTTTTTAGATCAAGTAGTCTATATAGATATATGTCCATTATATCTAGTTAATGGTGTTGTTGAGTTCACCTTCATCCCTACTGATTTTCTGCCTGCTGAATCTGTCCATTACTGATAGAGGGGTGTTGAAGATCCAACTCTACCAGCAGATTTATCTATTTCTCCTTGCAGTTCTAGCAGTTTTTGCCACACATACTTGTTGATTGTCTGCTGTTAGGTGCATACACATTAAGGACTGTTGCGTCTATTTGAAAAATTGACCCCTTTATCATTATGTAATGTCCTTCTTTATCTTTGATAACTGTCCTTGCTTTGAAGTCTGCCATGTCTGGAAATTAATATAACTACTCTTGCTTTATTTTGATTAGTGTTAGCACGGTATATTTTTCTCCATCTCTCTACTCTTAATTTATGTGTGTCTGTATATTTAAAGTCTATTTCCTATAGACAACCTATAGTTGGGTCTTGTTTTTAGATCTACTCTGGTAATCACTGTCTTAATTGATGCATTTAGATTACTGAAGTTAAAGTGATTTTTGGTATAGTTGGATTAGTATCTACCATATTTGTTACTATTTTCTATTTGCTGCCTTTGTTTTTTGTTACTATTTTTGTCTTCCACTCTTTTTCTACCCTTTGTGGTTTTAAATGAGCATTTTATAAGATTCCATTTTCTCTCCTTTCTTAGCATATCAATTACACTTCTTTTTTACTTTTTTAGTGGTAGCCATAGAGTTTGCTATGTACATTTACAACTAATCCAAGGCCACTTTCAAATGACACCATAGTGCTTCATTGATAGTGTATCTTATAATAACAAAACATCCAAATTCCTCCCTATTATCCCTTGTATCATTGCTGTCATTCATTTCACCTATATATATATAAGCATATATGTGTATACTTTATATAAATACATAAACATATATTATTGCTATTATTATTTTGAACAAACTATTGTCTGTCAGAACAACTAAGAATAAGGGAAATAAAAGTTTTTATTTAACCTTCACTCACTCTTCTTTTGATATTCTTCCTTTCTTTATGTAGACCCAAGTTTCTGACCCATATGATTTTCCTTCTCCCTATAGAACTTCTTTTAGCATTTTTCGCAAATGCAGATCTACTGGCAATAAAGTCTTTCCAGTTGTGTTTGACTGAGAAAGTCTTTATTTCTCTTTCACTTTTAAAGGACTATTTCACATGGTAAAGAATTCTAGGTTAAGTGGGTTGTCTCAACACTAAACATTTCCCTTCTCATTTGTATGGTTTGTGAGGTGAAGTCACACATAATTCTTATTTTTTCCTCCTCCATAGACAAAGTGATTTTTCCCTCTGGCTTTTTCATGATTTATTTCTTCACCTTTGATTTTCAATAGTTTGAAAATTATATGCCTCAAGGTAGTTTTGGGGGCATTTACTCTACTTGGTGTTCTCTGAGCTTCCTGGATATGTGGTTTGATGTCTGACATAAATTTGGGAAAATTCTCTGTCATTATTATTTCAAATATTTCGTTCCTTTCTCTCTTTTCATTCTGGTATTCCATTATACATATATGACACCTTTTGTTGTTGTCCCACAGTCTTATTCTGTTCTGACGTTTTGTTTTGTTTTTAGTTGTTTGTGTTGTCCCACAGTCTTATTCTGTTCTGACGTTTTGTTTTGTTTTTAGTTGTTTGTGTTGTCCCACAGTCTTATTCTGTTCTGACGTTTTTGTTTTTAGTCTTTGTTCTCTTTGTTCTGTAGTTTTGGAGGTTTCTATTGATTTGTCTGCAAGCTTAAAGATTGTTTCCTCAGCCATGTCCTGTTTGCTAATAATCCCACCGTGGTTTTGATCTCTAGTACTTCTTTTTAGTTCTTTTTCAGGATTTCCATCTCTCTGCTTACACTGCCTATCTGTTCTTGCATGCTGCCTATTTTAGCCATTGCAGCCCTTAGCTTATTAATCATAATTGCTTTAAATTCCCAGTCTGACCATTCCTTCATCCCTGCCATGTCAGGTTCTGATGCTTGCTCTGTCTTTTTGAACGTTTTTTTGGTCATTTACTATGACTTGTAATTTTTTCTCAATAGCTGTACATGATGTACCAAGTAAAAGGAACTCTGTAAATGGGTCTTTATTAATGTGGTGTTAAGGTGTGGGGAGGTCAAGTGTTCCATTGTCCTGTGTTTAGGTCCCACTTTTTAGTGAGTCTATGCCTCTGGATTGTGAACTTCACAAATGCTTCTTGGTTTTTCCTCTTGGACAAGATAGATGCAGTGGGCTAGAGTTGGGTATTTCTCTTGCCCTACTCCAGTTAGGCTCTGATAAAATCTCAGCACATCAGGTGAGACTCTGGTTAAGTAGTTGCTCCTTCTTAAGAACAAGAGTGCTCTGGCGTATTTCAAAACGGTTCCTTTTCTTCTCCCCGTCCTGGAAGCACAAGCAGATTTTTCCCTAATATTTACTATAGGAACCTAGTTGAGCTCCTGGAGGTAAAACAAAAGTGGTGCTCTCTATGACTGGGTTCCCTAGGAGTTTTAAACTCTCAGACTTGGCCACATTGAGCCTCCAACAATTCATCAATTACAGTTCAAATCTTCCTACTTCAACACTAGTTCCTATGGCAGTTTCCATTCATGAGTCTCTGTTCCAGTAATCCATGACTCCTTGTATTTGCCTGTCTCCCCAGTCTTGGGGGCAGAGGTTTTCTCTATGTCTTCACCTCTCTTGTGGATCCCAGAAGAACTATTGATTTTTCAGTCTGTTCAGTTTTGTACTTATTTTTAGGACAGAGTTGTGACTTCTAAGGTCCTTCCATGTGGAACCAGAAACCAGAAGTCAGATTTATCTACCCAGACTTCTCAGGGACACTGACTCTAAGCTCATTCTACTCCTTGGGGACCCGTAATGTCACTAAAAGTTCTAGCTGTCTGAGTGGAGGCTTTATGGGGATTAAGTTATAAAAGGAAATTAGATCCAGTGACTGCACAAGACTATCTGTGGTTATATCCTCAGTTTTCTGAATGCATAGTTTGAGTAGATATACTTTAAAACTAGCAGAATCCATACTGTTTTTCTGATTTCTGCAAAGATACAGGGGTAGAAATTCCATCACATCCTCAGTATACTTGCATATTTGTTTTATGAAAAGATGTATGTATTTGAGAGGTTAACAGTAGATTATAAACTTAATCAGGTGATAACTGCTAATGTGCAGGTTTCCAGATACATCCTCATTTACCAGAAGAAAATCAATGCAGCTCCTGGTACCTCATATGTAGTTACAGAACTATGTAATGCTTTTATCTCTACCTCAATAAGCAGAAACCACTGGAAGCAGTTTTCTGTCATCTAGCAGAGATGCCATTAAAGCCTCACTGTCTTATTTCAGGGATATCAAACTCTTGGCTGTCATACTCCCATAGGATATCATTTCGATGACATAAGGCTGAATGTATGTAGTGGGCAAGAACTGAAGGTATCTTAGCTGCCTTGATAAGTCACATGCATGTCAAAGTATGGGAGACAGAATCCATGAAAATTCAGAGACCAGCCACCTCAATGAAGTTTCTAAGGGCCCCGAAGTCTGTGCATTTCAGAGAAATTCCTTCTATGTCAAAGAGAAATTTTGTACCTTGCACTCTTTGTAACCAAAAAGGGGCAGAAGTCTGCTATGTTGCTTTGGTGGCAACATAGGGGACATGTGTATGTGCTGCAAAGCATTTGGTATAGTGTCACAGATGAGTCAGGCCCAGACTAAGGGAAGACTCTGCAACTTCTCCAAACTGATGCCACGTGGGGCTCCGTTTCAGCAGATCTAAAGGTACTCAAAGCGTGTACAGCAGATTCAAATGCTGTAGAGTGCCTTTGGTGCACTCCAATACAGGCCTCCAGTGCTTTGGAGTAGAGCCATGTCTTCTTCAAACAGTAGCTAATCTCCTTTGGAAAAAATGCTCTTGGTTTACTTTTACCTCAGTTTACCTTGGTTTATTTTTACCTACCTTTTACTTTTAGAGACTTAAATTTTGACCAAAGAACATCAAGTGATCATCAGACCTAAAGTGGGTGTTATCTAACGTACCAAACAATAAAGGTGAACAAGTGCAATCATACTCCATTATCAAAAGAAGCAGTCCATAAGAGACAAGCCCCAAGCAGGCTGTGAATAAGCAGGTAGATTGTATGAACAGACGGTTCATATTCTCAGTGCATCTTTTTCTTTCCCATTTCTTCCTCAGATTATACCATGGACTCTAGAGGAGTTCCCTATCACCAGCTGACTGAGGAAGAAAACATTCAAATTTGGTTTAGAGATGGTTCCTCATGTTGGCACCACCTGGAAGTGAAAAGCTGAATAATATCCCCACAAAGAGATGGCTTTGACATAGAAAGAAATCTTCACAGTGAGTCAAATTTCCAGAAATATATCTATCTAATTTTCTACTTTTTGGAAAAGGAAAAATGGTAAGACACATTGAACTACACCAAATTATGTGTAGCAACTAACTGTTGGCCTGGATGATAAGGTACTTGAAAAAAATAAAACTGGAGGATTGGTGACAAGGAGGTCTGGAGAAAAGGTGATGGATGGACTTCTCAGAATGGATAGAGAACATGAGACTATCTTCATCCCACTTGAATAAAAACCAAAGGGCATATCCCACAAAATGGCTCTTGCTAATCAGAGGGCTAAGAGAACTCTATAGGAAGTGGGCATGATATCAGGAATGGAGGTCATGAATAGGCTAAACAGCATAGGCTTCCCATCGCCAAGGCTTATATGCCTATCATCACTGCTGGGTCCTCAGTTGGCCAACATCCTGGATCAACAGTGAGCTTTCATCGTAACACAATAGTCCAAGGAGACAAGCCATCCACCAAGTAAGAGGTTGAGGATTAATTCCTTTTACTAGGGTGGCTAGCAGCAATCTGTCTACATGAGGATTAGCACCCAGTTATCCTAGATATGGATTTACCATCTCTGCCCACATCGTTCTGCCAGTATCACCATCTGTGGACTTACTCACTATTATGGTATTCCACACAATATTGCCTGCCAAGAAGTGAGACAAGAGACTCACCCTACAGAATTCATCAATCTTACCGTGTATCCCATTAGCCCAGACATGTTTCAGATGTTCCACCTACCGAGTAAGTTAATAACACCATCATTGTAGCAAGCAAAAAGTTTGATAAGATCTTTGAAAAGAAGCATAAATGCTGCATTTATGACACCATTTGTTAGTTCGTTTGGATGCACCTAGAAAAACAGAAAAATTTAATATTAGCTGCATATCAAGTCATAATTTTTCTTGAATCACATTAAAATGTCTCGAATGACTACTAAGAAATTCATGAATATTCTACAAACGTTGGCAATTCATTTAGTAACCCTACCAATATCAAAAGATGGACTACATATGTTTTTGCTTCAATTTAAGTCAATGAAGTTAGTCTTGTCAATTAAAAGACAGATATATGTGCATATATATATATATATATGTCTTTATATAGATTAATCCATAGATTATTCAAATTTAACTTTTGAACATCTGGTGTTTTGTTACTTTTACTGTTATGTTACATTTCTTCCACTTCTCCTATCTAATAGTTTCTGTGAAAGAATTCAGACTCCAGGGTCCTGCAATGACTCAGTGTGGAAGAATAGCATGGGGAATACCTTAGTCAGCTACCTCTAAAATAACTCTAGAGACTCATAACTGTTCATCCATTCCAAACTACTATAATCATCAACACAAAGGTGCGTAATTTCTCCCTATTCCTCAATCCTTTTCTTTTTCCCTTTATGACTTTCTCTTTCAAGACAGAACCCTTACTAAGGGCAAGGAAAGTAAAGAAAAATAAATGAAAAAAAGAAAAATAAGTTAAAAGGCAATTCGACAGATACTTAGTGAAGTCTTTATTGTAAAATCTGTTAACAAATAAGATGGTTTGCTGCTTTTATGAAATTTCACAGGAGTTAGGTGTTGTGATTAGCACCCAATTATAGACTAAACCATACAATCATAACAGAGACACTAAGTTACTAAAATTTGAGGAAAATCTTTGTTGTAGGCAACTACCAAAATACAAAAAGGCTGAACAATATGAATTAAGAATGTCTCTACATGTCAAAATATTTTATTTCCATGAATCAGATTTCAGATTTTTTTTTTTTTTTTGAGACAGAGTCTCACTCTGTTGTCCAGACTTGAGTGCAGCGGCATGATCTCAGTTCACTGCTATCTCTGCCTCCCAGGTTCAAGCGATCCTCTCATCTCAGCCTCCCAAGTAGCTAGGATTACAGGCATGCACCACCACACCTGGCTATTTTTTTTTTTTTTTTTGGTATTTTTAGGAGAAACAGGGTTTCACCATGTTGGCCAGGCTGGTCTCAAACTCCTGACCTCAAGTGATCTGCCCGCCTTGGCCTCCCAAAGTTTGGGATTAAAGGTGTGAGCCATGCCCAGCCTCAAGACTCTTCAAAATTAATTTTTTTTATTTTAAGATAACTCTAAATTTACATGCAGTGTAAGAAGGAACACAGAAAGATCCCATATACCATTTACCCAGTTTATCCTAATGGTAACATCCTATAAAACTATAGTACAATATCATAACCAGGATATTGACAATGAAACAATTCACTAATTTATCTAAGATTAAACACAATTCTTTGGTGGATAGTGTGTGATTTAAACAATCCACATAAAATGGTTTCTAGGCCAGGCATGGTGGCTCATGCCTGTAATCCCAGAACTTTGGGAGGCCGAGGCAGGCAGATCATGAGGTAAGGAGATCGAGACCATCCTGGCTAGCACGGTGAGATACCATCTCTACTGAAAATGCAGAAAATTGGCCAGGCATGATGGCGGGTGCCTATAGTACCAGCTGCTTAGGAGGCTGATGCAGTAGAATGGCGTGAACCCGAGAGGTGGAGCTTGCAGTGAGTGGAGATCGCGACACTGCACTTCAGCCTGGGTGACAGAATGAGACTCCGTCTCTAAAATAAAATAAAATAAAATAAAATAAAATAAAAGATTTCTAACAGCAGGTCAAGTTATTTAGCTGCCTGAAGGCACATCTTGCAGATACTTCATCGTGTCAAGTACAATAGGAAGCCACTATCCTACTCAGAACATGACGTTCTAAGAATGTACCATTCATATTTTTCCATGAGGTATGTAAACACCTGGTAAACTGCTTAGAAAAATCAGGGGGAACCTAAACAATCCTTACCAAGCTTAACAGTCTGAACTAAGTATTCATCTAAATGAAGAAGATCTACAGTTGCTTCCCAAGGAAATCTTTGGATTTACCTGTAGCCCATCTTCAAATGAAAGACAACATTGATTGTGTAAGAAACATTTTCTAGTGAGATACATACATCAAATTCAAGCAGTGCATCAATTTGTCCCTGCAGTATTGGCATACTCTTTAGTAGCTTTTCGGGAGCCATTGTCCTCATTACACCATCAGCCCTACAGTAAAAAAAAAAACAAAAAACAATTTCATTGGATATGGACAATTCAAGACCATATGCATTGTTCTAAGCTATTCCCCCATACCACCCCGTTTCCTTATTAATCCCGTGGGATCAGTTTGAGGCATTACAAGGTTGTAGTCGTTTCCCCTCTCTATCTATTATCTATTCTTATTCCACTGCACAGGCAATGCTTGTTTATTTTCTATCTATACTGCCCTTAGGAAGAAAGCAATGCGGTCTGGATAAAAGAGGCAAGCTGCATTTCTGAATGGATTTTTCTAACTCTGTAATAAAGGTAATAGTGTTGAAAAGTATGTTTTCTTTTCTTTTTTTTCTTTTTTTTTTTTTGAGAGCGTCTCCCTTTGTCACCCAAACTGGAGTACAACAGCATGATCATAGCTCACTGTAATCTCGAACTCCTGGGCACAAGTGATTCTCCTGCCTCAGCCTCATGAGTAGCTGAACTACAGATGCATGCCACCACATCCGGTTAATTTTTTAAAAATTTGTTTTGGTAGGGATGGGAGTCTCACTATGTTGCCCAGGTTGGTCTTGAACTCCTGACCTCACAGTCCTCCCTCCATGATCTACCAAAGTGCTGAGACTAAAGCCATGAGCCACTTTGCCCAAAAAGATAAACTTTCTAAAAAGCCAATTTTTTTCTTTTTTTGAGAAAGAGAAAACATGTCTGAGAGGTTTATAAAACACATATGACTTGGAGTACAGGGTTGATGCTATTAACCACCAAGGGAAGAAAAATGCATGCTGATAAGAACACTTTTCCCAAACAAAGGTAAGAGTTTAGCTACAGAAGATGAGATTGAAGGTTAATGCTGATGTCAGAGGGTGCACTGCCCCATCTCCACCTTCAGGTCTCTTAGCAAGCCCTTGTATCCAGTGATGGTGATGGTTGAGAAGCAGCAGTACAACTTTCAGGGTCTCTCCCAGACCAACAGTGGAGAAAGCAACCCGAAGTGTCCACATGTGTTCATACAGGGAGGCAGAAGTTTCTAGGAAGGCCATGGACCTATTGCAGAGATCACAATGCAGCTGGGAACATCAGCAATGGTTGCACGGTGCCATGTAAGAAGTTAGAGGAAGGCATATGAACTAGAATCATCTCTCGTGAGAAGAGGGTGAAGGAAAACACCTACTATAATAAAGTATTCATCTACAATAAATTATTTTCAATATGCAAGTTGATGTTTTTCACCACCATGGTAAAAAAAAGTAGCCCAAAACTAAGGTTAGGTTAGCCATTGCAAAAATAAAGTTACATCTTTTTGTGTGGATTCTTGAGACTAAAAATATTAAAGCTGCTGTAGTACCTTGCATTATGTCAAATCAGGAACAGATATAAGATATGCACAAATATGTGGCTGAATGCTTCTGACTAGATTTATACATCTATTTAGAGGGAAATAAGTGGTAATTATAGATAAAATTCAAGTGTTTCTGTTTCAATGAGGTTTTCTTTATTGGTAGTATCAACAATTAGTTTGATTATGGTGTGTGCATGTGTGTGTTTATGTACGTGTTTTCTAGGATGATACTATCCCTCAAAAACAGATCAAAGTTCAGATTCACCTCAATCAAAAAAACATTCATATAGCTATTGTCTATTTTCCATCTTTTTTGTTGTTGTTGTTGTTTTTTAGACACAGGGTCTTAGAGACAGGGTTGCCGAGGTAGACTGCAGTGGCACGAACGTAGCTCACTGTAGCTTCAGTCTCCTGGGATCAAGCAATCCTCCTGCCTTAGCCTCCCAAGCAGCTGGGACTACAGGCATGCACCACCACACCTGACTACTTTGTTTGATTTTTAGTAGAGAGAAAGTCCCACTACATTGCCCAGGCTGGTCTTTAACTCCTACATTGCCCAGGCTGTTCTTTAACTCCTGAGCTCAAATGATCCTCCCAGGTTGACCTCCCAAAGTACTGGGATTACAGGTATCACTGTGCCAGGTCAAATTGCTATTGTCACCTACAGTCACTATACTTTTAAGTGAATCTTGTCTTAATTCCCTCCTTCGTAAATTATTTGAAGGTACATACATGTTTAAAAATTTTGAGTTAATTTTAACAAATAAAATGTTATATAATTTGTCCTGGGGTTAGAGAGAAGAAAACAATGTGATAGCATATAAACTGAGAAGCAAATCAGATTTTTCTGCATGAAGATATAAATAAAATAATGCATATTACAACTTCAAGGCTAACTTCTACAATATTATTTATTGAGTTTCTTTTTTTAGGTTATTGTAAACTGGGCCTTCAAGAAAATTAGCTGGCATTTAAGCTTAGTTAAAATAAATCAAGTATGCCTCAAGGACTTATTCTCCTCTAATAAATATAAGAAAGACAAAAACATACCCTTTCTTCACCCTGGCAAAATCAAAGGCCATCTGTCTGTAAGAAAAAGCCTTTTCATTCAAATATCTACTATAGCGCCTTATGAAGGTAGACATATCATAACCTGGGGGAGTGGAAAGAAGAAATAAAACTAATTAATAAAACACCTTCAACTGTGCTTTGCATACTACTATTTTTTTTAAACTCTCTAAATGGTGATAGTCCTAGGATAGGGTCAATAACTGTGTCAGACCCCATTTAAAATCCTGCTTGTAGGCAAAAAACTTTTGACATGAGGCATTCCAGGATGATTCAATTACTTATTCCACCATTCCAGTACATAATATGTTTTTAAATTTTCCTTGAATTTTTGTTCATCTTTCAAATAATAGCCAGTTTCAGACTTAATTCATGCAGCCATCTGATAATGTTCCATTTGCTTGATGTGCTTTCTTTACACATAACAGATAAACAGTGAATATGATCAATGAGCAAATGAATGCAGTTCAAACCCTATTAATCCACACAAAAAATTTATTTAAGACTGGAATCACTTTTTTTAATTGAGAAGGCATCATTTATTTCATTGTCTCCTGTACCTTCATAAAAAACAACTGTGGGTCTAGCACATCCACTGTTACTTTTTAAGGTAAACATGTGGTAAAAATCCCCAAAATAAACTTAATATATATTTTATATGCTGAGTTGTCTATAATTAAATATTTTAAAGCTATATTTAAATGTAATTATTTTTACATTCTTAAATATTCAATGAAGCTATCAGTTGCAATGATTTTGGATTAATAGTCTCACTTCAAAAATCAAAGCATTGGCAAAAGATTATAAAATACAAATATTCTCACCATGGGATCCACTTTTGTCCAAAAAATTGCTGAGATTGAACAGTGTATTTCTGGAAGCCAAATACTGAATAAATCTCTGAAAAACAAAAATTAGAATTAAATATACATATGCTTAAATCATACCTTTAAATAATTTCTGATACTAAAGGGATTTTTTTTTGACAAATTCTCATTGTGATCTCTTTTGCTCAGTTATAAAGTTTCCTAGAATGCTGAATGTCTCTGAGATGAAAAAAAGCTTTGTGAATTAGAATTAAATTGTATGATCTTTCATTTCTGCACATAATGGAAATACTACAATTTATTAGGATTCAGTAGACATCCTACATAAAATTGGTAATTTTAATTTTATCAGTGTTTTCCAAAATAAACATCTTATGAATGCAATTTTCACTCAAAGATTCAAAGGAATCTTTCCTATGGGAAAAATAATTCTATTGTTCTTTCTTCTAACATTTTTGCTTAAAAATAGGTTTACATGGTATATCCATTTCTTGAACCTATAATTTTAATACAGGCATATCTCATTTTATTGAGCTTTATTTTTATTGCACTTTTTGCAAATTGAAGATTTGTGGCAACCCAGGGATAAGCCAGTCTATCAGTGCTCACTTTGTGTCACATTTTGTCACAATATTTCAAACTTTTTCTTTATTATTATATCTGTTTTGGTGATCTGTCATCAGTGATCTTTGGTGTTACTAATGTAATTGTTTTGAGGTGCCACGAACTGTGCCCATAAATAATGGCAAACTTAATCAGTAAATGTTGCGTATGTTCTGACTGCACCACCGCTGGTTGTTTCCCTGACTTTCTCCCTCTCCTCAGGCCTCCTTATTCCCTAAGACACAACAATATTGAAATTAAGCCAACTAATAACCCTACAATGATCTCTAGATATTCAAGTGAAAGGAAGAGTCACACTCTCACTTTAAGTCAAGAACTAGAAGTGATTAAGCTTAGTGAGCGTGGCATGTCGAAAGCTGAGAAAGGCCAAAAGCTAGCTCTCCTATGCCAGTTAGTCAAGTTGTAAATATAAAGGAGAAGTCTTGAAGAAAATTAAAAGTGCTACTTTAGTGGACACACAAATGATAAGAAAGTGAAATAGCTTTCTTGTTGATATGGAGAATGTTTGAGTGGTCTGGATAAAAGATCAAACCAGCTACAACATTCCCTTAAGCCAAAGCTTAATTCAGAGCAAGGCCCCAACTTTTTTTCAATTCTAGGAAGGCTGAGAAAGGTGAAGAAACTGCAGAATAAAAGTTTGATGCTAGCAGAGGTTAGTTCATGAGGTTTAAGCAAATAAGTCATCTCCACAATATAAAAGTACAAGGTGAAGCAGGAAGTGCTAATGAAGAAGCTGCAGCAAGTTATCCAGATCTAGCTGACATAATTTATGAAGGTGGCTACACGAAACAGATTTTCAATGTAGGCAAAGTAGCCTTCTATTGGAAGAAGATGCCATCTAGAACTTTCTTATCTAGAAAGGAGAATATAGTACCTGACTTCAAAACTTCAAAAGACAGCCTGACTCTCTTGTTAGGGGCTAATGCAGCTGATGACATGAAGTGGAGGTCAAGGCTGATTTACCATTCTGAAAATCTAGGGCCCTTAAGAATTACACTAAACCTACTCTGCCCGTGCTCTATAAATGGAACAACAAAGCCTGGATGACAGCACATCTGTTTACAGAACGGTTTACTGAATATTCGAAGCCCACTGTTGAGACTTACTGCTCAGAAAAAAAAGATTCCTTTCAAAATATTACTGCTCATTGACATGCACCTTGTCACCATAAGAGCTCTGATGGAGATGTACAGAGAAATGCATGTTGTTTTCATGACTGCTAACACAACGCTCATTGTGCAGCCCATGGATCAAGGAGTAATTTTTACTTTCAAGTCTTGTTATTTAAGAAATACCTTTTGTAAGGCTATAGCTACTATAGATAGTGATTCCTCTGATGGATGTGAGCAAAGTAAATTGAAAACCTTCTAGAAATGATTCACCATTCTAGATGCCATTAAAACATTTGTGATTCATGGGAGGACATACAGATACCAACATTAGCAGGAATCCGGAAGAAGAGCATTTCAGCCCCTATGGATGACTTTGAGGGATTCAAGACCAGTAGAGGAAGTAACTGCAGATGTGTGGGAAAATAGCAAGATAACTAGAATTAGACATAGAGCCTGAAGATGAGATTGAATTGCTATAATCTCTGATAAAACTTGAATGGATGAGGAGTTGTTTCTTATGGATGAGAAAGAAAGTGGTTTCTTGAGATAAAATCTTCTCCCGGTAAAGATACTGTGAACATTGCTGAAATAACAACAAAGGGTATAGAAATTACATAAACAGCTGATAAAGCAGTAGCAAGGTTTGAGCGATTAACTCCAATTTTGAAAGAAGTTCTGCTGTAGATAAAATGCTATCAAAGAGCATTGAATGCTACAGAGAAATCTTTTGTAAAAGGAAGAGTCAATTGATGTGGCAAACTTTACTGTTGTCTTATTTTAAGAAATTTCTGCAGCTACTTCAACCTTCAGCAACCACCATCCTAATCAGTCAGCAGCCATCAACATCAGGGCAAGACCTTCTAGCAGCAAAGATTACAACTCACTGAAGGCTCAGATGATCATTTGATAATCATTTTTTCAGCAATAAAGGATTTTAAAATTAAGATATGTACTTTTTTAGACATAATACTATTGTACACTTAAATAGAGTACAGTATAAGTGTAAATGTAACTTTTACATGCACTGGGAAACCAAAACATTTGTGTGACTCACTTTATTGCAATATAAGGTTTTTTTTGCAGTGGTCTGGAATCAAACCCGCAATATCTCTGAGGTATACCTATACCTCATATCGCTAAGACAATGTCTAGCTTAAAGTTTATTTTTTGTTAAATAACTAAGGAGAAGATTAAACTTGTATTCTAGATGATCTGGAACTGTGTATTTCCTTTTCTTTTTCTCCAAATTAGTGAAAATTCAAAGAGCCTTAAATCATCACCATACTCTTCCTAAAAGCCTCCTTCCTCCATCAAAAAAGAGAAAAGTTTACTTAGTTTACCTCATTTCCATGCACCATGAGATGATGTGTTGTCACTAAAGCCTTAAACACAACCACCCAGCTACTGTTTGTTGCCCGCTCAAAGAGAGTGTCGGCCATCTGAGGAATATTAACATTGGTCTCGTTGGTAGCCTGGATCAAATCTATGAAAACAGAAGATATTAATCAATGATATTAACAATTACATACAAAAATTCATTTCAAACTTGGAACATATAAACCTGTTTACTAAAATATGACCTCAAAAGTACTCTGATAACAGCTGATAACAAAATTTAAAAAAATTAAACTGTAATATTTTACCCATAGACATGTACATATATTATTTACCCAACATATTTATTTATTCTCAAGTATATTTTGCTCCTTAATTTTATTCTGCACTCTCTTCTGAATTTACCTGTTTGCTGGTACTTATGCCATTTTTAAAATTATAAACTCCAGGAAGGCTAAGCCTCATATATTTAATCTTCTTTGTTACTGCTATAAGCACAATGTCTCAAATGTGGGCATTTATTCGATATGCCATTTGAAGGCAATAACATAAATGTACTTTTCAAACTTAATAGCTAAAAGTATATCTCATTTGGATTTGAACTTTGAAAGGTGCTAGTAAATACACTTTTCACATGAGTGGCAGAATGAGGTCAAATATTAAAGAGAAAAGAATTCTATACACATGTAAGCTTTCGTAGAACATGCATACATTAAATTACTATAATTTGACCTGAGTTTATAAGAGAGTAAAACTTTATAATATATTCACTGTTCACATCTACATTTTATTAGTATGAGTCCAGGTGTATTTTCTTTTCTTTTTTTTTTTTTTTTGAGACAAAGTCTCACTCTGTCACCCAGACTGGAGTGCAGTGGCGCAATCTCTGCTCACTGCAAGCTCTGCCTCCCGGGTTCATGCCATTCTCCTGCCTCAACCTTCTGAGTACCTGGGACTACAGGTGCCCACCACCACGCCCAGCTAATTTTTTGTATCTTTAGTAGAGACAGGGTTTCACTGTGTTAGCCAGGATGGTCTTGATCTTCTGACCTCATGATCTGCCCGCCTCGGCCTCCCAAAGCGCTGGAATTACAGGCATGAGCCACCGGTGTACAGGTGTATTTTTTTTTTTTAATTATCTACTGGCCAACAGGGAGTGCCCAGCATTCAGAAAAGCAGTTAATGCTGTCAAAGAGTTAGCTGGGACAACCAAAGATCATGTGCTAAGCAACAGAAGCTAAGCTACAGCCAGACAGTACAGACTTAAGTACTTTCAACAGTACAGGATGACCTCTTCAAGACAGCAGACACTGCATGACTTCTGTTACAGTCCACACTTATCTTGCAGAGACCTGCATGTGATACCCATTTCCTAGGCAATCCCATGCAACAAACATGCACTTGCAACTAAAATGCACATGTATTCTTCTTACTCCAAATCCACACTTGCTAATCATTAAACTATACATTTTATGTATTGCATTTCTCTTCAAAATAAATGTTTTTAAAAATTGATATTCCATCACTGAAAAATATCTATAAACTCCTTAGACTAAAGGATATCAATAATTGTTCTGAATTACAAGTGGATCAAGGCAGGCTTATTTCTTTTTTTTTTTTTTTTTTTTTTTTTTTTTTGAGACTGAGTCTCCCTCTGTCGCCCAGGCTGGAGTGCAGTGGCCGGATCTCAGCTCACTGCAAGCTCCGCCTCCCGGGTTTATGCCATTCTCCTGCCTCAGACTCCCAGGTAGCTGGGACTACAGGCGCCCGCCACCTCGCCTGGCTAGTTTTTTGTATTTTTTTAGTAGAGACGGAGTTTCACCGTATTAGCCAGGATAGTCTCGATCTCCTGACCTCGTGATCCGCCCGTCTCAGCCTCCCAAAGTTCTGGGATTACAGGCTTGAGCCACCGCGCCCGGCCTAGGCAGGCTTATTTCTTAATTTATACTGATTTTAAATTGTCATCATCCCCTTTCCATCAACACCCTTCTCTCAATATTTTCCTTTATTGAACTTTTCCTGATCCTTCAGGAAATCTTTCCTGGTCCCTTTCAAATGCAGTCCCATGTGGCCTTCCTGTGCTTTAAAACTTGAGGCACTTTGTTCCTGCTGGGTGTTCAGAATAGATGTATATTTGTCATAACTTCTACCATGCCACAGCTCCTTAAAAGTGATAATGTCTGTTTCATGTACAGCACTTTGCAGAGCATTGTGTACAATATTTGTTGAGACAAAAGTATAAAAGACACACTTTAGCTAAAATAATCAAATGAGTTAACATTTGGAAGGTGTAAATAACTCAGTGAACCAATATTTTCCAAGTGACTAGTGCATAACATTACAAAATAATGCATGAGTAAAAAAATCTATTCAAAGTATGATATAGACCAATGCATTTTAAGGTAGCAGAAAGTAAAAAAAAATTCACTGATACAGTTTCAGAGTCAACGTTGCAATTTAAACTTAAGAAACTACAACTTGGAGAATTGTAGTGTAGTATCAAAAGAATATTCACAATTTTCTGAAAAGGTTATTAAAATGGTTCTCATTTTTTCTAACTGAATATCTTTATGAGGCCAGGTTTTCTTCACACACTCTTAACTAAAATAATATTACCAAACAGATTGATTACAGAAACAGATATAAATGCTCATCTTTTATTGAGTAAGAAATCAAAAAGATTTATAAAAATGTAAAATAATACTCTTTTCACTTTTTTTAAAAAAATCATTTCCCCTAAAAGTATTATTTGTATTAACATGTTTATATGTAACATGTTAACAGATTTATTATTGTCATTTAAAAGTGAATTTTAAAAAACTGTCCCAGTTGTAATTTTTAATATAGTAAATATCTCACCTACACAAAAGCTTTTTCAGTTCCTTAGTAATTTAAGAGTACAAAAGAGTCTTGAGACCAGTTTGAGAGCAACTCTTCTTCATCTACAGATACTCCTTGACTTATTGTGGGTAACATCTTATACACTCACCGTGAGTTAAAAATATTATTAAGTTGAAAATGCACTTAACACACTGATCCTACTGGACATCATAGCTTAGCTTAGCCTACCTTAAATGTGCTCAGAACACTGATGTTAGCCTATAGTTGGGCAAAGTCATCAAACACAAAGCCTATTTTATAATAAAGTGTTGAATATGTCATGTAATTTATTGAATACTGTACTGAACACCAAAAACAAAATTGTTTCACACCATTGTAAAGTTGAAAAGTCAGAGGTCAAACCATCATAGGTCAAGGCCTTCTGTATACCTAGAAAGAGAATTGCTAGGTAGTAGGGTATGCACATATTTAACTTGAAAGTTTTTTTCCATAGTGATTGCTCCAAATGCTCTCATAAGTAGTTATTATATAAGTTTCTACTGCTCTACTCGCTCACCAAAAAGATAATTTTCATTTAAAGAATTTAAAAAAGAAAATATAGATATAAACATACAGAAAAAAATTCTTAAAAATTGTGAGATCTAAATGCTATGTACAGGTCATGTATCAGTTTCTTAGAATTCTAAGTTTTATTTGAACTTGGGAAGATGTATCTGGTATCTTTTTGGTAGTTTATAAAACAGCTTTATTGAAGTATAGTTGACAATAGAATTGCACATATGTAAAGTGTACTATTTGATAAATTTTGACAAACCTATACATTCATAAAACTATCACCAAAAATAAGATAATTAACATACCCATCACCTCTAACAGTCTCCCCATATCCTTTAAAAATTCCTGTTTCTCTTCTCCTGCTATTCCTTAGCAACCATCAATTTGCTTTCAGTCAATATAAATAAATTTGCATATTCTAAATTTTATGTGAAGGGAATAAAACTTTTTTCTTGAGAGGGAATGACTGGATTCTTTCAGTTAGCTAATTATTTTGAGATTTATCCATGTTATTGAATATATCAATAATTCATTCCTTTTTATTCTGAAGGTATATTCCATTATATGAACATACAAAAATTATTTATTCATTCACCTGTTGATGAACCTGTTGATGAATTAAAGGTGATTCCAAGGCTGCTATGAACATTTACATATATCTATTTATATGGACATATGCCTTCATTTCTCTTCGGTAATTTTCTAGAAGTAGAATAGTTAAGTCATTTTTAAGTAAACATTTAATTTTAGGGAACTGCTTTCAGAAAGCTGTTTTTCAAACTACCAAAAATATTCCATATATATCTTCCCAAGTTCAAATATTTAATTTTAGGGAACGACTTTCTTGCCTGATGGCATTTCTACCATGTTACATTACCACCAGCAGTGTATGAGCATTCTAGTTGCTCTACGTCCCTGCCAAGACTTTATATGGTCTTTTTTTTTTTTTTTTTTTTTTTTTTTCCTATTCTATTCTAACAGGTATGTTGTGGTATCTCTCGGTGGTTTTTCTTTGCATTTCCCTAATGACTATAATAGTGTTAAACATTTATGTCATGAGCTTTTCATTTGTTTGTTTGCCATTGGTATACATTCTTTTCCTATTTTTATTGAATTATTTTATTATTGAGTTATTCTGTATCAAGTCCTCTATCATATATGTGACTTGCAAATATTTCCTCTAAGTCTATGGCTTCTCTTTCCATTTCCTTAATGGTGTCTTTGAAAGAACAGAAATTTTAAATTATGATGAAGTCCTATTTATGGAGGCTTTCTTTTATGGACTATACTTTTGGAGTCATATCTAAGAAATCTTTGCTTAATCCAAGGTCACAAAGATTTTCCATGCTGCTTCTACACATTTTATAGTTTTAGGGTTGTACGTACACTTAGGTCAATAATACATTGTTAGTTTTTATAAACGGTATGAGGTATGGATGTTTCATTTTTCTGCATATGGATATCAAATTGTTCCAAAGCCATTTGCTGAAAAAAAAAAAAACTATTCTTTCTCCACTGAATCGCCTTTGTGTATTTGTCAAAAATAAATGGACCACACATCTTTGAGTCTCTTTTAGGACTCTTTATTCTGTTCTGTTTACCTATCTGTCTGTCTGTATACCAATACCACACTATCTTGATTACTATAAATTTATCATAATTCATAAAATTAGGTAGTGTTAGCCCTCCAAGTTTATTATATTTTTTTCAAAATGGTTTTTGGCTCTTTTAGGTCCTTTGTGCTTCTGTATGACTTTTAGACTGAGCTTATCAACTTTAACAACAACAAAAAAGGCTTCTGGGATTTTGATTGGGAATATGTTGACTCTATAGATTAATTTGGGGTAAACTGGCATCTTAACAACATTGAGTTTTACAATCCATGTACATGGTCTATTTATTTTGGTCTTTAATTCCTCTCAGCAATGTTTTGTTCTTTGCAATATATTAGTCTTACACATATTTTGCCAGATACATTCCTAATGTTTTATATTTCTTCAAGATACGGTGATATTTATTTTTCATTTCAATATCTAAATGTTCTTGCCAATATTGAGAAATATAATTGATTTCTGTATCTTGATCTTGTATTCTGAAACTCTGCTAAACTTGCTTATCAGTTCTTTTTGGTAGAGTCCATCATATTTTCTGCATGAATGATCATGTTATTTGTGAAAAATTCAGTTTTACTTTGTCTGGTATTCAATATACTGACAACATTTATTTAATATGCTTTTGTCCAGTGTTTTGGTTGTCTCAGGCATGAGTGAAAATAAAGACAATCTCACTCTGCTACTTGTTACCCCTTCTTGCCACAAAGTATCAGTCTCTCTTTTTGGTAGTTTGAAACAATTGAAATTAATCTCAGAAAATCTCCCTAAGGTGAGATATATCATAAACAAGAGAATGAAGGAAATAGGTATAAGTATAAAGACAACTTTAACTTTCAGGAGTTATAAATAATTGTTCACTAAAACAAGAAAATAGCAACAAATCTAAATAGTTCTCAAATTTGTGGTCACCTACTTCTTTTCCCACTACTATATGAGATTGTCAATCACTTAAATCCTAGGAAAACATAGCTCTTTATGACAGGGCCCTTGTTATCTGTTGCTTGGACTGCTCTACAAACTCTTCTCTGAGTCATCTCTAGCACAACTAGTACATTTGTGAAAAATTAACTACCCATGTGTGCCCTTCTGATCATAGCTGTCACCTGCTCAAACCCCCCCTGGGGCCTCCTGCTCTCCATTTAATAAAATATAAATACCTGAAGTATATACTTTATGCCTTATATTTTGAATATACAGCCTCTCATTAGAAGACTCAGCTACCTTACTAATCTTTTCTCTGCTACAAATTGTGCCAGCAAAATTATTATGATACCTTTACATTCTATTCTCATTGCCCAGAACGTCTCTGCCTTCACACTATTGAGAGCTCATCTCTCAAGATCAATCTCAAATACTATATTCTCCATGAAGTGTTTTCTAATATTCTCTTCAAATAGAAGAGAGACTTTGATTTTCTCTTCCCTGCAAGTAAGGCAAAGGACACTGGACTGGGGGCAAGAGGCCTAGTTCACAATCTCACTCTGCAACTTACGGACAAGTTAATTTGACCACTCTGCAGCTCCATTTTTTTGCACCTAGAAATAAGGATAATATTAACTATTTTACGATTTGTGGTAATTATCACCCTATATGACTCTACGGTAGTCCTTTTTACACAGAATTATCATTATTAGTCTATGTAGGTCTCTCCCTGACTGAAGCTCAAGGTCTAACAGGTAATAAGGGGGCCATATCTGTATCTATGGATCTCTAGTACCTACCACAGGTCTTCACGTATAAAAGACACTGAATAAATTAAAGATGGCCATAACTGGCTTGTCATATGTCTGAATCTAAAATACTTTCATACTAAAACTAATAGTAGATATTACAGGCCAATTCTTTCAATAACTCTTACTAGACATAATTGAATCAACAAATTAGAAAGGGTTACTTTCTGTTTCATTGTTATGTATACTTTTATCAGCAGCCTAATTTAGGAAAGTATCCTCTATTCCATTTTAAAATCTCTCCCTAAGTTTAATTATATGACTCTGTAAAACCCCACTAGTACAGCAGTTTTCCTTTGCACAAATGTCAGAAAGGGATATAAAAATTGTTCATTCTTTTTTTTTTTTTTTTTTTGGAGACGGAGTTGTTTCGCAATGTCGCCCAGGCTGGAGTGCAGTGGCTTCATCTCGGCTCACTGCAAGCTCTGCCTCCCGGGTTCACGCCATTTTCCTGCCTCAGCCTCCCGAGTAGCTGTCACTACAGGCGCCCGCCACCATGCCCGGCTAATTTTTTTTTTGTATTTTTAGTAGAGACGGGGTTTCACCGTGTTACCCACAATGGTCTCAATCTCCTGACCTCATGATCCACCCACCTCGGCCTCCCAAAGTGCTGGGATTACAGGCATGAGCCACCGTGGCGGTCTATTCTTTTATTTTATTTATTTTTTTTTTTTGAGACGGAGTCTCGCTCTGTCGCCCAGGCTGGAGTGCAGTGGCCGGATCTCAGCTCACTGCAAGCTCCGCCTCCCGGGTTTACGCCATTCTCCTGCCTCAGCCTCCCGAGTAGCTGGGACTACAGGCACCCGCCACCTCGCCCGGCTAGTTTTTTTTTGTATTATTTTTTAGTAGAGACGGGGTTTCACCGTGTTAGCCAGGATGGTCTCGATCTCCTGACCTCGTGATCCGCCCGTCTCGGCCTCCCAAAGTGCTGGGATTACAGGCTTGAGCCACCGCGCCCGGCCTATTCTTTTATTTTATAATCATCATGTAAACTTGAGCTTCCACAAAGAGAAATGAGAAACTACAGACCACATTCCAAGGTCACACTAAAATACAATTTAAAAATATTCCTTTCACATAATAATAGCTCAGAATATTTGCCACATGGACAAACATATATATATATGTGCAAGATTATTCATTATAATTCTTTTAAATTTACATCTCGTTCCTTCCTTCTTCCCTTTCTGTTATGGACTGAATATTTGTGTCCCCTCAACCAAATTCATATGTTGAAATCTACCCCCAATGTAATGGTATGAGGAGAGGAAGACTGTGGGAGATGATTATGAGAGTAGAGGCCTCATGAATGGGATTAGTATCTTATAAGAGAGTCCCCAGAGAGCATACTAATTCTTTCCACCATGTAAGGGCACAATGAGAAGTCAGCAGTGTATAGTACAGAAGAGAACCCTCACCAAAACCTGACTATGCTGGACTTCCCATCTCCAGAACTGTGAAAACCAAATTTCTGTTGTTTATAAGCATCTAGTCTATGATGTTTTGGTAGCCCCTGCAAACTAATATCCATTGTATCTCCCTCCTTTCCTTGATCCCTCCCTTCTAGTTAACAACAATCAAAGAGTTCAAACTTGCAAACATTTGTAAACAGAAAAAATTGTTGCTATCTGGTCGACAGAAAAAGTGATACAGATGATTCAGACGTTTTTCTTCTTGGGTTCAGCACAAATGACAGACATTAACATTGCCTCACCAACAGCTATTTCCTTCCCTCTTCTTCTCTGCCAGCAGAATCCTGCCCCCATCCCTTCTCTGCCCATCAGAAAGGTCAAAATGCCAGACAGGTGCAATCCGGGCTTCCCATGTAGCTAGATATGTAAGCGGCAGTCTGCCGAGGTCACTTGGGAAAACTTTTTCTTTCATAATAAACAGAGTTGTCATTAATATAAGAAACAGAATGGAAACATGTCTCCTCTCCTTCAAGAATATAGTTGTGTATGCATGTGATGTCATGGCCATCTCAACAGGAGGACAGACTTCACCTGTAAGTTGAAGATAGCAGATGGGAGTTATAGAAAGCACCTGGGTCTGAATGATTTTTTGTTTGTTTGTTTGTTTGTTTTATTTTGTTTTGTTTTGTTTTCACTGCAAATCAAACCCTGGAAGTACCCTTACTGGGGACTTCTTGTTAAGAAAGATAGTAGGCCACGTGTGGTGGCTCACGCCTGTAATCCCAGCACTTTGGGAGGCCGAGGCGGGCCGATCACTTGAGGTCATGAGTTTGAAACCTGACTTCAGCCTGGCCAACATGGTGAAACCCTCTCTCTACTAAGAACACAAAAAAGTCAGCCAGGCATAGTGGTGGACACCTGTAATCCCAGCTACTTGGGAGGCTGAGGCAGGAGAATTGCTTGAACCAGGGAGGCAGAGGTTGCTGTGGGTGGAGATAGTGCCACTGCACTCCAGCCTGGGCAACAGAGACAGATTCCGTCTCAAAAAAAAAAGATAAATAATTTTAATTTTATTGTTTTGTCCTTAGTTGGGGTATTCTGTTACTTGCAACCAAATGCAAGCTAAGTGATAAAAGCTACAACAAAACACCAAAGAAAAGGAACCAGACCTATGGTCTCTCAAGTATCTTCCAGCTATAACTTTCTCTTTCACTGCTCCTCAAAATCACAAGGCTTGTTCAAAATTGTAGTAGTGTCTTCCTGTGGGATAAGAGCCCTTTGCCTAAGTTCAGTTACAGGTGAGTTGGTTACAGATACTTAATGGGTTATATTTTGGGATGGAGAAAGGGACTATCTTTTTCCTATGCGGAATGAAGACCTAATAATGTGAAACAATTTTATAAAATATAAATTCTGCATAGAGAAGTTCTGAGGTAACATGGTAAAGACAGGGAAATCATCAGAACAAGAATCTAAAGAGGATATTGGACATGTCAGGCACTTCCTAGGAGAAGGGAGGGTAAAGAGAGGTATTGGGTGAACTGTGCAAGTCTAGGCAAGACTAAGCTAGAGGGGCTCTCCATTGTCAAATGAAACAACCTAGTGAGGGTTTAGGTGGGAGGGATACCTGAAGGGGAGGTGCTGAGAACTGCATAAATGAGAATAAAGGAGGAGAAAACAAGAATAAGAAGTGATAACCTTTACTTGCTAACTGTAGATAATGGATGAATAGGGCAAGTAAGAAAAGAATAGACCCCTTCTAAGCTTATAGAGATAGATAAAGGGGAGCAGTTTATAAATATGCCTAATACGATAAATTTTATTTGTAGAATTTAACAACAGATATCCTTCCTCAAATAAATTCTTTAAATAGAAAGATAATGTGAGCTTTAAAATACATTATTTACTTTAGTTGATATAGCTGAATACTTGTATATTTATATTAACATGTAAACTTTAATGTAACATTATTTACTTCAGTTGATGTAGCTGAATAAGTAATTGTATTAACATGTGAACTTTAATGTAATCTGGTTTCTAAACTCTTTCAGTAACTTCTTTCATCTTGAAGAAAATATATATACTTTGTAATTTTTTTGTAGTCCTCTGTGGAAATATATGCTACAAAAATTCTCTTACACTATTTGTTCCCCAATAGGATTTTGGCTGATTCAAAATTAGGAAATGCAGCATATATCACAGTTATTGAGTTAAGGTTTTGGAGCCAGACGAGACCTAGTTCAATTACCTTATATTATTTAATAATGTGTGAACTTGAGCAAAGTTGCTTCTCTTAACCTCCATTTCTTTATTACCGTAAGGGAGATAATAATAGCACCTACCTGACAGCTGTTTCACTAAATTGGGTAATGCAAGCAAAGTATATAGCACAGAGCCTGATACACTTGAAGGAACACACACACGCACACACACACACAACACACACACACACACACAAAAATTATAATTAGATTCACCCTTTGGCTGCCTATGTCAAAAAAGATTTGGCCATGGCAGGATGATTGCTTGAGGCCAGGAGCTCGAGACAAGACTGGGCAAAATGGATAGACATCATCATCTCTACAAAAAGTCCTAGCTGCTGGGAGGCTGAGGTGGGAAGATCACTTGAGCCCAGTAATTCAAGGTTACAATGAACTATGATTGCCTCACTGCACTCCAACTTTGGCAACAGAGTAAGACCTTGTCTCAAAAAAAAAAAAAAAAAAAAAAGAATGTGGCATACTTTGTTGATTAATATATTAATTCATCAACACATTTTTATTTAGTGCCTACTATGCGCCAGGCACTGTTCTATCTATTATCTACATATAATAGCAGTGAACAAAACAGACAGTGTCTGCCTTCATGGAGCACACATTCTAATGAAGGAAACAGGCAGACAACCAGATATACAACGTCGAGCACAGACAATGTTATGAAAAATAAAAAAGTAAGAAGATAAATAGATAGAGGATACTGCTTCAGATAGGGTGATCAGAAAAGGCCTCCCCAGTGAAATGAAATTTGAAGTGGTCTAAATGTAGTGAGAAAGCCAGCGATTCAGTAATCTTGGGAAGGAACACTCCAGGCAGAGGAAAGCAGCAAAAGCAAAGGTCCTAAGGCAAGGGCATGCCTGACGGATTCAAGAAAGAACCAGAACGTCAGTGTGACTGGAGAACAGCAAGCAAGGGACAGAGTGGCAGACAGAAAACTGACCAGGTTCCAGACAACTCTGTGCATTATAGGTCACAGAAGGGACTTGATATTTCATTCAAAATGTAATGGGAAGCTGCTAGAGGGTTTTGGTCAGGGGAGTATTGTGACCCAAGTTTTATTTTGAAGAATTACTATTGTGGCTATATGGAGCAAAGACTGGGTGAGGAAAGGGGAGTCAGGGAGACAAATAAAAGAGGTTATTTTAATAGTTCAGGTGAGTGCTGATAATGAGCCTATATTAGTGTGGCAATGGGATAGAAGCGGGAAAACAAAAGGTAGGATTCTGGATATTCCAAAGGCAGAGCCAAGAGGAATAGCTGATAGATTTGATGTGGGGAGGAAGACATAAGACACCAAAGGAACAAAGAATGATAAGCTTGCAGCCCCTGAACAACTGGACAAAATACCTCTTGCACACTCTCTGGAAAAAGGAAAGAAAAGCACTCTAGGTGAGCTGTGCTTATATCTAGTTCATGTTTCTCTTTCCACCCACTTCCACCTACTTGTCACTCTCTTCCTTAACTTCATTCCCAACCACAAGAGACTCCATGCCTTGTGCAATGTTTGAGACACATCCAAAGGGATTTCTACTTTCTATGGAGCAGATAAGGGGGTGCCCTCAGAGTTATGTCAGTCATTTCAGAATCACTGGCAAGCTATACCCCAAAATGTTCTCAATGTAGGCCAGTCTGAGGTACAGGCATCAGCAACACTTCAGAATGAACAGTATAAATTACTGATTATGATTCTACTGACCAGTTGGAGTAGAGGAGATAATGACCATGAATGTAACACCATGAACTCACAGAGCTCCAAGAGCCAGCAAAATTTCCAACCACCTGCATGAGTCTGAAACTGGGGCCAAGCACCACTATTACTTCAGAAGGGGATGGTGGAGGGAAGCTGGCCATGTGCCAAATATTGTCAATCCCTAGGGTAGTAGAAAATTATTTAGACAAAAATGGGAAATTTATATTTTTGTCTTTTAGGGTTTGTGCATAGCTTGTTGTGTCATTAACAATGTGACTTTAAGCAAGTCATTCGGTTTCCTTATCCTACAGTTTTCTGTGAGGTAGAAATAATACATGCATGCCAGCTGAAATACTATATTGCTTTTATATTTTATCCTTTTTTGATTGTTTTCTTATAAATTATCATGGGATTCTCAAAAGAACTCTGTGCTTTAAGAATCAGAAATTTATAGGAATAGAACTTTAAAAGGATAAGTAAAAACACAGATCATTCTATAGCGGTGGAAGATGACCATTTGTAACACACTACTGAAACAGAAGATCTAGGTGTTCTGGGCAATCCACAAAGAATCTCAAGCCAGTTCTCTAAGCTGGCAGTAATTGCTGGAAGGATGGCCTTTGCTGACTTCGTTGCTAGGGAGATTTTAGAAGATACGAGCAGCTTGGGTTACTGATTTCCTGCTACTGCCACACAATGATCAATTACCACGTCTAGTCTTCAAGTATGTCAGGTAAATTAACACACGTCCTATTTACATGACAGCCTTGAGGTTTTTTTTTTCTTTTTCAAAGAACCTTGAACTAAAAATAAACTTCAGGAGTTTACATTCAAATTATCTCCAAAACAGTATTTTAGGTGTCTCTAGAGAAGAATTTACCATATTGGTAAACTTACCATCTCCCAACACTAATTGACCAGCCCTGAATGTCTTTTAAAAATATCTAACCCTCATGCTCTAACCACAACCCATCACTTCCTACTCTATCCTCAGAAAAGAATAGCTATTTTATCCTTAGTTAACTCCTTATATTCAACACTTCCTGGTAGAGTGCTCTCGAGCCATTAAAAAAAAAAAAAAAAAAAGGCAGTGTTTCATAAATGGGACTCAAACAGCAGACACAAGGCATCAGTTTTCTGTTCCAATCAAGCTGCCTACCCACACACGTGAAACTTATGTTTCCTAAAAATAAATAGTTCAGAAATGGCAACTGCTGCTGCGGGCATTTGGGACTTTTCTCCTTTGCTGTATCTGTATCTCTAAGATGTCTCCCAAATTCTTTTCTATTTTTCATTCCAAGGCTATCACAGGACTGGATCTAAGATGGCCCTCATCTTATTTCCTAGGAGGAATCATCCAATAACAATTCAAGTCTGTTTTCTCTCAGAAGTACCAAGGAATACAACTTTAGTTCTCAATACATAATTTCACTTTACTGCAGGATTTAAGTAAAAAGAAAGAAAGAATATCTAAGTGAAATGAAAAAAAAATACAGCTGGCCTTCTGTATCCACAGGGTCCACATCCTCAGATTCAACCAAATTCAGATGGAAAATAATTGAAAAGAAAACCACCACACACACACACACACACACACACACACACACACAAATACAACAATAAAAAAATACAAATAAAAACCCAATATGGGATAACAACTATTTACATAGCATTCCCATTGTGTTAGGTATTATAAGTAATCCAGGGATGACTTAAAGCATACAGAAGAATGTGCACAGGTTATATGCAAACACTACATTTTGTATCAGGCACTTGAGCTTCCACGGAATTTGGTATCCACAGGGAGTCCTGGAATCAATCCACCATAGATACTGAGGGATACCTGAATTTAAGCTTCCCCTCCATAAATATCCTTAATTCCTAGGGGGAAAAAAAAAAGGGAAAACTAGTTTTTAAAAATACTGTTTTTTCACTTCTTTAAAAACACTGAGGAGAAGTTGCTGAGACTACATTTGCTGATAAGTAAATTGTCGGGAGAAATGAAGACTGTTCAGAAATTTAGAAATAAAAGTTGATAGCAGCAGAAAGGCAAACCTTTCAGTAGGTCAACCCCTGAAGCCCCAGGCCCAATCTCTTCTTTTTCTATGAGGCCCTGCACAGCTGAGATCCTTGACCAGGCCAATCCGTTCCATTCTCTTCTATCCAACAGGTAGAAAAATGAATCAAGTTCCTAGTTCCACCATAGTTTGGAGTCAAGAGGAAAGATCTTTCTGACACCTCCAAATAGAACTTTATGTTTTTAATCCTTAAAACACTGTAACAATGATTAGTTTCTTCAAGTAGTTCAGCCCTAGGCTTCAATGCACTTCAGGCTTGGTGAGCTACCTGGAGAACTTAAATATTAATCAGAATATAGTTCTAGAATAAAGTGATTTCTAAGATTTAAAAAACTTCAGTGTTCACAATCAGCAACACAAAATTATATACTACTCATGTCCACTTACATTTTTTTTTTCAAAAAGTTAAGCTAAATCAAAATACAGCTGTCTTTCCCATAGCACAGATAATGCTTCATATACTCAATTATCAACAGCTCTTTATAAGGACACCTCTTAACATATCTCTATAGCTCTCAGAGCTAAGAGCAACTCAGTCAAATATATTTACAGAACTTTCTGGGTCATCCAGGTAATTTATGCCAAATAAAAGGCTAGACCTCTCTCTATCAAGTTTAAAAATTCAGGATTAAAGAGTTTATCATATTACTTTCTCCTCCCCACCATTCATACCTATACCACTATTCATACCCGAAAATGTACCCACCTTAGTAACCATAGTAGTAGACACATCAACTACTCAATTCAAAAGGAATAAGTAAAGTTTTAAATGTTTACTTTCTGTATAGCAATGTCCCTCTTATCCTATTCTATAATCTCTGTTCTTGTTTTCATTTCCCTTCATTAAAGCAGTAGAAAAAATTTGGCACTGTCACATTCCATCAGAAACTCACTCTCTGATGACTCAACTCTTTTTTAAAACTATCCAAGTCTAAGTTCTCTAAGCATGTTCACCAGACAGGCATTTTCACAACTGTAGGATATTTAGGCAATCCATTTTATTCTATTATATCTTCTCCAAACTTAATTCTTCTTAGTTCTGCCCTCCTGTTTATAAACTTTTCATACCACTAAAAAGGATTATATACAAGTTTGCAGGCATTTTCTTGAGTTCTCTAGTGCTCAGTCTAGAACAAGTTTCTTAGCTTTGGCACTACTGATATTTTGGGCCAGAAAATTCTTCATTATGAGGGCCTGTCTTGTGTATTGAGGATGTTTAGCAGCATCCCTAACCTCCACCCACAATATGCCAGTAGAATCCTCCTTCCCTCCAAGACAACCAACAGCATGTCCAGACTTTGTAGCCTGTTGAGAACTGTTTGCTTAGAGTAAGAGTTTGGAAATCTCAAGGATTGAAGTTGAGCTGCAGTAGGACCCTGGGGAAGCTGTTCCAGCTTGTGACCAACACTTATCTAGTTTTAGTTGTGGCCAAATGACCATGCTGCCTGAGTAACAGTCTGTAAGAACCTAATATGTGTGCATGCTGCTTATAACCAAAAAATGATTTACAGAAAAGGGACTCTCACACATAATCAAGCATAGCAGTCCCTAGCTTTTGAAGGGGTTATGATCCAAAAGTATATTTTAGAATCACTAGGTTGAATTATATGAAATTACCATTTTTGTCAGTCAAAAATGGTTAACACCATCAGCAATTTTATATAATTCAACCTAATAATTTCTGAAGCAATTATAGGTTCCCACAAAATCCTATCAAACTGTTCTATCCTGGTTGTTTCCTTTTCTCCTGAGGTCCCCAGATAGCACTGACCTAAACTTTGATTTTCACCAGGAGCAGTCACTGGCTCTGAGGAGGTTTTCTATCCCTCTAGGCCCTGTGGAACAACACACACACAACCTTAGAGCTTTTGGAAAGCCCTGCTGTCCAAAGAGAGAGATGCCTATTTCCTACATTTCTCTTCAACTCTTTTCCCTCATCTGTTTAGATAATCAAGATAAAGACCAGTGGTACATATACAAAAATCCACAGAAGATTCATCTATAGTTTACAACATGACAACTATTACTAGCCACCTCAGGAAAAAAAAAAGTTAGAAAAAATCAAGGGAAAAACAAGCAAGAAAAAGAAAAGAACTGCATTTACTGGAGGTAGAGAATACTATAAAATATAGGTAACTGAAGGGATGTATACTTTGAGCAGCAGTGCTCCATGAGAGCAAGGGTTGAGAGAGAAAGAGAGATGAGAGGGGTATTTGTCAATCAATAATCAACTCTGAACATAATAAGCTGTACAAAAGATGATCAATCCTGGTCTACCATTCCCCCAAGTGTTCTAGAATGACAAATGGTGGCAGAAATCCTGGACTGAAAAACACTGTAAACTCCATATGATTTTAAATTTGAAACTATGGGTCACAGAGCTCCCATGATCAAGTAACAGAATGGGGAACAATAAGCACACAGCAATGTTTCTTTAAGTTACAGGTTAATGAAAGCTTCCTTTAATTCTCCTGATACCCTCTGGACTTCGCTTCCATTTGGTGACATGATGGTCCACTGTTTTCTCTCCTCAATCCTGGAGAAAAAAGAGTCCTTCCTCCTTCCTCCTTCCTAAGGCCATACCATATTCTGGGCTCTCATTCCTGCAGCAGGCTTTCTTCTGCCTACTCTGTCATTATTCTTTAATTCCTTTTTTTTTTTTTTTCCTTGAAACAGGATCTCGCTCTGTTGTGCAAGCTAGAGTGCAGTGGCACAATCATGGCTCACTGAAGCCTCAACCTCCTGGGCTCAAGAGATCCTCCTACCTCAGCTTCCAATTGAGTAGCTGGGACGACAGACACATGCTACCACACCCAGTTAATTTTTGTGTTTTTGTTTGTTTGTAGAGACGGAGGTTCGCCATGTTGCCCAGGCTGATCTTGAACTCCTGGGCTCAAGCAATCTGCCCACCTCAGCCTCCCAAAGTGCTGGGATTATAGGCTTGAGCCACTGCACCTGGCCTATTTCTTTATTTCTTTCTTCTTTCTATTATATCCTCTCCCCTATATCTTCTAAGCACATCCTTAGCCATTCTTCTTCTTCTTTGGTTTTTTTTTTTTTTTTAGGAAATTGAAACATAAGATCCCTCTCTCATGCCTGTACTATACTCTAGATTCCCTAATCTCACACTTTCTCTTTGTCTCCATTTCTTCACTTAAGACTCGGGACCTCATTATAACCAGCTAGCCTCTAGAAGCCTCTACCATATGACCATCATCCCCATCATGCTTCCTAAACTGCTCCCAGGTCAGCTGTGTCCTCTAAAATGCCAAAACCAATGGGCATTCTCGTTTCCACCCTATTCTGTGCGTCAATCCTGATCTAGTTTTTAAAAGTCATATTTCCTGGGATTTGGGGAAACCACCCTTTTCTGGCCTTTTTCTTATCTCTGCCTTTCCTTCTCAGTCTCCATTACCGGCCTTTCTTTCTTCCCCCAAACTCTTAAATAATAGGTGTGCCTAAGATGATTTCCTCAGTCCTCTTCTGTTCTTAGTCAAGACTCTTAATAAGTGATATAGTTTTGATATTTGTTCTCTCCAACTATCATGTTGAAATTTGATCTCCAATGTTGGAGGTGGGGCCTAATGGAAGGTGTTTGGGCCTTGGGAGTGGACCACTCGTGAATGGCTTGTTGCTGTCCTCATGGTAATGAGTGAATTCTTTCTCTATTAGTTCATGGGAGATCTGATTGTTAAAAAGAGCCTGGCCCCTCCTCCTCTCTCTTGCTCCCTCTCTTGCCATGTGACATGCCTGCTCCCCCTTTGCCTTCTACCACAAGTAAATGCTTCCAGAGGTCCTGACCAGAAGTAGGTGCTGGTGCCACACTTGTACAACCTGCAAAACCATGAGTCAAATAAGCCTCTTTTCTTTATAAATCACCCAGCCACCGGTATTCCTTGATAGTAACACAGAATGGACTAACACATTAATCAATCTCTTCCACGCCCATACTTCTAGTATACCAGGATAATCTAAGATGGATCAGCAAGACAAAAATGGAAATCATTACCTTCTTTCCAAACCAACTTTGCCTAGCTCAGATAAAGGTACCACCATCCACAAAGGCCCCTCAGCTTTCTAGCTCAGCATCATCCTTGTCTTCTTTCTTGTTTTCCACATTCAGTCAACCACCACATCACACAGATACCACCTCCTACAAATCTCTGGAACAGTTTCCCTGCTCTGTGTTAATAATCTTCTAATAATCTTCTGTGTGGATCACTATCACAATTGCTTCATACCTTTGTTTCCCTGCCATTTTTCTCCTTCTATTTTTAATCAGCTCTCAAAAGTATAGTTCTAAATATGAATGTGATTATGTCTGATGAAATGAATAGTGTCATACAATCTAGTCCCCTTCAACCTGAGATTCCCAATACCCTAAAGCAGTCATTGTATGTAAGACTTCTCTTTCATGCATCTGGACTGGCATTAAATATGATCATTGACAAAATTAAGAAAACAGTCACTCAAATCATCCTCTGAATTCTATGGTTCAGATGAGGAACATGGGTTGGGAAAGGCTGACACAGATCTCCTGCCACCCACCTTCCATTACTTCCTGCTACTTCTTCACACAGAGCCTGCTTGCATACAAGAAGCTCCCATGCTCTTTCACAACTGTATGTGTTTGCATATGCTATTCCCCTGGCCTGACATTTTCTTCTTCCACCTGTCCATGAGTGGGCTCCCATTCATCCTAGATGCTCAAACAATACCTCCTTTGCAAGATTCCTTGGACCTTGCCAAACAAAGTCCTTTTTGTCACATTCTGTACACATCTTTATAGCTCATCTCACAATATCATGCAGATTTATTCACATATCTGTGCACTTTACTAGAATGCAAGCTTTGCTTCACCAACAAAATTCCTGAAATACAGTAGATATGAAACAAGTCTTTTTTGAGAGAACCATAACAAATGCTCCTTTTTCCTTATCTTAAAAACCTGCAATAGTTGCTCCAAGTCTTGGAGCTCTGTAATGTTTTAAAAATCAGAAACTATTTAATATCACATTGACACTAATCACAGTTACAAGAAACCCTAGAACCATTCTGCAATGACTCCATTTTTTCAAAAGAACAGATGGAGGGAGAAAGCCATGACAATTATTCTTCAAATGAGTTACAACACCAACATCTGTGCCTCTTTCCTAGAAGATAACCAATAAG